>NC_086451.1:336915517-337515517 GCF_028390025.1 Pseudophryne corroboree | reverse complement strand
TCCTCATGGAAAATGAGATAGGGGCTCTTATGAGATAAGGCCGCCAATTCGGACACCCACCTTGCAGATGCCAAGGCCAACAACATGACCACTTTCCAAGTGAGAAACTTTAATTCAACTGTTTGAAGAGGTTCAAACCAGTGAGATTTAAGGAACTGTAACACCACGTTAAGGTCCCATGGTGCCACTGGGGGCACAAAAGGAGGCTGGATGTGTAGCACTCCCTTTACAAAAATTTGGACTTCTGGGAGAGAAGCCAATTCCTTCTGGAAGAATATAGATAGGGCCGAAATCTGTACCTTAATGGAGCCTAACTTTAGGCCCATATCCACTCCTGTCTGTAGAAAGTGGAGAAAACGGCCCAAGTGGGAATCTTCCGTAGGAGCATTCTTGGCTTCACACCAAGATACATACTTCCTCCAGATACGGTGATAATGTTTCGCCGTCACTTCCTTCCTAGCCTTTATCAGAGTAGGGATGACTTCTTCCGGAATACCCTTCCCCGCTAGGATTCGGTGTTCAACCGCCATGCCGTCAAACGTAACCGCGGTAAGTCTTGGAACACACGGGGTCCCTGCTGCAACAGGTCCTCCCTGAGAGGAAGAGGCCACGGATCTTTTGTGAGCATCTCCTGAAGATCTGAATACCAGGTCCTTCAAGGCCAATCTGGAACAATGAGTATTGTCTGTACTCTTTTTCGTCTTATGATTCTCAATATTTTTGAGATAAGAGGAAGAGGAGGGAACACATAGACCGACTGAAACACCCATGGTGTCACCAGGGCGTCCACCGCTACTGCCTGAGGGTCCCTTGACCTGGCACAAAACCTCCGAAGCTTCTTGTTGAGGCGTGATGCCATCATGTCTATTTGAGGAAGTCCCCAAAGACTTGTTATCTCTGCAAAGACTTCTTGATGAAGTCCCCACTCTCCTGGATGGAGATCGTGTCTGCTGAGGAAGTCTGCTTCCCAGTTGTACACTCCCGGAATGAATACCGCTGACAGAGCGCTTACGTGATTTTCTTCCCAGTGCAGAATCCTGGTGGCTTCCGCCATTGCCACTCTGCTCCTTGTCCCGCCTTGACGGTTTACATGAGCCACGGCTGTGATGTTGTCTGATTGAATCAGAACCGGTAGGTCGCGAAGAAGATTCTCCGCTTGTCATAGGCCGTTGTATATGGCCCTTAATTCCAGTATGTTGATGTGTAGACAAGCCTCCTGGCTTGACCACAGTCCCTGAAAATTCCTTCCTTGTGTGACTGCTCCCCATCCTCGGAGGCTCGCGTCCGTGGTCACCAGAACCCAGTCCTGAATGCCGAAACTGCGACCTTCTAGAAGGTGAGCAATCTGCATCCACCACAGGAGAGACACCCTGGCCCTGGGGGACAGGGTTACTTTCTGATGTATTTGAAGGTGGGACCCGGACCACTTGTCCAGAAGGTCCCACTGAAAAGTCCTCGCATGAAACCTGCCGAAGGGGATGTCCTCGTAGGTCGCCACCATTTTCCCCAGTATTCAAGTGCATTGATGGACTGACACTCTTTTTTGTTTTAACAGGTCTCTGACCATGTTCTGGAGTTCCTGGGCTTTTTCCATCGGGAGAAAAACCCTCTTTTGTTCTGTGTCCAGAATCATGCCTAAGAAAGACAGCCGAGTTGTTGGAACCAACTGTGACTTTGGTAGATTTAGAATCCAGCCATGTTGCTGCAGCACTCTCAGGGAGAGCGACACGCTTTTCTGCAACAGTTCCTTTGATCTCGCTTTTATCAGGAGATCGTCCAAGTACGGGATAATTGTGACTCCTTGCCTGCGCAGGAGTACCATCATTTTCGCCATTACCTTGGTGAAAACCCTCGGGGCCGTGGAAAGCCCAAACGGCAACATCTGAAATTGGTAATGACAGTCCTGTACAGCGAATCTCAGGTACGCCTGATGAGGAGGATAAATGGGGACATGAAGGTATGCATCCTTTATGTCTAGTGACACCATAAAATCCCCCCCTTCCAGGCTGGAGATCACTGCCCTGAGCGATTCCATCTTGAACTTGAACCTTTTTAAGTACAGGTTCAGGGATTTTAAGTTTAGAATGGGTCTGACCGAGCCATCCGGATTCGGGACCACAAATAGGGTTGAATTTTTCCCTGTTGTATTAAGGGAACCTTGATAATCACTTGCTGTAGACACAGCTTTTGAATTGCAGATACAACTATCTCCCTCTCTGGGGGGAGACATTGGTAGAGCCAATTTGAAGAATCGGCGGGGAGGCACGTCTTCGAATTCCAGCTTGTAGCCTTGGGATACAATTTCCATCACCCAAGGATCCATGTCCGACTGAACCCAGATGTGGCTGAAGAGTCGAAGACGTGCCCCCACCGGAGCGGACTCTCTCAGTGGAGCCCCAGCGTCATGCGGTGGATTTAGTAGAAGCCGGGGATGACTTCTGTTCCTGGGAACTGGCCGTAGCAGGCATTCTTTTCCCTCTACCCTTACCTCTGGCGAGGAAGGAAGAGCCCCGACCTCTTCTGGACTTATGCGACTGAAAGGACTGCATCTGATACTGTGGCGTTTTCTTTTGCTGTGGGGGAACGTAAGGCAAAAAAGTAGATTTACCCGCGGTAGCTGTGGAAACCAGGTCCGCGAGACCTTCCCCAAATAAAACCTCACCCTTGTAAGGTAAAACTTTCATATGCCTCTTTGAGTCGGCATCACCCGTCCACTGGCGGGTCCACAGTGCTCGCCTAGCAGAAATCGCCATGGCATTGGCCCTTGAACCTAGTAGGCCGACGTCTCTCTGAGCGTCCCTCATATATAAGACTGCGTCTTTGATGTGACCTAAGGTCAATAAAATGGTATCCCTATCTAGGGTATCAATATCAGCTGACAAGGTATCTGTCCAAGCTGCTACCGCGCTACAAACCCAAGCCGATGCTATTGCTGGTCTGAGCAAAGCACCCGTATATGTATAAATTGATTTTAAAGTCGTTTCCTGTCTGCGATCAGCAGGATCCTTGAGGGCTGCCGTGTCTGGAGACGGTAGCGCCACCTTCTTGGATAAGCGCGTCAAAGCCTTGTCTACCCTGGGCGAGGATTCCCACCATACCCTGTCCTGTGCTGGGAAAGGATATGCCATAAGAATTCTTTTGGGAATCTGCAGTTTTTTGTCTGGAGTTTCTCAAGCTTTTTCAAATAATGCGTTCAGCTCATGAGATGGGGGAAATATATATCACCTCAGGTTTCTTTTCCTTAAACATGTGCACCCTCGTGTCAGGGACAGAGGGGTCATCTGTGATATGCAAAACATCTTTTATTGCAATAATCATATAATGAATACTTTTTGCCACCCTTGGGTGTAACCTTGCATCATCGTAGTCGACACTGGAGTCAGAATCCGTGTCGGTATCAGTGTCTGCTATTTGGGATAGGGGACGTTTTTGAGACCCTGAAGGGCCCTGTGACACAGTCAAAGCCATGGATTGACTCCCTGCTTTTTCCCTGGACTCTGCTTTGTCCATCCTTTTATGTAATAATGTCACATTTGCATTTAAAACATTCCACATGTCCAACCAATCAGGTGTCTGTGTTGGCGACAGAGACACCACAATCATCTGCTCGACCTCCTCCTTAGAAGAGCCTTCCGCTTCAGAAATGTTGACACACTCGTGCCGACACCCCCACACACACAGGGATATTTATATGGAGACAGATCCCCAATAAGGTCCTTTGGAGAGACAGAGAGAGAGTATGCCAGCACACACCCAGCGCCAACTGACACTGGAAAAACAATTCCCAGATAAATAGCGCTTTTATATAATTATGTGCATATAATACACCCACTGCGCCTTACAAGTGCCCCCCCCCCCTCTTTTCTGCCCTGTGTCTCCGTGTTCAGCAGGGGAGAGTCCGGGGAGCCAGCTTCTCTGCAGTGTCTGTGAAGAAAATGGCGCTGGTTAGTGCTGAGGGATCAAGCTCCGCCCCCTCAGCGGCGGGCTTCGGTCCCGCTCGATTTTTTAAATACTGGCGGGGGATTTACTATTTACAGCCCTCGGAGCCTATATATTTATTTTAGCCAGTCCTAGAGGTTTAAAATTGCTGCCCAGGGTGCCCCCCCTGCGCCCTGCACCCATCAGTGCCTGCAGTGTGTGTTGTGTGTGGGAGCAATGGCTGCGCGTTACCTCAGAGAAGATCGAAGTCTTCTGCCGCCTTTGAAGTCTTCTTTCTTCTTATACTCACCCGGCTTCTATCTTCCGGCTCTGTGAGGAGGACGGCGGCGCGGCTCTGGGACGAACGGCGAGGGGAGACCTGCGTTCCAACTCCCTCTGGAGCTAATGGTGTCCAGTAGCCTAAGAAGCAGAGCCTTTCATTTAAGTAGGTCTGCTTCTCTCTCCTCAGTCCCACGATGCAGGGAGCCTGTTGCCAGCAGTGCTCCCTGAAAATAAAGAACCTAACAAAATTATTTTTTCAGAGAAACTCAGGAGAGCTCCCTGTAATGCACCCAGTCTCCTCTGGGCACAGGATCTAACTGAGGTCTGGAGGAGGGGCATAGAGGGAGGAGCCAGTGCACACCCATTCTAAAGTTCTTTATAGTGCCCATGTCTCCTGCGGAGCCCGTCTATACCCCATGGTCCTTACGGAGTCCCCAGCATCCTTATCACATGCAAGAATAGCATCAGCCTCTGTACTACTTACACACTGGGACAGAACTCAGGAGGACTCTCTGTGTGTATCTCTATCTCTAGACCCAAATGGTTTAGTTGCAAAAAAGTTTACACAGGACTCAGACACCCAGGCAGGGAGGAGGAGAAGCTGGGATTCCTGTGTCACATACAGCTCTCTTCACCCTCCTATCTCTCCTCTGGTCAGAAAGCTCCATCGGTAGCTCATGAAACATGATATTCCTGTGTCTCTGCCTGCACTGCATACTGTCCTGCTTGCATTCTGTCTCTTGCATTAAGAGGGATAGCTAGTGATATCAGTGTGCTTTGGCTGGGGGGTCCGTGACAAAGGAGGGCCCGGGGTACAGTATGCCCTGCATCCCGCCTTTAATCTGCCTATGACTAGTCCCCCAGCAAAAGGTAGCATGCAGCCCTAGTCTCGGCAACTAGTGGTGGGACTGTAAATCTTATAATGTTTTGCTGCCAGAAGTTCGGCTCCCGGTCCCAGGTGTACAGTAATTCATAGCCCTGCAGCCAGGGACAAATGTCCTGACCAGGGCTGCCATCAGAAATTGTGGGTCCCGGGACTGACAAGATAGGCACCCCTTTGAATAAAAATAAATAAATAAAAAAATAAAATAAAAAGAAATATATACCTGTATTTAAAAATAAAATAAAATTACTATGCACATATGGAGCAACACCATATTATGCCCCTTGCACCATATTAAGTCCCCACAGTGGGTGTGGTTCATAGGGTCGACCATACTTAGGTCAATAGTGTCTAGGTCGACCACTATTGGTCGACAGTGAAGAAGTCAACACCTAACATATGTCAACACAAGCATTAGGTCAACATGAGGAAGGTCGACATGACAAAAGGTCAACATGAGTTTTTGTAAAAATGTTGATGTCGTTTTCTTCGTGGAGTGACAAGGAACACCAATTAGTACACCGTGTCCCCTCGCATGGCTTGCTTCACTCACCATGCTTCGGGCAAGGTGTCTCACTCCACTACCGCTGTCCTTGGCACAGGTTACCATTCCCAATCATAGCCCACGTGGATCGTAAAGTATGAAAAAGTTCAAAAAATGAAAACAATTGTGAAAAACTCATGTAAACCTTTTGTCATGTCGACCTAATACATGTCAACCTAGTGACCATGTCAACCTAGAAACCATGTCGACCTAATGTATGTCGACCAATAGTGATTGGTCGAGGAAATAGGGATTTCCCCACTCGGCCGCTGCTGAGGGTCCAGGTAGGGAAAACATGACCTGTGTGGGGTCCTGAGGACCGAGTTTGAGAACCACTGTACTAGACTGTTCCTGCACAAAAGCCTTTATGTCTGAGAACAGTATGTCCAATCTGTTATCTTACCTAGGTCAATGAGTCTCAAACCTGCTCTAGCCTAACCATTGCATTGAATAAATGGAATAAAGATGCAATAATGCTTTTGTAAGGTTTTACATTATACTATATTAAGGACGTGATGCAGAGATGAACGCAAGTCATCCATAACTGCTCCCATATTGCGTGCACAGAACTAAATATGTAAATGAGCTTAGAAATAATCAGTCTGTATCACAGCAAAAGTCACACTCGCATTGTTGAAACTGTATGTACATTAAACATGTGAAATTAAGTGTAGGTGTGATATCTATTATTCGGAATCTGTTGGACTAATGGGGGGTACTGACGGGGGAGATGTGTGCTGAGCGATCTTAACACAGACCGCTCAGCACACATCTCTCCCCCCGCTCAGCACAGCGCGATGTGCTGAGTGAGGGGACGGACGGGAGGCAGCGGTGAAGTGAGCGACCCGCTAAATTGAGCCTGCATGCAGCTCAATCTAGCACCGGCGATAGCAATGCGCGGGGCAGCGCATCGCTATCACTGGAGGGCAAACACACGGCAGATCCGTGCTTAAAATCTAAGCAATCTAGTCAGATTGCATAGATTTTAAACATGGATCTCTCCGTGTGTACCCCCCTTTAGGTCTTCCAGATTATGTTTTTTTGTATCTGTAATGTAGAGTACCATAACTGAAATATACTAAATTACATTTACAAATTACCCATGCCTTTCCACATTCTGTACACTGGCATTCTCCAACTCATTAAATTGTTTAACAGTACTGCTCACTCTCACCGTAGCAGTAAATAATTGGTGATTATGTCTGTGTGTATGACATTATCTACAAGCAGCAGCAATTATTTACTTTTCTCTTTCCTGATTTTTAAAACTTTCTAATGAAGAGATTTCTAAGTAATAGATGGCAAACACTGAACAGCAATCTGACTCACTGCATATAGGCAGTATGCTGAGAGGTCCAAGAGGGGAGAACTTTGGCCTGATCATCCTTGGGGATCTGGCATTGGCAATTATGGTGGGGGAGGATGGGCTCTGGCTCCATCATAGCCAGATTGTGAAACAGAGAAATTGACAGCAGACAAGAACCACTTGGCCCATCTCCTCTGTCCATGTACACACACTTACACACAGGTTATTTTTTGTCAGAAGCCAATTAACCTACCAGTATATTTTTTGGATTGTGGGAGGAGACTGGAGTACCTGGGGCAGAGGGAGAATATACAAACTCCACACAGTTAAAGTCATGGTGCGATTCAAAACCATGACCTCAGTGTTACACCATCCGTGCTGCCCTCAGGGTCTACATATAAGAACACGCAGTCACACCTCTCCTAGACTGGAGACAAAGCATAGAGCTATAGATCTGTTCTGCCTGTCCAATCACCATTAGGCAGCCTACAAGGCTCCTCGGGATCCATCCCACACTGGGGTCTAAGATATTTCTATGCATCTTTGCATATAAGCGATATTCGTCTGCTCCTAAACCAATGTGGTATGATATGTCTACAGTTAAAATGACAATATCGTGTAGACATTGATGAAATCTTAACATGTTAGAATGCTGACGTATCTTCCTTGATGACCCAGTGGTCCCTAATAGACAATGGACAATTTTCCTGGGCTCAAGTAATACCCTTTTCCACTAGCTTTTTTTACCCGTGTTTTTGCATGGGGGCGCGCATCGACACGGGTTTTTAGTAGAGATGAGCGGGTTCGGTTTCTCTGAATCCGAACCCGCCAGAACTTCATGTTTTTTTTCACGGGTCCGAGCGACTCGGATCTTCCCGCCTTGCTCGGTTAACCCGAGCGCGCCCGAACGTCATCATGACGCTGTCGGATTCTCGCGAGGCTCGGATTCTATCGCGAGACTCGGATTCTATATAAGGAGCCGCGCGTCGCCGCCATTTTCACACGTGCATTGAGATTGATAGGGAGAGGACGTGGCTGGCGTCCTCTCCGTTTAGAATTAGAATAGATTAGAGAGACACTTGATTTACTAATTTTGGGGAGCATTAGGAGTACTCAGTAGTGTACAGTGCAGAGTTTTGCTGATAGTGACCAGTGACCACCAGTTTTATTTATAATCCGTTCTCTGCCTGAAAAAAGCGATACACAGCACACAGTGACTCAGTCACATACCATATCTGTGTGCACTGCTCAGGCTCAGGCCAGTGTGCTGCATCATCTATATATATTATATATCTGTCTGACTGCTCAGCTCACACAGCTTATAATTGTGGGGGAGACTGGGGAGCACTACTGCAGTGCCAGTTATAGGTTATAGCAGGAGCCAGGAGTACATAATATTATATTAAAATTAAACAGTGCACACTTTTGCTGCAGGAGTGCCACTGCCAGTGTGACTAGTGACCAGTGACCTGACCACCAGTATATAATATTAGTAGTATACTATCTCTTTATCAACCAGTCTATATTAGCAGCAGACACAGTACAGTGCGGTAGTTCACGGCTGTGGCTACCTCTGTGTCGGCACTCGGCAGCCCGTCCATAATTGTATATACCAGTGACCTAACCGTGGTTTTTTTTTCTTTCTTTATACATACATACTAGTTACGAGTATACTATCTCTTTATCAACCAGTCTATATATTAGCAGCAGACACAGTACAGTGCGGTAGTTCACGGCTGTGGCTACCTCTGTGTCGGCACTCGGCAGCCCGTCCATAATTGTATATACCACCTAACCGTGGTTTTTTTTTCTTTCTTTATACATACATACTAGTTACGAGTATACTATCTCTTTATCAACCAGTCTATATATTAGCAGCAGACACAGTACAGTGCGGTAGTTCACGGCTGTGGCTACCTCTGTGTCGGCACTCGGCAGCCCGTCCATAATTGTATATACCACCTAACCGTGGGTTTTTTTTCTTTCTTTATACATACATACTAGTTACGAGTATACTATCTCTTTATCAACCAGTCTATATATTAGCAGCAGACACAGTACAGTGCGGTAGTTCACGGCTGTGGCTACCTCTGTGTCGGCACTCGGCAGCCCGTCCATAATTGTATATACCACCTAACCGTGGTTTTTTTTTCTTTCTTTATACATACATACTAGTTACGAGTATACTATCTCTTTATCAACCAGTCTATATATTAGCAGCAGACACAGTACAGTGCGGTAGTTCACGGCTGTGGCTACCTCTGTGTCGGCACTCGGCAGCCCGTCCATAATTGTATATACCACCTAACCGTGGTTTTTTTTTCTTTCTTTATACATACATACTAGTTACGAGTATACTATCTCTTTATCAACCAGTCTATATATTAGCAGCAGACACAGTACAGTGCGGTAGTTCACGGCTGTGGCTACCTCTGTGTCGGCACTCGGCAGCCCGTCCATAATTGTATACTAGTATCCAATCCATCCATCTCCATTGTTTACCTGAGGTGCCTTTTAGTTGTGCCTATTAAAATATGGAGAACAAAAATGTTGAGGTTCCAAAATTAGGGAAAGATCAAGATCCACTTCCACCTCGTGCTGAAGCTGCTGCCACTAGTCATGGCCGAGACGATGAAATGCCAGCAACGTCGTCGGCCAAGGCCGATGCCCAATGTCATAGTACAGAGCATGTCAAATCCAAAACACCAAATATCAGTAAAAAGCCTCTTTTTTTCTTTGCGTCATGTGCTGTTTGGGGAGGGTTTTTTGGAAGGGACATCCTGCGTGACACTGCAGTGCCACTCCTAGATGGGCCCGGTGTTTGTGTCGGCCACTAGGGTCGCTAATCTTACTCACACAGCTACCTCATTGCGCCTCTTTTTTTCTTTGCGTCATGTGCTGTTTGGGGAGGGTTTTTTGGAAGGGCCATCCTGCGTGACACTGCAGTGCCACTCCTAGATGGGCCCGGTGTTTGTGTCGGCCACTTGGGTCGCTAATCTTACTCACACAGCTACCTCATTGCGCCTCTTTTTTTCTTTGCGTCATGTGCTGTTTGGGGAGGGTTTTTTGGAAGGGACATCCTGCGTGACACTGCAGTGCCACTCCTAGATGGGCCCGGTGTTTGTGTCGGCCACTAGGGTCGCTAATCTTACTCACACAGCTACCTCATTGCGCCTCTTTTTTTCTTTGCGTCATGTGCTGTTTGGGGAGGGTTTTTTGGAAGGGACATCCTGCGTGACACTGCAGTGCCACTCCTAGATGGGCCCGGTGTTTGTGTCGGCCACTAGGGTCGCTTATCTTACTCACACAGCGACCTCGGTGCAAATTTTAGGACTAAAAATAATATTGTGAGGTGTGAGGTATTCAGAATAGACTGAAAATGAGTGTAAATTATGGTTTTTGAGGTTAATAATACTTTGGGATCAAAATGACCCCCAAATTCTATGATTTAAGCTGTTTTTTAGTGTTTTTGGAAAAAAACACCCGAATCCAAAACACACTCGAATCCGACAAAAAAAATTCGGTGAGGTTTTGCCAAAACGCGTTCGAACCCAAAACACGGCCGCGGAACCGAACCCAAAACCAAAACACAAAACCCGAAAAATTTCAGGCGCTCATCTCTAGTTTTTAGTAGTGATGTGCACCGGACATTTTTAGGGTTTTGTGTTTTGGTTTTGGATTCGGTTCCGCAGCCGTGTTTTGGATTCGGACGCGTTTTGGCAAAACCTCACCGAATTTTTTTTGTCGGATTCGGGTGTGTTTTGGATTCGGGTGTTTTTTTAAAAAAACCCTAAAAAACAGCTTAAATCATAGAATTTGGGGGTCATTTTGATCCCATAGTATTATTAACCTCAATTACCATAATTTCCATTCATTTCCAGTCTATTCTGAACACCTCACACCTCACAATATTATTTTTAGTCCTACAATTTGCACCGAGGTCGCTGGATGGCTAAGCTAAGCGACACAAGTGGCCGACACAAACACCTGGCCCATCTAGGAGTGGCACTGCAGTGTCAGGCAGGATGGCACTTCAAAAAATTGTCCCCAAACAGCACATGATGCAAAGAAAAAAAGAGGCGCTCCAAGGTCGCTGTGTGACTAAGCTAAGCGACACAAGTGGCCGACACAAACACCTGGCCCATCTAGGAGTGGCACTGCAGTGTCAGGCAGGATGGCACTTCAAAAAAATTGTCCCCAAACAGCACATGATGCAAAGAAAAATGAAAGAAAAAAGAGGTGCAAGATGGAATTGTCCTTGGGCCCTCCCACCCACCCTTATGTTGTATAAACAGGACATGCACACTTTAACGAACCCATCATTTCAGTGACAGGGTCTGCCACATGACTGTGACTGAAATGACTGGTTGGTTTGGGCCCCCACCAAAAAAGAAGCAATCAATCTCTCCTTGCACAAACTGGATCTACAGAGGCAAGTTGTCCACCTCATCATCATCCTCCGATTCCTGCCGGAAAGAGAGATACAACGTAGGTTTTAAATCTAGGATCGAGCACGGTGGCCAAAATGTAGTGCTCTGATTTCAACAGATTGACCACCCGTGAATCCTGGTTAAGCGAATACATGCCTAGCGGAATCGCTCTGTTTTAGCTCCTCCTTCAATGGGGTAAATTTACTAAGATTCGTAATTTCCGAAAAAAGGTCAAAGTTCAATCACGAATGACATCGACAGTGTAAAACTGCAACTTTTTGAATTGATTACGATGGATTTACTAAGCTGTCGTATTCGGGTTTTTCTTTTCTTCCGATGTCGATGTCATTCGTTTTTTTTTACCTATTTTTACGGCAGTGATTAGCAAAACACTGCCGTTTTTTTTTACAATCAATCTCGGCCGGATCTGTGTGATCCGTGCTGGGGTTCTTATTTTTTTTTTTTTTAATTAAACAATGTAAAATCCCAAAAAAAATTGCGTGGGGTCCCCCCTCCTAAGCATAACCAGCCTCGGGCTCTTTGAGCCGATCCTGGTTGCAGAAATATGGGGAAAAAAATGACAGGGGTTCCCCCATATTTAAGCAACCAGCATCGGGCTCTGCGCCTGGTCCTGGTCCCAAAAATACGGGGGACAAAAAGAGTAGGGGTCCCCCGTATTTTTAAAACCAGCACCGGGCTCCACTAGCTGGACAGATAATGCCACAGCCGGGGGTCACTATTATATAGTGCCCTGCGGCCGTGGCATCAAAAATCCAACTAGTCACCCCTGGCCGGGGTACCCTGGGGGAGTGGGGACCCCTTCAATCAAGGGGTCCCCCCCCCCCAGCCACCCAAGTGCCAGGGGTGAAGCCCGAGGCTGTCCCCCCCCATCCAATGGGCTGCGGATGGGGAGGCTGATAGCCTTTGTTGTAAAATAAAAGATATTGTTTTTAGTAGCAGTACTACAAGGCCCAGCAAGCCTCCCCCGCATGCTGGTACTTGGAGAACCACAAGTACCAGCATGCGACGGAAAAACGGGCCCGCTGGTACCTGTAGTACTACTACTAAAAAAATACCCAAAAAAAGACAAGACACACACACCGTGAAAGTATAATTTTATTACATACATACACACATACATACATACTTACCTTAAGTTCCCACGCAGGTCGGTCCTCTTCTCCAGTAGAATCCAAGGGGTACCTGTTGAAGAAATTATACTCACGAGATCCAGGGGTCCAGGCTCCTCGGGAAATCCAGGGGTAATCCACGTACTTGACAAAAAAAACAAAACGGTGTCCCGACCACGAACTGAAAGGGGACCCATGTTTGCACATGGGTCACCTTTCCACGAATGCCAGAAAGCCACTTTGACTTCTGTCTAAGTGGGTTTCTTCAGCCAATCAGGGAGTGCCACGTTGTAGCACTCTCCTGATCAGCTGTGTGGTCCTGTCCTCACTGACAGGCAGCACACGGCAGTGTTACAATGTAGCGCCTATGCGCTACATTGTAACCAATGATGGGAACTTTCTGCCCTGCGGTTGACCTAAAGTGACGTCACCGCTGAGCTGAAAGTTCCCATCATTGGTTACAATGTAGCGCATAGGCGCTACATTGTAACACTGCCGTGTGCTGCCTGTCAGTGAGGACAGGACCACACAGCTGATCAGGAGAGTGCTACAACGTGGCGCTCCCTGATTGGCTGAAGAAACCCACTTAGACAGAAGTCAAAGTGGGTTTCTGGCATTCGTGGAAAGGTGACCCATGTGCAAACATGGGTCCCCTTTCAGTTCGTGGTCGGGACACCGTTTTGTTTTTTTTGTCAAGTACGTGGATTACCCCTGGATTTCCCGAGGAGCCTGGACCCCTGGATCTCGTGAGTATAATTTCTTCAACAGGTACCCCTTGGATTCTACTGGAGAAGAGGACCGACCTGCGTGGGAACTTAAGGTAAGTATGTATGTATGTGTGTATGTATGTAATAAAATTATACTTTCACGGTGTGTGTGTCTTGTCTTTTTTTGGGTATTTTTTTAGTGGTAGTACTACAGGTACCAGCGGGCCCGTTTTTCCGCCGCATGCTGGTACTTGTGGTTCTCCAAGTACCAGCATGCGGGGGAGGCTTGCTGGGACTTGTAGTACTGCTACTAAAAACAATATCTTTTATTTTACAACAAAGGCTATCAGCCCTCCCATCCGCAGCCCATTGGATGGGGGGGGACAGCCTCGGGCTTCACCCCTGGCCCTTGGGTGGCTGGGGGGGGGGACCCCTTGATTGAAGGGGTCCCCACTCCCCCAGGGTACCCCGGCCAGGGGTGACTAGTTGGATTTTTGATGCCACGGCCGCAGGGCGCTGTATAAAAGTGACCCCCGGCTGTGGCATTATCTGTCCAGCTAGTGGAGCCCGGTGCTGGTTTTAAAAATACGGGGGACCCCTACTCTTTTTGTCCCCCGTATTTTTGGGACCAGGACCAGGCGCAGAGCCCGATGCTGGTTGCTTAAATATGGGGGAACCCCTGTCATTTTTTTCCCATATTTCTGCAACCAGGATCGGCTCAAAGAGCCCGAGGCTGGTTATGCTTAGGAGGGGGGACCCCACGCAATTTTTTTTAGCAAAAATAAGCACTTTCACACCCCTTCCCACTGATATACATGCACGGATCTCATGGATCCCTGCATGCATCTCAAATCACGGATAAAAAAAGCAGGTCTGTTTTTTTTTAGGACTTTTTTACGAGTTGTAATTTTTCACGGCAGTGTTTTGTGTTTTTTTGCTTTGCACTTCTTAGTAAATGACCGAGATTCATACTTAAACAGCCGCGTTTTGACCGATGGTGTATTCATTCGTAATTTTTTACCTGAACTAGCAAAAAATTACGAATGCCCTCATCACTGCCGTGATTAGTGTTTAGTAGAGATGAGCGGGTTCGGTTTCTTTGAATCCGAACCCGCACGAACTTCACTTTTTTTTCCACGGGTCCGAGCGACTCGGATCTTCCCGCCTTGCTCGGTTAACCCGAGCGCGCCCGAACGTCATCATGACGCTGTCGGATTCTCGCGAGGCTCGGATTCTATCGCGAGACTCGGATTCTATATAAGGAGCCGCGCGTCGCCGCCATTTTCACTCGTGCATTGAGATTGATAGGGAGAGGACGTGTCTGGCGTCCTCTCCATTAGAATAGAGATAGATAGATTAGATAGAGAGAGATTGTGCAGAGTCGCAGACAGAGTTAGTTTACCACAGTCAGTGACCAGTGCAGTTGCTAGTTAACTTTTATTTAATATAATATATCCGTTCACTTCTCTCTGCTATATCCGTTCTCTGCCTGAAAAAAAAAACGATACACAGCACAGTCAGTCACACAGTGTGACTCAGTCTGTGTGCACTCAGCTCAGCCCAGTGTGCTGCACAGTCATCAATGTATAAATTAAAAGCTTATAATTAATTGTGGGGGAGACTGGGGAGCACTGCAGGTTGTTAGCAGGAGCCAGGAGTACAATTATATTAATTAACAGTGCACACTTTTGCTGCAGGAGTGGTGACCAGTGCCTGACCACCAGTATAGTATTGTTGTATACTACTAATATCTCTTTAAATATCAACCAGTCTATATTAGCAGCAGACACAGTACAGTGCGGTAGTTCACGGCTGTGGCTACCTCTGTGTCGGCACACGGCAGGCAGTCCGTCCGACCAGAATTGTATTATTTATTATTATATACCTACCACCTAACCGTGTTTTTTTTTTCATTCTTTATACCGTCATAGTGTCATCCTAATTGTTACGAGTATACTACTATCTCTTTATCAACCAGTGTACAGTGCGGTAGTTCACGGCTGTGGCTACCTCTGTGTCGGCACACGGCAGGCAGTCCGTCCGACCAGAATTGTATTATTTATTATTATATACCTACCACCTAACCGTGGTTTTTTTTTCATTCTTTATACCGTCATAGTGTCATCCTAATTGTTACGAGTATACTACTATCTCTTTATCAACCAGTGTACAGTGCGGTAGTTCACGGCTGTGGCTACCTCTGTGTCGGCACACGGCAGGCAGTCCGTCCGACCAGAATTGTATTATTTATTATTATATACCTACCACCTAACCGTGGTTTTTTTTTCATTCTTTATACCGTCATAGTGTCATCCTAATTGTTACGAGTATACTACTATCTCTTTATCAACCAGTGTACAGTGCGGTAGTTCACGGCTGTGGCTACCTCTGTGTCGGCACACGGCAGGCAGTCCGTCCGACCAGAATTGTATTATTTATTATTATATACCTAACACCTAACCGTGGTTTTTTTTTCATTCTTTATACCGTCATAGTGTCATCCTAATTGTTACGAGTATACTACTATCTCTTTATCAACCAGTGTACAGTGCGGTAGTTCACGGCTGTGGCTACCTCTGTGTCGGCACACGGCAGGCAGTCCGTCCGACCAGAATTGTATTATTTATTATTATATACCTACCACCTAACCGTGGTTTTTTTTTCATTCTTTATACCGTCATAGTGTCATCCTAATTGTTACGAGTATACTACTATCTCTTTATCAACCAGTGTACAGTGCGGTAGTTCACGGCTGTGGCTACCTCTGTGTCGGCAGTCGGCAGGCAGTCCGTCCATCCATAATTGTATTATTATTATAATATATACCACCTAACCGTGGTTTCTTTTTCTTTCTTTATACCGTCATAGTGTCATACTAGTTGTTACGAGTATACTACTATCTCTTTATCAACCAGTGTACAGTGCGGTAGTTCACGGCTGTGGCTACCTCTGTGTCGGCAGTCGGCAGGCAGTCCGTCCATCCATAATTGTATTATTATTATAATATATACCACCTAACTGTGGTTTTTTTTGCATTCTTTATACCGTCGTCATAGTGTCATACTAGTTGTTACGAGTATACTACTATCTCTTTATCAACCAGTGTACAGTGCGGTAGTTCACGGCTGTGGCTACCTCTGTGTCGGCAGTCGGCAGGCAGTCCGTCCATCCATAATTGTATTATTATTATAATATATACCACCTAACCGTGGTTTTTTTTTCATTCTTTATACCGTCGTCATAGTGTCATACTAGTTGTTACGAGTATACTACTATCTCTTTATCAACCAGTGTACAGTGCGGTAGTTCACGGCTGTGGCTACCTCTGTGTCGGCAGTCGGCAGGCAGTCCGTCCATCCATAATTGTATTATTATTATAATATATACCACCTAACCGTGGTTTTTTTTTCATTCTTTATACCGTCGTCATAGTGTCATACTAGTTGTTACGAGTATACTACTATCTCTTTATCAACCAGTGTACAGTGCGGTAGTTCACGGCTGTGGCTACCTCTGTGTCGGCAGTCGGCAGGCAGTCCGTCCATCCATAATTGTATTATTATTATAATATATACCACCTAACCGTGGTTTTTTTTTCATTCTTTATACCGTCGTCATAGTGTCATACTAGTTGTTACGAGTATACTACTATCTCTTTATCAACCAGTGTACAGTGCGGTAGTTCACGGCTGTGGCTACCTCTGTGTCGGCAGTCGGCAGGCAGTCCGTCCATCCATAATTGTATTATTATTATAATATATACCACCTAACCGTGGTTTTTTTTTCATTCTTTATACCGTCGTCATAGTGTCATACTAGTTGTTACGAGTATACTACTATCTCTTTATCAACCAGTGTACAGTGCGGTAGTTCACGGCTGTGGCTACCTCTGTGTCGGCAGTCGGCAGGCAGTCCGTCCATCCATAATTGTATTATTATTATAATATATACCACCTAACCGTGGTTTTTTTATACCACCTAACCGTGGCAGTCCGTCCATAATTGTATACTAGTATCCAATCCATCCATCTCCATTGTTTACCTGAGGTGCCTTTTAGTTCTGCCTATAAAATATGGAGAACAAAAAAGTTGAGGTTCCAAAATTAGGGAAAGATCAAGATCCACTTCCACCTCGTGCTGAAGCTGCTGCCACTAGTCATGGCCGAGACGATGAAATGCCAGCAACGTCGTCTGCCAAGGCCGATGCCCAATGTCATAGTACAGAGCATGTCAAATCCAAAACACCAAATATCAGAAAAAAAAGGACTCCAAAACCTAAAATAAAATTGTCGGAGGAGAAGCGTAAACTTGCCAATATGCCATTTACCACACGGAGTGGCAAGGAACGGCTGAGGCCCTGGCCTATGTTCATGGCTAGTGGTTCAGCTTCACATGAGGATGGAAGCACTCAGCCTCTCGCTAGAAAACTGAAAAGACTCAAGCTGGCAAAAGCACCGCAAAGAACTGTGCGTTCTTTGAAATCCCAAATCCACAAGGAGAGTCCAATTGTGTCGTTTGCGATGCCTGACCTTCCCAACACTGGACGTGAAGAGCATGCGCCTTCCACTATTTGCATGCCCCCTGCAAGTGCTGGAAGGAGCACCCGCAGTCCAGTTCCTGATAGTCAGATTGAAGATGTCAGTGTTGAAGTACACCAGGATGAGGAGGATATAGGTGTTGCTGGCGCTGGGGAGGAAATTGACCAGAAGGATTCTGATGGTGAGGTGGTTTGTTTAAGTCAGGCACCCGGGGAGACACCTGTTGTCCGTGGGAGGAATATGGCCGTTGACATGCCAGGTGAAAATACCAAAAAAATCAGCTCTTCGGTGTGGAGGTATTTCACCAGAAATGCGGACAACAGGTGTCAAGCCGTGTGTTCCCTTTGTCAAGCTGTAATAAGTAGGGGTAAGGACGTTAACCACCTCGGAACATCCTCCCTTATACGTCACCTGCAGCGCATTCATAATAAGTCAGTGACAAGTTCAAAAACTTTGGGTGACAGCGGAAGCAGTCCACTGACCAGTAAATCCCTTCCTCTTGTAACCAAGCTCACGCAAACCACCCCACCAACTCCCTCAGTGTCAATTTCCTCCTTCCCCAGGAATGCCAATAGTCCTGCAGGCCATGTCACTGGCAAGTCTGACGAGTCCTCTCCTGCCTGGGATTCCTCCGATGCATCCTTGCGTGTAACGCCTACTGCTGCTGGCGCTGCTGTTGTTGCCGCTGGGAGTCGATGGTCATCCCAGAGGGGAAGTCGTAAGCCCACTTGTACTACTTCCAGTAAGCAATTGACTGTTCAACAGTCCTTTGCGAGGAAGATGAAATATCACAGCAGTCATCCTACTGCAAAGCGGATAACTGAGTCCTTGACAACTATGTTGGTGTTAGACGTGCGTCCGGTATCCGCCGTTAGTTCACAGGGAACTAGACAATTTATTGAGGCAGTGTGCCCCCGTTACCAAATACCATCTAGGTTCCACTTCTCTAGGCAGGCGATACCGAGAATGTACACGGACGTCAGAAAAAGACTCACCAGTGTCCTAAAAAATGCAGTTGTACCCAATGTCCACTTAACCACGGACATGTGGACAAGTGGAGCAGGGCAGGGTCAGGACTATATGACTGTGACAGCCCACTGGGTAGATGTATGGACTCCCGCCGCAAGAACAGCAGCGGCGGCACCAGTAGCAGCATCTCGCAAACGCCAACTCGTTCCTAGGCAGGCTACGCTTTGTATCACCGCTTTCCAGAATACGCACACAGCTGAAAACCTCTTACGGCAACTGAGGAAGATCATCGCGGAATGGCTTACCCCAATTGGACTCTCCTGTGGATTTGTGGCATCGGACAACGCCAGCAATATTGTGTGTGCATTAAATATGGGCAAATTCCAGCACGTCCCATGTTTTGCACATACCTTGAATTTGGTGGTGCAGAATTTTTTCAAAAACGACAGGGGTGTGCAAGAGATGCTGTCGGTGGCCAGAAGAATTGCGGGACACTTTCGGCGTACAGGCACCACGTACAGAAGACTGGAGCACCACCAAAAACTACTGAACCTGCCCTGCCATCATCTGAAGCAAGAAGTGGTAACGAGGTGGAATTCAACCCTCTATATGCTTCAGAGGTTGGAGGAGCAGCAAAAGGCCATTCAAGCCTATACAATTGAGCACGATATAGGAGATGGAATGCACCTGTCTCAAGTGCAGTGGAGAATGATTTCAACGTTGTGCAAGGTTCTGATGCCCTTTGAACTTGCCACACGTGAAGTCAGTTCAGACACTGCCAGCCTGAGTCAGGTCATTCCCCTCATCAGGCTTTTGCAGAAGAAGCTGGAGGCATTGAAGAAGGAGCTAACACGGAGCGATTCCGCTAGGCATGTGGGACTTGTGGATGCAGCCCTTAATTCGCTTAACAAGGATTCACGGGTGGTCAATCTGTTGAAATCAGAGCACTACATTTTGGCCACCGTGCTCGATCCTAGATTTAAAGCCTACCTTGGATCTCTCTTTCCGGCAGACACAGGTCTGCTGGGGTTGAAAGACCTGCTGGTGACAAAATTGTCAAGTCAAGCGGAACGCGACCTGTCAACATCTCCTCCTTCACATTCTCCCGCAACTGGGGGTGCGAGGAAAAGGCTCAGAATTCCGAGCCCACCCGCTGGCGGTGATGCAGGGCAGTCTGGAGCGACTGCTGATGCTGACATCTGGTCCGGACTGAAGGACCTGACAACGATTACGGACATGTCGTCTACTGTCACTGCATATGATTCTCTCAACATTGATAGAATGGTGGAGGATTATATGAGTGACCGCATCCAAGTAGGCACGTCACACAGTCCGTACTTATACTGGCAGGAAAAAGAGGCAATTTGGAGGCCCTTGCACAAACTGGCTTTATTCTACCTAAGTTGCCCTCCCACAAGTGTGTACTCCGAAAGAGTGTTTAGTGCCGCCGCTCACCTTGTCAGCAATCGGCGTACGAGGTTACATCCAGAAAATGTGGAGAAGATGATGTTCATTAAAATGAATTATAATCAATTCCTCCGCGGAGACATTGACCAGCAGCAATTGCCTCCACAAAGTACACAGGGAGCTGAGATGGTGGATTCCAGTGGGGACGAATTGATAATCTGTGAGGAGGGGGATGTACACGGTGATATATCGGAGGGTGAAGATGAGGTGGACATCTTGCCTCTGTAGAGCCAGTTTGTGCAAGGAGAGATTAATTGCTTCTTTTTTGGGGGGGGTCCAAACCAACCCGTCATATCAGTCACAGTCGTGTGGCAGACCCTGTCACTGAAATGATGGGTTGGTTAAAGTGTGCATGTCCTGTTTTGTTTATACAACATAAGGGTGGGTGGGAGGGCCCAAGGATAATTCCATCTTGCACCTCTTTTTTCTTTTCTTTTTCTTTGCATCATGTGCTGATTGGGGAGGGTTTTTTGGAAGGGACATCCTGCGTGACACTGCAGTGCCACTCCTAGATGGGCCCGGTGTTTGTGTCGGCCACTAGGGTCGCTAATCTTACTCACACAGCTACCTCATTGCGCCTCTTTTTTTCTTTGCGTCATGTGCTGTTTGGGGAGGGTTTTTTGGAAGGGACATCCTGCGTGACACTGCAGTGCCACTCCTAGATGTGCCCGGTGTTTGTGTCGGCCACTAGGGTCGCTAATCTTACTCACACAGTCAGCTACCTCATTGCGCCTCTTTTTTTCTTTGCGTCATGTGCTGTTTGGGGAGGGTTTTTTGGAAGGGCCATCCTGCGTGACACTGCAGTGCCACTCCTAGATGGGCCCGGTGTTTGTGTCGGCCACTAGGGTCGCTAATCTTACTCACACAGCTACCTCATTGCGCCTCTTTTTTTCTTTGCGTCATGTGCTGTTTGGGGAGGGTTTTTTGGAAGGGACATCCTGCGTGACACTGCAGTGCCACTCCTAGATGGGCCCGGTGTTTGTGTCGGCCACTAGGGTCGCTTATCTTACTCACACAGCGACCTCGGTGCAAATTTTAGGACTAAAAATAATATTGTGAGGTGTGAGGTATTCAGAATAGACTGAAAATGAGTGTAAATTATGGTTTTTGAGGTTAATAATACTTTGGGATCAAAATGACCCCCAAATTCTATGATTTAAGCTGTTTTTTAGTGTTTTTGGAAAAAAACACCCGAATCCAAAACACACCCGAATCCGACAAAAATAATTCGGTGAGGTTTTGCCAAAACGCGTTCGAACCCAAAACACGGCCGCGGAACCGAACCCAAAACCAAAACACAAAACCCGAAAAATTTCAGGCGCTCATCTCTAGTGTTTAGTAAATGACCGAGATTTACCGAGATGACACTTTGATGAAAAAACGGCATCTCGGTCAAAATCGGGAGCTTAGTAAATATACCCCAATGACTCCAGCTTCTTCTGCAAAAGCCTGATGAGGGGAATGACCTGACTCAGGCTGGCAGTGTCTGAACTGACTTCACGTGTGGCAAGTTCAAAGGGTTGCAAAACCTTGCACAACGTTGAAATCATTCTCCACTGCGCTTGAGTCAGGTGCATTCCCCCTCCTTTGCCTATATCGTGGGCAGATGTATAGGCTTGAATGGCCTTTTGCTGCATATCTATCCTCTGAAGCATATAGAGGGTTGAATTCCACCTCGTTACCACCTCTTGCTTCAGATGATGGCAGGGCAGGTTCAGGAATGTTTGGTGGTGCTCCAGTCTTCTGTACGCGGTGCCTGAATGCCGAAAGTGGCCCGCAATTCTTTGGGCCACCGACAGCATCTCTTGCACGCCCCTGTCATTTTTTAAATAATTCTGCACCACCAAATTCAATGTATGTGCAAAACATGGGACGTGCTGGAATTTGCCCAGATGTAATACACGCACAATATTGCTGGCGTTGTCCGATGTCACAAATCCCCAGGATAGTCCAATTGGGGTAAGCCATTCCGCGATGATCTTCCTCAGTTCCCGTAAGAGGTTGTCAGCTGTGTGCCTCTTATGGAAAGCGGTGATACAAAGCGTAGCCTGCCTAGGAACGAGTTGGCGTTTGCGAGATGCTGCTACTGGTGCCGCCGCTGCTGTTCTTGCTGCGGGAGGCAATACATCTACCCAGTGGGCTGTCACAGTCATATAGTCCTGAGTCTGCCCTGCTCCACTTGTCCACATGTCCGTGGTTAAGTGGACATTGGGTACAACTGCATTTTTTAGGACACTGGTGAGTCTTTTTCTGAGGTCTGTGTACATTTTCGGTATCGCCTGCCTAGAGAAATGGAACCTAGATGGTATTTGGTACCGGGGACACAGTACCTCAATCAAGTCTATAGTTGCCTCTGAATTAACGATGGATACCGGAAACACGTTTCTCACCGCCCAGGCTGCCAAGGCCTGAGTTATCTGCTTTGCAGCAGGATGACTGCTGTGATATTTCATCTTCCTCGCAAAGGACTGTTGGACAGTCAATTGCTTACTGGAAGTAGTACAAGTGGTCTTCCGACTACCCCTCTGGGATGACGATCGACTCCCAGCAGCAACAACAGCAGCGCCAGCAGCAGTAGGCGTTACACTCAAGGATGCATCGGAGGAATCCCAGGCAGGAGAGGACTCGTCAGACTTGCCAGTGACATGGCCTGCAGGACTATTGGCTTTCCTGGGTAAGGAGGAAATTGACACTGAGGGAGTTGGTGGTGTGGTTTGCAGGAGCTTGGTTACAAGAGGAAGGGATTTAGTGGTCAGTGGACTGCTTCCGCTGTCACCCAAAGTTTTTGAACTTGTCACTGACTTGTGATGAATGCGCTGCAGGTGACGTATAAGGGAGGATGTTCCGAGGTGGTTAACATCCTTACCCCTACTTATTACAGCTTGACAAAGGCAACACACGGCTTGACAAATGTTGTCCGCATTTGTGTTGAAATAATTCCACACCGAAGAGGTGATTTTTTTTGTATTTTGACCAGGCATGTCAATGGCCATATTCGTCCCACGGACAACAGGTGTCTCCCCGGGTGCCTGACTTAAACAAACCACCTCACCATCAGAATCCTCCTTGTCAATTTCCTCCCCAGCGCCAGCAACACCCATATCCTCATCCTGGTGTACTTCAACACTGACATCTTCAATTTGACTATCAGGAACTGGACTGCGGGTGCTCCTTCCAGCACTTGCAGGGGGCGTGCAAATGGTGGAAGGCGCAAGCTCTTCCCGTCCAGTGTTGGGAAGGTCAGGCATCGCAACCGACACAATTGGACTCTCCTTGGGGATTTGTGATTTAGAAGAACGCACAGTTCTTTGCTGTGCTTTTGCCAGCTTAAGTCTTTTCATTTTTCTAGCGAGAGGATGAGTGCTTCCATCCTCATGTGAAGCTGAACCACTAGCCATGAACATAGGCCAGGGCCTCAGCCGTTCCTTGCCACTCCGTGTCGTAAATGGCATATTGGCAAGTTTACGCTTCTCCTCAGACGCTTTCAATTTAGATTTTTGGGTCATTTTACTGAACTTTTGTTTTTTGGATTTTACATGCTCTCTACTATGACATTGGGCATCGGCCTTGGCAGACGACGTTGATGGCATTTCATCGTCTCGGCCATGACTAGTGGCAGCAGCTTCAGCACGAGGCAGAAGTGGATCTTGATCTTTCCCTATTTTACCCTCCACATTTTTGTTCTCCATTTTTTAATGTGTGGAATTATATGCCAGTATCAATAGCAATGGCCTACTACTATATATACTGCGCACAACTAAAATGCACCACAGGTATAGAATGTAGATGGATAGTAAACTTAATGACGACACAGAGGTAGGCACAGCAGTGGCCTTCCGTATCGTACTGCTATATATAGTATACTGGTGGTCACTGTGTCAGTAAACTGCAAAACTAAAATGCACCACAGGTATAGAATGTAGATGTATAGTATACTTAATGACGACACAGAGGTAGGCACAGCAGTGGCCTTCCATATCGTACTGCTATATATAGTATACTGGTGGTCACTGTGTCAGCAAACTGCAAAACTAAAATGCACCACAGGTATAGAATGAAGATGGATAGTATACTTAATGACGACACAGAGGTAGGCACAGTAGTGGCCTTCCGTATCGTACTGCTATATATAGTATACTGGTGGTCACTGTGTCAGCAAACTGCAAAACTAAAATGCACCACAGGTATAGAATGTAGATGGATAGTATACTTAATGACGACACAGAGGTAGGCACAGCAGTGGCCTTCTGTATCGTACTGCTATATATAGTATACTGGTGGTCACTGTGTCAGCAAACTGCAAAACTAAAATGCACCACAGGTATAGAATGTAGATGGATAGTATACTTAATGACGACACAGAGGTAGGCACAGCAGTGGCCTTCCGTATCGTACTGCTATATATAGTATACTGGTGGTCACTGGTCAGCAAAACTCTGCACTGTACTCCTCCTATATAATATTAATTATACTGGTGGTCCCCTGTCCCCACAATAAAGCAGCACACTGAGCACAGATATGGAGTGTTTTTCAGGCAGACAACGTATACTGGTGGTCACTGTCAGCAAAACTCTGCACTGTACTCCTCCTATATAATACAGCTGCTCCCCAGTCCCCACAATTAAGCAGTGTGAGCACAGATATATTATGCAGCACACTGAACACAGATATGGTATGGAGCGTTTTTTTCAGGCAAAGAACGGATAAAACTGGTGGTCACTTATCAGCAAAACTCTGCACTGTACTCCTCCTAACAGCTGCTCCCCAGTCCTCCCCACAATTAAGCAATAAAGCAATCAAGTTCAACAATAAACGGAGAGGACGCCAGCCACGTCCTCTCCCTATCATCTCCAATGCACGAGTGAAAATGGCGGCGACGCGCGGCTGCTTATATAGAATCCGAATCTCGCGAGAATCCGACAGCGGGATGATGACGTTCGGGCGCGCTCGGGTTAGCCGAGCAAGGCGGGAAGGTTCGAACCGGCCTCGGACCCGTGTAAAATGGGTGAAGTTCGGGGGGGTTCGGTTTCCGAGAATCCGAACCCGCTCATCACTAGTTTTTAGTAGGTGGAAACGGGTCAACACGGGTTGAGTGACCCGGGAATCCTATCCGGGTAGCTACCTGGGTAGAATACGGTAATGACCCGGGTAAGTGTGTAGTGGAAACGGTCATTACCAGAGTTTTCAGACCCGAGTAATGCTCTGAGACGCTGATTGGTTCTTCTGGGGCACAGGAAGATGATGTCATCCCTGGGAGACACGCTGGGCACATGCATGCGCCGCAGCAGCTTGCAAACAAACAAACGCGGATGCACATCTATTGCAGCAGCTTGCAAACAACACTACGCTGGGCACATGCAGGCATTGAGGCAGCTTGCAAACAAAACACTCTGAAGTCACGCTGGGTACATACAGATATTTTTATTGCAGCAGCTTCCAAACAAACAGACACTATACAGCAGCAGAAGCTCCAGCACAGCTATGACTACCCATACCTGGTCAGACACAGAGATCAAAGAGCTGCTTAATATTCGGGGAGAGGAAGAAATTAGAAGGAAGGTGACTGGAACAGTTAAGGATGCTATCGTCTACAAGAACATATCCCTTATGCTGGCAGAAAGGGGCATCCAAAAAACCCAGCAACAAGTCGTTAACAAATTGAAGGCACTACGCAGACAATTCACCAAAGTACACGACCATAACCGCAAGAAAAGTGATGCTGGGCGTATGGAATGGCCATATTATGACCTATGCTATAGTGTCTTTGGCAAAACTGCGATAACAAATCCCATAGCACTATCGTCATCCAGCTCTGCCAGTCGCCAGATGTCAGTCGACGAGGACCGTGCCGAAACACAGCACAGCCTTCCCAGCTCACAATGCAGCCCATCATCTCCGCTGCTTATATCGGAAAGCAGTTTTGAAGACTCGACCGTCAATGATGATTCCATCAGTGCCACTATTGAGGACGTACCACAGTCTCAGGCGGAGACGTCGCAACCCCCCAAGACCACAACTTTGCGCTCAAATAGTAAGTATTACCATTACAAATACAGTTGCAGCAGTCCCTATATGTAAAGGCATGGTAATGTTGCAGAGTATAGCTAGTGTGCAGGTGGGAGAAGGCCACAAACACGTATATGCTACCACTGCTATTTTTTAATAGAATCATGGTAATGTTGCAGAGTCTAGCTAGTGTGCAGGTGGGAGAAGGCCACAAACACGTGTATGTTACTTACCACTGCTATTATATTGTTGCTTACATTCTGTTTCATCCCCTTTACAGTCTACAGCGTTCCACAGTGGAAAAAGAAACTAAACAAAACAGAACAAACGGTCAGAGCAATGACGTCCATTATCGTGGATCACCTGCGTGAGGCGGATAGTGAGCTCAATGCCCAGGAAGATGCACGGCTTGAGAGATTTCTTGCATCAGAAAAGGAAATGCATCAAACTTTTATGAAGCAGTTAATGACCATGCATGATAGGCAGATGACATTTTTTGAACGCACGTTTGCACGTACCATAGGGAATACCACACAAGCACAACAGCAAGACACAGCCTACCCACAGCACCCATATGGCCCATACAACTATGAGCGTCTCTGAAATCCCCCAACACAAATCCCGCAATCCTCAGAATATCGGGTATATAGACAACTGCCTTAGAGCAGCGGGTGATAAAACAATGTTTGTGTTGTAAGGTTCTGTTTGCACTGTATCCTCAACCCTGATACCTACAAATCCAAACATTATTTTTATTTTACAGAGTGCCCTGTTGGCACTTTAAACTTTTATAATTTTATATTGTTACCTCAGAAAATGGGCAGTGGGATCCAGATATTGGGGCTACCTTTTATATTGTTACCTCAGAAAATGTGCGGCAGTGTGATCCAAATATTGGGGCTACCCTGATACCTGCCAAATCAAATATTAGGTTTTTTTTTACAGAGTGCCCTGTTTGCACTTTACTCTTTTATATTGTTACCTCAGGGCAGGTGTCTTCACCATGTGGCCCTCTAGCTGTTGTGGAAATACATAGCAAGACATGCTGGTACATGTAGTTCCACAACAGCTGGAGGGACACATGTTGAAGACCCCTTGCATTATCTGGAATTTTACAGAGTGTTATGTTTGTACTTAAATATTTTATATTGTTACCTCAGAAAATGTGTGCCAACTGTTTAAAAGAAAACATATAATAACTTAGAACTTTTGAACAAAATTTTTATAACTGAAAAACAAAATAAACAATTAATGTTTGCACACAAAAACTTGTCTGTCTTCTCTACTGCAACATTGTTTGAAGATTAGCTGCAATGGTGGCCCTTATGCACTCGCTGGCAGCGTCATGCCCCCCCCACAAAGCCTGGTGCATCATGTACAGTGACCCCCGCCCCATGATCATGTACATTCCACTCAGGGAGAAAGTTTTCCTTTTGAATCTCACATATGTTATGGAGAATGCAGCAGGCTGCTACTATATCTGGCATTATTTTCAAGTCCACATCATTCCTCTTCATGAGGCAGCGCCAGCGTCCTTTTAAACGCCCAAACGCATTCTCCACTGCCATACGGGCTGAACTTAGGGCATAGGTATATGATGTCTGTTCGGGAGATAAGTGAACATGCTGGATGTAGCCCTTCATTAGCCAGCACTGTAATGGGTATGCTGCATCACCAATGAGGTGGACCGGGATGTCAACACCATGTACGATCACCGATTTCTGTTAATAAAACATTAATAGGGGTAAAACTTGACTATTGGTTTATGGGCGAACATTAGTTTAAGTAGTAACTAATCTTACCTCTCGAGGGAAAAGCCATCCACCAAGCCTGTCCTCAGCAATACCATAAAGATCGGAGTTGGCGAGAACCCTTGCATCATGTGACCGTCCGGGCCACCCTATGAAGACATCTGTGAAATTAAAAATAAGTGTAAATTACAATTTATGCATTATCACAAAACAGCCCAAGCCTATTTCAAACACATTAGTGAAAAAGTGCTTACCAGTATTTGTGGTCCACTACAGCTTGCAGAACAATGGAATGCCAACCCTTACGATTGTAATAGTCTGCTGGGTTGTCACGGGGGGCGATGATGGGGATGTGGGTCCCATCTATGGCACCCAGGGCTGTTTCTAGCCAATTTGGCTCCCAGTGCGAGATTTAAAAATGCGCCCCCCCCATTACATAAAAAATGTGCCCCCCCACACACACACACACACCCAGATAAAAAAAAAACTTGCGTCCGCACCCGGCAAGGGTGCGTGGCCTCATCTAAATGGATGTGGCCTCATTTAAATGGGCATGGCCTCGTCTGAAAAGACTACCTCACAATCCAGTTTTTGACCCTGCTCCAACTGATCACGACCACCACAGGAAAAAAAAATTCTACCATATTAAGCCCCACACAGTAAAGCCCCCTGCACCATATTAGACCACACACCGCAATGCCCTTGATACATTAAATCCCCACACTACGGCAGGCAAGAGTCCCCATTTTACACATTGAGAGAGAGAGAGAGAGAATACTTACAGAGGCGATTACCGCTCTTCGGCCCGCCTCACCAGTCACTCCTCGCGCCGGCCTTTCCCTCTTCCTAACTTGGATCCCCCTCTGTACTCCGCTCGGGGGGAGGGAAGTTTCGCGTCGTGACGCGGTTGCGTCGTGACGTAACGTCGCAACTGCGTCATTCCGTGAAACTCCGCCCACCGAGCGGGTTACTCGGGGAGAAATAGGAGGGGGAAGCAGGGAGCCACAGTTAGTGCCGCGGCGGGCGCCCAGTGCGGTTGCACTGCTCGCCTGCCCCAAGAAACGGCCCTGATGGCACCAGCACACTGTGGGTAGCCACGCTTCTTAAATCCTTTTATAGTCGCATCTAGCCGCTGTCCTTGTGGCAAGGAAATTAAGCGATGGTACATGGTATCCAGCAATGCCCCTGTGACCTGGTAGACAATCTTGCAGACCGTGCCAATCCCTATTCCAAATAAACTGGAAACTGTGCGATACTCTCCAGGGGTAGCATACCACCAGAGAGCAAATCGCTAATCTCCTGGCTGGCTCAATGGGCTTCCGGAACCTGGTGGTCTGCATGGTTATTGCGGGGGACAGTAGTTCCAAAACATACTCGAATGTAGCGCGAGACATCCTGAAGTTTTCCATCCACTGCTCCTCCTGATATGCTAGAATGGTCTGCATGAATGCTTCTACATGTCTGTGATCTCTCACCCACATTCTTCGGCTTGGTTTAGAGTTCATTGTTATGAGAGAAATAACAGTGGATGATATAAGTGCTCTCCTCCTTTTCAAATATTTGCGTCGATAGGTAGCCCTCTCTGCAAAGAATTGAGCCCTCCTTCTCTAGCTCAGCAGTAGGTAGCACAAGGTGAGAAGCTGCATCAAGCTGTCTGTAGCAGAAATAAGCAGCAGTAAACTGCAAACAGTCTGCGACTCCATGCTAGACACAGCTACTGCACCGGCGTCCATTGCTGCAATGCTGTGAGCAGGCCCCACCCCTCCCTTTTGGTCCTTTTGATGACATCATATTGATGAGACAGTAAAAAGTCCATTTGTAATGACATCAATAGGCTTTTACAGAGCTTACCCGGGTTAGGTGGAAACAGATCCGACACGGGAATAACCCGTGTCGAAGTGCAGTGGAAACGGTGGAGCCGACACGGGTTGTAGCAGGGTTAAAAATCCCAGATCGGACACGGTACTCAGGTGGAAAAGGGGTATATTGTTGCAAAAGTCTGGTTATTTTTACACTAGTTGCATAATTGAGCCAGTCAGATAAATCTATCAGGTTACCATCCTTTGGCCAACTGAAAAACTTGTTTTGTAAAAAAATAAAATAAACATTAATGTATAAAGAATATGTTACACAGCCCACAGTGGTGGGTATACATAAATGGAATTTCTGTTGATTTACCAAAGTGTCAGTCATTTTTACAAGTACATCTCCAATTAGTGCCATCCTGCTTGTAAATCAGGGATGCTAAACCACATTACAGGTACCTGAAATTAGAGAAACTTACTAGAGATGAGCGCCTGAAATTTTTCGGGTTTTGTGTTTTGGTTTTGGGTTCGGTTCCGCGGCCGTGTTTTGGGTTCGACCGCGTTTTGGCAAAACCTCACCGAATTTTTTTTGTCGGATTCGGGTGTGTTTTGGATTCGGGTGTTTTTTTCAAAAAACACTAAAAAATAGCTTAAATCATAGAATTTGGGGGTCATTTTGATCCCAAAGTATTATTAACCTCAAAAACCATAATTTACACTCATTTTCAGTCTATTCTGAATACCTCACACCTCACAATATTATTTTTAGTCCTAAAATTTGCACCGAGGTCGCTGTGTGAGTAAGATAAGCGACCCTAGTGGCCGACACAAACACCGGGCCCATCTAGGAGTGGCACTGCAGTGTCACGCAGGATGTCCCTTCCAAAAAACCCTCCCCAAACAGCACATGACGCAAAGAAAAAAAGAGGCGCAATGAGGTAGCTGTGTGAGTAAGATTAGCGACCCTAGTGGCCGACACAAACACCGGGCCCATCTAGGAGTGGCATTTTTGTTCTCCATATTTTAATAGGCACAACTAAAAGGCACCTCAGGTAAACAATGGAGATGGATGGATTGGATACTAGTATACAATTATGGACGGGCTGCCGAGTGCCGACACAGAGGTAGCCACAGCCGTGAACTACCGCACTGTACTGTGTCTGCTGCTAATATATAGACTGGTTGATAAAGAGATAGTATACTCGTAACTAGTATGTATGTATAAAGAAAGAAAAAAAAAACCACGGTTAGGTGGTATATACAATTATGGACGGGCTGCCGAGTGCCGACACAGAGGTAGCCACAGCCGTGAACTACCGCACTGTACTGTGTCTGCTGCTAATATATAGACTGGTTGATAAAGAGATAGTATACTCGTAACTAGTATGTATGTATAAAGAAAGAAAAAAAAACCACGGTTAGGTGGTATATACAATTATGGACGGGCTGCCGAGTGCCGACACAGAGGTAGCCACAGCCGTGAACTACCGCACTGTACTGTGTCTGCTGCTAATATATAGACTGGTTGATAAAGAGATAGTATACTCGTAACTAGTATGTATGTATAAAGAAAGAAAAAAAAACCACGGTTAGGTGGTATATACAATTATGGACGGGCTGCCGAGTGCCGACACAGAGGTAGCCACAGCCGTGAACTACCGCACTGTACTGTGTCTGCTGCTAATATAGACTGGTTGATAAAGAGATAGTATACTACTAATATTATATACTGGTGGTCAGGTCACTGGTTACTAGTCACACTGGCAGTGGCACTCCTGCAGCAAAAGTGTGCACTGTTTAATTTTAATATAATATTATGTACTCCTGGCTCCTGCTATAACCTATAACTGGCACTGCAGTAGTGCTCCCCAGTCTCCCCCACAATTATAAGCTGTGTGAGCTGAGCAGTCAGACAGATATATAATATATATATAGATGATGCAGCACACTGGCCTGAGCCTGAGCAGTGCACACAGATATGGTATGTGACTGACTGAGTCACTGTGTGTATCGCTTTTTTCAGGCAGAGAACGGATATATTAAATAAACTGCACTGTGTGTCTGGTGGTCACTCACTATATAATATATTATGTACTCCTGGCTCCTGCTATAACCTATAACTGGCACTGCAGTAGTGCTCCCCAGTCTCCCCCACAATTATAAGCTGTGTGAGCTGAGCAGTCAGACAGATATATATAATATTATATATAGATAATAGATGATGCAGCACACTGGCCTGAGCCTGAGCAGTGCACACAGATATGTTATGTGACTGAGTCACTGTGTGCTGTGTATCGCTTTTTTCAGGCAGAGAACGGATTATAAATAAAAGTGGTGGTCACTGGTCACTATCAGCAAAACTCTGCACTGTACACTACTGAGTACTCCTAATGCTCCCCAAAATTAGTAAATCAAGTGTCTCTCTAATCTATTCTAATTCTAAACGGAGAGGACGCCAGCCACGTCCTCTCCCTATCAATCTCAATGCACGTGTGAAAATGGCGGCGACGCGCGGCTCCTTATATAGAATCCGAGTCTCGCGATAGAATCTGAGCCTCGCGAGAATCCGACAGCGTCATGATGACGTTCGGGCGCGCTCGGGTTAACCGAGCAAGGCGGGAAGATCCGAGTCGCTCGGACCCGTGAAAAAAAACATGAAGTTCTGGCGGGTTCGGATTCAGAGAAACCGAACCCGCTCATCTCTAAAACTTACCAGAGTCACTGTTTCTGTTGTTGACCACCACAAGTATATTCTTCTCTGTCAGATATGTGCAGTGGTATTCAAAAGTGTTTGGTCCCATTAAATGAATGCTTACATGTACACACGCACGCACGCACACACACACACACACACACACACACACACACACACACACACACACACACGCACACACACACGTGTGTGTGTGTGTGTGTGTGTGTGTATAACAATATAGACAGCAATTAATGCATTAAAGTTAATATAAAACCCCTAAGACTCCAAAAGGACAAAACCACTCATTGACAACTTCACCTCTACGTACACATTAGGGTGTGTACACACGGTGAGATATTTTCTTTCAATTTTGACTATATAGTCAAAATTGCAAGAAAAGTTAGTGCAGATCGCAAGGTGAAAGTCACCTTGCGATCCCGATTCGATCCCGATGCACGGTCCCGCCAGGTCGGCATCTCAAGAAAAGATAGACTGTGCAGGCAAGTCAATCCTTGCTAGATCGGTGTACTATCTACCTAGTTCATCTCACATGTCAGTGACATCTCACATAAGCCAAAATCTCACATAAGCCAAAATCGTAAGCACACATAGTCCATATCTCAAGAAAAGTTAGTCAAAATCTGTGCTATCTGGGCTCCGGGGAGTTCAAGGGAAATCGCAAGTGAAAATCGGGCATAGCAAGGATCTCACCGTGTGTACACACCCTTATAGAACGATGGGATATGATAAGATATTGTATGCACTTTTCCTTGCTTTCCCGGACATGTGATATCTTATGTACGCACTATACGATGTGACATAAAATGAAAATCATAAGATATCTTACGTCGTATACCTTGTACACAAAACCAAAACAACCATATGTGCAGAGCATCACCCAATATCTCATCATCAAGCCTGCATGCAGGACTATCAGACGATGTCTCAAGATGCACTGGAGTGCACATCTTACTACAGATCGAGTGTACACATTATACAATATTATACTAAACTGAACTCAATAGTTACAATCGTGTACAATATTGCATAATGGGGGTCATTCCGAGTTGATCGCTCGTTGCCGATTTTCGCAACGGAGCGATTAAGGCTAAAATGCGCATGCGCATGGTACGCAGTGCGCATGAGCTTAGTACTTTAACACAAAACTTAGTAGATTTACTCACGTCCGAACGAAGAATTTTCATCGTTGAAGTGATCGGAGTGTGATTGACAGGAAGTGGGTGTTTCTTGTCGGAAACTGGCCGTTTTCTGGGAGTGTGCGGAAAAACGCAGACGTGTCAGGGAAAAACGCGGGAGTGTCTGGAGAAACGGGGGAGTGGCTGGCCGAACGCAGGGCGTGTTTGTGACGTCAAACCAGGAACGAAACGGCCTGAGCTGATCGCAATCTGTGAGTAGGTCTGGAGCTACTCAGAAACTGCTAAGAATTTTCTATTCGCAATTCAGCTAATCTTCCGTTCGCTATTCTGCTAAGCTAAGATACACTCCCAGAGGGCGGCTGCATAGCGTGTGCAATGCTGCTAAAATCTGCTAGCGAGCGAACAACTCGGAATGACCCCCAATGTGTATGGGCCCTTAGCCACAGGTACCATAGTAACTGCCACAGAGATCTCCCAATGCTGTACTGCAACAAAATGTAGTACAGTGCCATCTAGAGTTTGGAGGCAGAAACAACACTAAAATATTGTGCAACCTAAAAAGCTAATTCTGTAATGAGAAATGATATCAAAATCAGATGAGAAATGCTCTAAACTAAAGTATATAACAGTAACACAGCCACTGCTTGAAATATGAATAAGACTCTGTGAGGTCCAATAAAAATTAACAGCATATAATTTTTTTTTCATATCGATCAGCGCTTATCTCAATATAAATCAATTTGGAAGCTGCATTAAAAGCACATTTCAATTGAATATATATTAAACACATACAATAATCACAGTTCTATGTACTGTAAAATTGGGAGAAGGACATTCTAACCTCTTTCCTCATAACATTTTTGTTCACGATTGTAAAGCGATACTGAATATGTTGGCACTATGTAAATAAAAAAATCTTAAATTGTTATAATCTGGTAAATAAAATTAGTAAATTTAGCCCTTTTTACACATAACGGCAGACAGCGTGCCCTTTTTACACATAACGGCAGACACCATTCCCCTTTTTTACACATAACGGCAGACAGAGTGCACTTTTTACACATAACGGCAGACAGCGTCCCCTTTTTACACATAACGGCAGACAGCGTGCCCTTGTTACACATAGCGGCAGACAGTGTACACTTTTTTCACATAACGGCAGACAGCGTGCCCTTTTTACACATAATGGCAGACAGCGTCCCCTTTTTACACATTACGGCAGACAGCGTGCCCTTGTTACACATTACGGCAGACAGCGTGCCCTTGTTACACATTACGGCAGACAGCGTGCCCTTGTTACACATTACGGCAGACAGCGTGCCCTTGTTACACATTACGGCAGACAGCGTGCCCTTGTTACACATTACGACAGACAGCGTGCCCTTGTTACACATTACGGCAGACAGCGTGCCCTTGTTACCCATTACGGCAGACAGCGTGCCCTTGTTACACATTACGGCAGGCAGATTCCCCCTTTTTACACATTGCGGCAGACAGCGTGTCCTTGTTACACATAGCGGCAGGCAGATTCCCCCTTTTTACACATTGCGGCAGGCAGATTCCCCCTTTTTACACATTGCGGCAGACAGATTCCCCATTTTTACACATAGCGGCAGGCAGATTCCCCATTTTTACACATTGCGGCAAGCAAATTCCCCATTTTTACACATTGCAGCAGGCAGATTCCCCGTTTTTACACATTGCGGCAGGCAGATTCCCCGTTTTTACACATTGCGGCAGGCAGATTCCCCGTTTTTACACATTGCGGCAGGCAGATTCCCCGTTTTTACACATTGCGGCAGGCAAATTCCCCATTTTTACACATTGCAGCAGGCAGATTCCCCGTTTTTACACATTGCGGCAGGCAGATTCCCCATTTTTACACATTGCGGCAGGCAGATTCCCCATTTTTACACATTGCGGCAGGCAGATTCCCCATTTTTACACATTGCGGCAGGCAGATTCCCCATTTTTGTTGGAAAGAAAGAAAAAGAGAAAGAAAGAAAGAAAGAAAGAATGTTAGGGTCTCCTGCCCTGTGCTGCCACGTCGTCATGGCAAACGGGAGACAAGTGCTAGCGGAGTAACCTGAGCGCAACTGATACTCCGGTTCGGGTCTTTTGCTGTGCAGTGGTTACAGGCATGGGATCCGGTGCTGGTTTTTGTGCTCACAGTCTGTGAGGTCTGAGGGGGGCGTGGACAGCACCTGCTTTATAAGGCCTCTTCTCAGGTTAAGCAGATGCTGCTGAATCTTTGTTGGTTAGTCAGTTCCTGAAAGTTAGCCAGTACTGTGTAGCTTTGTATTTTGTTGTTGCTTACTGCAAATAGGCCTGGGCATTTGGTACTACACTCTGCCAATCCAGACCTAGCAGTAAGACTGGAGTCAGTCGTTTAGCCTGCTGAGGTTCTTTTGCTATCCTGTGAACCCAGCAGGTTTGTGGCTGTACTTTCAGACCTGCCTGCATAATCCTCTCTCACTGTGCAGGGCGTCCATGTGTCAGTTTAGTGGCAGTAAGCTGAACCTGGGCCCTGCAAGTGAGAATTAGGATTGTGGAGACTCTCCTTGTGTCTATTATTCCATCTCTGACCAAGGAGTTTACTGCCACACCCGTTGGTAACCCTTTAGGGTTTTGCTGTTGCCCTTAGCAACAGCATTTCGGGTTCTCTACGTATTAAAACACAACATCTTGCTTTTTCCATCTGAGCATTTCTAATACTAGGGAGACACCCAGTTTCTTAGCCTCTGGGCTTCTCTGTTCACTCTGTGTTGGTTTTGTTACCCTATCACCTTCTGTGTACGTTATGTCATATTTCCCAGTCTGTCTGTGAGTTCATTTGTTTTGCATCCCTCTCTGTTCAGACACCAGTACATTCCTGCAGGCACTGGTGTGTATAACAGTTCAAACACCAGTACATTCCTGCAGGCACTGGTGTGCATAACATATTCAGCAGCCCAATACTCCTGTTGAAATATTGTGGGAATATGGAGCATACCCCTCAAAATACGTTGCAACAGGTGGTCGATCAGGTGCAGGTCCTGACTCGTCAATTTAATGATTTGTCCATTAAAATGCACACCTCCCAGGCCGCTGGCGGAGCTCCCGCAGCAGCAGCACCTTCAGGGGTTAAGGAGCCGAAAGTAAATCTTCCGGATCGTTTTTCTGGAGATCGCTCGCAGTTCTTTTGTTTCAAGGAGAGCTGCAAGTTATATTTCCAGCTTAGGCCTCAGTCTTCTGGGTCAGAGATTCAGCGGGTGGGCATAGTGATTTCCTTGCTACAAGGAGACCCACAGGTCTGGGCATATGGGTTGCAGCCTGACTGTCCGTCGCTTAAAAGTGTTGATGCTTTTTTTACGGCTCTGGGCATGTTGTATGATGACCCTGACAAGACGGCCTCAGCCGAGGCTCAGATTTCGATCCTTAAGCAAGGGCGAAGGCCAGTTGAGGTTTACTGTACGGAGTTTCGGAGGTTGGCCCATGATACCCAGTGGAATGACCCAGCCCTGAGACACCAGTACCGAAGAGGTCTTTCTAACCAGATAAAAGACCAACTGGTACAATATCCCTTGCCTGATAGCTTGGATCAGCTCATGCAGTTATCCATCCGGGTGGATAGACGGCTGAGAGAGCGTAGGCTTGAAAGGGAGACCGAGTTTTCCTTCTTTCCCAAGGAAACCTTAGACTCTGAGGAATTTTCCGAGGAGCCTATGCAGATTGGGGCTACCCGCCTCTCCTCGCGTGAGAAGACGCGGAGGAGACAGCAGGGGTTGTGTTTGTACTGTGGGAATAAGGGTCATGTGGTAGTATCATGCCCAGAAAAGCCGGAAAACTTCAGGGCCTGAGGGTGATGGGAAATATCCTGTCAGGCCAGAAGTCAGAATTTCCCAAGAAGACTTTTATCATTCCGGTGACCTTGAAGATCCTCGGTCAAACTGTCAAGACTGAGGCCTTTGTGGACAGTGGGGCCGACGGGGTTTTTATGGACCGCCAATTCGCCCTGAAACACTCTGTTTCCTTAGTACCCTTGGCGTCGGAAATTGAGATTTGTGGGTTAAACGGGGAACCATTATCCCATGGTAAAATTACCTCTTGCACTAGCCAGATTTCTTTGTTTATTGGAGCCACACACTCTGAAAAATTGTCCTTTTATGTGACTGTCTGTACTTTTGCCCCATTGGTGTTGGGGTTACCCTGGTTAAGGGCCCACAATCCTCAATTTGACTGGGTCTCTGGGGAGATTCTTAGTTGGGGTACTGATTGTTTCAGGAGTTGCTTGAGCCTTCCAGTCAGGCTCTCGCAGCTAAGTTTGCCAGGATTGCCAGGGTGTTATGCAGATTTTGCGGACGTGTTCTCCAAAAAAGTTGCAGAGGTACTACCTCCCCATCGCCCCTATGACTGTGCCATTGATTTGTTGCCGAATGCTAAGCTTCCCAAGAGCAGGTTGTACTCCCTGTCACGTCCTGAGACTCAGGCTATGGCAGAGTACATTCAGGAGAACTTGGCTAAAGGATTTATCAGACCTTCACAGTCTCCAGTTGGGTCGGGGTTCTTCTTCGTGGGTAAAAAGGACGGTTCATTGCGACCCTGCATCGACTTCAGGGAATTGAACCGTATCACGATTAAAAACTCATACCCACTGCCTCTCATTTCGGTCTTGTTTGACCAGCTTCGTACTGCCACCATTTTTTCTAAGATTGACCTACGCGGTGCATACAATCTAATCCGAATAAGAGAGGGGGATGAATGGAAGACTGCCTTTAATACCCACTCAGGGCATTATGAATATTTGGTGATGCCTTTTGGGCTCTGTAATGCCCCGGCAGTCTTCCAGGATTTCATGAACGATGTGCTCAGGGAATATTTGGATAGATTCTTAGTTGTATACTTAGATGACATCCTAATCTTCTCCCATTCCCTGGAGGAACATCGGAAGCATGTACGCTTAGTCCTCCAGAAACTCAGAGACCACCGGCTTGGGGCGAAGCTGGAGAAGTGCGAATTTGAAGTTCAGCAAATCGCATTTCTAGGATATATTATCTCCCCAGAAGGTTTCCAAATGGAGGGTTCCAAGGTACAGGCAGTCCTGGATTGGGTGCAGCCCACTAGTTTGAAGGCGCTTCAGCGTTTCCTGGGCTTTGCAAATTTTTATAGACGATTTATCGCTGGATTTTCGTCTATAGTGGCGCCCTTGGTGGCACTCACTAAGAAAGGGGCGGATGTTGCTCACTGGTCTCGTGAGGCCAAAGCGGCTTTTGCCCGTCTCAAAAGGGCATTTGTCTCGGCCAAGGTGCTGCGACACCCAGATCCAGAGCGTCCTTTTGTGGTGGAGGTGGATGCCTCTGAGATGGGTATTGGGGCAGTGCTCTCTCAGATGGGAGTGTCTGATAATCGCCTTCATCCCTGTGCTTACTTTTCCCGTAAATTTTCGCCTGCCGAGATGAATTATGACGTGGGTAACCGGGAATTGTTGGCTATTAAGGATGCACTCGAGGAGTGGAGACACTGGCTTGAGGGGGCTAAGTTTGTGGTCTCAATTCTCACCGACCATAAGAATTTGGCATATTTAGAGTCAGCAAAGCGTCTCAATGCCAGGCAGGCACGATGGGCTTTGTTTTTTGCTCGCTTTAATTTTTAGATAACATATCGCCCTGGGTCAAAAACATCAAGGCTGATGCGCTCTCGCGGAGTTTTGCTCCAATCCAGGAGACCACCGAGGAGCCGTTGCCCATTGTGTCCCCATCATGTATTAAAGTGGGCATTACCCAGGACCTCTTGTCATTAGTCCTTAGAGCACAGGAGCAGGCTCCTCCAGACCTTCCGGTAGGTCTTTTGTTTGTGCCTCCTAGGTTAAGACAGCGAGTGTTCCTGGAATTCCATGCCAAGAAGTCGGCAGGTCACCCGGGTATTGCCAGAACTCGGGAGTTGCTATCTAGGGCGGTGTGGTGGCCCTCGGTGGCTAAGGATGTGGATCAGTGGGTTCGGGCATGTGACATCTGTGCCCGAAATAAGACTCCTAGAGGGGTTCCTGTTGGCCCATTACATCCACTCTCTATTCCATCTAAGCCATGGACCCACATTTCAATAGATTTTGTTGTGGACTTGCCCAAATCCTCTGGGATGACAGCCATCTGGGTTGTCGTTGACAGGTTTTCGAAGATGGCGCACTTCGTTCCACTGGTTGGGCTGCCATCGGCCAGACGCCTGTCTGAATTATTTATGCTGCATGTTGTGCGCCTCCACGGGTTGCCACTTGATGTGGTCTCTGACCGCAGATCCCAGTTTGTGGCCAAATTCTGGAGGGCATTTTGTTCCGATCTCCAGATTTCTGTCAGCTTGTCGTCAGGCTACCATCCGCAGTCTAATGGGCAGACTGAAAGGGTGAACCAGACCTTGGAGCAGTTCCTCAGGTGTTATGTCTCCAAGTGTCAGACTGACTGGGTTGCTCATCTGTCAATGGCGGAGTTTGCCTATAACAACGTGGCTCACTCTGCTACAGGGATCTCTCCCTTCCTTTGTGTGTATGGGCATCATCCTAAGGCCAATTCTTTTGACCCCCTGGACTCCACGCCTGGTGGTTCCTCTGTCGTTTCGGTCCTTAGAGGTATTTGGAGGAAAGTGAAGAAAGCCCTTGTGTCTGTGTCATTAGTGACCAAAAGGGTTTTTGATAAGCGGAAAAGACCCTGCAGCTTCAAATTAGGAGACTTCGTCTGGTTGTCTACCAAGAATTTGAAGTTGAAACAGCCATCTCATAAGTTAGGCCCCCGGTTCATCGGCCCTTATAAGATCACCAGGGTTATTAATCCGGTGGCATTTCAGTTAGATCTGCCCCGTTCTTTGGGTATCAATAAAACATTTCATTGTTCCCTTTTAAAACGGGCTATTAGTAATCCTTCTTCCAGAGGAAGACCTTCCCCTCTTCTGATACGTGGCCAGAGGGAGTTTGTTGTTGAAAGGATTCTTGACTCCAAGATGGTTCGGGGTCGGCTGTCATTTTTGGTGCACTGGAAGGGGTATGGCCCGGAGGAGCGGTCGTGGGTGCGCAGTTGTGATCTTCATGCCCCCAGACTGATACGCTCTTTCTTCTCGCAATTCCCCGATAAACCCGGTGGTAGGGGTTCTTTGACCCCTCGTCAGAGGGGGGGTACTGTTAGGGTCTCCTGCCCTGTGCTGCCACGTCGTCATGGCAACCGGGAGACAAGTGCTAGCGGAGTAACCTGAGCGCAGCTGATACTCCGGTTCGGGTCTTTTGCTGTGCAGTGGTTACAGGCATGGGATCCGGTGCTGGTTTTTGTGCTCACAGTCTGTGAGGTCTGAGGGGGGCGTGGATAGCACCTGCTTTATAAGGCCTCTTCTCAGGTTAAGCAGATGCTGCTGAATCTTTGTTGGTTAGTCAGTTCCTGAAAGTTAGCCAGTACTGTGTAGCTTTGTATTTTGTTGTTGCTTACTGCAAATAGGCCTGGGCATTTGGTACTACACTCTGCCAATCCAGACCTAGCAGTAAGACTGGAGTCAGTCGTTTAGCCTGCTGAGGTTCTTTTGCTATCCTGTGAACCCAGCAGGTTTGTGGCTGTACTTTCAGACCTGCCTGCATAATCCTCTCTCACTGTGCAGGGCGTCCATGTGTCAGTTTAGTGGCAGTAAGCTGAACCTGGGCCCTGCAAGTGAGAATTAGGATTGTGGAGACTCTCCTTGTGTCTATTATTCCATCTCTGACCAAGGAGTTTACTGCCACACCCGTTGGTAACCCTTTAGGGTTTTGCTGTTGCCCTTAGCAACAGCATTTCGGGTTCTCTACGTATTAAAACACAACATCTTGCTTTTTCCATCTGAGCATTTCTAATACTAGGGAGACACCCAGTTTCTTAGCCTCTGGGCTTCTCTGTTCACTCTGTGTTGGTTTTGTTACCCTATCACCTTCTGTGTACGTTATGTCATATTTCCCAGTCTGTCTGTGAGTTCATTTGTTTTGCATCCCTCTCTGTTCAGACACCAGTACATTCCTGCAGGCACTGGTGTGTATAACAGTTCAAACACCAGTACATTCCTGCAGGCACTGGTGTGCATAACAAAGAAAGAAAGACAGAAAGAAGAATTATACTTACCCTCTCCGCTGGCTCAGGCTCCTCGGTGCAGCGTCAGACGATTCCCGGGCAGTAGAGAATGAGGAGGAGGGAGGTGGAGGAGGGAGCCGCAGCAGCGCTTTGTTACTGGTGGAGGCGCTGCTGCCCCTCTGCTTCACTATAGGCTGTTCTCGGAAGACAGCCTATAGTGAAGCAGAGGGGCAGCAGCAGCAACAGCAGCGCCTCCACCAGTAACAAAGCGCTGCTGCGGCTCCCTCCTTCACCTCCCTCCTCCTCCTTCCCCCGTCCGTGCCGCTGCTCCTCTCCTCTGTGGGCGGCTGTGCGCTGCATGTAATGAGTCAGTTTGACTCATTACATGCTTGAGCCCCTGGACAGAGGCGGGCCCCAGTGCAACGCGCTGCTTGCACTGGCGGTAGTTCCGCCTCTCTATCATACTAAGGAAGCGGGGCCACTGGCCCTAAGAAGTAGAGCACTACGGAGACTCTGGATGACTTTATAGGCAGCAGGGCACATGCACAAAGTATCCATAGGTCACTTCTGTCAGCTCTGCAACTGTTCTACTGGCTTCATAGTGCAGTTACAAGCACCCTGCAAGCCAAATACAGGTGCCACAGGGCAGCGATGGAGCTGCCCCGGCTCTGCACCCTGGGCGACATCACTGATGACCCATCCCTAGTTACAGCCCTGAAATTAGGACCAGGATAACAGTTCTGGAAGAAACTCCCAGCTGATAACTATTAGAGCTCTCCCAATGCTGTACTTCAGCAACATATAGTACAGTGCCATCTAGAGTTTGGAGGCAGAAACAACACCACAGATAAATGCTGACCATACTGTAATTGTGGCCCATATCTATGTAGAAGGTGGAGTGATGAATGATCAATGGGGCTAATTCAGACCTGATTGCTCTCCAGGGGTTTTCTGCAGTCCTGCGTTCACATAGTCGCCACCCATAGGGGAGTGATTTTCACTGTGCAAGTGTGCAAATGCATGTGTAGCAGAGCTGTACAAACAGATTTTGTGCAGTCTCTGAGTATCCCAGGACTTACTCAGTCGCTGCGATCACATCAGCCTGTCCAGGACCGGTATTGACGTCAGGAACCCTCCCTGCAAATGCTTGGACACGCCTGCATTTTTCCAAACACTCACAGAATTAGGTCAGTTGACACCCATAAACGCCTTCTTCCTGTCAATCTCCTTGCGAGCGCCCGTGTGAACAGATCCTTCACACAAACCCATCGCTGAGCAGCAATCCGCTTTGTACCCATGCGACGCGCCTGCGCATTGCGGTGCATACGCATGCGCAGTTTAGACCTGATCGCCCGCTGTACGAAAACACAGCCTAGCGATCAGGTCTGAATAAGGCCCAATGTCCTCTGTATGCTCCATGGTGTAGCCACCTACGGCCTATACATGCAAGTCTTAAGAGGGCTATAAAATGCATGCAAAATCTATATAATAAAAGGCTAACTGCTCCTCACACAGACCAAATGAAAATGAAATTGATCATGCAGAGAGATCTTACAGCCTGCTGCTAATTACGTAAAAACACTGATCTGACTGTTTTGCACTTGCTGAATATGGAGAGAGAGTGCTGGAGAGAGATAGAGTGGGGTAGGGGTCGGTTTTTGGTGTTGCAGATGCCATTTATAACAACTTAACATTTTCAAAATGTACTGGATTTTCTATTCTTTTGTTTGATTTCCACCTACGGTTACATTAATCTCACGCTGATCCGCCGGCAGCCACTGGAGAAACCAGGACAAACACACACCCCCTATGTATGGGTGAACTACAAATTGCCGGCTGTCGGGATCCCAGCGCCCAGCATACCAGCGCCGGAATACCAACAGCCAGAATGCCGGCAGCAGCATACGCGCACGCAGGGGGGTGGGATCGAGTACCGAACCCCCTCCCGCGCCGCCCCGCCCGCCAATCCATCTACGCAGCTGAGCGATGTGTCTTTTTTTTTTTACGCTGTCTATAACGCTGCAGCAGCCTCCGTCCTTTTATTTAAACTGAAAGGCTGGCTGAATGTACAGTAGGGGGAGCCAGAGAGCGCAGCTGCTCTCAGGCACAGACAGTCTCCATGTGGCTTTGTGACAGAGAGCTGGCCGGGTGAGGCAGTGACTGTCACTCCACTGGCTGCAACAACAAGTAGGTGTGTGTCTCACTGTTCTCAAACGTGTGTAGGGGGGGAGCGGGGTATCTTTTATAATTGATGGTGGCTGGGTCAGCACTTACACTACAGGTGTGTGTCTGACTTGCATGGAGGGAGGGGAGAGTGGGGGGGTTTAATGATGGTGGCTTATTTACATAACTTGCTGTAAAAAATGATACTGGCTGTGTTTTATTTTAATGTGAAAGGTGTGCGTTTGTGTGATAGATAGATATATATATAGAGAGAGAGAGAGAGAGAGAGAGAAAGAGGAGAGGCGGGCAGCACTCAAAGGACTTTACAGCAGACGGATCACAGATCAACGTTTCGATTTTAATAAATCGTCTTCAGGATCAAACAGACAAACAGTACTTAACATACCTTTATACACCCACCGCTAGTGCCCAGATCAGCGTCTCCTCCCGCCGCCAGGTCCCGGGAGCCGGCAGTCTTCTGATGACGTCACTGCCGGCGACGCACGCACACCAGTGTGTCCCGGCCGCTCTGCTCCCCGTCGCCTAGCAACGCAAGGATACACAAACAATTGTTAAACACTTAAAATACAAAAAACGGACATAGGCACTGATATCAAAAATACAAATGGCAATAGCTAACAATAATAAAGCAAGATGGATAATCAAGCAGCACATTACCAAATACGATATAACACATACCAGATAATATTATGTAGTCAGATGCAACACAATAAAATAACCGACACAATGACTAGAACGGCCAATAATACGACCATTCATTCTTTCTTAATAACATGCACGATAGTACATACTGGTTACAAAAAGCAATTTAACCCGAAGTTCTCATTTAATTCATATGGGTATACAGAGTTGATCCACCTGGCCTCACAGTGTAGCAGAGCTCTATCTCTATCACCACCCCGTACACTTTTCTCCACCTGCTCAATGATTTTTTACCGCAAAGTCACCAATCCATGCTTATTATCTCTAAAGTAGCGTGCTACCGGCTGTTCATGTGCTACCACCTGACCCCCTATGGCTTTATGGATTGATGTCCTGTACATATTCATACGTTCCTTGAACTGCCTTGTGGTCTTTCCTACATAGAAAAGACCACAGGGACAGCGGATAAAATACACATAGATATATGCAAAAAGTAGCTAAATAATCAATGGTAATCATAATCAACATCAGAGGCAGATTCACTGCTTGTAACCTAAGCGGTTGCCTAGGGCCCAGCAGGGCCCAAGGGGCCCGAAGCGGGGGCCCCCTGGCCGAAAACTGCAGTTACAACTATCCTAGATTCAGATGAAAACACAGTGTCTTCCTCTGCTTCTCACTGAGAAGCATTTACCTTCAGGCGCCAGCATGGGGAGCTGAGAAGATTACCGGCTTCCTAGGAGCAGCTGCGGAAGACAGGAGCGGAATCTGAGATGCAGCTATGGAGGAAGGGAGGAGGAGGAAGGTGTACTCGGGGAGCCTGGGAGCTGCGGCGGTGTAATTGGGCTGTTGAAACATGTTGGCCATGCCCGTCCTCCAGCGGACCCCCGGAAACAGCACCTTATAGGGGGAGATGACCAAGACACCTGCTTTCTACCCCCGATGCTTCAATAAAAAGAGCTCTGCCAGGCCAGCGGTTGCAATGTGGGAAAGAAGGGTGGGGGGAAAGGAGTGCTCACAGATATAGCACACAGCGGAAGAGGTGTTAGGGTAAGGAAGCAGTGGCACTTGACCCCTGTCAGGGTCGGGGCCCAGCACTAACCAGGCTGACTTTGGCAATTACTTACTTTGCACCTCCCCCCTTTTATGTGTTGCGTGCACTAATGTGAGCTGCTGGCACTCCAACTCCCATGCTGTGTGCAGAGGCAGAACTCTGGGAGGCAACGGAGTCAACTGCCGCCGGGTTCCTGCTCTGAAGGGGGGCACCTTTCCTCCCATTCTGTGACACCATTGAATTAAGTTAATTGATATCTGTCGCTTTCTTTTCAGTGGCCAACTTCCTCACTGGTCCCTGCACCTTACAATCACACCCTCTTTATTATACTGAATATACACATTTTACAAGGGTCACACACCCAGGTTTAGAAACCATGACCTATTACACTGGAAGCAGTCACCTTACTGATGAAGCGGTTAGCTCCTGTATAGGAAATATGAGAATTTTAACTTTATGAAGATACTTCTCTGACAATTACACGTAACTTCATATAGTTAGAATTCTCATGCTTCCCGTACAGGAGCAAATAGCTCCATCAGTAAAGTGTCTGCTGTCAGTATAACAGGTCATGGGTTCTAAGCCTGGGTACGACTCCTAAGAATTGTGCGATTTAAAATAAAAGACAATTAAATGTATAAATACAGTATATAAATTTTTTTCAGAACACTCCACACACACACACAGACGCACACACATACGTGCACACACATACATTTATTTATCTTAACATAGGAAATGGGGGGGCACCAATATTTATCTTGCCTCCGGGCAACTGGGACGAACTTACGCCACTGGCTGTGTGAGCTGTTTTACTCAACCTCCAGCTCACTAACCCCTGCCCGAAGTATGCACAACACCCAACCACCCCTGCAGGATGCACTCTTGTAGCCAGCCCCTAACCCCCTCCATAGTGTTTATACCCCTGTTGCCAGGCTCCATTCAACCATCATCGTGTGCAACCCTGTCCCCAACTACCCCTCCCCCTCGCGTAATGTGCACCCCTATAGCCAGACTCCAAATCACCCTTTCCTGAAGTGTGGACCCCTAGGGTCAGCCTCCACCTACCGCTCTGTAGCGTGCACCCCTGTAACCAGCCTCCAAACCCCCCTACCTGAAGTGTACACTCCTGTGGCCAGTCTCTAAACACTTCTCCCTGTAGTGTGTACCCCTGTGGCCAGCCTCCAAACCCCCTTCCCTTAATATGACCCGTGCAGTCATGATGCCTCGTTGTGCAGCCGCATATTTGTTGACACACGCTGGCTGCTGGCACGAGGAGTCGAGTGTTACAGCTCTTCCATCACGGATGGCATCCAGACTTTGGTGTTGATGGACATATAGTAGTTACTCTTGAGACCATCTGCAGCCAAAGGAAGCAGGACAGCTGCAGCCATGAATAGAATACAGCCAGGTAAATAACTTGCTGCCTTCTACTGCTCTGACTGGGTATAGTACAATGTGTATAAGTTACAGCCATCTCTCTTTCTCTCTCTGAGCTGTGTCTCCTATTCCTTTACTACTGTTGCTCACTCCCACCTCCCCCTATTCCTCCTTTCTCCCACCTCCCCCTATTACCCCTCTCTTCCATCTTCCCCTGTCCCTCCTCTCTTTCTCCCACCTTCCCCTATTTCACCTTTCTCTCTCTCTCCCGTCTCCCCCTGTTCCTCCTCTCTCCTGTCTCCCTCTGTTCCTCCTCTCTCCCATCTCCTTACGCTCCACCTGTCTCTCTCACTTCTCATCGTTCCTCCTGTCTCTCTCATGTCTCATCATTCCTCCTGTCTCCCTCACGTCTCCCCGTTCCTGCTGTCTCTCTCACGTCTCCCCATTCCTTCTGTCTCTCTCACGTCTCATCATTCCTCCTGTCTCTCTCTAGTCTCATTGTTCCTCCTTTCTCTCTTACATCTCCCCGTTCTTCCTGTCTCTCTCCTGTCACCCCTCCTCCCTCTCTCACATCTCCTCCTATTCTACCTCTCGCTCTCTGCCATCTCTCTCTATTCTTACTCTCTCCTGTCTCCCCCCTATTTCCACTCTCTCCGTGTTCCTCCTTTCACTCCGGTTTCCCCTTATTCCTCCTCTCTTTTGCTCCCATCATTCCCTATTCCTCCTATCTTCTGTCTCCCCCATTCCTCCTCTCTCTCCTGTTGTCCCCTATACCTCTTCCTCTCTCTCACGTCTACCCCTATTCCTCCTCTCTCTCCAATCTCTCAATAGTCCTGCTCTGTTTCCCTTCTTCCCCTATTCTTACTCTTTCTCTTCCATCTCTGTCTTTTTCTTCTCTATCACTATTCCTCTTTACTCTCTCCCATCTCTATATATTACTTTCTCTCACGTTTCCCTATATTCATCATCTCTCTCCCTATACCTCCTCATTTTTTGTCTCCCCCTATTCCTCCTCTCTCTTTTACATCTTCCCCTATTACATCCCTCTCTCACTTCCTATACCTCCTCTCTCTCACACGTCTCCCCCCTATTCCTTCTCTCTTTTCCATTCCGGTGAAGAGTCTATGCCAGGAGCCAGATACTGTCGCCAAGGTGGACCGCCTTTGTACTTTATATACTGTGTATATATAGAGGTCACTAATGCTGTCTGTAATATATGGCAGCCACTGAGGCTGAGTGTAGTATGTGTAGGTCACTAATTCTGTGTGTATTATAAGCAGGTCACTAATGATATGTGTAGTATATGAGTATATGTAGGTTTTAATGCTGTATATAGTACATGTAGGGCACTAATGCTGTTTGTAGTACATTTTGGTCACTTACTGTCTGTAATATGTGGTGGTAATATAGGTAAAGGGAGGAACGGGGTCGCTGTGATGAGTCTTTGCCAAGTTGACAGGCTAGCTTCACCCCTGGAAAGTAGAAGAAGGGGCCCCTTACCCTCTCCTAGTCCCTGCTCTTCTTCTCTGTCTCTTGCCAGCGTGGATATAACATTGCTATTTCGTGACCATCTTAAGCGAAAAAACCCAGGAAGGAGAGGAGGAGCTGCTATCCACAAGTTGCAGTTCTGGCACGGGCCCAGGTAAGTAAAAACTCTTCGGAAGCTCTGCCTCCCCCCTGCCCTCCTCAGTTACACTTCTGCTGTGCGATCCGACCCATTTCCAACATACATAGCACACTACACACAGGGTGTCCATACTATTCATGTACAATGCAGAAGTGTCTTCAATCAAATCAGAATTATCCTGATTTAATTAAATACTGTTTTGCATTGTACATGAATAATACAGATTCCCTGTGTGCCCATTTTCCAGGAGCGCACAGTCTCTAATTTAGATTTGGGGGGCCCACAGCTTTTTGTTGCACCTGGGCCCACCACTCACTAGTTCCGCCACTGTGCTGGGTGCTCAGATAGTGGGCAATTCTGATTATCAACTTTATGCACCCCATTACAAGAGCGGGCCAGCATCGCAGCAGCAACATCCCAGAGGCAGTGGTTGTTAGCACTGCTACCAGGGGCAGCAGCAACCAGCCCCAAGCTCTGTACCTATACATTGTCCAGTGTAAGGGGGATACTGGCGATACTGGCAGGATGTGTGGGCACTGAAAGATCTGCAGAAGAGCGGAAGTGTCCAGATAAGTCCCGAACAGTGCCACTCTCAGAGCAGGCACAGCGCCGCCACCTATCACCAGCTACAGCTGCAGGGCAAACTATGGACAGGGAGGAAGAGTGGATTCTAGAGCATCAGCAGCGGCACCAGGCAGCCATACAGCGGAAGGTAAGACCTGCTGCTTTATGGGGAGAAGAGGTGTGGGGCATCACAATATGGAGGGAGGGGACAATTGAACTTTTTATGGACAATGGAATTTACAGAGAGATAGGATATTTGGTGAGAAGGGGGCTCATGATAAAGTGAGAGGGACCACACCCCCTTTCAGTAAGATCACACCCATTACAGGAGCACTCGCAGTGTCTCAGCCTTCCGTACCATGGGGAGGAGGGGTGACACCATTACTTGACGCACTGGTTGACACCAACCCTAGTGACACCACTGCAGCTGCTACAGTATTTCTCTGCTCCGTACCACCAGGTCTGTGAGGAGTAGTCACTGGGGGTTGAGGCACATGATTCCCTGTAAGTGTCTCCACTTCATCCTGCCTGGGAGGGCTCCTGTAGCTGAATCTTATCAGTGGGTCAGAGTTCAACGGGCCAGCCAGGTATCTACCTTACTATTTATCAGCCTGTGAGTGTTCAACTTCTGACAGCTAGTTAAGTTTTCAACCCCCTTGGAATGCATGTGAGCACTGTGAGTCTGCCTGCTGCAGTAAGATAACGAGAGTGGTGATTTGTATGGGACTAATGCTGGGTACACACTTGTAGATATATCTGCAGATCAACTGATCTGCAGATATATCTATAGCCGGATCGGACAGTGTGTTGTGCGTACATACTGCCTGTTCCGTCGCGACTGAGCAGGTGTTTGTTTACATGTGCCTGCCCAGTTGCACTGTCAATCACCGCTGGCGTCTGCAGCAAGTGTTCGGGTGGCCAGCTGACCTCCGGACACACAGTATACATCATACTGTGTGTAAAATTCATCAGTTAAGTGGTTTAGCTGTGTACACACTGGCCAATATATATTCCAGGTCCGTCAGGCGATGTGTACGAGCGATATGTCTGTGAACGCTGCCGTTCACAGACATATTGTGTCGGTTCTGCAGCAAAGCCGATGGCCAACATATCTAACGACATTGGCCCTCATTCCGAGTTGTTCGCTCGCTAGCTACTTTTAGCAGCATTGCACACGCTAGGCCGCCGCCCTATGGGAGTGCATCTTAGCTTAGCAGAATAGCGAACAAAAGATTAGCAGAACTGCTACTAAATAATTCCCTGCAGTTTCTGAGTAGCTCCAGACCTACTCCTAGACTGCGATCACCTCAGTCCGTTTAGTTCCTGGTTTGACGTCACAAACACGCCCTGCGTTCGGCCAGCCACTCCCCCGTTTCTCCAGCCACTCCAGCGTTTTTACCTGGCACGCCTGACGCCTGTGTTTTTTAGCACACTCCCTGAAAATGGCAGTTTCCGCCCAGAGACAACCACTTCCTGTCAATCACATAACGATCACTCAAACGATGAAAAAATGATGGGACAAAGCTACTCCAGCCGGGGGGCCCCCTAAAACTGTGGGGCCCGGGGTACGTACCCCCTGGGCCCCCCCTTTAATCCGGCTCTGAGCCTAACCCTCCGCGGGGTTGCCGAAACCTAACCCCCTTCCCACAGCTTAATCGTAACCCTCCCTTCCCGGCAGCCTAATGCTAACCCTCCCCGGTGGCACCTAATTCCCCCCCGTGGCCTAAACCCAAGAGTCCCGGCATTCTTATGATCGTGATGCCAGCGGTCAGAATTCTGGCATCGGCATTCAACTCATGTCAGAGTTTCAGTTCAGGTATTTTGGCTGCGTGTCGGGACTCCAGTGCCGGGATTTCAACTGCCGACAACCTGACCTCCGTCATGCTAAATGTATCCCAGTACTGCATTGTGTATTGTGTGACTCAGGGTGTAGTATGTTATGCCGGCAGCCGGGATCCCGGTGCCCAACATACCAGCGCCGGGATCCTGACCGCCGGCATGCCGGCAGCTGGGCGAGCGCAAATGGGCCCCTTGAGGGGGTGCACTTGCCACGCTAGTTATTCTCTCTCCAGGGGGGTTATGGACACCCCGGGATGGAGAATAGTTGTCGGTATGCCACCCTGTGACTCACTGTCAGATATTTTTCTATTATTTGTACTGTTTCGTGATCTTTACCCTAGTGCACTTTGCTCACGTGCATATACTGTATAAGCCCTGTGACTCCACTCAGTTTGAACTGCGTTGCAAGTTCAAAATAGAAAAAACTGTATAAATGGTTATGCTCCCTAATCTACTGTAACTGTTTAGAACTATTCCCATCTTGATACCCAAATATTTGTTTACTACATTTAACGTGATCTTTATTAAATACATTTGGAAAGGATTGAAACCTAAACTAGCAAGGAGAGTGATGTCCCTCCCTAAATCTCTGGGTGGCCAAACATTTCCGGACCTACACTGTTATCAAATAGCTTGCTTACTATTTCAAATCAGAGTGTGGGTTCCTGCTGAAAATTCTAAATTTTGGGTCCTTCTGGAACGAGGTTTGATATCCCTTTTATCCCCAATGGATACTTAATAGTAAACCAGCATCTGTTAGCATCAGTTATAGTGCCAAGTCATCTGTAGTCCAATCCACTTTTAAAGCATGCCTTAAGTTGGTTTCTGGAGTGGAGGATGTGTCCCTTCCCTCAACTGTTAATCCAAGATCTTACTTTTGATTTTTGGATAACCCATGCTCTCTTTGTGCGAGATTACAGTGGCTGGTATTCTATTATCATATACCCAGACCCAGAAGCAATTTTCATTGTCTCATAAAGAATTCTATAAATTCCTGCAGTTAAAACATTGGTTGCTGTGTTTCCTGTGCCCCAATATGTATGGGAATTGTTTCTTAGAGTGGATTGCAAGGGTGGTATAACAAAATGGTACAATCTTATGAATTGTCCCCAAAAAACAATAAAGTTCTCCTCCCTGGTAAACTGGGAAGCTGATCTTACATGCTCTATTTCAAACAATGACTGGCAAGTGATATTCAAAACCTGTTTCCGCAAATCTAAATGTATGTCCCATATTGAACAATTTTACAAGCTTCTACACCACTTTGATTTAACATTGGCTTTATTGTATACTATGTGGCCATCTACCTCCAATCATTTTGGCGTAACTATGGTAATGTGGGCTGTCTCCTGCATATCTTCTGGTCCTGTCCAGCACTCTCCCATCTTTAGATTTCAGTCTTTGCTCTTACCTCCACAGTAATCAACCTTCATATAACTCCAGGCCCTATAGTAACAATGTTTTATGTCTGTCATGGTTGTCTTTCGGCTAACACCAGATATCTAATGGGACACATACTCATAAAAACAAAACTCTTACTCAACATTGGCACTCACTATTTGTCCCTATTGACACCATTGAAAATGCCATTCAATCTCAATACGAATTTGAAACAGCAGGTTCCAGGTTCTCATCCACAGCTTCCATCCCCTTTTATGTTAGCTCCCTTGGAGTGAGTGTTGGATGTCAAAGCTGCCTGGGACTCCGAGATGAGTCCCTCAACCTCTTTTACAGTTTTAGGGAGTACATCCAATCTTTATTTAATTTCTCCTGAATCCTGAACAATTATGCTCCTCTATGTACTGTATAATTTTCATATACTTATTCTGATCAGTAAATCCGTATTACTATATATGTTTGGATGTGTTTGCCATGTTGCTTAATGGTATGTTTATTTTTGATGAACCAGTGTAAACTTAAGTGTGACCACATTCTTTCAGCTGTGTGTACCCCCCATGCCTCCCTTTTTTCATTTGTGTAAACTCCCCCTACATTATTTTTATATATGCTCAATAAAAAAATAATATTGAAATATATATATATATATTTGTGAACAAAGGATGAGGTAGTAAAGGCGACCGCTGGTGTCAATCAGATGCTGAGGATAGGCAGTTGTAATAAAATTTAAAATTTATTTAAACTGTGGTGCACTAAAACAAAAATAGAGTAAAAAAGTGGAATTTTGTACAGTAAAAATAATAAGCACAGGGAGGTAAATAAAAATGCTTTAAAAAATTACAATTGACATAAAAATTGGTACATGGGACATAAAAATACATCGGATTAAAAAAGTCAAAAAACAAAAATATAAAGTTCAAAAGAAAGGAGTAAGATAGCTTAACTTAGTAGTTGAGGTATAGATCAAAGCAGCACCCAACGCGTTTCGTCCTGTCTGGACTTCATCAAAGCAGCACCCCTTGATGAAGTCCAGACAGGACGAAACGCGTTGGGTGCTGCTTTGATCTATACCTCAACTACTAAGTTAAGCTATCTTACTCCTTTCTTTTGAACTTTATATTTTTGTTTTTTGACTTTTTTAATCCGATGTATTTTTATGTCCCATGTACCAATTTTTATGTCAATTGTAATTTTTGAAAGCATTTTTATTTACCTCCCTGTGCTTATTATTTTTACTGTACAAAATTCCACTTTTTTACTCTATTTTTGTTTTAGTGCACCACAGTTTAAATAAATTTAAAATTTTATTACAACTGCCTATCCTCAGCATCTGATTGACACCAGCGGTCGCCTTTACTACCTCATCCTTTGTTCACAAGTGTTCACCACAGGCACCTATACCAGTGCCTAATTCTATTTGAGGTAACAGGCTGACGCCCCAAATCTAGAGGGGAGTGTCTAATAGGCAGATATCTTTTAATATATATTCATATTTTTTAATGATCTCACTGTGGGGGTTCCACTACTAGTGTTGATATTTTGAATACTGCATCTGTGGCGCTGATAGCTTCCCTGGTACACATATATATATATATATATATATATATATAGACAGACAGTCCCGGCACTCTTTTAACGGAGTAAAGTTACTGCGGTGCCTTCCCAGAGGGGTTACCTCATACAGATGTGGAAGAAATGAAGGTGGCACTCACGCAGATTATTGCAAAAGTAAAAGTAGTCAGTTTTAATTTACCGACATGTTTCGGGGACTTGCCCCGTCCTCAGGGCATTAACAACCCAAACTGACAACAAGACATACATTTATAACACCACAGAACAAACAATCATGTGCAGATCAATCTCACCTGCTCACCGCCGCCACGTGAAGCGTCCGGACGCCCTGCAGTCTTTCCGCGTCGCCCTCCTCTGACGTCATCCAGCCGCGCCTAGTCCGTCTCCATGGAGATGCGTCAAGCGCTTGCTGGGCATCAGGAGGTGTTCCGGCGGTCCCGTACTGCTGACCCGTGACATCATCAGGCAGCGCAGAGCCCGGCTGACATCTAAGTGAAAAAGTAAACACAAAATACAAGTGTGTAAAATACATTTAAACATAACAAGCATGGTATCTAGTATTACCCTGATCTCTAGAACTTTAGATCTAACACTGACAGCTCGTAACACAATCACTACAACAGGAATGTTTTTATATTACCATAGCTGATAAAACCCTTCATTAAAAGGGAAACAGTTAACTGGTAATCAGCTATCTAAACAAACTGTGACACAGTTTGATAATGTGGTTATCTAACCCCCCTGAAGGAAAACCGTCCCAGATGTAAGTCCAAACAAGGTTACAAAAAACATTGCAAACCTAGATTTTCGTTGAGGCCTCGAGGGGAAAGAGTCCCCAACTTGTAAATCCACCTAGATTCTCGTTGTAAAAGTATCCTATCCCTGTTGCCCCCCCTAAGGGTCTTTGGTACCTGGTCGATCAATATTGCCCTAATGCTAGCGACCCCATGTTTAAATGCCAAGCAGTGTCTCGCGAATGGCTGATCACTAAGTCCCTTTTCAAAGGCTTTCTTAATGGCACTCCTATGGAGAGCCATACGTTCTCGGAACTGGCGTATGGTCTTGCCGACATATGCAAGACCACACGGACAGGTCAAAAGATACACAACATGCGTGGACGTGCACGTGAGGCGAAATTTAATGGCTATTTTCTTCCCTGTATGTGGATGATTAAACGTATTGCCTGTCATTAAAGTGTTGCAAGTAGCACAACCAAGGCACCTAAAGCACCCTGGTTTGGTTCTAAGAAAATGTGCATCCTGTTTACTGGTTAACTGGGTAACATCCAGTTTCACTATATGTTCCCCTATATTTCGACCCCTGGTGTAACTGGGAAGTAAGGATGTCTGAGATAATGATGACAGTGCTCCATCCGTTTGGATAATAGGCCAAAAAGTTTTGGCCTTTCTTATCCGTTGTTTAGTAGCAGTAGTGTATCTATTTACCCAAGGCAATCTTGGTCTCTCCTCCCTATTTGGGCTGGTAGTTGGCCTCAAAGTGTGTTCCCGTGAAATTTTTAAAGCCCTGGATTTAGCTTTTTCTAGTTCACCTAGTGGGTACCCCCGTTCAGCAAACCTTGCAAGCATCCTATCCATGGCTACTATTGTTTCTGCTGGGTCAGAGGTTATCCGGCGAACTCGCAAGAATTGCGAGTAGGGTAACCCTCTGCAGGTGGAGCTCGGATGAAAGCTATGGTAATCTAAGAGCGTATTTCTGTCGGTCTTTTTTGTGAATATTGACGTCGACAGAATGCCTTGTTTAATCGTGATTTTCACATCCAAGAAATTAATAGTAGTATCATCAACTTTAAATGTGAATTGTACTGGATGCTGCGTAGCATTATGATCTTCCCATAATTTAACTAAATCCTCCCTGGGTCCCTGCCACAGGATGATCAAGTCATCTATGTATCTCCTAAAATAAACCACATTAGACATAACCTGTGGACCTAGATACAGCAATTTTGATTCAACCTGATGCATGAATGCATTGGCATATGCTGGGGCCACCGCTGACCCCATCGCACACCCGGCTAGCTGTAACATGAATTTGCCATTAAATACAAAATAGTTACGTCTAAGCACTTTATCCAAAAGAGACAGAAAAAACGAAACAACTGGACCCTGGTAGGTATCATTTTCCTGTATAAGTGCTCTCACTGCCTCCAAGCCCAGCTCATGCGGAATGCAAGTATATAAACTCGTCACGTCCGAACTGCAGAGCAATGTGCCCTCAGATATAACACCCAGGGCCTGAAGCTGCAGCAGTAGGGACGTGGTATCCTTCAAATACGAAGGGAGGGATTGGATGCAGGGATTTAGGTATGCATCCAGATAAACAGATACTGGATGATACAGTGTGCCCCTGGCAGACACAATTGGTCTGCCAGGGGGGTCCACCAAAGTTTTGTGGACCTTGGGCACTGTATAGAATAATGGAGCTTTGGGGTGATCAGTAGTAAGAGCCTTAACTGTTTCTACTGAAATTATACCCTGATCCCTAGCCATAGTCAGAGATGCATCAAGTTCCTTTTTGTAGTCCTTAGTGGGGCCCACTCGCAATTCTTGCGAGTTCGCCGGATAACCTCTGACCCAGCAGAAACAATAGTAGCCATGGATAGGATGCTTGCAAGGTTTGCTGAACGGGGGTACCCACTAGGTGAACTAGAAAAAGCTAAATCCAGGGCTTTAAAAATTTCACGGGAACACACTTTGAGGCCAACTACCAGCCCAAATAGGGAGGAGAGACCAAGATTGCCTTGGGTAAATAGATACACTACTGCTACTAAACAACGGATAAGAAAGGCCAAAACTTTTTGGCCTATTATCCAAACGGATGGAGCACTGTCATCATTATCTCAGACATCCTTACTTCCCAGTTACACCAGGGGTCGAAATATAGGGGAACATATAGTGAAACTGGATGTTACCTAGTTAACCAGTAAACAGGATGCACATTTTCTTAGAACCAAACCAGGGTGCTTTAGGTGCCTTGGTTGTGCTACTTGCAACACTTTAATGACAGGCAATACGTTTAATCATCCACATACAGGGAAGAAAATAGCCATTAAATTTCGCCTCACGTGCACGTCCACGCATGTTGTGTATCTTTTGACCTGTCCGTGTGGTCTTGCATATGTCGGCAAGACCATACGCCAGTTTCGAGAACGTATGGCTCTCCATAGGAGTGCCATTAAGAAAGCCTTTGAAAAGGGACTTAGTGATCAGCCATTCGCGAGACACTGCTTGGCATTTAAACATGGGGTCGCTAGCATTAGGGCAATATTGATCGACCAGGTACCAAAGACCCTTAGGGGGGGCAACAGGGATAGGATACTTTTACAACGAGAATCTAGGTGGATTTACAAGTTGGGGACTCTTTCCCCTCGAGGCCTCAACGAAAATCTAGGTTTGCAATGTTTTTTGTAACCTTGTTTGGACTTACATCTGGGACGGTTTTCCTTCAGGGGGGTTAGATAACCACATTATCAAACTGTGCCACAGTTTGTTTAGATAGCTGATTACCAGTTAACTGTTTCCCTTTTAATGAAGGGTTTTATCAGCTATGGTAATATAAAAACATTCCCGTTGTAGTGATTGTGTTACGAGCTGTCAGTGTTAGATCTAAAGTTCTAGAGATCAGGGTAATACTAGATACCATGCTTGTTATGTTTAAATGTATTTTACACACTTGTATTTTGTGTTTACTTTTTCACTTAGATGTCAGCCGGGCTCTGCGCTGCCTGATGATGTCACGGGTCAGCAGTACGGGACCGCCGGAACACCTCCTGATGCCCAGCAAGCGCTTGACGCATCTCCATGGAGACGGGCTAGGCGCGGCTGGATGACGTCAGAGGAGGGCGACGCGGAAAGACTGCAGGGCGTCCGGACGCTTCACGTGGCGGCGGTGAGCAGGTGAGATTGATCTGCACATGATTGTTTGTTCTGTGGTGTTATAAATGTATGTCTTGTTGTCAGTTTGGGTTGTTAATGCCCTGAGGACGGGGCAAGTCCCCGAAACATGTCGGTAAATTAAAACTGACTACTTTTACTTTTGCAATAATCTGCGTGAGTGCCACCTTCATTTCTTCCACATATATATATATATATATATACATACACTGAGAGAGAGAGAGAGAGAGAGATCTATTGTTTGTACTGTTTGGTGGGCATTACCCTACTGCGCTTTGTTCACATTCATATATAAGCCTTGTGACTCCACGCAGTGTGAACCAAGTTGCAAGTTAAAAAACAAATAAAAAATATAGATCTATTGTTTATACTGTTTGGTTCATTTACCGAAGTGCACTTTATTCACATGCATATATAAGCCCTATGACTCCATGCAGTTTGAACTGAGCTGCAAGTTCAAAAAGAAAAAAAAATATATAGATCTACTGTTTGTTTGGTGCAACTTACCCTAGTGTGTTTTGTTCATGTGCATATATAAGCACTGTGACTCCACACAGATTGAACTGAGCTGCAAGCTAAAAAAAAATACAAAAAAATAAATAAAAAATAGATGTATTATTTGTACTTTTTGGTGTGCTTTACCCTAATGCTCATTGTTCACGTGCATATATAAGCCCTGTGGTCCACACAGTTTGAACCAAGTTGCAAGTTTAAAAAGAAAAAAAATACAGATTTATTGTTTGTAGTACTTTACAGTACCTTAGTGCACTTTGTTCATATGCATATATAGGTTTGTGACTCCACACAGTTTGAACTAAGCTGCAAGTTAAAAGAAGAAAATAAAAAAATAATATAGATCTATTATTTGTACTGTTTGGTGCGCTTTACCCTAGTGTGCTTTGTTCACGTGCATATATAAGCCCTATGAGTCCATACAATTTAAACCGTGCTGCAAGTAAAAGGAAAAAAATATATATATATTGTTTGTACTGTGTGGTGCGCTTTACTTGGGTGTGCTTTGTTCACGTGCATATATAAGCCCTGTGGTCCACACAGTTTGAACCGAGCTATAAGTTAATAAAATAATAGTTCTATTGTTTGTACTGTTTGGTGCAATTTACCCTAGTGTGCTTTGTTCACTTGCATATATAAGCTTTGTGACTCCATGCAGTTTAAAGCAAGCTGCAAGTAGAATTTTTATATATATATAAAATAAAAAATAAAAAATAAAGGGAACACTTAAACAACACAATGTAACTCCAAGTCAATCACACTTCTGTGAAATCAAACTGTCCACTTAGGAAGCAACACTGATTGACAATCAATTTCACATGCTGTTGTGCAAATGGAATAGACAACAGGTGGAAATTCTAGGCAATTAGCAAGACACCCCCAATAAAGGAGTTGTTCTACAGGTGGTGACCACAGACCACTTCTCAGCTCCTATGCTTTCTGGCTGATGTTTTGGTCACTTTTGAAAGCTGGCAGTGCTTTCACTCTAGTGGTAGCATGAGACAGAGTCTACAACCCACACAAGTGGCTCAGGTAGTGCAGCTCATCCAGGTTGGCGCATCAATGCAAGCTGTGGCAAGAAGGTTTGCTGTGTCTGTCAGCGTAGTGTCCAGAGCATGGAGGCGCTACCAGGAGACAGGCCAGTACATCAGGAGACATGGAGGAGGCCGTAGGAGGGCAACAACCCAGCAGCAGCACCGCTACCTCGCCTTTGTGCAAGGAGGAACAGGAGGAGCACTTTCAGAGCCCTGCAAAATGACCTCCAGCAAGCCACAAATGTGCATGTGTCTACTCAAACGATCAGAAACAGACTCCATGAGGGTGGTATGATGGCCCGACGTCCACAGGTGGGGGTTGTGCTTACAGCCCAACACCGTGCAGGACGTTTGCCATTTGCCAGAGAACAGCAAGATTGGCAAATTCGCCACTGGCGCCCTGTGCTCTTCACAGATGAAAGCAGGTTCTCACTGAGCACATGTGACAGACGTGACAGAGTCTGGAGACGCCAAGGAGAACGTTTTGCTGCCTGCAACATCCTCCAGCATGACCAGTTTGGCAGTGGGTCAGTAATGGTGTGGGGTGGCATTTCTTTGGGGGGCCGCACAGCCCTCCATGTGCTCGCCAGAGGTAACCTTACTGCCATTAGGTACCGAGATGAGATCCTCAGACCCCTTGTGAGACCATATGCTGGTGCGGTTGGCCCTGGGTTCCTCCTAATGCAAGACAATGCTAGACCTCATGCGGTTGGAGTGTGTCAGCAGTTCCTGCAAGATGAAGGCATTGATGCTATGGACTGACCCGCCCGTTCCCCAGACCTGAATCCAATTGAGCACATCTGGGACATCATGTCTCGCTCCATCCACCAACGCCACATTGCACCACAGACTGTCCTGGAGTTGGCAGATGCTTTAGTCTAGGTCTGGGAGGAGATCCCTCAGGAGACCATCCGCCACTACTGAGCCTCATTTTGACTTGTTTTAAGGACATTACATCAAAGTTGGATCAGCCTGTAGTGTGTTTTTCCACTTTAATTTTGAGTGTGACTCCAAATCCAGACCTCCATGGATTAATAAATTTGATTTCCATTGATAATTTTTGTGTGATTTTGTGGTCAGCACATTCAACTATGTAAAGAACAAAGTATTTAATAAGAATATTTCATTCATTCAGATCTAGGATGTGTTATTTTAGTGTTATTTTTTTGAGCAGTGTATATATATATTGTTTCCACTGTTTGGTGCACTTTACCCTAGTGACTCCATGCAGTGATCTGCGAAATTGAAAAAATGGATAACGATTAGTTTAGAGAAGAGAAACCAAATACTAGTGAAGCTGATGATGCTAGTACAGCAATGTCATCTACTAAAGCCGATGCTCAAGGGCATAGAGGGTCTGAGTCATTGCATTTCAAATAAAAAACGCTATTATACATTGGTAAAGTAAAAAAAAACCTGCTTCTAATAAAGGGAAAATTTGGTGCAGAAAAACACAAAATTGCAAACATTCCATTCACCACATGCAGTGGCAAGGAAAGGCTCAGGCCTTGGCCTTTGTTTATGAGTGGTGGTTCTGCAACTGTCAGTGAAGCATCTTCTTCTGCCTCTCATGACAATGCAAGACCTTTTCACTCAGAGTCTTGGAGAGGTGTAAAAAAATGCAAGCCACTAAGACATGAGACAAACTGTGCATTCAGAAACATCAAACATTCCTGAGGAATGCTTAGGGGTATCTACGTTAGATATGTGTAAGTCTGACAATTCTCACACTGTCTCATAGAGAAACCTCTTTCACATCATTCCGCCATTTGCACATATGAGCAGTACAAGTAAAGATGGTGATGAGGACATAATAGAAATTGAGGATGCTTGTGTGGAAGTGGAACAGGATGAGAGTGATGTGTATACTACTACTATCTGACACTGAAGATGAGGATGTTGATAATGTTGTTTGACTAAGTCAGACACTTGTGGCTGCAGTTCTTGCCCATGATAAAAAGAAATCCATTGTGATGCCTGGGCAAAAGACCAAAAAGCCACCTACCCAACTCCTGACAACATTTATGAAGGCATCTGCTCCATTTGTAAGGCCAAAGTTAGTAGAGGTAGGGACATTAGCCATCTAGTCCCCTCCTCCATGTTACATCATTTACGGTGAGTTCATGAAATGTATTTTACAAGATTGATTTTTCACGTGCTGCTCCATTTCTCTGGAATTCTTTACCTCTCCCCCTCAGACTCTCCACCTCTCTACAAAACTTCAAACGGGCTCTTAAGACCCATTTCTTTACCAAACCTAGCCAAATCTCAACATAACCCTCTGTTTCACGCTCTCTATGTACCCCATCTGTGTCATCCCTGTCTGTCTACCCCTCCCCTTAGAATGTAAGCTCTCACGAGTAGGGCCCTCTTCCCTCATGTGCTTATACTTTTCTTACTTTAATAATCCTCAACTGCCCAGATCCCACAGTTTTTTGACCACCTGGAACTTATCTCTATGTATACTGGTGTAGTTATGCTTAGTTGCCCTGTACTTGTCCTATATTGTATTCAACTGTAAGTCACTGTTTTCCTATTTTTTATGTGCATTTGTACTCTGTAATCGGGCGCTGCGGAACCCTTGTGGCGCCATATAAATAAAGGATAATAATAATAATAATAAATTATAATGTAATTAACACTCTCGTCATCACCCTCCTCATTAGTGATCGGAGGTAATCCATCCAAAAAATTAGTTTGGGAGGGCCCAAAGAAACAAAATACTTCAGTCACAAAATTGTCAGCACCTGTCGCTGAAATGCTTGGTTTGTTAAACTGTGCATGTCCTTTTCAATATCAAACATAAAAGTGGGTTGGACGGCCAAAGGACATTCCATCTTGCACCATGTTTCTTTTAAAAATGGGCAGTAATTTGGGGGGCATTAAGGATGGTCTTTTTTTAATAGATATTTTATTGGTTATATGTACTGTAGTTCTATTTGTATTATTGGGTGTACTATCGAGGGTAATTGGTGATTGTTTTACTCTTTCATTGTCTTTTTTCCGCTAGGCCTCACCTCACAGAGTATATTGCCTACCACAATCAATCAATCAATCAATCAATCAATCGATCAACACTTTTTTTTATTATTCTTTTACTGTCTTTTTGATGTTAGGCCTCACAGAGACAAGTTCATTCACCTCAGTTTCTTCCCTAGTGGACCATATAGTTAGCAGTGCCTACCACAATCAATCATTTTTTTTTTCTTCTTTTAGTGTCTTTTTGCTACTAGGCTTCACCGAGAAAAGTTTATTCACATCAATGTCCTCTCTATTGGACCATACAGTTGCCAATACCTACCACAATCAATCAATCAATCAATCAATCAATCAATCGGTTTTTACAGTTATTTTTTATAGAGATGAGCGGGTTTGGTTCGTCGAGATCCGAACCCTCCCGAACTTCACCTATTTTACACGGGTCCGAGGCAGTCTCGGATCTTCACACCTTGCTCGGTTAACCCGAACGCGGCCAAACGTCCTCATCCCGCTGTCGGATTATCGCGAGATTCGTATTCTATATAAAGAGCCGTGCGTCGCCGCCATTTTCACTCGTGCATTGGAGATTGAACGGAGAGGACATGGCTACGTTCTCTGCCTGAAAAGCTCCATATCTGTGCTCAGTGTGCTGCAAATATCTGTGCTCAGTGTGCTGCAAATATTTGTGCTCAGTGTGCTGCAAATATCTACGTTCTCTGCCTGAAAAGCTCCATATCTGTGCTCAGTGTGCTGCAAATATCTGTGCTCAGTGTGCTGCATTTTGGTGACCAACAGTATATAGTTGTACAGTACAGTAGGCCATTGCTGTATCTTGCAGTTCCGTGTCACTGCAAGTATCCATTCCATATCTGTGCTGCATTTTTGTGAGCAGTATATATAGTAGTACAGTGCAGCATTTTGGTGACCAACAGTATATAGTTGTACAGTACAGTAGGCCATTGCTGTATCTTGCAGCTCTGTGTTACTGCAAGTATCCATTCGATATCTGTGCTGCATTTTTGTGAGCAGTATATATAGTAGTACAGTGCAGCATTTTGGTGACCAACAGTATATAGTTGTACAGTACAGTAGGCCATTGCTGTATCTTGCAGCTCCGTGTCACTGCAAGTATCCATTCCAAATCTGTGCTGCATTTTTGTGAGCAGTATATATAGTATTACAGTGCAGCATTTTGGTGACCAACAGTATATAGTTGTACAGTACAGTAGGCCATTGCTATTGATATAATAATATTACTGGCATATAATTCCACACATTAAAAAATGGAGAACAAAAATGTGGAGGGTGAAATAGGGAAAGATCAAGATCCACTTCTGCCTAGTGCTGAAGCTGCTGCCACTAGTCATGGCAGAGACGATTCAATGCCATCAACATCGTCTGCCAAGGCCGATGCCCAATGTCATAGTATAGAGTATGTAAAATCCAAAAAACTAAAGTTCAGTAAAATGACACAAAAATCTAAATTAAAAGCGCCCGAGGAGAAGCGTAAACTTGCCAATATGCCATTTACGACATGGAGTGGCAAGGAACGGCTGAGGCCCTGGCCTATGTTCATGGCTAGTGGTTCAGCTTCACATGAGGATGGAAGCACTCATCCTCCCGCTAGAAACTGTAAAGAGTTAAGATGGCAAAATCACAGCAAAGAACTGTGCGTTCTTCTAAATCACAAATCCCCAAGGAGAGTCTTATTGTGTCGGTGGTTGCGATGCCTGACCTTCCCAACACTGGACGGGAAGAGGTGGCTCCTTCCACCATTTACATGCCCCCTGCAAGTGCTGGAAGGAGCACCCACAGTCCAGTTCCTGATAGTCAAATTGAAGATGTCACTGTTGAAGTCCACCAGGATGAGGATATCGGTGTTGCTGGCGCTGAGGAGGAAATTGACAAGGAGGATTCTGATGGTGAGGTGGTTTGTTTAAGTCAGGCACCCGGAGGGACACCTGTAGTCCGTGGGAGGAATATGGCCATTGACATGCCTGGTCAAACTACAAAAAAAATCACCTCTTCGGTGTGGAATTATTTTAACAGAAATGCGGACAACAGGTGTCAAGCCGTGTTTTGCCTTTGTCAAGCTGTAACAAGTAGGGGTAAGGACGTTAACCACCTAGGAGCATCCTACCTTATACGTCACCTGGAGCGCATTCATCAGAAGTCATTGACAAGTTCAAAAACTTTGGGTGCCAGCGGAAGCAGTCCACTGACAACTAAATCCCTTCTTCCTCTTGCACCCAAGCTCCCAGTGCAAACCACACCACCAACTCCCTCAGTGTCAATTTCCTCCTTAGACAGGAACGCCAATAGTCCTGCAGGCCATTTCACTGGCAAGTCTGACGAGTCCTCTCCTGACTGGGATTCCTCCGATGGATCCTTGAGTGTAACGCCTACTGCTCCTGGCTCTGCTGTTGTTGCTGCTGGGAGTCGATCGTCATCCCAGATGGGAAGTCGGAAGACCACTTGTACTACTTCCAGTAAGCAACTGACTGTCCAACAGTCCTTTTCGAGGAAGATGAAATATCACAGCAGTCATCCTGCTGCAAAGCGGATAACGCAGGCCTTGTTCTTATAAGAAACTCTGCGCTAATCTGATCTAACAGGTTTAAGAAATTAGAGTGAATTCACATGTGTATAATAAAAACATTTATTCAATGAATTAATCATATATACCTTTAAATAAATATGTGTACACAAAAACAAATAATTAATTAAAAACTGTATAGATGCACAATTAACCATATAAGTGAACCTAATTGGATCCTATTTCTAATAGACGGCTATATAATGAAGATCTGTATGCAGGAGGATCAGATATTGAATATTAGATATAGACCATGTCCACAGTCTCTCATATGAAAAATATCCTCATCACTGATGTATTTTGTAAATGACCACAGGTAGTTCACTTGTCAATTGAGCAGAGACCATATCTTGAGATAAAAAGTTAATCAATTGATGTTTGAAAAGTCTCAACAAATTTCTTGTGAATGACAATAGGCTTCAAATAGCCTAGGCAGGCTTAGCTACAATGCACTCACCCTCCGTCTCAGTTTAGAAGACGGATCCAGCTGGACACTCACTGTGTGCGCCGTGCGGGTGCGGCTAGGAGGCTCCGGACGTCTCCGACCTCCCACATGAAATGAGCCGCTGCAGTTTCCAAGAATCTTGCTGGTGTCCGGCGCTTACACAGTGAAAACTGGGGATATCCAAGATGAATGGTACTGTCATCAATTGTTCCTCTAACGCGTTTCGCTTGTTCCTGGAGCTTCCTCAAAGAGTGATTTTACAATAACCGATGACATCCTTTATACCTGCTCAAATTCTCCCATTGGTCTCTCTAATTGACACACCTGTTGGTGATTTTCACCTGTTTCTGTGAATCTGATTCACCTCCATTTCTCTGTTCAAATCAACATGTTTATACTGCTAGATATCTCTTCATATTACTCAGAAATCTAATATTATTCATTGGTTAATCCATAATAGACTTACAAATCTTCATATATATATATATATATATATATATATATGGAATAAACCACCATGATTGTTTGAAGCAGTTCAAAGTCCGGGAGTGCCTCTGTTTTCTGGAGTGTATGGTAGGGGGTTGGCAGGCCCCAGGAGAGCACCCTGGCAAGGTATTGCATTGTCTTCCATGGAGTGCCGGCTTTTGGATTTTGGTATATATATATATATATATATGTATAAATATAAAAGGATAATGCAACAATAAAATATAATCATTAAATATTAATTCATCAAATACATGGACCCCTGTTCGAATCCACAGACCTACAGCCAATTATACACTAGAAGCCAATTGATAAGGCCCCTTCCCTTATAATTTCTTAGAAATTGTTAAATAGAGACAAGCTGTTTATTTTTATGTAAAAAAATGTGTATAAATAAATATATCTAACTTTGTCCCCTTCTAATCCGCCCGAGATTCGAACCTGGGGCTCCATGTATGGTAAACCGTCTCTCTAGACTCAACACCACAGTCTCATCTACAAAACTCTTAGTTTTTCAATTATATTCATGCAACATCCACCAAAGTATCTGAAGCCCTTGTTGGACCACCCACTATAACATATCATGGAACTGGGCGTTGATTGAATATATATTGATATAAACTTCATTATTACTGTTAACGGCATCTTCACACGAATACATGTAGCACATTCCTAACAATAGCTAATCTAAACAGTTTACAATTCTCTGCCAGTAATGCAACAATAAAATATAGTCATTAAATATTAATTCATCAAATACATGGACCCATGTTAGAATCCACAGACTCACAACCAATTATACACCAGAAGCCAATTAATATGGCCCCTTCCCTTATAATTTCTTAGAAATTGTTAATTAGAGACAAGCTGTTTATTTTTATTTAAAAAATGTGTATAAATAAATATATCTCTCTCTCTCCAACTTTGTCCCCTTCTAGTCTGCCCAAGATTCATCTCGGATATCCCCGGTTTTCACTGTTTAAGCGCCGGACACCAGCGGTAATCACCAGCGAGATTCTTGGAGACTGAAGCGGCTCATTTCATGTGGGAGGTCGGAGACGTCCGGAGCCTCCTAGCCGCACCCGCATGGCGCACACAGTGAGTGTCCAGCTGGATCCGTCTTCTAAACTGAGACGGAGGGTGAGCGCATTGTAGCTAAGCCTGCCTAGGCTATTTGAAGCCTGTTGTCATTCACAAGAAATTTGTTGAGACTTTTCAAACATCAATTGATTAACTTTTTATCTCAATATATGGTCTCTGCTCAATTGACAAGTGAACTACCTGTGGTCATTTACAAAATACATCAGTGATGAGGATATTTTTCACATGAGAGACTGTGGACATGGTCTATATCTAATATTCAATATCTGATCCTCCTGCATACAGATCTTCATTATATAGCCGTCTATTAGAAATAGGATCCAATTAGGTTCACTTATATGGTTAATTGTGCATCTATACAGTTTTTAATTAATTATTTGTATTTGTGAACACATATTTATTTAAAGGTATATATAATTAATTCATTGAATAAATGTTTTTATTATACACATGTGAATTCACTCTAATTTCTTAAACCTGTTAGATCAGATTAGCGCAGAGTGTCTTGTAAGAATTTGTCCAATTGGCTCTCCTATGTGGTTGGAGACCCAGTTAATTTATGCCTACACAAGCATAATAACACTCAGCAGCTGAAAGAGTATAAATGTGTTTATCTTAGACCTTATTTAAAGTACTACTATTAGCGCCGTGAGATAATTTTTGTAAACTCAGGCCTTGGCAGCTGTGTTGGTGTTAGACGTGCGTCCGGTATCCGGCGTTAGTTCACAGGGACTTAGAGAATTTCTTGAGGTAGTGTGTCCCCGGTACCAAATACCATCTAGGTTCCACTTCTCTAGGCAGGCGATACCGAGAATGTACACAGACGTCAGAAAAAGACTCACCAGTGTCCTACAAAATGCAGTTGTACCCAATGTCCACTTAACCACGGACATGTGGACAAGTGGAGCAGGGCAGACTAAGGACTATATGACTGTGAAAGCCCACTGGGTAGGTGTATTGCCTCCAGCAGCAAGAATAGCAGCGGCGGCACCAGTAGCAGCATCTTGCAAATGGCAACTTGTTCCTAGGCAGGCTACGCTTTGTATCACCGCTTTCCATAAGAGGCACACAGCTGACAATCTCTTACGGAAACTGCGGAACATCATCGCAGATTGGCTTACCCCAATTGGACTCTCCTGGGGATTTGTAGCATCGGACAACGCCACCAATATTGTGCGTGCATTACATGTGGGCAAATTCCAGCACGTCCCATGTTTTGCACATACATTGAATTTGGTGGTGCAGAATTTTTTAAAAAATGACAGGGGCGTGCAAGAGATGCTGTCGGTGGCCCGAAGAATTCCGGGCCACTTTCGGCATTCAGCCACCACGTGCCGAAGACTGGAGCACCAGCAAACACTCCTGAATCTGCCCCGCCATCATCTGAAGCAAGAGGTGGTAACGAGGTGGAATTCAACCCTCTATATGCTTCAGGGGATGGAGGAGCAGCAAAAGGCCATTCAAGCCTATACATCTGCCTACGATATAGGCAAAGGAGGGGGAATGCACCTGACTCAAGCGCAGTGGAGAATGATTTCAACGTTGTGCAAGGTTCTCCAACCCTTTGAACTTGCCACACGTGAAGTCAGTTCAGACACTGCCAGCCTGAGGCAGGTCATTCCCCTCATCAGGCTTTTGCAGAAGAAGCTGGAGAGATTGAAGGAGGAGCTAAAACTGAGCGATTCCGCTAGGCATGTGGGACTTGTGGGTGGAGCCCTTCATTCGCTTAACCAGGATTCACGGGTGGTCAATCTGTTGAAATCAGAGCACTACATTTTGGCCACCGTGCTCGATCCTAGGTTTAAAGACTACATTGTATCTCTCTTTCCAGCAGACACAAGTCTGCAGATGTTCAAAGACCTGCTGGTGACTCACTTGTCAACTCAAGCGGAACGTGACCCATCAACAGCTCCTCCTTCACATTCTCCCGCAACTGGGGCTGCGAGGAAAAGGCTAAGAATTCCGAGCCCACCCGCTGGCGGTGATGCAGGGCAGTCTGGAGCGAGTGCTGACATCTGGTTCGGACTGAAAGACCTGCCAACGATTACTGACATGTCGTCTACTGTCACTGCATATGATTCTATCACCATTGAAAGAATGGTGGAGGATTATATGAGTGACAGCATCCAAGTAGGCACGTCAGACAGTCCGTATGTATACTTGCAGGAAAAAGAGGCAATTTGGAGGCCCTTGCACAAACTGGCTTTATTTGACCTAAGTTACCCCTCCCTTTAGTGTGTACTCCGAAAGAGTGTTTAGTGCAGCCGCTCACCTTGTCAGTAATCGGCGTACGAGGTTACTTCCAGAAAATGTGGAGAAGATGATGTTCATCAAAATGAATTATAATCAATTCCTCCGTGGAGACATTCACCATCAATTGCCTCCAGAAAGTACACAGGGACCTGAGATGGTGGATTCCAATGGGGACGAATTAATACTCTGTGAGGAGGGTGATGTACACGATGAAAGGGGTGAGGAATCGGAGGATGATGATGAGGTGGACATCTTGCCTCTGTAGAGCCAGTTTGAGCAAGGAGAGATTGATTGCTTCTTTTTTTTTGGTGGGGGCGCAAACCAACCAGTCATTTCAGCCACAGTCGTGTGGCAGACCCTGTGGCTGAAATTATGGGTTTGTTAAAGTGTGCATGCGCTGTTTATGCAACATAAGGGTGGGTGGGAGGGCCCAAGGACAATTCCATCTTGCACCTCTTTTTTATTTGATTTATCTTTGCATCATGTGATGTTTGGGGCCAATTTTTTTAAGTGCCATCCTGTCTGACACTGCAGCAACACTCCTAGATGGGCCAGGTGTTTGTGCCGCCCACTTGGGTCGCTTAGCTTAGTCATCCAGCGACCTCAGTGCAAATTTTAGGACTAAAAATAATATTGTGAGGTGTGAGGTGTTCAGAATAGACTGGAAATGAGTGGAAATTATGGTTTTTGAGGTTAATAATACTATAGGATCAAAATTACCCCCAAATTCTATAATTTAAGCTGTTTTTGAGGGGTTTTTGGAAAAAAAAAAAAAAACACCCGAATCCAAAACACACCCGAATCCATCAAAATAATTTCAGGGAGGTTTTGCCAAAAGGCGTCCGAATCCAAAAGACGGCCGCGGAACCGAATCCAAAACCAAAACACAAAACCCGAAAAAATTTCCGGTGCACATCTCTAATTTTTTATTGTTGACATAATAAATTTAAGCGGGGTGATTCACCACTGTGAGTTAAAAAGATTTGATTTTTTTTAATTGTACAACTTGTGTATGTTGCGTTCATCAATATGGATAACGTGGGCCTTACAGTTCCCTACCCACTGTCGTATTTATAATGGGTGCAGTGCACATGGGCCCCTGGGTTCCCAGGGAAACTCACACCGCACATCCTGCACCCATCAATTTTCAAACTTATCCTCTGGAGACCTGCTGCGCTGCAGCAGCGCTACAAAAATCACTGGGAAAATGGCCCATGCACATGCGTTTTGTGCATGCACAGTAGAAATATCACAGCGCTAGGCTCCCCTAGTGAGGAGGGGTTCCAGATGGAGCCTGCACACAGTCCTTTTCCTCTCTAGAAATGCCTCTGTGGCTACCATAACCAATAATTTTTTTTTTCTTTTTGCCACTAGGACTCACCTTGCTGTCACTTAGCTTACTCAGCCAGCTAGCTCGGTGCAGCCTTTTGTCCTAAACTGGGAAATGAATGTTAAGAACAAAAAAAGACCCAAATTATGTGAATTTAGCTTTTGTTGTCAATTTTAAAAAAAATGCAAAACCAAAACCAGTCACGGCCGAAAGCCAAAATAAAATTTCTAACCAAAACCATGCGATGAATCAGAACCAAAACTAGCAAAATGGTCCACTGTATATATAATTATATATATATATATATATATATATAGAGAGAGAGAGAGAGAGAGAGAGAGAGAGAGTGAGTGAGTGAGAGAGAGGTCTGACAATTGAGTTCACAATCATGCCCCAGTGTGCTTGCCGTGGCAGCACTGGACAGAAGCCTCAGTATGGTTTGATGATGTTGGCATATTAGCGTTTCACAGCTGTGTTGTTGATGAACTATGACAGTCTCTTCCTGAGTGGCATCTATTATTGTCTTTGTGTGTGTGTGTTTTGGTGTGTTGTCACGAGAATGTCAGAGCTGAAATTAGAGCAGTGAACAAACATGACATTTATTGTTAAACTTGCCAAGAGTGGAAGCGAAATCAGAGATGTATGTGCAAGTTTTCAGGGATAATTCTATGAAGAAAACAGGAGTTTACAAGTGGGTGAAACGTTTTTCTGAGGGAGGAGAAAGTGTCACTGATGATAAGAGATCAGGATGGCGAGCAAGGAGCAGAACTGAAGAAAACATTACATAAGTTTATCAAATTGTGCATGCAAATCAGTGGCTGACTGTAAGGAGCATAGCAGAGCAGGTGAGCATCAGCCAAGTTTACTATTTGGTTTACTGAAATAACTCATGGATCATGCATCACGACAATACACCTGCTCACACAGCACTGTCTGTGAGGGAGTTTTTAGCTAGTAAACAAATGACCTTGTTGGAACACCCTCTCTATTCACCAGATCTAGCCCCCAATGATTTTTTTCTGTTCTCGAAGCTAAAGGAAATATTGATAGGAAGGCATATTGATGACATTGATGACATCAGGAGTAATATGACAGTAGCTCTGAAGGTATGTGTTCAGCATCCCCGCTGTTAGGATGCTGACATCCCGAAGGTGAGTATTGGGGTTCTGAGTTAGAGTTAGGATCTGGGAGGGGGGGGGGTAGAAGGTTAGGGTTAGGCAGAAGAGGGGTTAGGGTTAGGCACCGGAGGGAGCAGCCCTAGCCAACACCAACGGAGGGTTAGCCCCAGCCGGTACCTCCCAAGGGCTAGGATTAGAGCAGGGGACAGGGAGGGAGATAGAAATGCTTACTCATTCCGATGTAGGGATCTTCACTGACGGAATGCCACAGTCGGTTATGTGCCTGCCGGCATCCCGGCTGCCGGGATTTCATATGTACTGTACTCCACTCCGAAGGCCATTCCACAAAACCAGATCCAAAGTTGTTTTGAAGGGTGGACTAGGCACTGGCATCGGTGCATAGCTTCCTAATGGAAGTAGTTTGAAGGTGGCCACAGTGATATTGAGCAGTGAGGTTTGTAGCACTTTTACTGCATTGGGTTTGCAAACTTAATTTTCAGACCGCGTATATATAGTAGTAGAGATGTGCAGATTCAGATTTACTCGGATTTACTGGGTTTTATCCTGATCTAAAAAATTACATCTTATTGGCTATCGACACTCATGTGTTTTGGATAGCTTATAAGATAAATTTGTATATATTATGATATATATAATATATATATATAATATATATAATAATTATTATATATATTATTATATAAGATAATTTCAGATAAATTCGAACTTGCTCTACTATGGCAAAAAGAGCTGAGAAAATCTGAACCTGCAGGTATAGGGCAGGTCACACCCCATGACCGCAGACTTCACAATCCTTTCTATGTAGTAATAATAATGAATTAATTTTTTTAAACCGTGCAAGTGTAGTAAAGGGATCTCAGACTAGTTGCGTTGGTGCTAGTTATTAATGTTTAGTTGTTATATATCAAAGTTACGTAGAAATATAGGATTTGACGGCAGATAAGAACCATTTGACCCAGAGCCGTAACTAGACTTTTTGGTGCCTAGTGCCAGAAAAAGAATTGCTCCCCCATTTTTCCAATAGGGACATAAGTCTCAGGGTAGAGGCACGACATTATTGACCCCAGAGAAAGCACATGCTGTGATGCCCCTACACACACACACACACACACACACACACACACACACACACACAATCAAGCAGATCCATGCAGTGTGCAGCCAAACATCCAATCCCTTGCAGCCACACACTACATAGATCTGCACAGCCGTAACACTGATCACCCCTTCACAAAGTACAAGGTAAGCTTCAAATAGTTAAAACTCTCCAGCTTGGAATTCTCTAGCTTTCTATGCAGGGGCAGATACCTCAATTAATAGAGTGTCTGACTGCAATGTCATAAGCAACATGTTCGAATCCTGGACATATCAGCATCCCGAAATGTAATAAAGCACAGTGTGACTGAACAACAAAGAGCTCTCAAGTCAAGTCCATGAATGCTGTATAGGTATTAGCAATAAAATGGGTGGGGGTAGGAGACAGGGGCGGTCAGGAGATGCTGGGCTTCAAAAAGAGGGGAAGCTGCAAGTGAAAGTAATTTGATAATTCATAATTGACAAGTTCTGCCAACAGTGCCCCCTAACCTGCAGCGCTATGTGCAGAGCACATTCCGCACACACCTAGTTTCGTCCCTGATTTGGCCCATATAGTCTGCCATTTTAGGGTGCAGTAATTAGGGTCATTAGTGACATTAGCTTTCTCCTCCTAACACTTAAGCACCACCCTAAAATACTCCTTTTAAAAAAATACTACCACCTGGTTTAGCCTCTTCTGTGGCCTAAATTATTTATGGCAGTGAGGGGGTCATCTAGACTTTTTACATAATTTATAGGATGAAACCTGAAGGCCACCAGTTCTGAGTTGGTGCAAACTTCAATTGTATTGCAGAGTGGAAATGCGGAAATAACATTGGCCCTCATTCCGAGTTGTTCGCTCGCTAGCTGCTTTTAGCAGCTTTGCACACGCTAAGCCGCCGCCTACTGGGAGTGAATATTAGCTTTGCAGAATTGCGAACGAAAGATTAGCAGAATTGCGAATAGAATAGTGAATAGAAATTTCTTTGCAGTTTCCGAGTAGCTCGAGACTTACTCTGCCACTGCGATCAGTTCAGTCCTTTTCGTTCCTGGTTTGACGTCACAAACACGCCCAGCGTTCGCCCAGACACTCCCCCGTTTCTCCAGACACTCCCGCGTTTTTCCCTGACACGCCTGTGTTTTTTCGCACACACCCATAAAACGGTCAGTTTCCGCTCAGATACACCCACTTCCTTTCAATCACACTACGATCACCAGATTGATGAAAAATCTTCGTTAAGCCGTGAGTAAAATACCAAAATTTTGTGCTAATTTACTTGACGCAGGCGCACTGCGAACATTGTGCATGCGCAGTTTGCGACTTATCGCACCAATGCAAAGAAAAAGAACGAGCGAACAACTCGGAATGAGGGCCATTGTGCCATTTCATATAGTAAGGAATGCCTATATAAATGATCCCTTTTCACCACTTTATCTCATTATTAGGGGTGTCATTCTCCAAAAATAAATGTAGTTTTGCACTGCTCTCCAAGAGTCTTTAGTCTGGTGTGACTTCTTCATACATTAGTAAGAAATCCCAGAATTCTTGCCTCAGTTTGTGCAAACCACCAAGTTATTCCAATTCCATCAATCCATGTACCTTACTACACATACTGCTGATTTTAGCTTGTATGTATAATATGCTTGCCTAGTCTGAATGTCACTGACTCCGTATTGATGTGGACAGGGGCTGCGAGCTGCAGCAATTCACATCCATTTGGACACACTCCATGACATGATGCTGGGATCATCTACAATATGTCACCCAGGGTGGAGGGAGGGGTATGAAGATGCATATGGCATCGCTATTTGGACCTCCCCTCCAGGATCTCTACTTAAAGTTGACATTCTTCATATGTTCATTTTTATACTACATACCTTACTACGGCCTTAATTTGGTTGTGTTTCATTATGTCTGGAAATAGTTAGTTGCATAACTTATGCTCATGTCCTTGGAATCACAACCAGATTATCAGTTAAAAAAGAGAAACATGAAATATATATATAGAAAAGGACATCAATTTTCTGAAACTGTCATACAGTTGGCAGTTAGGAAAAAATACACAGAGCTATAAATACCAAGAGATTCAGCAGAAACGCGTAGTTCTTAAAATAGACAATATACATGGCAACAATATGATAACACTTCATAGCCCACATCTATAGCTGCTGCCTAAAGCATGCCAATTGTAAAGCGCAACGGAATTTGCAGCGCTATATTAGAAACTGTTAATAAATAAGTATTTGTCCAGAATTATCAATTCAAGAGCCCCAAAATGCTGTTTAGTGAAATAGTACATGTGAATCTGCCCTCCCTCTCTATACAGTGCATCTGAAAAGTATTCACAGCGCTTCACTTTTTCCACATTTTGTAATGTCATACCTCTCAACATGACCCTCTCAAGGAGGGACAGAATGCTCTGCTTCTGGACTTACCTCTTAATTTATGATTGCCATCACCTGTGCTGAAACGCCTTTCTTATCCAGCAACAGGTGCCTGCAATTTTTACTTAAGAGAAAAGTCCAGAAGCAGAAGCAGAGCATTCTGTCCCTCCTGGAGAGGGTCATGTTGGGAGGTATGTTATGTTACAGCCTTATTCTAAAATGGAATAACTTCATTTTCGCCCTCAAAATTCTACACACAATACCCCATAATGACAACGTGAAAAAAGTTTTTTTGAGATCTTTGCAAATTTCTTAAAAATAAGAAACTAAGAAATCACATGTACATAAGTATTCACTGCCTTTGCCATGAAGCTCAAAATTGAGCTCAGGTGTATCCTGTTTCCACTGATCATCCTTGAGATGTTCCTACAGAGCTTAATTGGAGTCCACCTGTGGTAAATTCAGTTGATTGGACATGAATTGGAAAGACATACTCCTGTTTATATAAGGTCCCAAACATGACAGTGCAGTTCTTTGTATTATTCAAATTGTTTTTATATAAAATCTAAGGAGTTTGACAGGGAGTATGATAGGGGAGACTCTTCCTACCCTGACTGCATGCCCCTGGTGGTCAGAAGCAAAACTGTACACCACATAACTGAACCTAAGGATGACAGGTAGGCACAATTTACTTAATTTCATAATTTGTATCAAATAAAATATCAATAAACTTTTATCCTAGGGGTACCATGAAAATTCTGATACTCTAGGGTGCCGTGATTCAAGAAAGTTTGGGAACCACTGTACTAGGGCCTTAACAAGAAATAGGAGGCAGTGCTGAAACTAGGATTTTCATCACTTGAGGCAAGGCAGTAATTTGGCGTCCTCCTTTCCCCATCACCACACTAAAATAATCAGATTATCAAATATTTAGAAAACAGGGAATACTATTGGATGATTTCCCTTAATGCCCTAAGCGTCTCTGTCACATGGCCCCCTAGCAGCGTGTTCCCCATGTGTCACCTGTGTGCCCAAAATGCCCTAAACTTCTCTGTCACATGCCCCCCCAGCAGCATGTTCCATTACATGCCCTTATGTGTGTCCCCATACGTTGGGGACACACATAGACTCAGCAGAGGCCACCTTCTGTTGCTGGAGCCTCCTGTTAAATGCCAACGACAGCTGAGCTACAGCTTCAACCCAGGGATCTGCTGTCAGTCACCTCTAGTGCCGCCTCCAGGGGCCGTCACTGTGGCTCTCCCTCTTAGTAGTCCTGGCTTTTTCACAGATCTGCACCTCCGTCCTGAGATCCGACCTCTAACAAAGTCTGTAAAATGACAGTTAGAGGCTCATTGGTTGGTACTTTATCTCATCCATTTGAAAAATTCCCACAAGTTTAAAACCCCATGTGGAGTGCAGTTTTCATTCTAATTTTAACAAAATCATATAATCAGTGAAGGAGTCTCTATCAACACCTCATCTTCAGAGCTTCAGAGGTGAATCCACTCTCAGCAGTGTCTAGTTAGTACTGGTCACTGTCATCATCATCATCATCAGTGTATTAAGTTGCTCCTGCCCTCAGGTACTCGCAAGTTATACCGTTACAGATTTGTGTATATAGTATAATGTTGGTCACCCATTTGCTGCCTCCACTCTTCTTAGAGCTTTTCTCTAGGTTTTGAAACATAGTTGTGGGGATTTAGATTCATTTAGCATTGGTGAGGTCAGGCAGTGATTTTTGCAAAAACACCTGACACACAGTCATCATTTGTTATGAAACTCCTGCACAATTACACAATACCCCTAGAGCCACTAGGGAGGGTCTTCTGCCTATAAGAACCACCCACTGTTCCCTTGGTGTTTTATATACACACACCAGTACTTAGGATGTCGACAGGTCTTAAACCTCTAGGCAGTAGGGGCTTATATAACCCACAAGAGATTGCAGGATACAGCTGAAGAAGTAATGCAGGATAATTCCAATATGGCCGAGAGATAATACTAATGCACTCTAAGTAAAAACAGGATTCTTCAAAGATAATGAAACAAATGGTAATAACAATACTTTCATGGAGTAATATGCATGTAGTATATGTCGATAATGTAAGAGATAGCATAAACTACACAGTGCAATCTCAGAAGGTACAGTATTCACAGCAATGTTTGGAGAGCTCAGCAACTACTATTAAAGAATAGTATCAATGGTTATATTCAATAGTTCATGTAAGCCATAGGTATTATCCACAGCAAGGGAGGTGAACACAGTTCCAATCAGCAACTACTAATGAAGTAGCAGTAATAAGGGTGTCTTGGATCCCCACTGGTAGTAATACATTTCTCCCTCACTGTCAGTAAGGGGTCCAGACCATTATTATTCCACAGGGCTATCTTTTTGTATGGGCTTAATGGGCCGAAGATATCTGACTTCAAAGCAGTGGTCCTCGGCCGAGCCTGTTAATTGCTCTTCCCAGCCGGATACTGTATCTCGGGTTCTGTCAAACTTAGAGTTTTTCTAAGGTCATACTCCAAAATCTGGGACTCTCCCCTTAAGGGGAAACACTGGCAGCTTGTCTCTACTATGCCCAGAACCAGAGAATCAGCCTTCCAGTAGCTGCTCCAGTTCCATACGCATGGTATGCAGTTATATATTTTTTGTCAGTGGATTGCTCTGGCTCCTAAACTCTGATCCCCAAGCCCCCAGTACATTGTCAAAGGTAGGACTCTCTACATTTTTATCCCATTGAAAGCTAAGAAATATATTTCCAGGAACTGGAGATATATGCAGTCAAGCAACCTGCCCTCCCATAGAAAAATTATGAATATTAAGCCCACTCCACTATCCACCTCTTCACTGCATATTAAACACCCCCTGTCACCCATTCAGGCCAATGCCCCCTTTTACTGTTTAGTGATCTTCCTCCGACCCCTTCTCCTACCATCTGTGCAGTAAAGGAGTAATTAGCAAAAATTACTTCTCCAGGTCCTACATGCTGAGCGGATGATATAACACCCCCTACCACCCATGGGACATCAAAGCTGTTGCTGATAGCACCACCAACCTCTACCACTGGAGGATGGGTAGGGGCCCCAGTGCATTCTTTTTTTCAGGGGCCTACACTGCTGTTAAGACAGCCCTGTTATTCCGCCACTGATCTTTGCAGTTTACATTCAGGCAGGAAATGTTCTGTTAGCAACTACCAAACCCAAATTCTTAGGTCAGACTGCCAGATGATGAACCCACTCCAGAGAATTAATTTCCACTACTCCAGAGTCCAATGGTGATATGCTTTATACCACTCCAACAGTGGCATTGTGTATAGTGAAGTTCGGCTATGGATACCCAATCAATGAAGTTCCCAATGAACAGTTCTAGTGCTAAAACTACTTCAAGAGGATGGTTGAAACTTAATAATAAGTGTTGCAACCAAAGACAGATTATTAACAGTACCATTATGACCAATTATGACCCATTCTAATGCTAATGTTTGACTCTGGAGATTGCATGATTGTATACTTCATTGTATTCACCTGTTAGCATTGGGTGTGACTGAAATGGTCAACCACAGTAATTAGAAAGGAGTTCCACATAATTTGGCCATAGAGTGTAGTTATGCCCATATAAAACCTCACGTAACCAAGCTATCACCTATCCACATGCAAATGACATAGGCAGCATCATGTTATGGGCATATCTTTCAGAGTGAGACTGTCAATCTTGTCAAGATAAATGGAAATAGGAATAGCACACAGAACAGATAAAGTCTAGACAGAAACTGACAGCCTGGGAAGGAAGTCTGTCTTTCAAAAGGGCAGTTATTCAAAGAAAACCACAAGGGCAATATTGGAGTGAATTAGATTAAATTAAATAAAATAGAAAAGATGTCCATGAGTTGTCCAGTTAGAGTTCTGACCTTGATCTCACTGAGAACTTGTAGCAGGGCTTGGGAGAGATGGGGCATTCTGCACATTTGCAAAAATAACACTTCATTTTGGGCCAAGGTTATGAGCTACTGTATATGGCTTGGATAGTGCATGGAAACGGGATTATCAGTTAATGACGTAGTACATAGCAGGTCCCATGTACACAACATAGGCCTTGTCTATAGTTTCAAAATCTTTCAAATATTTAAGTATTTAGGATTTCAGGATTGCCCAACGCCTGCTACTAACTGAAAAAGAGAACTTGTGAAACCTTTCTGGATTTTGAACGTAAATAGATATAGATGTCCGATGATGATAGCAGTGTAATGGCATATTTGCTGACTTTGGCAAGTCTCATCAAGGAGGTCAGGGAGGTCAGAGGAGAGGCGGAAGCTATTGAACAGGGTAGAGGCGGAGCACTGAGAATCTCATTAGGTTAAGGTTAGGCTGCGGGGGTGAAGGGTGGGGTTAGGTTTGGGCTGCGGGGAGGGAGGTTTAGGGGGGAAGGGTAAACATACTTACCTGACCCCTGTCAGGATTATCTGCTCTGGGATGCCGGTGTTGGTCATATACCGCTGGCATCCCATCCGCCGGGATATCGTATGTATCCATTATTTCTTATCTGGGGCATTTATATCAATTATCAGGACTTGGTCCCAATAATTATAATTTCTTATTGGTGCAATAAAAAAATTAAAGATGTAACACTAAAGAAGTAAAGTGATCACAAATACAAATACTTTACTACCAGGTACGGACTCCAGCCCCGGTTCTGCGCAGGTGCAGTCTGCCATCTTTTATTACAAAATGTATTTCACATTATAGCCCCTTGTTTCTCAATATAAATTATATTTGCCTACTCAACCAAAAGCTGCAAGAGACACACATTTTTTTATGGTAGTACCCCTCCCCCCACCCCCTTCACCAGAAAGCAGGTAAATCCTATGATACTGCCAAACTCATAGATTATAATTGACAGCACCAGATTGGGCTGTGAGGGAGGGGAGTTTAGCTGCAGTTGTTGTAATGTTATGCCAGTGCCGGCTTCTCTATGCTGTTGCAATGGCAACTGGTCACCCTCGCATGAATGTGAATTGACCCCTAAGGTAGATACCATCAAAATACACTGGACATTGCCCATTTTACATCTATTCATAGAGCATGCACAATGCATATGCTCAACTCAGCTCCATTTTCCAGCAAATCACCATAAAGAATGTAACATGAAACTTTGCAGAAACTCTAAAACATTTCTTAATGTTCTCTAAAGACATTTCATGTTATGATGCAGTGGTGAAGCTATCAAAACATTTGTGACCAAATAAGAGCAGAAAATTGATCTCTGCCAGCTAGTTATGCAATAAAATTTGGCCAAAGACTATGATTGGTTGGGCAAAATGTATTATTCTCACACAATATGTTTCTGTAGAAGTGTAATTATTTATGATAATAAAATTCAGGATTTTATTGAATGCTGTGGCTCTTAGAGGAGAGGAAAAAGAACTAAATCACATTAGTGGCAACTTTATTCTTTTTAAGAATTTTAAAACATAATTAAATTTTTTCCTAGAAATTTAGAATGTAATAATTTCATTATGTTTTAGTGTCGTTTTGTGTCAGCTGCAATCAATATCCTTTTGTTATTTACTGAAAAAGGTAAATGGTTGTTAATAAAGGCTGTCTGAGTTTTATACTTTGTGGCACATTATATCATTACATTGAGTCTGATTCTAAGGGGTATATTTACTAAAATGCGGGTTTAAAAAAGTGGAGGTGTTGCTCATCGCAACCAATATGATTCTGGCTATTATTTTTAAGACGATGCTAGATAAACGATAAGTAGAATCTGATTGGTTGCTGTGGGCAACATCTCCATATCTGAAAAGCTGCACTTTAGTTAATATACCCCTGATTTGGGAGTAAAAAAGAACAAGTAACTGAGCACCTGGACAGACCATGCTGCAATGCCAGGGGTGCACATACATGTATATACAGTATTTGCATGCAGGGTACTGGATACATTTTGCATGTAACCCAAAAATGCTGGCCAGCTGTATTATTACACTGCAATGTAGTTTACAGTTTGGACGTGCCTCTCTCACATCTTAATCTCTGCACATTTTACTGTAGTGCAACATGGTTTTAGCAAGGTGCACCGTTACGTGGTCTTTTTGCTTTACTCCCAACCTAAAATTAAGACACTTGTATTTGATTTATATTGCATCCGATTCCTTTCAAGAGAATGAATAATTTATAATAACTTGATGCAATGTAACTACAGGGAGGATGCAGAACTTGTTAGGGAAGTTCAAGTTTATATTTTAGGAAGTCAGTCAGGCCTTTATTAAGGTAATAAATTGTATGGCCAGTTCCTGAACAGGTGGTTCTATGTCCAATTTCCATACACATGTGTGTCAAATCATACAAGGATTGGTAGAGTCCTCAAACAATGGGACAATATTATTGTAGTCAGAAATTACCTTTGAGCCATTTTTGCCAACATTTATGACCTCCCAACAAGAGATCCTGGAGGGTTGATCCAGAAAGCAAGTAATCCAGAAAGGTGTCCATCTCTTTGGGACATATAACTCTAATTCAGTACTTTGCCGGGATAGCTCTACATCAGAAAAGTTATCCTGGCAGGTAAGTAAGTAATCAATCAATCAATCAATCAATCAATCACAATGGCATTAATAAGTGACAGTATGTATACGAAAGGATGCGGGATGTTTCGCAAAGTACAGAATATGCAATATTTAATACATCCCTCCCCCAGTGTCTGTGGAAGTTCCACACTGTCCATATGGGGGGCTGGGGGTATACAGGTCAAAAACATGTCATTGACACATACAGTAATTCCCAAGTAAGTGTTTATGCAAAATTCAGACTCAGAGGTCTATTTACTAAGCATTGGATGGAGATAAAGTGGATGTAGAAAAAGTGCCAGCCAACCAGCCCCTAAACCTGATATAAGAGAAGACATTTACGATGGGACAGTAAATAGTGTGGAGTCTTTTGGGTAGAAATTGCTTGTGGGGGAAAGGGAAATAAAAAGATTCTTATAGGGATATGCTGTAAGCAGCCTGATATTAATGCGTCTGATGAGGAATTATTACTGAAGCAAATCGAAAAAGCAGCAGGATTAGGAGACGTAATAGTTTTGGGAGATTTTAACTATCCAGAGATAAATTGGACAAAGGATTCATGTGATACTGCTAGGGGTAATACGTTTTTAAATACACTAAATGATTACTTACTTCAACTAATCAGAGAACCAACTAGGTACAATGCAATCTTAGACCTGATACTAACAAACAATGGGGAATTGATATAAAAAATTATAGTAGTGGAGCCCATGGGAAACAGCGACCACAATATGGTCACATTCAATATCGGTTTCCACAAACTGCCCTATATAAGCTCAACAAAGACTCTTAACTTTAGAACAGCCAACTTTGACAAGATGAGGGAAGCTTTAAGGTAGATTGACTGGGAAATTTTGTTTCAAGGCAAGAATACTACAGAGAAATGGGATTTACTAAATATATTGCTAACTAGTTATACTCACAAGTTCATTGCCATGGGCTGTAAAAGGAGTATTAATTCCAAACCAATGTGGCTTAACAAAAATATTAAGGAACTAATGGCCAAAAAGCAGAGAGCATTCAAAAAGTATAAATCGGACTGGAAGGCAAGGTCATTCCAGTACTATAAGGACTGTAACAAAATATGCAAAAAAGGAATCAGAGCGTCTAAAACAGAAATGAAAAAGCTAATAGCAAAGGAAAGTAAAATAAACCCCAAAAAGTTTTTTTTAAATACATCTACAGCAAAAGATTAAAGAAATAGGCCCTTTAAAAGGCAATATGAGCATCATAATCAAAGACGACAGGGACATAGCCGAAATATTAAACAGGTTTTTCTCATCTGTATTCACAAGAGAGGAGCAGATGGCGGGATTGATGCATTACCTCAGCAACGACAATGTCCCACTTCCTAATGCTTATTTAAGTGGGGAAATAGTCTGTGACCAATTTAAAAAAATAAAGATTAATAAGTCACCTGGTCCCGATGGAATTCACCCAAGGGTTCTCATGGAGCTACACTCTGAATTAGCAAAACCCCTATAATTGATTTTCAATGACACATCAGGCATGGTTCCCAAAGACTGGCATATAGCAGAAGTAGTGCCGATATTTAAAAAGGGAAGTAAATCTGAACCGGGTAATTATAGACCAGTAAGTCTTACATCTATAGTGGGGAAGGTACTGGAAGGTATTTTAAGGAACAGAATACAGGTGTTCCTTAAAACCAATAAGGTTATTAATAGGAACCAACACAGATTTGTGAATGATATATCATGCCAAACTAACTTAATAGGCTTCTATGAAACAATTAGTGCAAACCTAGATCAGGGTAAAGAGGTGGATGTAATCTTTTTAGACTTTGCTAAAGTTTTTGATACAGTACCTCACCTGAGACGTATCTACAAATTAAGAGAAATTGGGCTAGGGAACAAAATATTCACTTCGGTTAGCAGTTGGTTGGACAAAAGGAAGCAGCGTGTGGTGGTAAATGGAACATTTTCGAATTGGATTGAGGTACTAAGTGGTGTGCCACGGGGGTCTGTACTTGGACCACTATTGTTCAACATCTTCATAAATGATCTAGCAGTAAGTCTAGAGAGTACATTGTCAATTGGAGTACGAGGTTCAATAAAGACAAATGTAAGGTAATGCAGTTTGGTAGCAAGAATAGAAACACTACCTGCATACTAAATGGGGAAGACTAGGGGATTCTGAACTGGAAAATGATTTAGGTGTTCACATAGATAACAAACTTAGTAGTACCCAAATTAGGATTGCAGCAAAAAAGGCAAACAAGGTATTACCATGCATAAAGTGGGGACATGATGCAAGGGATGTGAGTGTTATACTTCCATTATATAAATCACTAGTGAGGCCACATCTCGATTACTGTGCACAATTATGGGCACCATACTACAAAAAAGATATCCTGGAACTAGAAAAGGTTCAGAGACGGGCGACCAAATTGATTAAGGGGATGGAGATGCTAGAATATGAGGAAAGGCTTGTTAGTCTTGGCATGTTCACATTGGAAAAGAGGACATTAAGAGGGGACATGATTAACATTTACAAATATATAAGGGGTCAATACACAGAGCAAGCGGGGATTTGTTTTTGGTAAGATCGTTACAAAGGACACATGGACACCTACTTAGGTTAGAGCAGATGAGATTTTGCACACTGAGACGGAAAGGTTTCTTCACAGTAAGGACAATACGTATTTGGAATTCCCTGCCTGAGAGAGTAGTAATGGCGGACTCGGTCACCACTACTTTTATGAATGGGATAGATAAATTCCTAATGGATAAAGATATACAGGGTTATGGTGGGTAAATTATGCACTATAGTAATAAAAAAAAAAACAGGAGGAAGTGACATAATGGCTAAATATTCACCGCAGTTAAACTTAGTCTAAAAAATATAAAAGTGTAGGAGATCACTAACAGGTTGAACTCGATGGACAAATTGTCTTTTTTCAACCTATGTTACTGTGTCATTTTTCTAATCCAGCCTGTGACCTGGCAGTTAGGAGCTGATTGGCTGTTACTTTATCTCTATCCACTTTATCTCCATTTTAGGATTAGTAAGTAGACCCTTCAGCATCCTCATATTCTTTAACCCCTTTTAGTAAATCTAACTTACGTTGCTTGTTTTGAGCAACAGTATGTAAATACCAACTGTGTTGCATGGGACACTGTTACTGTTTCTTGTTCTAAATTGAAATATAACCAATTTAAACAATATTACGAAGTTACCAAACAAATCAGGATTTTCAAAATTACAATAAACAAACTAATAATAATAATAATAATAATAATAATAATAATAATAATAATAATAATGTTATTAGTATAGCACTTTTCTGCCAATAGAGCTTAAAGTGCTTCACATTTGCATTTGCAACACAAAATACAAAATAAGCTTAACAGAAAAGAGAATTAAGCATTTGGGTTGCATTTTTTTTGTAGGAACTAAAGGGACATTAGTAAAATGCTTAAGTAAACAGAAAAAGTCTTAAGTCCGCTTTTGAAGGATTCTAGATTGGAGGGCTCTCAACCTGTGTAGGGCAGCGAGTTCCATACTGTTGGAGCCACAAAGTTAAGCTCCAGGTGAATTCACGGAGTTGCAGCAGTCTAGGAGTGAGTTTACAAATACATGTATGACTGCAGGCAGACCTTCTTAGGGAAATTAAGATTCTGGCTATGTTCTTCAGATGGAAGAATGAGGATTTGATTGTGGTAGATTGAAAAATTACCTTCCACCCTTATTGCCAATAGAGACCATTTCCCCCTTCCCATTTGCAATGATGCTCCATTAGAGTTGACACCCACCATGATAGCTGTGTAAACCCCCCCCCCACCACCACCACCACCACACCCCATTGTAATAAGGTTCTGTTTTTAACATAAATCCCACCCTAGTAACCAGTGTCAGTTTTTTGTAACTATTGTAAAATCTCTCCATGCCACAGTGTATTTTTTTTATGCGGCACTGCAAACCTCACTCCCAGTGCCAATAGAGGCCCTGGGAGGGGAGAAACTAAGTTCATCTCCTTGCAGTTTGTCTCCATAACATTTCACTTGTCTTTTTAAATCAGAAATTCTCTATATGCAGATGTCTAAGTCTCAAATCAATAAAGAAATATTATTGACAGCCAAGATGGGTTGAAGGCACTGTGTCATGATCCTAGTAATTAGTCACCACTTCTTACCTTCCAAGTCTCCTAAGATTGGCCCAGCGCTCCAAACCTGGATTCCACCTGCACTGTCTGCGTGCAGCGCACTGTACTACATTGGCTCAGTCTCCCCTCCGTGATCACGGCAGCACTGTCATGGCAACTACATAGCAAATCCCTCCTGTCATAATGAATGGCGTCTCCTGCCCTCCGCGGCCTCCACCGCCATTACTACAGATTCCAGCATGCTAAGTACAAACAGACTTTCCCTCCAGAATCAAACATGGGCACAGCCATATTTGTATTTATCACATGTCCCTTTCCAGCCTATCGGCTGCGTTCTGAACTCTACCTGATTACCCAGCCAATACCTGCTTCCCAGCTGGTATAAATATCCTGCATCAAGGCTGCCTAATCGTCAGTGCTTTGGTTGTCTAACCCAGTGATACATGTCTCTCCTGTTTGTGGATTCTCCAGCTTGTGCTTCCAGGTACTCCAGCTCCTGTGACCTTGCTCCACTTTAAGAGACCTCACACAAGTTACCATCCTGCAGTGCTGCCTGACTCCAGGAGTGTTCCTGCATTGCATCCTGTGATCTGCAGTGATCCATCACCGGCTTTCAGCGTTATTCCAGAATTGCTTCCAGCTTCCAGCGGTGTTCCAGTATCACTCCTAGCTCTTATTGCCTACAAACATCGCTCTCCGTGTTCCACAGTGACTACATCCCTGGCTTCCAGCTTCCAGTATTGATCCAGCATTGCTTCCAGCTTCCAGCGGTGTTCCTGAGTCACTTCCAGCTCTCAGCGGTGTTCTGTATCATTTTCAGGATCGCTCTCCATCTCCTGTGGTGTTCCAACATCGATCCGCTTTCATCTACCACACAACATCGAACCACAGCTCACCATCGATACTCACTATCGGACTTCAACGGTGAGTTCAATACACCTTTCCGTCTGCATCGGCTCCATCCGGCATCCTTGGCAGGTCTTCCAAGTTTCCCTTCAACCTCTGTGCACTTGTGTCAACCCCAGCTTCCAGAGTGTCATCTGCTGGGCAGTACCAGCTCGTTCCCTGATACAGTGGTTAGCTGTTGCCTATGAACTTACCAACTCTGGGTCTTGCAAAGACTTTGTCTCATCTCATCCTGCATAGCCACAGCACTCATTACCACTGCGCTCCCAGGAACTGTACTGTTATCTTACCCTGCACATCTACTGTTGAAGATATCTGAATTGCCAAGGTGTCTAACTGTGTGTTCAATAAACAGACTTTGGGGGTCATTCCAAGTTGATCGTAGCTGTGCTAAATTTAGCACAGCTACGATCATGTTCCCAGACATGCGGGGGGATGCCCAACACAGGGTTAGTCCACCCCACATGTCTGTCCAACCCCCCCACCCCCTCCCCCCGCACAAGTACAAAAGCTTTAGTACTTGTTGAGTAACTCCCGGCCAGCGCAGCTCCTGAGACTGGCCAGGAGTTGCTCGTCATTGCCCCTGGTCACAGTGGCTGCGTGTGACATCATGCAGCCTCTGCGGCCCGCCGCCGCATGGTCCGACCATGCCTGCGTTGACCAGACTGTGCCCCCAAAACGGCGGCTAAACGCCACCATACTGCCCACTCACGCCCAGCAACCGCCTCTGCCTGTCAATCAGGCAGAGGTGATCGCTAGGGAACGATGGCCTTCGACCATCCGGCATATGCCGGCGCACTGAGGCACTGGTCCATGCACAGTTCTGACCTGATCGCTGCGCTGCGAATGACTGCAGCGAGCGATCGGGTCGGAATGACCCCTTTTGTTTTACATAATCCGTTGTTGTGTTCACGCCTTCGTGCAAATGGTGCTTAGACCTCGTGTATGTCCAAGAACCCTATTCAACCTCCACGGATCACGTACACGCCAGCCCCTATGCCTGAGGCTTCCCTAGGTCAGCCTCAGCCTTCAGTTGTGACACAGTGAAAATGACAGCTTGGACAAACAAGTACTCGCACAGTCAATCACGTTAGCATTGGAGAATCCAGCTACAAACAAGGTAAACCCAGAACTATAGTGTTGAGAGTTGCTAGTCACAGAGATGATATAGAAGGAAATATTCTCTTTATGAAAAATTCCAATAATAGGGTCTCAAATGCCAACTTAATTATGGGGTTTTAAGAAGGCTCTCTTTCTCAGACATTCTTCATGTAGTGAATATCTACCTTACTTTTGGAAGGAAATAAGATTATCAAGAGAATCGGATGTTCCCTCTCATTGTTCCCTGGCTATGGGAAAGTCTGAGGGGCATGTGGATAGTCTTAGGATATTGAAAGTCTGATGGGCATGTGTGGGCTTTGTGGGAAGACGAATTGGCTTATGTAGGGATGCAGAGATCATTTGGGCCCTTTTTTTCATTTTTGAAAGATAATTCCATTTTAGAGGTTGGCAATTTGTACAAAGTTGAAAGGTAGAATGAAGAGGGTAGGGTAATTAAAAAAAGTATCTGTGATTAAATGTATTGTTTTAATGGATTACTGAGATTAATATAATGCAAGGCCCTGTGGGCCTGTTGATTGTAAACGACACGGTCAAGGATTTTATATTTGCCAATGGAAGTTCCTATTTGGCCATTACATTTTATTAAATGACAATCAAAAGGATTGACAGGTGGGGTTTGGGAAATTGTGTTTCCTCTTGGATATGGTGCAGTTTGTTTTTCTCATCCACCCATCCCTGTTTTTGATTAGTGGATTTGGTAATGGTTGGTTGAATTGGTTGTGTTGTTCGTGTTGATTGGGAACAGAAGCATTATTGTTAGCAAAAACATGTGACACAGGAAGTAGTTGCAGTATATTGGCAAGGGTTCAACAAGTGTCAATCCAAAGAAGTGAGACATCGGAAGTGGGAGATATATTTAAGCCTCTTTGGCTGTTGCATGTGTCTTGTGCTCACCGTGTAGTGCGACTGATGTTTTAATGCTGTTTGTGCCACCTTATAGTTGTAGATCCAGTTATGTAATTTATTTTCAATAAGTTGTGACAAAATTTATCAGCAAACACGAGTTTATGTGTTCTTCATTATTGAGTTAAGTAGCGTATATTGGGCCTAATTCTGAGTTGATCGCAGCAGCAAATTTGTTAGCAGTTGGGCAAAACCATGTGCACTGCAGGGGGGGGGCAGACGTAACATGTGCAGAGAGAGTTAGATTTGGGTGGGCTGTATTCAAACTGAAATCTAAATTCCAGTGTAAAAATAAAGCTGCCAGTATTTACCCTGCACAGAAACAAAATAACCCATCCAAATCTAACTCTCTCTGCACATGTTACACCTGCCCCACCTGCAGTGCACATGGTTTTCCCCAATTGCTAACAAACTTGCTGCTGTGATCAACTCAGAATTACCCTCATAATGTAAGGTAAAGATGTTAATGCTGAGGGTATAATCCTCAACCAATAGGCAGCTTAAGAGTAAAGTGTGCTCTTTTGAAGGACAAAGGTTTGTCTGTCACTGCATTGCAACACATTTTTTATTTTTTATGTTCACAGACAAGAGAAAATGTGAGAAACAGATCTCTTACAGTAAGAACACAAAACATGAATTTCTTGCTTTCCATTTGGCTTGTTTAAGATTTCACACTAAAAGGTTCCAAAATCTATCTATAGTATAAGCATGCTGGCAGTAAATAAAGTTAATAAATACAGGACAAGATTTACAAAGAGTTCCTGTTGTCATTTCACTATGTACCATACACTCCATTTTGTGAGAGCGCTGTGGTCCTGCTTTCTCATAACAATAAATGTCATTCAGACCACTGCTTTTGACTCCACCTCAAGCTGCTCTCATGCTCCATAAGGCTGGTTCTCTACAGGAGGTGTTTTAACCCAGGCTTTCTATTGATTTTTATCCATTCGCCTGTTAATTACATATTTCCTGTAAGAGCACAAACTTTATTGTCTTGTGTGGTCGTCACACATCTCTTATGCCATTGTTCAGAGTCCACCGTTTTCGATGTCTAGCTTGAGAAAAAAGGCTTGTTTCTATGTCCTTTTTAGAGCCTTTTTATAGTCATACATGTCATAATCTGTACTAAATGCTTTGTATGTCATTTTCTGTTAAGGACCGTGCATTAATAACAATGAGAAAGAGGCTACAATTGTATTTCAGGATGCATGGTTGGCTTATGTAATTATATCTGCTAAGTGGCATGGCTCTTACAAAGATCTAAAAATTTTTTACTGTTATGATAGATTTAGAAAAGTATGCCACAGTCCAGATGAATTTATTGTTCTTATATATATTTATTCAGTTACTTAATGTGTATTTAGGTCCTGTCATTGTATATTATACAGTAAGATTGATATGAAATATGCTTATGTGGCACCCCAGAAAATGAGTGTGTATGCCCCTTTAAAAGGAGACTTACAGTTTCTAAAGGGTTAAGGTCACATGGTCTAAATGATGAGCGCTGATTGGACAAGGGAATCTTGGAGCAGAGGAGCCTTGTGGGGAGAAGAAGGTGGAGTTATGACAAATGTGGAATAGGTGCTGGATATGCAGAGAGGAGCTGAGTTGGAGCTGACAAGACGCTGGATGGTGGAGAGCAGCGCTGCAGAGCTGAGGCAGCGGAATGCTACCGGAGAGTGGGTGTGAGACGTTGCAGCCAGGGACTGGACACCACAAGGACTATCGAAATTTGCGGATGCCTTGGCCATCTTGTAACGCTGAGAACACCTGAGACGGTTTCAGCCAGTGGAAGTAGCTACCACAGAGGATCGGAGTGAGTGCACAGAGGCTGTTGGCGTAAAGAATTACATGCAGGCAAGTTCCAGGCCCAATTATGCTTTGGTAACATACACTGTGCAGTATTGTTGGAAGAGAAGGGTTGCCACCAGGCCCTATACTAAATAAAATCATCCCTCATTTGAATATAATTGTCAGGACAGAGGCCCTCATTCCGAGTTGATCGCAGCAGATCATCGCATCGCAAACGGCAAAAAATTGCAAACTGCATGCGCAAAAAGCAAAAATGCGCGTGCGCAAAGGGAGCGATACGACGCTTGTGCAAAATTACTAACTGAAAATCAGCTCGTACTACATCACCGAAAACAGGGAGTGACGGAGGCGTGGCAGAGGCTCAGCTTCGCTATCTAACGAAATGGGCGTGAAAGTGGGCGGCTAGTGTGGGAGTATGCAAATGGCAGTAGGCGTGTTTTGAGCAGAAATACGTATCAAATTTTCGCTATCTTAACACAGCCGAGGAGTAAGTCTGCAGCTACTCAGCACTTGCGAAGTACTGTTACAAGTGTGTCTGCCCTATTTAGCAATTCATTTGCAAATGAATTCACCTGTTGAGCAATTACTTGCCAAACACTGCAGTTACAAATGACTCCAAACAGCAATTGTATGCCCACATAACAAATGTACATTTACCAGGTCTAAATCTGACACACTCACAAATAATGCACTGTCTTTTAATTATTTGGTAAAAAATCCTTTGATGTTAACTGCATGTTTAAATTATTTGCTGAATACTTTGCAATTTGATCAAGTGTGAATCAACCAACTTATGAATTTTCAGCTAAATGTTCTCGACATAGACATATTCCTTTGTACATACCAAATAACATGAGGTACATAATGCCGCCTTCACTTAATGTTACTTAATAACATTTTTTGTTTTGTTTTTTGGGAATATGTGTCCATATCTAATACTATGCCATGTTGCCCCTAGTAACCCAAGTTCAATTCCAAAAATTTTTATTTTTATATGCCCAATTATGTGTTGTGCAAGGCATACATTTTTAACATTATAATATTCAATGTTTGTAAGAATATTCTGATTGTTCCCTTGCTCCACAAATGTAAATATGCCATGTTAAAGTTCACAGGGCACAGTTTTCAAGAGTGCATAACCTTTAATAAAACACACAAACAAGTGTTTTCATTATTTTTTTTTACTTAAATAAATAAAGTAAAGCAGCAACACAACATGGCTACAAATGGGCATCACATACAAAGATGGACATAGCAACAAGCAGCTGGCAGTGGCAAATTTGACATAGCAGAACCCAGTACTATGGTAACCCCATCTTCTGTCAAAATCTGAAGTATAATATTTACTAAGTATATGTTGTGAACCCCCAGCCAGATGATACTTTTAGGGGAACTGAGGTCGATTCTGGAACCAATACACCAACCCTAACATACACAGTGTCACAATCCTGACTGTAGGTTTTATATTTGGTGACTTACCCCTGCCATCTGTCCTGGATCCTGTGTCTTTTCACTCACGGAGTTAAACAGCTTGTCAGTTTTCCTGAGTTCTCTGCCTGAGAGGTAATAGTTAATTAGCTCCACCTTTGGTGATCTCCTGTGTGAGGCTGAATTCAGTAATCTGAAGTTCAGGCTTCAGTGTTCTCTCGGCCTGCTAGGCCTCGCTGCACTTCACAGCCTCCTCTAGAGTAGTCACATGACAGTGACTTCACCTGACCCAGAGTTGTCCAATCCTCTGCCAGCCTGAGACTCTCTACATCACCTAATCCTGCCCACCAATCATCAGGGACCAGGAAGTATAAATCAGGAGGCTGAGTTGGAATCTGGGCCAGTTCCTCATGTCACATACAGCCTTGTGTGAGTCTTATGCTGAGCTCCCTTAAGGTAACCTTTGTACCTAAGTTCCTGTGGGAACTCTGTTCCCTTGTTACCGTTTGGTTTACTTGTGTGTTGCCATTTGATTTCATCATTTTCCCTGAGTCTCAATGTAAAGGCACAGCTGCAATGTTTCGTCTTAAAGGCACAGTACTGAATTCCGTGTTCTCCACTGAAAACCACAGAAGTCGGGTTTCAGTTTTACTACTGTTGTAGTTGGGATCTCCAGAGCTCAGTACCCCGTGCCTCAGTACCTCCATGCTTCCAGCACCTCCGTGCCTCAGTACCTCCGTGCTTCCAGCACCTCCGTGACTCAGTACCTCAGTGCCTCATCATCTCCGTGCCTCAGTACCTCCGTGCCTCAGTACCTCGTGCCTCAGCATCTCCGTGCTTCCAGCACCTCGTGCCTCAGTACCTCCGTGCTTCCAGCACCTCCGTGACTCAGTACCTCAGTGCCTCATCATCTCCGTGCCTCAGTACCTCCGTGCCTCAGTACCTCGTGCCTCAGCATCTCCGTGCTTCCAGCACCTCGTGCCTCAGTACCTCCGTGCTTCCAGCACCTCCGTGACTCAGTACCTCAGTGCCTCATCATCTCCGTGCCTCAGTACCTCCGTGCCTCAGTACCTCCGTGCCTCAGTACCTCCATGCTTCCAGCACCTCCGTGCCTCAGTACCTCCGTGCCTCAGCATCTCCGTGCCTCAGTACCTCCGTTCTTCCAGCACCTCCGTGCCTCAGTACCTCCGTGCTTCCAGCACCTCCGTGCCTCAGTACCTCCGTGCTTCCAGCACCTCCATGCCTCAGTACCTCCGTGCTTCCAGCACCTCCGTGCCTCAGTACCTCCGTGCCTCAGCACCTCCGTGCCTTAGTACCTCCGTGCCTCCACGCATCCCAGTGCCTCTACGCACCTCAGTGTCCTCAAGCACCTCAGTGTCCTCAAGCACCTCAGTGTCCTCAAGCACCTCAGTGTCCTCAAGCACCTCAGTGTCTCCAAGCACCTCAGTGTCTCCAAGCATCCCTTGCCCTTTAGCACAGTTGAACCTGGTATTCTTCACTGATTCATCAGCGCCTTTCCAGTTCTGTCTTTCAGGAGACCTTCAGCGCCCCCACGTGCTTCCTGTCTGCCGACCTAATCCTGTATGAGGAGAGCCTAGATTCGGCCATCTCTGCCGCGGTTCCTCTTCCCAGTCATCGGAAGAATACTCGAGTCCACAACATTTCCAAACCAGGTCAGTGGTAGTATTCACATAATCCTCCAGTCGCCCGCACAGACTTCACTACACCGGGTTCACAAAAACCTCAGTCATGACAGTAAGAACTGGCCACATGGACCCGGCCGAAAGTGTTTGTCTGACGCATGACCTCCTAAGCAATATTGCAGGACGCTTGGGAGGTCTGGAGTCGACTCAGCATCGATTGGCACAGTGTCTGCAGCGGAATTCGTCCTCCAGAGATTCTATGACCTTCTGCTCTAAGACTCCTGACCAACTGCAGATTTTCTACCAGATGTTACTACAGTTACAAGAACTTTTGCCTAGTATTCTCTCTGTGATGCCTGATCTCCTCAGGAATACTACCAACATTGTTGATCCTGTTTTGTCCCATTCAGTTAATAGAGTCTCTTCCTCTGCGCAAGGGAAAGTTTTTCATCAGAGCTATCCACGGCCCAAGCTCTCTGAAGCTGAACGTCAGCGGCGTAAGGAGCTACATCTCTGTCTTTACTGTGGAAATTCTGGTCATTTTGTTAAAGACTGTATTCTTCGCAAGCCAGGTAATAGTGACAAATCTCAGTATCATAGTGCTCATGTCTACAAGTCATCCACAGTATCCGATCCATCTGCTGCTGACGGGGGTATCAAGAAGGCTACTCTTCTGAGAGAGACTCAAATTTATGACTGGGGTCCGGTGGTTAAAAGACCTTATCCCAAGTTGGGTGTCCAGAGAAGAATGTTCAAGCCATTTACAGTCACAGAGGAGTCCGTGTCCACAGCCCCAGGAGGGGCGTCTTCAGAGCGTCCAGCCCCAGGAGGGGCGTCTTCAGAGCGTCCAGCCCCAGGAGGGGCGTCTTCAGAGCGTCCAGCCCCAGGAGGGGCGTCTTCAGAGCGTCCAGCCCCAGTGAGGGGTTCAGAGCGCCCAGCCCCAGAGAGTCTACAGGGTGCTGCCCAGCCAGAGATTCTACAGGGTGCTGCCCAGCCAGAGATTCTACAGAGTGCTGCCCAGCCAGAGATTCTACAGAGTGCTGCCCAGCCAGAGATTCTACAGAGTGCTGCCCAGCCAGAGATTCTACAGAGTGCTGCCCAGCCAGAGATTCTACAGAGTGCTGCCCAGCCAGAGATTCTACAGAGTGCTGCCCAGCCAGAGATTCTACAGAGTGCTGCCCAGCCAGAGATTCTACAGAGTGCTGCCCAGCCAGAGAGTCTACAGAGTGCTGCCCAGCCAGAGAGTCTACAGAGTGCTGCCCAGCCAGAGAGTCTACAGAGTGCTGCCCAGCCCCGTGAAGAGGGGGCTCTTGCCTCAGCCCAGCCCCGTGAAGAGGGGGCTCTTGCCTCAGCCCAGCCCCGTGGAGTGGGGGCTCTTGCCTCAGCCCAGCCCCGTGGAGTGGGGGCTCTTGCCTCAGCCCAGCCCCGTGGAGTGGGGGCTCTTGCCTCAGCCCAGCCCCGTGGAGTGGGGGCTCTTGCCTCAGCCCAGCCCCGTGAAGTGGGGGCTCTTGCCTCAGCCCAGCCCTGTGAAGAAAGGGCTCAGCCCGTCCCGGTTCCAGCCAGTCCAGCAATACTCCAGGCCCTGCCTGGTCAGTCCGTCCCGGTTCCAGCCGGTCCAGCAATACTCCAGGCCCAGCCTGGTCAGTCCGTCCCGATTCCAGCCGGTCCAGCAATACTCCAGGCCCAGCCTGGTCAGTCCGTCCCGGTTCCAGCCGGTCCAGCAATACTCCAGGCCCAGCTTGGCCAGTCCGTTCCGGTTCCAGCCGGTCCATCAATACTCCAGGCTCCGCCTGGTCAGTCCGTCCCGGTTCCTGCCGGTCCAGCAATACTCCAGGACCAGCCTGGTCCGTCTCCTTTGGCTCCAGCCAATTCAAGTATCCTCGGATCCAATCCAGTCCTACTCATCCAGCCAAAGCTTTCTTCAGTTTCATCCTCTAAGCTTTCGTCTGATGGTTTTCCACCTATTTACTTTGATGGAGATTTATTGCAATATGCCGCTCTGGTTGAACAATTCCTTTCTCGGATGGAGTCTGATCCTTCAGGTGCAGTAACTCTTTCCAACGTTACTCGATATCTGTTCCTGGCATTCAGAGGAAGAGCTTTGGAGTGGGCCAACATGCTCTTTGAGAGTAATGATCCTGTGTTCCATGACTTACAGACTTTCAGTAACGCTGTAGTTAAAGAATTTAGTCCTAAACCTTTGGAATCTGCATCAACGAAGGTCCTAAATTCTTCTGTATGAATTTCTCAAGTTCCTCTAAGATTCAAGATGGGTGTCCGGAGTCCACCCTTGAAGAGGGGGATACTGTCACAATCCTGACTGTAGGTTTTATATTTGGTGACTTACCCCTGCCATCTGTCCTGGATCCTGTGTCTTTTCACTCACGGAGTTAAACAGCTTGTCAGTTTTCCTGAGTTCTCTGCCTGAGAGGTAATAGTTAATTAGCTCCACCTGTGGTGATCTCCTGTGTGAGGCTGAATTCAGTAATCTGAAGTTCAGGCTTCAGTGTTCTCTCGGCCTGCTAGGCCTCGCTGCACTTCACAGCCTCCTCTAGAGTAGTCACATGACAGTGACTTCACCTGACCCAGAGTTGTCCAATCCTCTGCCAGCCTGAGACTCTCTACATCACCTAATCCTGCCCACCAATCATCAGGGACCAGGAAGTATAAATCAGGAGGCTGAGTTGGAATCTGGGCCAGTTCCTCATGTCACATACAGCCTTGTGTGAGTCTTATGCTGAGCTCCCTTAAGGTAACCTTTGTACCTAAGTTCCTGTGGGAACTCTGTTCCCTTGTTACCGTTTGGTTTACTTGTGTGTTGCCATTTGATTTCATCATTTTCCCTGAGTCTCAATGTAAAGGCACAGCTGCAATGTTTCGTCTTAAAGGCACAGTACTGAATTCCGTGTTCTCCACTGAAAACCACAGAAGTCGGGTTTCAGTTTTACTACTGTTGTAGTTGGGATCTCCAGAGCTCAGTACCCCGTGCCTCAGTACCTCCATGCTTCCAGCACCTCCGTGCCTCAGTACCTCCGTGCCTCAGCATCTCCGTGCCTCAGTACCTCCGTTCTTCCAGCACCTCCGTGCCTCAGTACCTCCGTGCTTCCAGCACCTCCGTGCCTCAGTACCTCCGTGCTTCCAGCACCTCCATGCCTCAGTACCTCCGTGCTTCCAGCACCTCCGTGCCTCAGTACCTCCGTGCCTCAGCACCTCCGTGCCTTAGTACCTCCGTGCCTCCACGCATCCCAGTGCCTCTACGCACCTCAGTGTCCTCAAGCACCTCAGTGTCCTCAAGCACCTCAGTGTCCTCAAGCACCTCAGTGTCTCCAAGCACCTCAGTGTCTCCAAGCATCCCGTGCCCTTTAGCACAGTTGAACCTGGTATTCTTCACTGATTCATCAGCGCCTTTCCAGTTCTGTCTTTCAGGAGACCTTCAGCGCCCCCACGTGCTTCCTGTCTGCCGACCTAATCCTGTATGAGGAGAGCCTAGATTCGGCCATCTCTGCCGCGGTTCCTCTTCCCAGTCATCGGAAGAATACTCGAGTCCACAACATTTCCAAACCAGGTCAGTGGTAGTATTCACATAATCCTCCAGTCGCCCGCACAGACTTCACTACACCGGGTTCACAAAAACCTCAGTCATGACAGTAAGAACTGGCCACATGGACCCGGCCGAAAGTGTTTGTCTGACGCATGACCTCCTAAGCAATATTGCAGGACGCTTGGGAGGTCTGGAGTCGACTCAGCATCGATTGGCACAGTGTCTGCAGCGGAATTCGTCCTCCAGAGATTCTATGACCTTCTGCTCTAAGACTCCTGACCAACTGCAGATTTTCTACCAGATGTTACTACAGTTACAAGAACTTTTGCCTAGTATTCTCTCTGTGATGCCTGATCTCCTCAGGAATACTACCAACATTGTTGATCCTGTTTTGTCCCATTCAGTTAATAGAGTCTCTTCCTCTGCGCAAGGGAAAGTTTTTCATCAGAGCTATCCACGGCCCAAGCTCTCTGAAGCTGAACGTCAGCGGCGTAAGGAGCTACATCTCTGTCTTTACTGTGGAAATTCTGGTCATTTTGTTAAAGACTGTATTCTTCGCAAGCCAGGTAATAGTGACAAATCTCAGTATCATAGTGCTCATGTCTACAAGTCATCCACAGTATCCGATCCATCTGCTGCTGACGGGGGTATCAAGAAGGCTACTCTTCTGAGAGAGACTCAAATTTATGACTGGGGTTCGGTGGTTAAAAGACCTTATCCCAAGTTGGGTGTCCAGAGAAGAATGTTCAAGCCATTTACAGTCACAGAGGAGTCCGTGTCCACAGCCCCAGGAGGGGCGTCTTCAGAGCGTCCAGCCCCAGGAGGGGCGTCTTCAGAGCGTCCAGCCCCAGGAGGGGCGTCTTCAGAGCGTCCAGCCCCAGGAGGGGCGTCTTCAGAGCGTCCAGCCCCAGGAGGGGCGTCTTCAGAGCGTCCAGCCCCAGTGAGGGGTTCAGAGCGCCCAGCCCCAGAGAGTCTACAGGGTGCTGCCCAGCCAGAGATTCTACAGGGTGCTGCCCAGCCAGAGATTCTACAGAGTGCTGCCCAGCCAGAGATTCTACAGAGTGCTGCCCAGCCAGAGATTCTACAGAGTGCTGCCCAGCCAGAGATTCTACAGAGTGCTGCCCAGCCAGAGATTCTACAGAGTGCTGCCCAGCCAGAGATTCTACAGAGTGCTGCCCAGCCAGAGATTCTACAGAGTGCTGCCCAGCCAGAGATTCTACAGAGTGCTGCCCAGCCAGAGAGTCTACAGAGTGCTGCCCAGCCAGAGAGTCTACAGAGTGCTGCCCAGCCAGAGAGTCTACAGAGTGCTGCCCAGCCAGAGAGTCTACAGAGTGCTGCCCAGCCCCGTGAAGAGGGGGCTCTTGCCTCAGCCCAGCCCCGTGAAGAGGGGGCTCTTGCCTCAGCCCAGCCCCGTGGAGTGGGGGCTCTTGCCTCAGCCCAGCCCCGTGGAGTGGGGGCTCTTGCCTCAGCCCAGCCCCGTGGAGTGGGGGCTCTTGCCTCAGCCCTGCCCCGTGGAGTGGGGGCTCTTGCCTCAGCCCAGCCCCGTGAAGTGGGGGCTCTTGCCTCAGCCCAGCCCTGTGAAGAAAGGGCTCAGCCCGTCCCGGTTCCAGCCAGTCCAGCAATACTCCAGGCCCTGCCTGGTCAGTCCGTCCCGGTTCCAGCCGGTCCAGCAATACTCCAGGCCCAGCCTGGTCAGTCCGTCCCGATTCCAGCCGGTCCAGCAATACTCCAGGCCCAGCCTGGTCAGTCCGTCCCGGTTCCAGCCGGTCCAGCAATACTCCAGGCCCAGCTTGGCCAGTCCGTTCCGGTTCCAGCCGGTCCATCAATACTCCAGGCTCCGCCTGGTCAGTCCGTCCCGGTTCCTGCCGGTCCAGCAATACTCCAGGACCAGCCTGGTCCGTCTCCTTTGGCTCCAGCCAATTCAAGTATCCTCGGATCCAATCCAGTCCTACTCATCCAGCCAAAGCTTTCTTCAGTTTCATCCTCTAAGCTTTCGTCTGATGGTTTTCCACCTATTTACTTTGATGGAGATTTATTGCAATATGCCGCTCTGGTTGAACAATTCCTTTCTCGGATGGAGTCTGATCCTTCAGGTGCAGTAACTCTTTCCAACGTTACTCGATATCTGTTCCTGGCATTCAGAGGAAGAGCTTTGGAGTGGGCCAACATGCTCTTTGAGAGTAATGATCCTGTGTTCCATGACTTACAGACTTTCAGTAACGCTGTAGTTAAAGAATTTAGTCCTAAACCTTTGGAATCTGCATCAACGAAGGTCCTAAATTCTTCTGTATGAATTTCTCAAGTTCCTCTAAGATTCAAGATGGGTGTCCGGAGTCCACCCTTGAAGAGGGGGATACTGTCACAATCCTGACTGTAGGTTTTATATTTGGTGACTTACCCCTGCCATCTGTCCTGGATCCTGTGTCTTTTCACTCACGGAGTTAAACAGCTTGTCAGTTTTCCTGAGTTCTCTGCCTGAGAGGTAATAGTTAATTAGCTCCACCTGTGGTGATCTCCTGTGTGAGGCTGAATTCAGTAATCTGAAGTTCAGGCTTCAGTGTTCTCTCGGCCTGCTAGGCCTCGCTGCACTTCACAGCCTCCTCTAGAGTAGTCACATGACAGTGACTTCACCTGACCCAGAGTTGTCCAATCCTCTGCCAGCCTGAGACTCTCTACATCACCTAATCCTGCCCACCAATCATCAGGGACCAGGAAGTATAAATCAGGAGGCTGAGTTGGAATCTGGGCCAGTTCCTCATGTCACATACAGCCTTGTGTGAGTCTTATGCTGAGCTCCCTTAAGGTAACCTTTGTACCTAAGTTCCTGTGGGAACTCTGTTCCCTTGTTACCGTTTGGTTTACTTGTGTGTTGCCATTTGATTTCATCATTTTCCCTGAGTCTCAATGTAAAGGCACAGCTGCAATGTTTCGTCTTAAAGGCACAGTACTGAATTCCGTGTTCTCCACTGAAAACCACAGAAGTCGGGTTTCAGTTTTACTACTGTTGTAGTTGGGATCTCCAGAGCTCAGTACCCCGTGCCTCAGTACCTCCATGCTTCCAGCACCTCCGTGCCTCAGTACCTCCGTGCTTCCAGCACCTCCGTGACTCAGTACCTCAGTGCCTCATCATCTCCGTGCTTCAGTACCTCCGTGCCTCAGCATCTCCGTGCTTCCAGCACCTCGTGCCTCAGTACCTCCGTGCTTCCAGCACCTCCGTGACTCAGTACCTCAGTGCCTCATCATCTCCGTGCCTCAGTACCTCCGTGCATCAGTACCTCGTGCCTCAGCATCTCCGTGCTTCCAGCACCTCGTGCCTCAGTACCTCCGTGCTTCCAACACCTCCGTGACTCAGTACCTCAGTGCCTCATCATCTCCGTGCCTCAGTACCTCCGTGCCTCAGTACCTCCATGCTTCCAGCACCTCCGTGCCTCAGTACCTCCGTGCCTCAGCATCTCCGTGCCTCAGTACCTCCGTTCTTCCAGCACCTCCGTGCCTCAGTACCTCCGTGCTTCCAGCACCTCCGTGCCTCAGTACCTCCGTGCTTCCAGCACCTCCGTGCCTCAGTACCTCCGTGCTTCCAGCACCTCCGTGCCTCAGTACCTCCGTGCCTCAGCACCTCCGTGCCTTAGTACCTCCGTGCCTCCACGCATCCCAGTGCCTCTACGCACCTCAGTGTCCCCAAGCACCTCAGTGTCCCCAAGCACCTCAGTGTCCCCAAGTACCTCAGTGTCCTCAAGCACCTCAGTGTCCTCAAGCACCTCAGTGTCCTCAAGCACCTCAGTGTCTCCAAGCACCTCAGTGTCTCCAAGCATCCCGTGCCCTTTAGCACAGTTGAACCTGGTATTCTTCACTGATTCATCAGCGCCTTTCCAGTACTGTCTTTCAGGAGACCTTCAGCGCCCCCACGTGCTTCCTGTCTGCCGACCTAATCCTGTATGAGGAGAGCCTAGATTCGGCCATCTCTGCCGCGGTTCCTCTTCCCAGTCATCGGAAGAATACTCGAGTCCACAACATTTCCAAACCAGGTCAGTGGTAGTATTCACATAATCCTCCAGTCGCCCGCACAGACTTCACTACACCGGGTTCACAAAAACCTCAGTCATGACACACAGCACACTAGGAAGAGGAAGATGGCTCAAGTGTACAGGAAAATAACTCACAGGCTACAAATCTAAAATAAAAAAACAACCCCCTTTCACCTTGAGGGAGTTGTACATTCTGGCCACACAAGCAAAAAAAAAAACCATAGAGGCAACATTTCAAACATGGGTGCTGGGCATCTGGACAGACATCACTTTCTCTTCTTTTTCCCCGCCTGATGTTGTTCTTCACGGCTCGGTCTGCAAAGTGACATTCGAGGGCCCTGCCCAGTGGGATGTTCTTCCTGGGCAGAGGGAGGGGAGGGAGCAGATGTGGCTGGCTCTCTGCCACTATGGGCAAGGCAGCCAGCGATGTCCTGGAGCCCTTGCAGAATGGAATTGCCAATTTGTTGGAACGAGGAGGCGAGTTGCTCTTGGCCCTGACTGATCTCTGCTAGACCTTGGCAGAGTTGAGCTACACCTTGCTCCACACTGGCTTACCTCCCGGATCATCCTGTCCTGAAAAGCATTCAGGCTCTCACCATACCTGGCAATTTGAGACAGAATGTCCGGGATAGCAGAGGGTTGGGTGGGGGGGCCAGTTGGAATCTGGACAGATGGAATATGTGGTCCCACACTGGCAGAGACACTAGGTCCCCCCACCTCAGCCTCAGCCACATAACCCTCCTCTGACTCTACCTGCTCACCCACCTGTGCTGTGTTATGTTAAAAGCAAATAGAATAATGAGTGGAAAAAGGGAAGAAAAAAACAACATTAGACTTTTGGAAACACTAAATTACTTTTTTAGGAATATGTGTGTAAAATTACCTGGCAAGTCATGTAGATTAACTATTTCAGGCAGTTCCGTGTCCATATGAGACACCCCACCCGCCTCCTCGTAGCTCACACAGTCCATCGCCAGCTCCTCAAGATCTGTGTATTCCACAGTGGCAGCTGGACCTCCCCCTGTTGCCCTCGAGGCATTCCACTCCGCAGACCTCTTGCCCTTCAGGCGGGATTTGAAGTCGGCCCAACTACATATGTGATTAGAATTAGGGGCAAGGGACATAAAAATTATGAATTCCTGTTTTTCTTCATAGTACACATGTTATGTATTTGGTTGCTATAGGCAACATCACATCTAGCTAAGTTTGTAATAATAATTAAGGCAGAAAATGGTGTGTCAATACACTTGCCGTCTTCTAACTTCCTGTGAGGTGAGGACAATTGAGCCGACTTCATTAACAGAATAAGTGATGTCCCTCCAGATTCGATCTTTGGTTGCAGCACCCATGTTTTTGCTGCCTCTATGAATTTTGTCCATGGCCTGTGTGACCAAAACACGTAACTCCCTCTTAGTGAAGGCGGGCTGTCTTCTTCGTTTTTTGGATGTAGCCTGTGAGCTATCATCCTGTCCCTCCTTACCATCTTCCTCGTCACTAGCTGCTTGTGTACTTTGGGTTTGAGATGGTAGTCCAGAATCGCCCTCAGTTTCCCCAGTATCTATGTCTGGCAGGGGATTCACACCTAACTCCTGGGTATCAGAAGATGGTGTTTCAACAGTACTGGGTCCTGCTATTTCAACATCCGCACTGGCAGCTTGCAGCATCTGTCTCCGCAGCGCAAGGCGCCTAGCTGTCAATGCGGACATCTGCTGCTGCACCATGTCCATCTCTGCTGCCATCTGCTCACGTGTAGCCATGTTGCTGGTGGCATGTGTGTTTGCACAGCTGTCTTGCGTTTTATAGCTGCGTGTGATTTCCAGTGCGGTAATTCGCACAGGTGTCAATTATGCAAATAGTTCCAGTAATTGTTGTACTGCCTATTTAAACGCCTTGACTGCAGCCTGTGTGAGTGGGTGTATGATGAGAAATACTGATCAAGACAGAAGCAAGGTGGACGTGGTGCATAGCACATTTCAGAGTGAGTTTTTATTGCAGTATATTGAATAAAAATGTGCGTTTGTTAGCTTGCACATTTCTTACAGTTGTGTTGCGGTTGGCGTATTTAACACAACTTTTTTTAAATATAAAAATTAGTTAGTATATTACAAAACAGAGTATGTATGGGTGTGTAATGCTCCTTTGTAGTGGTTTTTAATTTGTTCGTTTTGTATGGTGTTTAATGTTGTATTTATTATCTGTGTTTACATGTAGTATCTAATAGTTATGTTACATGTAATTTACAGTATGCCCGTTCTAGTGCTGACAGTGTGTGCTGTTTCTTTTCTTATTGGCCTTTTCTCTCTCTTGTAGGTGGCTCGATTGTTTCCTTTTGTGTTAATATTTTTCTTGCCAAAGTAGGCCTTATTTTTTTTGTTTTTTTGGAGGAATTCTTTCATTTATTTTCTGAGCAGGTAAGGGGCCTGTCCCTGGGTGGCATGGTGTGGGAGTGCTGACAGTGTGTGCTGTTTCTTTTCTTATTGGCCTTTTCTCTCTCTTGTAGGTGGCTCGATTGTTTTCTTTTGTGTTAATATTCTTCTTGCCGAAGTAGGCCTTTTTTGGTTTGTGTTTGGGAGCAAAGTTTAATTTTTTTTTTCTGAGCAAGTAAGTGGCCTATTATCTTAATCCTTTTTTTTTGGGTACATTTTATGAATTTCATACTTAGTAGGTAATTCATATCTTGTTGCAGTAATTATATGGGTATGTTTTTTGATCTAATTTATTTGTTATTTGTGATGGTAACCTATGTTGTAGCTAACTGTGGCTTAATTTTTTTTTTCCGTATTTTCATCATGAAGATATGGAGTACGCTCCTGCAGTAAGTGTTTGAACACAGATACTTTTTTTTTTTTTTGGCAATGTGTGTTGTTAATTGATTGTGTGTTTTACTGATTCTTACCTTCATTTGAAGTTGGTGATGTCCATACATGTGGCAGCGGAAGCCCTCCTACCCCAACCAGCAGAAGCACTCCCACCCCAACCGGCGCAAGCCCTCCAACCCCAACTGGCTCTTCATCCTCCAAGGCAACGGAGGCGTGCAAGGCCACCAATTTTCCGTAACCGTTTCCTCCTTTTTGGGATGCCTGATGATGTTGTCTTGCGCAGATACAGACTGCCACCTTATCTAATCCTAGACACACTCTCCATAATAGAGAGTGATCTAGAACAATCCATTAGGTATCCTACAGCAATACCAGCATTGACACAATTCCTTGCTGTGTTACATTTTTTGGCCACTGGTTCGTACCAGCATGTCGTTGGTGATCTGGTTGGCATGTCGCAGGGCCAGTTCAGTAAGGTCCTGCGGCGTGTCAGCCAAGCATTCATAACCCGAGTAAAGCAATTTATATCAATGCCTTTGGATGCTGGTGCCCTGGCTGTGGTGTAGCGGTAATTTCAGGAAGGTGGTAGTCGCTTCCCACACGTTATTGGGGTTGTGGATGGGACACATGTTGCCATTGTTGTGCCAAGACATAATGAAGAAATCTATAGAAACAGATCCTGTCCCTGAATGCTTAGTTTCCTGGGAACTCCCATGATGCCCATGTCATTAGACAATCAGGGATATGGCAAAGATTAAGAACGATGGAAGGCCAAGACATGTGGCTATTGGGTGAGTTATTTTGTTTACATTATTGGAACATTCATAGTGTTGGAATTACATTCTTTAATGTTGCTTATATCCTTTTTCTCTTCTCATATTATCAAACAGGAGACCGTGGATATCCTTGCACCCCCTGGCTCATGACTCCTTACAGTAAACCCAGGCCAGGACCACAGTCGGCATTTAGCTCAGCGCTTACTGCCACTAGACAGCTGGTGGAGCACATAATTGGTGTCCTTAAATGGCGTTTTCGTGTTCTCCACCACACTGGTGGCGACATCATGTATTCGCCGGAGATGGTAAGTAAAATTGTGGTCCTGTGCGCTATCCTCCATGACATCGCTGTAAGGAGTCGCGTCGAGCTTCCCCACACGGAAGAATTGCCGGATGAGGAGCCAGGGGTTGGCCGGACATTCCGTGGGGGGAGTGTGTACCGCCGGGGTAATGCTGTAAGGGCTCGAATTGTGCGTGATTATTTCAGGTATTTATTTGTGTTTTGTTTTGTCTCCCCAAACTGTCTGTACATGTTTACTTTTTTGGACTGATGGCATTTAGGTAGCTTGGTAAAGTTCAGAGTGTGTTGCTTGTGTTTTGTGATTATTTAATATTGTTTCAGTTAATAATTAATCTGTAATGTTCTCCTTATCATGTTTGTTGTGTAAGATTGTTGTATACAATGGTATTTTTTTTTGTTATTTGTGGTACTTGTGTTATTAACCAACAATAACAGATTTTTTATTTGTTTGTTTTTGTATGTTTGGCTTGTGCATCTGTTTACCATAAAAATGACGCAACATCTGATCCAAAAAAACAAAAACTTTGTGACTTCGTGTAGCTGATTGTTCCAGCAAAATGTGGTGAGTATCCAGATTTAAACACTTAGTTGTGTTTTTTCTTACCCAAAAAATATGCCACAGAAAATATTTTTTCTCTATCTCTCTCTCTCTCTGTCTATCTCTTTCTCTCTCTATCTATCTATTTATATATATATATATATATATATATATATATATGTAGACTTATATGTTTAGGAATAGCGGCCATATATTAATGGTATATGTGTGTGTGTGTGTGTGTGTGTGTGTGTGTGTGTGTGTATGTATCTATAGAACTATTTAGAGACATATATCTAAACATTGTCATGTTTTTTTTTGGCTTTTATCCAACAAACCAACAATGCTATTAATTTAGAAGCATGACTTGGGAATACAAATTATAAAAAATAAGTGTGTGTGTGTGTGTGTGTGTGTGTGTGTGACTGTGTGTGTGTGTGTGTGTGTGTGTTTCCGCGGGTGCGAATCTCCGCTGATGCGAAATGTACCCATTGTCCTGCACATTAATGTACACATATCAATAAAGTTTCATACAGATGACACCATACAATTACAACCAATCAAATGCCACCGCACACTATAAATATGGAAAACGCCATTGGCACCATGCGCGCAGCTGCCTTTTCACGCCGGGAGCTGCGCATGTTGATAGCGGTTATGGACCGACGCGTAGGCCGTGCAGGGCCATTTATACCCAATAGGGTTAAGCGCGAGGCCTATGCGGAGGTCCGCCGCATACTGCGGACATGCACCCGGACACGGTGCACAATAATCCAGCTGGAAAGGAGGTGGAGTGACCTCCGCCGTCGCACGCCGGAGCTGTTGGCGGAACTGCGCCAACAAATTCGCATTCGACGTAGACGCAGTAAGTTTAACACATTACATTAAATATGTTTATTACACTGAGATTAGTAGCAGAAACTTTACATGTAAAGACTGCACATTTTCACTAAGAAGTTATATAGTGAGAAAATTAGCAGACTGTGTAATTACACTATTGTAGAACAACCATGACAAGTTACCACATTGTGTGTGGTTATGGCTTGCAGTACTGACTGTGTAGCAAAGTGCTTGTGAAAAAGTTAATGTTGTTGTACTGAGTTGATACACAGGCTGTCGGCTGAACACAATAACTTGCTCTGTGTCTTTAACATGGGACAGAACAATGTAATTTTTAAATGCTGATGGTATTTTTTTTTAGCCACAACCTAATTATTACATATGTCATTCTAGGGCAAGCACAACGGCAAGCAGCGGGTTTAAGGCCTCCAATTTCTAGGCCAGACCAATCCCCGTCTCCGCCCCCACCCCTTCTGTGGCCCAATCCCCCACTCTGCCCCACTCCCCCTCTCTTTCCCAATCCCCTTTTCCGCCCCAATCCCCCTCTCTTTCCCAATCCCCTTCTCCGCCCCACTCCCCCTCTCTTTCACAATCCTCTTCTCCGCCCCCCTCCCCTTCTGTGGCCCAAACCCCCTCTCCGCCCCCCTCCCCCTCTCTTTCCCAATCCCCTTCTCTGCCCCACTCCCCCTCTCTTTCCAAAACCCCCTCTCCACCCCACTCCCCCTCTATTTCCAAAACCCCTTCTCCGCCCCACTCCCCCTCTCTTTCCCAATCCCCCTCTCCGCCCCCCTCCCCCTCTCTCCCAAACCCCCTCCCTGCCCCCCTCCCCCTCTGTGGCCCAACCCACCTCTCCGCCACCCTCCCCCTCTCTTTCCCAATCCCCCTCTCTGCCCCCCTCCCCCTCTGTGGCCCAACCCACCTCTCCGCACCCCTCTGTGGCCCAACCCACCTCTCCGCTACCCTCATAGAAACATAGAATTTGTCGGCAGATAAGAACCACTTGGCCCATCTAGTCTGCCCCTTTTTTTATTATTATTATTATTATTATTATTATTATTATTTTTATCTCTAACCTTATTTGATCCTTATTTCTTTGTAAGGATAACCTTATGTCTATCCCATGCATGATTAAATTGCTCTACTGTCTTAGCCTCTACCACCTCTGATGGGAGGCTATTCCACTTGTCCACTACCCTTTCTGTGAAATAATTTTTCCGCAAATTTCCCCTGAACCTCCCCCCCCTCCAGTCTCAGTGCATGTCCTCGTGTCCTATTGCTTCTCTTCATTTGGAGAATGTTTCCCTCCTGGACTTTGTTAAAACCCTTGATATATTTGAAAGTTTCTATCATGTCCCCCCTTTCCCTTCTCTGCTCCAAACTATACATATTGAGATTTCTTAGTCTTTCTGGGTATGTTTTGTGATGTAGGCCATGCACCATTTTAGTTGCCCTCCTTTGTACAGTTTCTAATGTATTAATATCCTTTTGAAGATATGGCCTCCAGAACTGAATACAGTATTCTAGATGAGGCCGTACCAATGACCTATACAGTGGCATTATTACTTCTTTCTTTCTGCTGCTGATTCCTCTCCCAATGCAGCTAAGCATCTGACTAGCCTTCCTCATTGCCTTGTTACATTGCTTACCTGCCTTTAAGTCATCTTAAATAGTGACTCCTAGATCCTTTTCCTCCTCAATAGTTTCCAGTATAGTGCCATTAATACTGTATTTAGCTTTAGGATTTTTGAGACCCAAGTGCATGATTTTGCATTTTTTGGCATTAAACTGTAATTGCCAGACTCTTGACCATTCCTCTAGTCTACCTAGATCCTCAATCATTTGTTTTACCCCACCTGGTGTGTCTACCCTGTTGCATACCTTTGTGTCATCTGCAAAAAGGCATACTTTCCCTTTAATGCCATTTGCAATGTCACCAATAAAGATAATAAAAAGCACTGGTCCAAGTACAGATCCCTGGGGTACTCCACTGGTAACATTTCCCTCCTGTGAATGCACTCCATTTACCACAACTCTCTGTTTTATATCCTTCAACCAAGATCTTATCCATTCAATAATCCTAATATCCAATCCCAAACTTTCAAGTTTATTTAGCAGTCTGCGATGTGGAACTGTGTCAAAAGCCTTACTAAAGTCTAGATAAGCTATATCCATGGCTCCACCATTATCCATCACTTTAGTCACACAATCAAAAAAGTCAATAAGATTTGTTTGACATAATCTCCCCCCACTGAATCCATGCTGTTTGGGATCCAGTAAATTGCCGGATTTGAGATAATCTACAACTCTTTCTTTTAAGAGTGTTTCCATCAATTTCCCTACTACTGATGTAAGACTCACTGGTCTGTAGTTGTTTGCCTTTTCCTTGCTTCCACTTTTGTGCAGTGGGACTACGTTTGCTCTTTTCCAGTCCCCTGGAATTACTCCTGTAGCTAATGACTGGTTGAATAATTCTGTCAATGGTGCTACCAGCACCTCTTTAAGTTCTTTTAGTATCCTTGGATGTATCCCATCTGGCCCCATAGATTTGTCCACTTTCAGCTTTGAGAGTTCTGTTAGGACCTTCTCCTCTGTAAATGTACTTGTTTCATTTTCCTGAATATCCCTGCAACTTAACTGTGGCCCCTTCCCCTCTCTTTCAGTAGTAAATACTGAGCAAAAATAATCATTAAGATGATCTGCTATTAAATTGTCTCCTTCAACAAGACTCCCAGTGTCCGTCTTTAGTTTTATAATTCCGCCTTTTGTTTTTCTCCTTTCGCTTATATACCTAAAAAAAGGTTTTCCCTCCTTCACCCACTGACTGGGCCATTTTCTCCTCAGCTTGTGCATTTGCACATCTGATTACCTTCTTTGTCTCCTTCTGTCTAACAAGATATATCTTTTTGTCTTCATTATTTTGTGTCTGCTTATATTTCCTAAAAGCCATCTTTTTTGCTCTTACAATATTTGCTACTTCTTTTGAAAACCACACTGGCTTCCTTTTCCTTGTGTTTTTCCTAACAGTTTTGATACAAAGGTCTGTTGCCTTCAATATTGCACATTTTAATGTTTCCCACCTCTCCTGCACTGTTTCCAAATTCCTCCACTCTGCCAAAGAATCGCTTACACATTTTCCCATCCCTACAAAATCAGCCTTCCTCTCAATCTGGCCCACCCTCTGTAACCAGCTCCCCCTTCCATCCTCTTTCCCCAATCCAGCCTCCTTCCCCCATCCAGCCTCCTTCCCCCATCCAGCCTCCTTCCGCCATCCAGCCTCCTTCCCCCATCCAGCCGCCATCCCCACCTTCAGAATGGGCGGCAGAGGCCCCGGAGCCACTTCAGGGAGGTGATCAAGTGGCAGAGGAGAGTAAGTTCACACACATTGACATTTAATTTGTTACCTAATTTAACTTCACATTCGAATAAATGCAGTGTTGTACTGGGGCCAATCTTGTGCCAAGGTAAAATGTTTGTCTTCTTCATCATGGTATGGATGTTGCATTTATATTTGTGTGAGGATCATTAGATGTACAGTGTCTACGTCTGCAATGTTTAGGCTGCCCACTCTAGGTCAACACTTATTATGTCGACAGGGTTGCCTGGACAACAGGGTTTATATGTGCGACATTATCAGCAAAACAGTTAGACCTGAGTGGAGTTTAGTATGTTGTTTGACTTTTACACTTGTGCCTGGGTATTCCAATATTTGCACATTGAACTCGCATGCTTCACTTTGTTTGGCAGGCTAAGGACACAGTGATTTGTGTTGTGAAAGTTACACTCCAAAAATTGTTATATAACAATTTTAAAACCTGTTTGACCTTATGTAGTAAGGCAGGCTTTCAGGGAGGGTGGGCATGCTAGGATATGTTGTCCTTCTGAAGATGTTGATATGCAGAGTGATGATTTAGGGCCAACCCCAAAAAAAGATAAGTCTGCTTCACTCCAGATGTGAATAAATCCCAGCATGGTGTTACATTTACTAAGATGGTAGTTCTATTTAAGATGGGATGTTGCCCATAGCAACCAATCAGATTATACTTTTCATTTATTTTGCACCTTCTACAAGATAATATGTGAAATTTGATTGGTTGCTATGGGCAAAGTCCCATCTTAAATAGAACTCCCATATTAGTAAATGTACCCCATGGTGTGGTACACTTTGTAAAAAAAAATAATTAACAATAACAAACATTGCTGAGCAGGCTTGTGTGTTGTTCTGCTACTGTTTTCTCATTAAAACATCCATGATGTAGTCACTTTGCCATTAAAGCAGGCCTGTCCAAACTGCGGCCCTCCAGCTGTTGAGAAACTACACATCCCAGCATGCCCTGACACAGCTTTAGCATTCTCTGACTGCAAAACTGGGTCAAGGCATGCTGGTATATGTAGTTTCACAACAGCTGGAGGGCCGCAGTTTGGACATGCCTGCATTAAAGTGTGCTTTGTGCCTTGCTTGTATAATAGGTAATGTGAGTAAGTTAGTAATGTTTATTTTGCCTCTTAATTTCAGATGTTGCAGTTGGAGATCCCACAACTTTTGCGGGCATTCTGGCCGCCATGCGAACTAACCTGGAAGCCTTGCTGGCTAATGTGGACCAGCTACAAAAATTTTGTTAAAACATATTTTCATAAAAAAATAAAAATGTTGAAAAAGTAAAATGCACAAATAAAAATTGTTAAAAAATAAAAAAAACATTATTTCAAGTTAAGCGGGTGTTGTGTTAATTAATGCAATAAAGGAACAGCAGATTGGCTAGCAGAAATTGGTTACCTTAAACATTTCACACATCTAACTTAAGAATTTTATTTTTAATTTGAAAAAAAATAAAAAAACAAATAATGAGAGTTAGGAGGTTATTGTTTTAAAAAACATGTAAACACATTTATTCACAAACTACACCTCTACACAAAAATAAACAAATTAGCATTAGACCAGGCACATTTACCACATCTATATTTTTCTTTTATAAATTTCAATTTTGATGGCCAATTATGCCTACAAAGTGTTCTTCAGGTATTCTTTGAAGACTTAATTGGTAATGACCATTACCATTCATTACACTAATTGTAATCGTAATTGAGGAAGGCTTGTGGAGTTTGAACTGAAAGCTGTAATTTAACTTAAAAAACCCCATTGCTGTGCGGTTTTTAGCAAAAGCGTGTGCAATTTTAAGAGGAATGTGTAAATCTACAAGAAGTTAGGATTTTTACGATGAGGTTTGTGGTAATGCGATGGGTTCGCATTAGTGCAATGTCATTTGGCATACGCCTACTTTGTGTACTACTGCGTACAAAATAGCAAAAATACGTTGGGGGCGGTTATTCGCTATTGTGCAACGTGTTTGCAATATTGCGAATATGTTGTGCGAACGAAAAAAATAGCGTTCAACTCGGAATCACCCCCAGAGACACACTTTGTAAGAAGAGCTTGAGAGACATTTAACCATTTTAAGGAGTACAAAGACTGAGTTACTGACCAAAGGAATATTGACCTACTTAAGAAAGAGAGACTGAGTTAACCTATCCAAAGAACCCTTACCACAGAGTAAGCTACTTTTGTTAGAGACACTAAGATTCCTTCACTATTTACATAATCTTTGCATAATTGTCTTACAGTGATATTCTTAATTTGCTTTCCAAATTCCATCACCACTCCATTGCAACACTGTGGCACTTAAGGATCAACAGAGAGCTCCAACATAGGGGGTCATTCCGACCTGTTCGCACACTCCTGTTTTTCGAAGCGCAGCGATCAAGTCACTACTGTGCATGCATATGCAACGCAATGTGCAGGCGCGTCGTATGGGCACAAAGCGGATCGTTGCTGAGCAATGGATTTAACGAAGAATCCATTCACACAGACGATCGCAAGGAGATTGAGAGGAAGAAGGCTTTTATGGGTGTCAACTGACCATTTTCTGGGAATGTTTGGGAAAACGCTAGTGATGTGCACCGGAAATTTTTCGGGTTTTGGTTTTGGATTCGGTTCTGCGGCCGTGTTTTGGATTCGGACGCGATTTGGCAAAACCTCCCTGAAAATGTTTTTGTCGGATTTGTGTGTGTTTTGGATTCGGGTGTTTTTTTACAAAACCCCCTCAAAAACAGCTTAAATCATAGAATGGGGGGGGTCATTTTGATCCCATAGTATTATTAACCTCAATAACCATCATTTCCACTCATTTTCAGTCTATTCTGAACATCTCAAACCTTACAATATTATTTTTAGTCCTAAAATTTGCACCGAGGTCGCTGGATGACTAAGCTAAGCGAATCAAGTGGCCGACACAAACACCTGGCCCATCTAGGAGTGGCACTGCAGTGTCAGACAGGATGGCACTTCAAACAAATTGTCCCCAAACAGCACATGATGCAAAGAAAAAAATAGGCGCAATGAGGTAGCTGTGTGACTAAGATAAGCGACCCAAGTGGCCGACACAAACACCTGGCCCATCTAGGAGTGGCACTGCAGTGTCAGACAGGATGGCACTTCAAAAAATAGTCGCCGAACAGCACATGATGCAAAGAAAAAAAGAGGTGCACCAAGGTCGCTGGATGGCTAAGCTAAGCGACCCAAGTGGCCAACACAAACACCTGGCCCATCTAGGAGTGGCACTGCAGTGTCAGACAGGATGGCACTTCAAAAAATAGTCCCCAAACAGCACATGATGCAAAGAAAAATGAAAGAAAAAAGAGGTGCAAGATTGTTACGCACACCAGTGCTAACAGGAGTATACCGGTGTATGAACAGAGAGGGAAGCGAAGCAAACGAACTCACAGACAGTATAACATAACATACACAGGAGGTGATGGAATAACTAATAAACACAAAGTGAACGGAGAAGCCCAAAGGCTCAGGAATTGGGTGTCTCCCTAGTGTCAGGAATGCTCAGATGGAATAGAGCGGACAATGAAGCGATGTGTAGTGATTTAACATGTGGAGCACCTGAAATGATGTTGCTAAGAGCAACAGAAAAAAACCCAAAGGGTTACCAACGGGTGTGGGAATAAACTCCTTGGTCAGAGATAGAAATATAGACACAAGGAGAGTATCCACAATCCTAACCCCCACTTGCAGGGCACAGGTTCAGCTTACTGCCACTAAACTGACACCTGGACGCCCTGCACAGTGAGGGAGGATTAAGCAAGCAGGTCTGAGAGTACAGCCGCAAACCTGCTGGGTTCACAGAATAGCAAAAGAACCCCAGCAGGTCAAACAACTGACTCCAGTCTTACTGCTAGGTCCGGATTGGCAGAATGAAGTACCGAATCCCAAGGCCTATTCGCAGTAAGCAACAAGTAAATACAAAGTCACACAGTACTAGCTAACTCTCTGGAACTGACTAACAAACAAAGATTCAGCAGCATTTGCCTAGCCTGAGAGGATGGTTTATATAGCAGGTGCTGTCCACGCCCCACTCAGACCTCACAGACTGTGAGCACAAAACCAGCGCCGGATTCCCTGCCGTGCACAGAGCCTGTAACCACTACACAGTAAAAACCCGGACCGGAGTATCAGCTGCGCTCAGGTTACTTCGCTAACACTTGCCTCCCGGTTGCCATGGCGACGTGGCAGCACAGAGCAGGAGATCCTAACAGTACCCCCCTCTGACGAGGGGTCAAAGAACCCCTACCACCGGGTTTATCGGGGAACTGCGAGAAGAAAGAGCGTATCAGTCTGGGGGCATGAAGATCACAACTGCGCACCCACGACCGCTCCTCCGGGCCATACCCCTTCCAGTGCACCAAAAATGACAGCCGACCCCGAACCATCTTGGAGTCAAGAACCCTTTCAACCACAAACTCCCTCTGACCCCGTATCAGAAGAGGAGAAGGTCTTCCACTGGAAGAAGGATTACTAACCGCCAGTTTTAAAAGGGAACAATGAAATGTTTTATTGATACCCAATGAACGGGGCAGATCTAACTGAAATGCCACCGGAATGATAACCCTGGTGATCTTATAAGGGCCGATGAACCGGGGGCCTAACTTATGAGATGGCTGTCTCAACTTCAAATTCTTGGTGGACAACCAGACGAAGTCTCCTAATTTGAAGCTGCAGGGTCTTCTCCGCTTATCAAAAACCCTTTTGGTCACTAATGACACAGACACAAGGGCTTTCTTCACTTTCCTCCAAATACCCCTAAGGACCGAAACAACAGAGGAACCACCAGGCGTGGAATCCAGGGGGTCAAAAGAATTGGCCTTAGGATGATGCCCATACACACAAAGGAAGGGAGAGATCCCTGTAGCAGAGTGAGCCGCGTTGTTATAGGCAAACTCCGCCATGGACAGATGAGCAACCCAGTCAGTATGACACTTGGAGACATAACACCTGAGGAACTGCTCCAAGGACTGGTTCACCCTTTCAGTCTGCCCATTAGACTGTGGATGGTAGCCTGACGACAAGCTCACAGAAATCTGGAGATCAGAACAAAATGCCCTCCAGAATTTGGCCACAAACTGGGATCCACGGTCAGAGACCACATCAAGTGGCAACCCGTGGAGGCGCACAACATGCTGCATAAATAACTCAGACAGGCGTCTGGCCGATGGCAACCCAACCAGTGGAACGAAATGCGCCATCTTCGAAAACCTGTCAACGACAACATAAATGGATGTCATCCCCGAGGATTTGGGCAAGTCCACCACAAAATTCATGGAAATGTGGGTCCATGGCTTAGACGGAATAGAGAGTGGATGTAATGGGCCGACAGGAACCCATCTAGGAGTTTTATTTCGGGCACAAACGTCACATGCCCGAACCCACTGATCCACATCCCTAGCCACCGAGGGCCACCACACCGCCCTAGACAGCAACTCCCGAGTTCTGGCAATACCCGGATGCCCTGCCGACCTCTTGGCATGGAATTCCAGGAACACTCGCTGTCTTAACCTAGGAGGCACAAACAAGAGACCTACCGGAAGGTCTGGAGGAGCCTGCTCCTGTGCTCTAAGGACTAATGACAAGAGGTCCTGGGTAATGCCCACTTTAATACATGATGGGGACACAATGGGCAATGGCTCCTCGGTGGTCTCTTGAACTGGAGCAAAACTCAGCGAGAGCGCATCAGCCTTGATGTTTTTTGACCCAGGGCGATATGTTATTAAAAAATTAAAGCGAGCAAAAAACAAAGCCCATCGTGCCTGCCTGGCATTGAGCCGCTTCGCTGACTCTAAATATGCCAGATTCTTATGGTCGGTGAGAATTGAGACCACAAACTTAGCCCCCTCAAGCCAGTGTCTCCACTCCCCGAGTGCATCCTTTATAGCCAACAATTCCCGGTTACCCACATCATAATTCATCTCGGCAGACGAGAATTTACGGGAAAAGTAAGCACAGGGATGAAGGCGATTATCAGACACCCCCATCTGAGAGAGCACTGCCCCAATACCTATCTCAGAGGCATCCACTTCTACCACAAAAGGACGCTCTGGATCTGGGTGTCGCAGCACCTTGGCCGAGACAAATGCCCTTTTGATACGGGCAAAGGCCGCTTTGGCCTCACAAGACCAGTGAGCAACATCCGCCCCTTTCTTAGTGAGTGCCACCAAGGTGGCCACTATAGACGAAAATCCAGCGATAAACCGTCTATAAAAATTTGCAAAGCCCAGAAAACGCTGAAGCGCCTTCAAACTAGTGGGCTGCACCCAATCCAGGACTGCCTGTACCTTAGAACCCTCCATTTGGAAACCTTCTGAGGAGATAATATACCCTAGAAATGCGATTTGCTGGACTTCAAACTCGCACTTCTCCAGCTTCGCCCCAAGCTGGTGGTCTCTGAGTTTCTGGAGGATTAAGCGTACATGCTTCCGATGTTCCTCCAGGGAATGAGAGAAGATTAGGATGTCATCTAGATAAACAACTAAGAATCTATCCAAATATTCCCTGAGCACATCGTTCATGAATTCCTGGAAGACTGCCGGGGCATTAGAGAGCCCAAAAGGCATCACCAAATATTCATAATGCCCTAAGTGGGTATTAAAGGCAGTCTTCCATTCATCCCCCTCTCTTATTCGGATTAGATTGTAAGCACCGCGTAGGTCAATCTTAGAAAAAATGGTGGCAGTACGAAGCTGGTCAAACAAAACCGAAATGAGAGGCAGTGGGTACGAGTTTTTAATCGTGATACGGTTCAATTCCCTGAAGTCGATGCAGGGTCGCAATGAACCGTCCTTTTTACCCACGAAAAAGAACCCCGACCCAACTGGGGACTGTGAGGGTCTGATAAATCCCTTAGCCAAGTTCTCCTGAATGTACTCTGCCATAGCCTGAGTCTCAGGACGTGACAGGGAGTACAACCTGCTCTTGGGAAGCTTAGCATCCGGCAACAAATCAATGGCACAGTCATAGGGGCGATGGGGAGGTAGTACCTCCGCAACTTTTTTGGAGAACACATCCGCAAAATCTGCATAACATCCTGGCAATCCTGGCAAACTTAGCTGCGAGAGCCTGACTGGAAGGCTCAAGCAACTCCTGAAACAATCACTACCCCAACTAAGAATCTCCCCAGAGACCCAGTCAAATTGAGGGTTATGGGCCCTTAACCAGGGTAACCCCAAAACCAATGGGGCAAAAGAACAGACAGTCACATAAAAAGACAATTTTTCAGAGTGTGTGGCTCCAATAAACAAAGGAATTTGGCTGGTGCAGGAGGTAATTTTACCCTGGGACAATGGTTCCCCGTTTAACCCACAGATCTCAATCTCTGATGCCAAAGGTACTGAGGGAACAGAGTGTTCCAGGGCGAATTGACGGTCCATGAAAACCCCATCGGCCCCACTGTCAACAAAGGCCTCAGTCTTGACAGTTTGACCGAGGATCTCCAAAGTCACCGGAATGAGAAAAGTCTTTTTGGGAAATTCTGACTTCTGGCCTGACAAGATATTTCCCATCACCCTCAGGCCCTGAAGTTTTCCGTTTTTTCTGGGCATAATACTACAACATGACCTTTATTCCCACAGTACAAACACAAACCCTGCTGTCTCCTCCGCGTCTTCTCACGCGAGGAGAGGCGGGTAGCCCCAATCTGAATAGGCTCCTCGGAATATTCCTCAGAGTCTGAGGTTCCCTTGGGAAAAAAGGAAACTGCGGTCTCCCTTTCAAGCCTACGCTCTCTCAGCCGTCTATCCACCCGGATGGATAACTGCATGAGCTGATCTAAGCTATCAGGCGAGGGATATTGTACCAGTTGGTCCTTTATCTGGTCAGAAAGGCCCCTTCGGTACTGGTTTCTCAGGGCTGGGTCATTCCACTGGGTATCATGAGCCAACCTCCGAAACTCCGTACTATAAACCTCAGCTGGCCGTCGCCCTTGCTTAAGAACCGTAATCTGAGCCTCGGCTGAAGCCATCTTGTCAGCGTCATCATAAAAAATGCCCAGTGCCGTAAAAAAAGCATCTACACTTTTAAGCGACGGACAGTCAGGCTGTAACCCATATGCCCAGACTTGTGGGTCTCCTTGTAGCAAGGAAATCACCATGCTCACCCGCTGAATCTCCGACCCAGAAGACTGGGGCCTAAGCCTGAAATATAGCTTACAGCTCTCCTTGAAACAAAAGAACTGCGAGCGATCTCCAGAAAAACGATCCGGGAGATTTACTTTCGGCTCCTTAACCCCTGAACTTGCCGCTGCTGCTGCGGGAGCTCCGCTAGCGGCCTGCGGGGTGTTCATTTTAATGGACATCTCATTAAATTGTCGAGTCAGGACCTGTACCTGATCGACCACCTGTTGCAAAGTATTTTGAGGGGTATGCTCCATATTCCCACAAAATTTCAACAGGAGTAAGGCTGCTGAATATGTTACGCACACCAGTGCTAACAGGAGTATACCGGTGTATGAACAGAGAGGGAAGCGAAGCAAACGAACTCACAGACAGTATAACATAACATACACAGGAGGTGATGGAATAACTAATAAACACAAAGTGAACGGAGAAGCCCAAATGCTCAGGAATTGGGTGTCTCCCTAGTGTCAGGAATGCTCAGATGGAATAGAGCGGACAATGAAGCGATGTGTAGTGATTTAACATGTGGAGCACCTGAAATGATGTTGCTAAGAGCAACAGAAAAAACCCCAAAGGGTTACCAACGGGTGTGGGAATAAACTCCTTGGTCAGAGATAGAAATATAGACACAAGGAGAGTATCCACAATCCTAACCCCCACTTGCAGGGCACAGGTTCAGCTTACTGCCACTAAACTGACACCTGGACGCCCTGCACAGTGAGGGAGGATTAAGCAAGCAGGTCTGAGAGTACAGCCGCAAACCTGCTGGGTTCACAGAATAGCAAAAGAACCCCAGCAGGTCAAACAACTGACTCCAGTCTTACTGCTAGGTCCGGATTGGCAGAATGAAGTACCGAATCCCAAGGCCTATTTGCAGTAAGCAACAAGTAAATACAAAGTCACACAGTACTAGCTAACTCTCTGGAACTGACTAACAAACAAAGATTCAGCAGCATTTGCCTAGCCTGAGAGGATGGTTTATATAGCAGGTGCTGTCCACGCCCCACTCAGACCTCACAGACTGTGAGCACAAAACCAGCGCCGGATTCCCTGCCGTGCACAGAGCCTGTAACCACTACACAGTAAAAACCCGGACCGGAGTATCAGCTGCGCTCAGGTTACTTCGCTAACACTTGCCTCCCGGTTGCCATGGCGACGTGGCAGCACAGAGCAGGAGATCCTAACAAAGATGGAATTGTCCTTGGGCCCTCCTACCCACCCTTATGTTGTATAAACAGGACATGCACACTTTAACAAACCCATCATTTCAGCCACAGGGTCTGCCACACGACTGTGACTGAAATGACTGGTTGGTTTGGGCCCCCACCAAAAAAGAAGCAATCAATCTCTCCTTGCACAAACTGGCTCTACAGAGGCAAGATGTCCACCTCCTCCTCATCCTCCGATTCCTCACCCCTTTCACTGTGTACATCCCCCTCCTCACAGATTATTAATTCGTCCCCACTGGAATCCACCATCTCAGGTCCCTGTGTACTTTCTGGAGGCAATTGCTGGTGAATGTCTCCACGGAGGAATTGATTATAATTCATTTTGATGAACATCATCTTCTCCACATTTTCTGAAAGTAACCTCGTACGCCGATTGCTGACAAGGTGAGCGGCTGCACTAAACACTCTTTCGGAGTACACACTGGAGGGGGGGCAACTTAGGTAAAATATAGCCAGTTTTTGCAAGGGCCTCCAAATTGCCTCTTTTTCCTGCCAGTATACGTACAGACTGTCTGACGTGCCTACTTGGATGCGGTCACTCATATAATCCTCCACCATTCTTTCAATGGTGACAGAATCATATGCAGTGACAGTAGACAACATGTCAGTAATCGTTGGCAGGTACTTCAGTCCGGACCAGATGTCAGCACTCGCTCCAGACTGCCCTGCATCACCGCCAGCAGGTGGGCTCGGAATTCTTAGCCTTTTCCTCGCAGCCCCAGTTGCGGGAGAATGTGAAGGAGGAGCTGTTGACGGGTCACGTTCCGCTTGACTTGACAATTTTCTCACCAGCAGGTCTTTGAACCTCTGCAGACTTGTGTCTGCCGGAAAGAGAGATACAACGTAGATTTTAAATCTAGGATCGAGCACGGTGGCCAAAATGTAGTGCTCTGATTTCAACAGATTGACCACCCGTGAATCCTGGTTAAGCGAATTAAGGGCTCCATCCACAAGTCCCACATGCCTAGCGGAATCGCTCTGTTTTAGCTCCTCCTTCAATCTCTCCAGCTTCTTCTGCAAAAGCCTGATGAGGGGAATGACCTGACTCAGGCTGGCAGTGTCTGAACTGACTTCACGTGTGGCAAGTTCAAAGGGTTGCAGAACCTTGCACAACATTGAAATCATTCTCCACTGCGCTTGATTCAGGTGCATTCCCCCTCCTTTGCCTATATCGTAGGTAGCTGTATAGGCTTGAATGGCCTTTTGCTGCTCCTCCATCCTCTGAAGCATATAGAGGGTTGAATTCCACCTCGTTACCACCTCTTGCTTCAGATGATGGCGGGGCAGGTTCAGGAGTGTTTGCTGGTGCTCCAGTCTTCTGTACGCGGTGGCTGAATGCCGAAAGTGGCCCGCAATTCTTCGGGCCACCGACAGCATCTCTTGCACGCCCCTGTCGTTTTTAAAAAAATTCTGCACCACCAAATTCAATGTATGTGCAAAACATGGGACGTGCTGGAATTTTCCCACATGTAATGCACGCACAATGGCCCTCATTCCGAGTTGTTCGCTCGGTAAAAATCTTCGCATCGCAGCGATTTTCCGCTTAATGCGCATGCGCAATGTCCGCACTGCGACTGCGCCAAGTAAATTTGCTATGCAGTTAGGATTTTTACTCACGGCTTTTTCATCGTTCTGGCGATCGTAATGTGATTGACAGGAAATGGGTGTTACTGGGCGGAAACAGGCCGTTTTATGGGCGTGTGGGGAAAAAACGCTACCGTTTCCGGAAAAAACGCAGGAGTGGCTGGAGAAACGGGGGAGTGTCTGGGCGAACGCTGGGTGTGTTTGTGACGTCAAACCAGGAACGACAAGCACTGAAATGATCGCAGATGCCGAGTAAGTCTGAAGCTACTCAGAAACTGCTACGAGGTGTGTAATCGCAATATTGCGAATACATCGTTCGCAATTTTAAGATGCTAAGATTCACTCCCAGTAGGCGGCGGCTTAGCATGAGCAAATCTGCTAAAATTCACTTGCGAGCGAACAACTCGGAATGAGGGCCAATATTAGTGGCGTTGTCCGATGTCACAAATCCCCAGGAGAGTCCAATTGGGGTAAGTCATTCTGCGATGATGTTCCTCAGTTTCCGTAAGAGGTTGTCAGCTGTGTGCCTCTTCTGGAAAGCGGTGATACAAAGCGTAGCCTGCCTAGGAACGAGTTGGCGTTTGCGATATGATGCTACTGGTGCCGTCGCTGCTGTTCTTGCTGCGGGAGGCAATACATCTACCCAGTGGGCTGTCACAGTCATATAGTCCTTAGTCTGCCCTGCTCCACTTGTCCACATGTCCGTGGTTAAGTGGACATTGGGTACAACTGCATTTTTTAGGACACTGGTGACTCTTTTTCTGAGGTCTGTGTACATTCTCGGTATCGCCTGCCTAGAGAAATGGAACCCAGATGGTATTTGGTACCGGGGACACAGTACCTCAAGCAAGTCTCTAGTTTCCTGTGAATTAACGGTGGATACCGGAAACACGATTGACACCACCCAGGCTGCCTAGGCCTGAGTTATCCGCTTTGCAGCAGGATGACTGCTGTGATATTTCATCTTCCTCGCAAAGGACTGTTGGACAGTCAGATGCTTAATGGAAGTAGTACAAGTGGTCTTCCGACTTCTCCTCTGGGATGACGATCGACTCCCAGCAGCAACAACAGTAGCGCCAGCAGCAGTAGGCGTTACACTCAAGGATGCATCGGAGGAATCCCAGGCAGGAGAGGACTCGTCAGACTTGCCAGTGACATGGCCTGCAGGACTATTGGCTTTCCTGTGTAAGGAGGAAATTGACACTGAGGGAGTTGGTGGTGTGGTTTGCAGGAGCTTGGTTACAAGAGGAAGGGATTTAGTTGTCAGTGGACTGCTTCCGCTGTCACCTAAAGATTTTGAACTTGTCAATGACTTCTGATGAATGCGCTCCAGGTGACGTATAAGAAAGGATGTTCCGAGGTGGTTAACGTCCTTACCCCTACTTATTACAGCTTGACAAAGGCAACACACGGCTTGACACCTGTTGTCCGCATTTGTGTTAAAATAATTCCACATCGAAGAGGTGATTTTTTTTGTAATTTGACCAGGCATGTCAATGTCCATATTCGTCCCACGGACAACAGGTGTCTCCCCGGGTGCCTGACTTAAACAAACCACCTCACCATCAGAATCCTCCTTGTCAATTTCCTCCTCAGCGCCAGCAACACCCATATCCTCATCCTGGTGTACTTCAACAGTGACATCTTTAATTTGACTATCAGGAACTGGACTGCGGGTGCTCCTTCCAGCACTTGCAGGGGGCGTGCAAATGGTGGAAGGCACCACCTCTTCCCGTCCAGTGTTGGGAAGGTCAGGCATCGCAACCGACACAATTGGACTCTCCTTGGGGATTTGTGATTTAGAAGAACGCACAGTTCTTTGCTGTGCTTTTGCCAGCTTAAGTCTTTTCATTTTTCTAGCGAGAGGATGAGTGCTTCCATCCTCATGTGAAGCTGAACCACTAGCCATTAACATAGGCCAGGGCCTCAGCCACTCCTTGCCACTCCGTGTCGTAAATGGCATATTGGCAAGTTTACGCTTCTCATCAGACGCTTTCAATTTTGATTTTTGGGTCATTTTACTGAACTTTTGTTTTTTGGATTTTACATGCTCACTACTATGACATTGGGCATCGGCCTTGGCAGACGACGTTGATGGCATTTCATCGTCTCGGCCATAACTAGTGGCAGCAGCTTCAGCACGAGGTGGAAGTGGATCTTGATCTTTCCCTATTTTAACCTCCACATTTTTGTTCTCCATTTTTTAATGTGTGAAATTATATGCCAGTATCAATAGCAATGGCCTACTACTATATATACGGCGCACAACTGAAATGCACCACAGGTATGGATGGATAGTATACTTGACGACACAGAGGTAGGTAGAGCAGTGGCCTTCTGTACCGTACTGCTATATATTATATACTGGTTGTCAGCAAACTGTGCAAAATTGAAATGCACCACAGGTATGGATGGATAGTATACTTGACGACACAGAGGTAGGTAGAGCAGTGGCCTACTGTACCGTACTGCTACATATTATATACTGGTGGTCATCAAACTGTGCAAAACTGAAATGCACCACAGGTATGGATGGATAGTATACTTGACGACACAGAGGTAGGTAGCGCAGTGGCCTACTGTACCGTACTACTATATATTATATACTGGTGGTCAGCAAACTATGCAAAACTGAAATGCACAACAGGTATGGATGGATAGTATACTTGACGACACAGAGGTAGGTAGAGCAGTGGCCTTCTGTACCATACTGCTATATATTATATACTGGTTGTCAGCAAACTGTGCAAAATTGAAATGCACAACAGGTATGGATGGATAGTATACTTGACGACACAGAGGTAGGTAGAGCAGTGGCCTACTGTACCGTACTGCTATATATTATATACTGGTGGTCATCAAACTGTGCAAAACTGAAATGCACCACAGGTATGGATGGATAGTATACTTGACGACACAGAGGTAGGTAGCGCAGTGGCCTACTGTACCGTACTTCTATATATTATATACTGGTGGTCAGCAAACTGTGCAAAACTGAAATGCACAACAGGTATGGATGGATAGTATACTTGACGACACAGAGGTAGGTAGAGCAGTGGCCTTCTGTACCGTACTGCTATATATTATATACTGGTTGTCAGCAAACTGTGCAAAATTGAAATGCACAACAGGTATGGATGGATAGTATACTTGACGACACAGAGGTAGGTAGAGCAGTGGCCTACTGTACCGTACTGCTACATATTATATACTGGTGGTCATCAAACTGTGCAAAACTGAAATGCACCACAGGTATGGATGGATAGTATACTTGACGACACAGAGGTAGGTAGAGCAGTTGCCTTCTGTACCGTACTGCTATATATTATATACTGGTTGTCAGCAAACTGTGCAAAATTGAAATTCACAACAGGTATGGATGGATAGTATACTTGACGACACAGAGGTAGGTAGCGCAGTGGCCTACTGTACCGTACTACTATATATTATATACTGGTGGTCAGCAAACTGTGCAAAACTGAAATGCACAACAGGTATGGATGGATAGTATACTTGACGACACAGAGGTAGGTAGAGCAGTGGCCTTCTGTACCGTACTGCTATATATTATATACTGGTTGTCAGCAAACTGTGCAAAATTGAAATGCACAACAGGTATGGATGGATAGTATACTTGACGACACAGAGGTAGGTAGAGCAGTGGCCTACTGTACCGTACTGCTATATATTATATACTGGTGGTCATCAAACTGTGCAAAACTGAAATGCACCACAGGTATGGATGGATAGTATACATGACGACACAGAGGTAGGTAGCGCAGTGGCCTACTGTACCGTACTTCTATATATTATATACTGGTGGTCAGCAAACTGTGCAAAACTGAAATGCACAACAGGTATGGATGGATAGTATACTTGACGACACAGAGGTAGGTAGAGCAGTGGCCTTCTGTACCGTACTGCTATATATTATATACTGGTGGTCAGCAAACTGTGCAAAACTGAAATGCACCACAGGTATGGATGGATAGTATACTTGACGACACAGAGGTAGGTAGAGCAGTGGCCTACTGTACCGTACTGTTATATATTATATACTGGTGGTCAGCAAACTGTGCAAAAGTGAAATGCACCACAGGTATGGATGGATAGTATACTTGACGACACAGAGGTAGGTAGAGCAGTGGCCTACTGTACCGTACTGCTATATATTATATACTGGTGGTCAGCAAAATTATGCACTGTACTCCTACTATATATACAGGTTGAGTATCCCTTATCCAAAATGCTTGGGACCAGATGTATTTTGGATATCGTATTTTTCCGTATTTTGGAATAATTGCATACCATAATGAGATATCATGGCAATGGCACCTAAATCTAAGCACAGAATGCATTTATGTTTTATATGCACCTTATACACACAGCCTGAAGGTAATTTTAGCCAATATTTTTTATAACTTTGTGCATTAAACAAAGTGTGTCTACATTCACACAATTCATTTATGTTTCGTATACACCTTATAAACACAGCCTGAAGGTCATTCAATATAATATTTTTAATAACTGTGTGTATTAAACAAAGTTTGTGTACATTGAGCCATCAAAAAACAAAAGTTTCACTGTCTCACTCTCGCTCAAAAAAGTCCGTATTTCGGAATATTCCGTATTTCGGATATTTGGATATGGGATACTCAACCTGTACTACAATGCAGCACAGATATGGAGTGTTTTTCAGGCAGAGAACGTATAATACTGGTGGTCACTGGTCAGCAAAACTCTGCACTGTACTCCTCCTATATAATACTAGTGGTCCCCAGTCCCCACAATAAAGCAGTGTGAGCACAGATATTTGCAGCACACTGAGCACAGATATGGAGCATTTTTCAGGCAGAGAACGTATAATACTGGTCACTGGTCAGTGGTCACTGGTCAGCAAAACACTGCACTGTACTCCTCCTATATAATACTGGTGGTCCCCAGTACCCACAATAAAGCAGTGTGAGCACAGATATTTGCAGCACACTGAGCACAGATATGGAGCGTTTTTCAGGCAGAGAACGTAGATATTTGCAGCACACTGAGCACAGATATTTGCAGCACACTGAGCACAGATATTTGCAGCACACTGAGCACAGATATTTGCAGCCCCCTGAACATAGAACTGAGAGGACGCCAGCAACGTCCTCTCACGATCATCTCCAATGCACGAGTGAAAAATGGCGGCGACGCACGGCTCCTTATATAGAATACGAATCTCGTAAGAATCCGACCGCGGGATGATGATGTTCGGGCGCGCTCGGGTTAACCGAGCAAGGCGGGAGGATCCAAGTTGCTCGGACCCGTGCAAAAAAAGGTGAAGTTCGGGCGGGTTCGGATTCCGACTAACCGAACCCGCTCATCACTAAAAAGCGCAGGCGTGTCCAAGCGCTTGCATGGCGGGTGTCTGATACCAATTCCGGGACCAGACAGGCTGAAATGATCGCAAGGGCTGAGTAAGTTCAGACCTACTCAGAAACTGCACAAAAGTTTTTGTAGTGCTCGGCTGCACAGGCGTTCGCACACTTGCAAAGCGAAAATACACAACCCTGTGGGCGGCGACTATCTGATCGCAGCGCTGTAAAAAGTAGCTAGCAAGCGATAAACTCAGAATGGCCCCCATAATTTGCCTGTGAAGACTGAAACAACATTATTAGGGAAAGTTAGGAATTTAGCAAATGCCATTGAATTTTTCAGCACTCTTCTCATCACCATAATTATTATTGTGTTATCAGAATATTCATATATCTGTAATTAGATTCATTGTCCCATTTAATTACTAAATGTCCCAGTGCATTGTAAGCTATGGTCAATTGTGATCTTCTTCAATATCATCTTATTCTTGTGATTGCCTAAATTTTGCCAACTAACCAATCATTCCCTTTAAATCCAGAGTTCATTGCAGCTCAATAAAAAAGACATTCTTTAGGAATTGATGTCTATACATTCCTGTTGCATATCAATCTATCCTACGTCTCTGAGCATGGTACTATGAACAAGGTACGGAGGTGAACACTTTTTAGGGAAAAGATCTGTCACATAGCCACTGAACATCTGTGATACCTCTTCCAACCACTTAGACATACCTGCCAACCCCGGGGTGTTACACTTAACTGAGCCAGAAAGTAAAATAACCACCCAGGAAAACACGCCAGAAGCTATTCATATTCACATTATCTGAGGAAATAATTAGTGATCTAATCTTAGCTCAAAAAAGTTGATGACAAAACCTAGTGTTGTCAGGGTGTGTGGTCTTACCCCGGCTGGTGGATCCCGGGGTCTGGCCGTTCGCTGTCTGGCGGTGCTGCGACGGTGCAGGGCAGGGGCGATTCATGGTTTGGCCTGATGGGTCTGGCGGTGGTGTCTGGTAGGTCTCTAGTGTGCGGGAGGCGGGGAAGCTAGGGGTGCTTCAAAGCTGGTCTGAAACCTATGTCTTTTAACTCCTTGTAAAGCAACCAAATTTCCTTTTTAACAAAAGCCTTCCTCATCCAGCTGACAAGCTGTGCAAATTGGGCACACAGCTGAACTTCTTCTGTAACATGGGCCACACAATTCATACAGAGGGACCCCTCTTGATTTGTGGAATAAACAGAAAAAACATAATATAAGAAGTCATAACATCTACACTCATTAATACTAACATAGGCACACAGCAAATAGCACATTATATAAGGGCTTATCTAAAGCTTTAAGGCTCGGTTTATTAGAGATGAGCGGGTTCGGTTTCTCTGAATCCGAACCCGCCAGAACTTCATGTTTTTTTTCACGGGTCCGAGCGACTCGGATCTTCCCGCCTTGCTCGGTTAACCCGAGCGCGCCCGAACGTCATCATGACGCTGTCGGATTCTCGCGAGGCTCGGATTCTATCGCGAGACTCGGATTCTATATAAGGAGCCGCGCGTCGCCGCCATTTTCACACGTGCATTGAGATTGATAGGGAGAGGACGTGGCTGGCGTCCTCTCCGTTTAGAATAGATTAGAGAGACACTTGATTTACTAATTTTGGGGAGCATTAGGAGTACTCAGTACAGTGCAGAGTTTTGCTGATAGTGACCAGTGACCACCAGTTTTATTTATAATCCGTTCTCTGCCTGAAAAAAGCGATACACAGCACACAGTGACTCAGTCACATACCATATCTGTGTGCACTGCTCAGGCTCAGGCCAGTGTGCTGCATCATCTATTATCTATATATAATATTATATATATCTGTCTGACTGCTCAGCTCACACAGCTTATAATTGTGGGGGAGACTGGGGAGCACTACTGCAGTGCCAGTTATAGGTTATAGCAGGAGCCAGGAGTACATAATATATTATATAGTGAGTGACCACCAGACACACAGTGCAGTTTATTTAATATATCCGTTCTCTGCCTGAAAAAAGCGATACACACAGTGACTCAGTCAGTCACATACCATATCTGTGTGCACTGCTCAGGCTCAGGCCAGTGTGCTGCATCATCTATATATATATTATATATCTGTCTGACTGCTCAGCTCACACAGCTTATAATTGTGGGGGAGACTGGGGAGCACTACTGCAGTGCCAGTTATAGGTTATAGCAGGAGCCAGGAGTACATAATATTATATTAAAATTAAACAGTGCACACTTTTGCTGCAGGAGTGCCACTGCCAGTGTGACTAGTGACCAGTGACCTGACCACCAGTATATATAATATTAGTAGTATACTATCTCTTTATCAACCAGTCTATATTAGCAGCAGACACAGTACAGTGCGGTAGTTCACGGCTGTGGCTACCTCTGTGTCGGCACTCGGCAGCCCGTCCATAATTGTATATACCACCTAACCGTGGTTTTTTTTTCTTTCTTTATACATACATACTAGTTACGAGTATACTATCTCTTTATCAACCAGTCTATATATTAGCAGCAGACACAGTACAGTGCGGTAGTTCACGGCTGTGGCTACCTCTGTGTCGGCACTCGGCAGCCCGTCCATAATTGTATATACCACCTAACCGTGGTTTTTTTTTCTTTCTTTATACATACATACTAGTTACGAGTATACTATCTCTTTATCAACCAGTCTATATATTAGCAGCAGACACAGTACAGTGCGGTAGTTCACGGCTGTGGCTACCTCTGTGTCGGCACTCGGCAGCCCGTCCATAATTGTATATACCACCTAACCGTGGTTTTTTTTTCTTTCTTTATACATACATACTAGTTACGAGTATACTATCTCTTTATCAACCAGTCTATATATTAGCAGCAGACACAGTACAGTGCAGTAGTTCACGGCTGTGGCTACCTCTGTGTCGGCACTCGGCAGCCCGTCCATAATTGTATATACCACCTAACCGTGGTTTTTTTTTCTTTCTTTATACATACATACTAGTTACGAGTATACTATCTCTTTATCAACCAGTCTATATATTAGCAGCAGACACAGTACAGTGCGGTAGTTCACGGCTGTGGCTACCTCTGTGTCGGCACTCGGCAGCCCGTCCATAATTGTATATACCACCTAACCGTGGTTTTTTTTTCTTTCTTTATACATACATACTAGTTACGAGTATACTATCTCTTTATCAACCAGTCTATATTAGCAGCAGACACAGTACAGTGCGGTAGTTCACGGCTGTGGCTACCTCTGTGTCGGCACTCGGCAGCCCGTCAATAATTGTATATACCACCTAACCGTGGTTTTTTTTTTCTTTCTTTATACATACATACTAGTTACGAGTATACTATCTCTTTATCAACCAGTCTATATATTAGCAGCAGACACAGTACAGTGCGGTAGTTCATGGCTGTGGCTACCTCTGTGTCGGCACTCGGCAGCCCGTCCATAATTGTATATACCACCTAACCGTGTTTTTTTTTTCTTTCTTTATACATACATACTAGTTACGAGTATACTATCTCTTTATCAACCAGTCTATATATTAGCAGCAGACACAGTACAGTGCGGTAGTTCACGGCTGTGGCTACCTCTGTGTCGGCACTCGGCAGCCCGTCCATAATTGTATATACCACCTAACCGTGGTTTTTTTTTCTTTCTTTATACATACATACTAGTTACGAGTATACTATCTCTTTATCAACCAGTCTATATATTAGCAGCAGACACAGTACAGTGCGGTAGTTCACGGCTGTGGCTACCTCTGTGTCGGCACTCGGCAGCCCGTCCATAATTGTATATACCACCTAACCGTGGGTTTTTTTTCTTTCTTTATACATACATACTAGTTACGAGTATACTATCTCTTTATCAACCAGTCTATATTAGCAGCAGACACAGTACAGTGCGGTTGTTCACGGCTGTGGCTACCTCTGTGTCGGCACTCGGCAGCCCGTCCATAATTGTATATACCACCTAACCGTGGTTTTTTTTTCTTTCTTTATACATACATACTAGTTACGAGTATACTATCTCTTTATCAACCAGTCTATATATTAGCAGCAGACACAGTACAGTGCGGTAGTTCACGGCTGTGGCTACCTCTGTGTCAGCACTCGGCAGCCCGTCCATAATTGTATATACCACCTAACCGTGGTTTTTTTTTCTTTCTTTATACATACATACTAGTTACGAGTATACTATCTCTTTATCAACCAGTCTATATATTAGCAGCAGACACAGTACAGTGCGGTAGTTCACGGCTGTGGCTACCTCTGTGTCGGCACTCGGCAGCCCGTCCATAATTGTATACTAGTATCCAATCCATCCATCTCCATTGTTTACCTGAGGTGCCTTTTAGTTGTGCCTATTAAAATATGGAGAACAAAAATGTTGAGGTTCCAAAATTAGGGAAAGATCAAGATCCACTTCCACCTCGTGCTGAAGCTGCTGCCACTAGTCATGGCCGAGACGATGAAATGCCAGCAACGTCGTCTGCCAAGGCCGATGCCCAATGTCATAGTACAGAGCATGTCAAATCCAAAACACCAAATATCAGTAAAAAAAGGACTCCAAAACCTAAAATAAAATTGTCGGAGGAGAAGCGTAAACTTGCCAATATGCCATTTACCACACGGAGTGGCAAGGAACGGCTGAGGCCCTGGCCTATGTTCATGGCTAGTGGTTCAGCTTCACATGAGGATGGAAGCACTCAGCCTCTCGCTAGAAAAATGAAAAGACTCAAGCTGGCAAAAGCAGCACAGCAAAGAACTGTGCATTCTTCGAAATCCCAAATCCACAAGGAGAGTCCAATTGTGTCGGTTGCGATGCCTGACCTTCCCAACACTGGACGTGAAGAGCATGCGCCTTCCACCATTTGCACGCCCCCTGCAAGTGCTGGAAGGAGCACCCGCAGTCCAGTTCCTGATAGTCAGATTGAAGATGTCAGTGTTGAAGTACACCAGGATGAGGAGGATATGGGTGTTGCTGGCGCTGGGGAGGAAATTGACCAGGAGGATTCTGATGGTGAGGTGGTTTGTTTAAGTCAGGCACCCGGGGAGACACCTGTTGTCCGTGGGAGGAATATGGCCGTTGACATGCCAGGTGAAAATACCAAAAAAATCAGCTCTTCGGTGTGGAGGTATTTCACCAGAAATGCGGACAACAGGTGTCAAGCCGTGTGTTCCCTTTGTCAAGCTGTAATAAGTAGGGGTAAGGACGTTAACCACCTCGGAACATCCTCCCTTATACGTCACCTGCAGCGCATTCATAATAAGTCAGTGACAAGTTCAAAAACTTTGGGTGACAGCGGAAGCAGTCCACTGACCAGTAAATCCCTTCCTCTTGTAACCAAGCTCACGCAAACCACCCCACCAACTCCCTCAGTGTCAATTTCCTCCTTCCCCAGGAATGCCAATAGTCCTGCAGGCCATGTCACTGGCAATTCTGACGAGTCCTCTCCTGCCTGGGATTCCTCCGATGCATCCTTGCGTGTAACGCCTACTGCTGCTGGCGCTGCTGTTGTTGCCGCTGGGAGTCGATGGTCATCCCAGAGGGGAAGTCGTAAGCCCACTTGTACTACTTCCAGTAAGCAATTGACTGTTCAACAGTCCTTTGCGAGGAAGATGAAATATCACAGCAGTCATCCTACTGCAAAGCGGATAACTGAGTCCTTGACAACTATGTTGGTGTTAGACGTGCGTCCGGTATCCGCCGTTAGTTCACAGGGAACTAGACAATTTATTGAGGCAGTGTGCCCCCGTTACCAAATACCATCTAGGTTCCACTTCTCTAGGCAGGCGATACCGAGAATGTACACGGACGTCAGAAAAAGACTCACCAGTGTCCTAAAAAATGCAGTTGTACCCAATGTCCACTTAACCACGGACATGTGGACAAGTGGAGCAGGGCAGGGTCAGAACTATATGACTGTGACAGCCCACTGGGTAGATGTATGGACTCCCGCCGCAAGAACAGCAGCGGCGGCACCAGTAGCAGCATCTCGCAAACGCCAACTCTTTCCTAGGCAGGCTACGCTTTGTATCACCGCTTTCCAGAATACGTACACAGCTTAAAACCTCTTACGGCAACTGAGGAAGATCATCGCGGAATGGCTTACCCCAATTGGACTCTCCTGTGGATTTGTGGCATCGGACAACGCCAGCAATATTGTGTGTGCATTAAATATGGGCAAATTCCAGCACGTCCCATGTTTTGCACATACCTTGAATTTGGTGGTGCAGAATTTTTAAAAAACGACAGGGGCGTGCAAGAGATGCTGTCGGTGGCCAGAAAAATTGCGGGACACTTTCGGCGTACAGGCACCACGTACAGAAGACTGGAGCACCACCAAAAACTACTGAACCTGCCCTGCCATCATCTGAAGCAAGAAGTGGTAACGAGGTGGAATTCAACCCTCTATATGCTTCAGAGGTTGGAGGAGCAGCAAAAGGCCATTCAAGCCTATACAATTGAGCATGATATAGTAGGTGGAATGCACCTGTCTCAAGTGCAGTGGAGAATGATTTCAACGTTGTGCAAGGTTCTGATGCCCTTTGAACTTGCCACACGTGAAGTCAGTTCAGACACTGCCAGCCTGAGTCAGGTCATTCCCCTCATCAGGCTTTTGCAGAAGAAGCTGGAGGCATTGAAGAAGGAGCTAAAAGGGAGCGATTCCGCTAGGCATGTGGGACTTGTGGATGCAGCCCTTAATTCGCTTAACAAGGATTCACGGGTGGTCAATCTGTTGAAATCAGAGCACTACATTTTGGCCACCGTGCTCGATCCTAGATTTAAAGCCTACCTTGGATCTCTCTTTCCGGCAGACACAGGTCTGCTGGGGTTGAAAGACCTGCTGGTGACAAAATTGTCAAGTCAAGCGGAACGCGACCTGTCAACATCTCCTCCTTCACATTCTCCCGCAACTGGGGGTGCGAGGAAAAGGCTCAGAATTCCGAGCCCACCCGCTGGCGGTGATGCAGGGCAGTCTGGAGCGACTGCTGATGCTGACATCTGGTCTGGACTGAAGGACCTGACAACGATTACGGACATGTCGTCTACTGTCACTGCATATGATTCTCTCAACATTGATAGAATGGTGGAGGATTATATGAGTGACCGCATCCAAGTAGGCACGTCACACAGTCCGTACTTATACTGGCAGGAAAAAGAGGCAATTTGGAGGCCCTTGCACAAACTGGCTTTATTCTACCTAAGTTGCCCTCCCACAAGTGTGTACTCCGAAAGAGTGTTTAGTGCCGCCGCTCACCTTGTCAGCAATCGGCGTACGAGGTTACATCCAGAAAATGTGGAGAAGATGATGTTCATTAAAATGAATTATAATCAATTCCTCCGCGGAGACATTGACCAGCAGCAATTGCCTCCACAAAGTACACAGGGAGCTGAGATGGTGGATTCCAGTGGGGACGAATTGATAATCTGTGAGGAGGGGGATGTACACGGTGATATATCGGAGGGTGAAGATGAGGTGGACATCTTGCCTCTGTAGAGCCAGTTTGTGCAAGGAGAGATTAATTGCTTCTTTTTTGGGGGGGGGTCCAAACCAACCCGTCATATCAGTCACAGTCGTGTGGCAGACCCTGTCACTGAAATGATGGGTTGGTTAAAGTGTGCATGTCCTGTTTTGTTTATACAACATAAGGGTGGGTGGGAGGGCCCAAGGACAATTCCATCGTGCACCTCTTTTTTCTTTTCTTTTTCTTTGCATCATGTGCTGATTGGGGAGGGTTTTTTGGAAGGGACATCCTGCGTGACACTGCAGTGCCACTCCTAGATGGGCCCGGTGTTTGTGTCGGCCACTAGGGTCGCTAATCTTACTCACACAGTCAGCTACCTCATTGCGCCTCTTTTTTTCTTTGCGTCATGTGCTGTTTGGGGAGGGTTTTTTGGAAGGGACATCCTGCGTGACACTGCAGTGCCACTCCTAGATGGGCCCGGTGTTTGTGTCGGCCACTAGGGTCGCTAATCTTACTCACACAGCTACCTCATTGCGCCTCTTTTTTTCTTTGCGTCATGTGCTGTTTGGGGAGGGTTTTTTGGAAGGGACATCCTGCGTGACACTGCAGTGCCACTCCTAGATGGGCCCGGTGTTTGTGTCGGCCACTAGGGTCGCTAATCTTACTCACACAGCTACCTCATTGCGCCTCTTTTTTTCTTTGCGTCATGTGCTGTTTGGGGAGGGTTTTTTGGAAGGGCCATCCTGCGTGACACTGCAGTGCCACTCCTAGATGGGCCCGGTGTTTGTGTCGGCCACTGGGGTCGCTAATCTTACTCACACAGCTACCTCATTGCGCCTCTTTTTTTCTTTGCGTCATGTGCTGTTTGGGGAGGGTTTTTTGGAAGGGACATCCTGCGTGACACTGCAGTGCCACTCCTAGATGGGCCCGGTGTTTGTGTCGGCCACTAGTGTCGCTTATCTTACTCACACAGCGACCTCGGTGCAAATTTTAGGACTAAAAATAATATTGTGAGGTGTGAGGTATTCAGAATAGACTGAAAATGAGTGTAAATTATGGTTTTTGAGGTTAATAATACTTTGGGATCAAAATGACCCCCAAATTCTATGATTTAAGCTGTTTTTTAGTGTTTTTTGAAAAAAACACCCGAATCCAAAACACACCCGAATCCGACAAAAAAAATTCGGTGAGGTTTTGCCAAAACGCGTTCGAACCCAAAACACGGCCGCGGAACCGAACCCAAAACCAAAACACAAAACCCGAAAAATTTCAGGCGCTCATCTCTACGGTTTATGCCAGAGAGAGAGAAAATCATCATTGTGCAGTATATCAGTGCAAGCCTGCATTTTAAGGACCTCTGACTTCAGAAGGTGCACACTGAGCATTTGAAAACTGGAATCCAGCAAGAGGCTGGGTGAGTCCTGCTGAAAGCAATGACAACTAACAGCATCTCAGGCAGCACATCTGACAGCATCTTACAGTACCCCTATCCCCAAGGTGAGCATTACTGAGTAAATAAAAATGTGAGCCTAAAATATCAAAAACAGCTGCTACTACCTATAGAATCAGGAAAAAGAAAAAGCCAAGGAGGCATAGGCTAAGCTGAATAGAGGAAGACATGTTCTTTTTTTCCTGTCTCTACCATACCCTCCAACAATTTACTCATAAAAATCAGTACAAATTCAAACAAGGGGCATGGCCACGGGTAAAATGGAGTGGCCACGCCCCTTTTCCTGTACTTTCAATGGAAGTTTGGAGAGCCAAAAATCGGTACAGACCATAAAAAAATGGTACTGTACCTGGCAAAAAGGTACAGTTGGAGGGTATGCTCTACTCTACTTATATGAATAGGGACTTAAACCACTGTCGGCTTTCATGGCTTTCATGGAGTCAGGAGGAAAAAACTGGAATATACTGGCAACACACTTTTATGCTGATACAAACAAAAATAAGAATTCAAACATGGAGAATGGATAGTGTCCACTGAGATAGTGTGTTGAAGAACAGTCTACTGCTTAATTTGACCATGGGTTATAATGCATGATATCTGAGTTGTGTGTATTTTTCTGCTATCCCTCTTATATTTAGAAGTGCCCTATCGCAGCCCTAAAACTTCTATGTTTTTATAATTTGTGTTTAATATGAAATTCACTATTGTCTCACAGGTATTTTACTGCATCCATGATAAACTTTTAAAACTTATTTTCAAAACTGGCCTTGACGTGACTTTTTGAGAAACTTACATTTAACAATTCTATTTAATTAAGCTCTGCTAAATTTCCATTTTTAAAAAGGCAATTTTTAGAAACAGTAATTTTGCATACATAAAAATGAATGCAAATTTGTTATTTGTAAGATTTTTGTTTCTTCACCATAAACAACATAAACTACTGTATGTGATTACAGCTACACATCCTCTGGTCTTAATTTATTTTTTTTACAACTTTTTTCAGGATTCATGTGTTTTTTTTGTAGTATGTTTTAAAAAGTAATAAACCTAAAATAGCACATGAACATTACCTATTTATCCTATCCCAGAATTACTGTAAGAACCGAATTGCAAAGCTGATTACAACAATTCAGTATATAATTCAGTAATCTTGAACTAAAAATTCAAGACAAAACCATTTTGTTAACATGCAAAGCATATTGTATGAGGTTTTCAAGGCTGTGTTACCGCTTGACTATTTGCTGATCGGTAAAAGAGGGAAGGGAGACAATAGCCAGTAGAGGAGAGGTTGTGTCATGTAATTGCTTATTCATTTATACATTAGGGCAACATTTGTTCTCTGTTCGTGATCCCACTGATTATAAGAGACCCCCTTAAGTAGCCCATATTTTTTAATACAAATAGGTGAATGAGATGGAAGCAGGAGAAAAATGTTGAGTAATTTTACACAATGGGATAATTTCACTTTCATTTCTTTTTTTTTCTTTCTGTAAGATACATTAGTTCTAGGCTCATGTTATAATTATATGAATCGTACGTCTGCAACAACTATCGATTCAAAACAATCGAGCCTCTGTACCATAGCTTATTATTTTAAGTTTTATTGAAAACCATGGGTAGATCAGACTTAGGAGAGTGGAAAAAATAAGAATTTACTTACCGATAATTCTATTTCTCGGAGTCCGTAGTGGATGCTGGGGTTCCTGAAAGGACCATGGGGAATAGCGGCTCCGCAGGAGACAGGGCACAAAAAGTAAAGCTTTTCCAGATCAGGTGGTGTGCACTGGCTCCTCCCCCTATGACCCTCCTCCAGACTCCAGTTAGGTACTGTGCCCGGACGAGCGTACACAATAAGGGAGGATTTTGAATCCCGGGTAAGACTCATACCAGCCACACCAATCACACCGTACAACTTGTGATCTAAACCCAGTTAACAGTATGATAACAGAGGAGCCTCTGAAAGATGGCTCCGTAAACAATAACCCGAATTAGTTAACAATAACTATGTACAAGTATTGCAGATAATCCGCACTTGGGATGGGCGCCCAGCATCCACTACGGACTCCGAGAAATAGAATTATCGGTAAGTAAATTCTTATTTTCTCTATCGTCCTAGTGGATGCTGGGGTTCCTGAAAGGACCATGGGGATTATACCAAAGCTCCCAAACGGGCGGGAGAGTGCGGATGACTCTGCAGCACCGAATGAGAGAACTCCAGGTCCTCCTTTGCCAGGGTATCAAATTTGTAGAATTTTACAAACGTGTTCTCCCCTGACCACGTAGCTGCTCGGCAGAGTTGTAATGCCGAGACCCCTCGGGCAGCCGCCCAAGATGAGCCCACCTTCCTTGTGGAATGGGCCTTAACAGATTTAGGCTGTGGCAGGCCTGCCACAGAATGTGCAAGTTGAACTGTGTTACAAATCCAACGAGCAATCGACTGCTTAGAAGCAGGCGCACCCAACTTGTTGGGTGCATACAGTATAAACAGCGAGTCAGATTTTCTGACTCCAGCCGTCCTTGAAATGTATATTTTTAAAGCTCTGACAACGTCCAACAACTTGGAGTCCTCCAAGTCGCTTGTAGCCGCAGGCACTACAATAGGCTGGTTCAGGTGAAACGCTGATACCACCTTAGGGAGAAAATGCGGACGCGTCCGCAGCTCTGCCCTATCCGAATGGAAAATGAAATAAGGGCTTTTATAAGATAAAGCCGCCAGTTCAGATACTCTCCTGGCGGACGCCAGGGCCAGTAACATAGTCACTTTCCATGTGAGATATTTCAAATCCACATTTTTTAGTGGTTCAAACCAATGGGATTTGAGGAAATCTAAAACTACATTTAGATCCCATGGTGCCACCGGAGGCACCACAGGAGGCTGTATATGCAGTACTCCTTTGACAAAAGTCTGGACCTCAGGAACTGAGGCCAATTCTTTTTGGAAGAATATTGACAGGGCCGAAATTTGAACCTTAATAGATCCCAATTTGAGACCCATAGACAATCCTGATTGCAGGAAATGTAGGAAATGACCCAGTTGAAATTCCTCCGTCGGAGCACTCCGATCCTCGCACCACGCAACATATTTCCGCCAAATGCGGTGATAATGCTTCGCGGTGACTTCCTTTCTTGCCTTAATCAAGGTAGGAATGACTTCTTCTGGAATGCCTTTTCCTTTTAGGATCTGGCGTTCAACCGCCATGCCGTCAAACGCAGCCGCGGTAAGTCTTGGAATAGACACGGTCCCTGCTGAAGCAGGTCCTGTCTTAGAGGTAGAGGCCACGGATCGTCCGTGACCATCTCTTGAAGTTCCGGGTACCAAGACCTTCTTGGCCAATCCGGAGCCACTAGTATCGTTCTTACTCCGCTTTGCCGTATGATTCTCAATACCTTTGGTATGAGAGGCAGAGGAGGAAACACATACACCGACTGGTACACCCAAGGTGTTACCAGCGCGTCCACAGCTATTGCCTGCGGATCTCTTGACCTGGCGCAATACCTGTCCAGTTTTTTGTTGAGGCGAGACGCCATCATGTCCACCATTGGTCTTTCCCAACGGTTTATTAGCATGTGGAAAACTTCTGGATGAAGTCCCCACTCTCCCGGGTGAAGATCGTGTCTGCTGAGGAAGTCTGCTTCCCAGTTGTCCACTCCCGGGATGAACACTGCTGACAGTGCTATCACGTGATTCTCCGCCCAGCGAAGGATCCTGGCAGCTTCTGCCATTGCACTCCTGCTTCTTGTGCCGCCCTGTCTGTTTACATGGGCGACTGCCGTGATGTTGTCCGACTGGATCAACACCGGTCTTCCTTGAAGCAGAGGTTCCGCCTGGCTTAGAGCATTGTAGATTGCTCTTAGTTCCAGAATGTTTATGTGAAGAGACTTTTCCAGGCTCGACCACACTCCCTGGAAGTTTCTTCCTTGTGTGACTGCTCCCCAGCCTCTCAGGCTGGCGTCCGTGGTCACCAGGATCCAATCCTGTATGCCGAATCTGCGGCCCTCCAATAGATGAGCCCTCTACAACCACCACAGAAGAGATACCCTTGTCCTTGGAGACAGGGTTATCCGCAGGTGCATCTGAAGATGCGTGCATTGATGTACAGACACCTTTCCTGGTTTTAGGAGATTCCTGACCTGGTCGGATAACTCCTTGGCTTTTTCCTCGGGAAGAAAAACCTTTTTCTGAACCGTGTCCAGAATCATCCCTAGGAACAGCAGACGAGTTGTCGGCATTAATTGGGATTTTGGAATATTCAGAATCCATCCGTGCTGCTTTAGCACCTCTTGAGATATTGCTAATCCCATCTCTAGCTGTTCTCTGGACCTTGCCCTTATTAGGAGATCGTCCAAGTATGGGATAATTAATACGCCTTTTCTTCGAAGAAGAATCATCATCTCGGCCATTACCTTTGTAAAGACCCGAGGTGCCGTGGACAAACCAAACGGCAGCGTCTGAAACTGATAGTGACAGTTTTGTACAACGAACCTGAGGTACCCCTGGTGTGAGGGGTAAATTGGAACGTGGAGATACGCATCCTTGATGTCCAAGGATACCATAAAGTCCCCTTCTTCCAGGTTCGCTATCACTGCTCTGAGTGACTCCATCTTGAACTTGAACTTCTTTATGTACAGGTTCAAGGACTTCAGATTTAGAATAGGCCTTACCGAGCCATCCGGCTTCGGTACCACAAATAGAGTGGAATAATACCCCTTCCCTTGTTGTAGAAGAGGTACCTTGACTATCACCTGCTGAGAGTACAGCTTGTGAATGGCTTCCAAAACCGTCTCCCTTTCGGAAGGGGACGTTGGTAAAGCAGACTTCAGGAAACGGCGAGGTGGATCTGTCTCTAATTCCAACCTGTACCCCTGAGATATTATCTGCAGGATCCAGGGATCTACCTGCGAGTGAGCCCACTGCGCGCTGTCATTTTTGAGACGACCTCCCACCGTCCCCGAGTCCGCTTGAGAAGCCCCAGCGTCATGCTGAGGCTTTTGTAGAAGCCGGGGAGGGCTTCTGTTCCTGGGAAGGAGCTGCCTGTTGCTGTTTCTTCCCTCGACCTCTGCCTCGTGGCAGATATGAATAGCCCTTTGCTCTCTTATTTTTAAAGGAACGAAAGGGCTGCGGTTGAAAAGTCGGTGCCTTTTTCTGTTGGGGAGTGACTTGAGGTAGAAAGGTGGATTTCCCGGCTGTAGCCGTGGCCACCAAATCTGATAGACCGACTCCAAATAACTCCTCCCCTTTATACGGCAAAACTTCCATATGCCGTTTTGAATCCGCATCGCCTGTCCACTGTCGCGTCCATAAAGCTCTTCTGGCCGAAATGGACATAGCACTTACCCGTGATGCCAGTGTGCAGATATCCCTCTGTGCATCACGCATATAAAGAAATGCATCCTTTATTTGTTCTAACGACAGTAAAATATTGTCCCTGTCCAGGGTATCAATATTTTCAATCAGGGACTCTGACCAAACTACCCCAGCACTGCACATCCAGGCAGTCGCTATAGCTGGTCGTAGTATAACACCTGCATGTGTGTATATACTTTTTTGGATATTTTCCATCCTCCTATCTGATGGATCTTTAAGTGCGGCCGTCTCAGGAGAAGGTAACGCCACTTGTTTTGATAAGCGTGTTAGCGCCTTGTCCACCCTAGGAGGTGTTTCCCAGCGCTCCCTAACCTCTGGCGGGAAAGGGTATAATGCCAATAATTTCTTTGAAATTATCAGCTTTTTATCAGGGGCAACCCACGCTTCATCACACACGTCATTTAATTCTTCTGATTCAGGAAAAACTATAGGTAGTTTTTTCACACCCCACATAATACCCTGTTTAGTGGTACCTGTAGTATCAGCTAAATGTAACGCCTCCTTCATTGCCAAAATCATATAACGTGTGGCCCTACTGGAAAATACGGTTGATTCGTCACCGTCACCACTGGAATCAGTGCCTGTGTCTGGGTCTGTGTCGACCGACTGAGGCAAAGGGCGTTTTACAGCCCCTGACGGTGTTTGAGGCGCCTGGACAGGCACTAATTGATTGTCCGGCCGCCTCATGTCGTCAAACGACTGCTTTAGCGTGTTGACACTATCCCGTAATTCCATAAATAAAGGCATCCATTCTGGTGTCGACCCCCTAGGAGGTGACATCCCCATATTTGGCAATTGCTCCGCCTCCACACCAATATCGTCCTCATACATGTCGACACACACGTACCGACACACAGCAGACACACAGGGAATGCTCTAAACGAAGACAGGACCCACTAGCCCTTTGGGGAGACAGAGGGAGAGTCTGCCAGCACACACCAAAAAGCGCTATATATGACAGGGATAGCCTTATAATAAGTGCTCCCTTATAGCTGCTTTATATATATCAAGATATTGCCATTAAATTTGCCCCCCCTCTCTGTTTTACCCTGTTTCTGTAGTGCAGTGCAGGGGAGAGACCTGGGAGCCGTCCTGACCAGCGGAGCTGTGAGAGGAAATGGCGCCGTGTGCTGAGGAGATAGGCCCCGCCCCTTTTTCGGCGGGCTCGTCTCCCGCTATTTTGTGAATACAGGCAGGGGTTAAATATCTCCATATAGCCTCTGGGGGCTATATGTGAGGTATTTTTAGCCTTTATATAGGTTTACATTTTCCTCCCAGGGCGCCCCCCCCCAGCGCCCTGCACCCTCAGTGACTGCGTGTGAAGTGTGCTGAGAGGAAAATGGCGCACAGCTGCAGTGCTGTGCGCTACCTTTAGAAGACTGCAGGAGTCTTCAGCCGCCGATTCTGGACCTCTTCTTACTTCAGCATCTGCAAGGGGGCCGGCGGCGCGGCTCCGGTGACCATCCAGGCTGTACCTGTGATCGTCCCTCTGGAGCTGATGTCCAGTAGCCAAGAAGCCAATCCATCCTGCACGCAGGTGAGTTCACTTCTTCTCCCCTCTGTCCCTCGTTGCAGTGATCCTGTTGCCAGCAGGAATCACTGTAAAATAAAAAACCTAAGCTAAACTTTCTCTAAGCAGCTCTTTATGAGAGCCACCTAGAATTGCACCCTTCTCGGCCGGGCACAAAAATCTAACTGGAGTCTGGAGGAGGGTCATAGGGGGAGGAGCCAGTGCACACCACCTGATCTGGAAAAGCTTTACTTTTTGTGCCCTGTCTCCTGCGGAGCCGCTATTCCCCATGGTCCTTTCAGGAACCCCAGCATCCACTAGGACGATAGAGAAATTTACATTTGTGTTGTAGGGTCTATATGGCAAATGTTATTGATTATTTTAAAAATGCATCAAATATTTTGTTTTATTTGAAAATCGAAGATTTAAATGTCAGTAAGAACCAAAGAGATCTGATCTATTTCTTTGTACCATCTTACAGATGCATTGCTAACATCACAGAAGCAATAGAGCTACAATAATTGTACTGTATACAAAAAAAGCACATTCAGCCAACACGGCTGCATGTACATGTAAGTTGTAACTGATGCGCATTTCAAAGAGATGATGTGATCTAAATGCATAGTAAAGACACCATTTATTTGTAACTACAATGACATACATTTATTTATAGTAGAATTGAGATGTAGTGTTTTTTAAAGGGTGTAAGGGAAAATATGCACTATTTGTATTTAGCTATTATAATACACAATGGGTAAAACACAGGCATTCTGCAAGGCCCAATTTCTCTGTGTGTTCTGCAGTAGATGAAGCACAGTACAAATAGGTGATTATTGATTTGTCACGATGGCACCTGCTTTTGCACCTTTGCATCTGTTTATTGCCACAAATAATGCATCTCTGTAAAAGCATATAAAAAATTGAGCTATAGTCTGGGAAGATCAGAGATGGTGAAATTCAGGCCTAAAAGAGTTATAAATCATCTAAAGCTGGCCATACATTAGAATGGCTCACAAACAAGCAATGTTGCTAACGATATCCCTTGAACTTCCAAGAAAGATCTTTAAGATCTTTAAAGATCTGAGGAGTGGCCACATCCAGTAGCATGCTGTCATTGACGATAGCTTCAGATGTTACGTGCAGCAGGTAAGATCTGAAGACACGCGCATCAGATCATTATCGTTCGTGAGAATAGCATGATTTGCACAAATAATTTATTGTTCCAATATGTCGAAATCGTGCAATCATATCTAAAATCGTTCTAATCTATGGCCAGCTTTAGACTGACCACAATCATTGTACTAATCTATGCATTGTAGCTGTTGATGTTATGTATAACAATATGCAGAAGATGCAAACATACAGTAGACTCATACCTGCACCAGTGGCGTGCGGTGAGGTCAGTGGCTGGTGAGGCATGCCCACTACTGCCGCTGCCAGTGCCTGCTACTGTATCGTCACCCCCACTAGCTGCTAATGCCTGCTAATGTTGCTGCCAGGTACTGCCCCTACTGCTAATTACCAATCCGATGCTGCCGCCAATGCCCACAAAGTCTGAGGAGCAGCGGCAGCCAAGGTCTGGGCAGCAGAGGTGGCCAGGGTTAAGGAGAACAGCAGAGGGTCTGTCTGGAGGCATGGAAGCAGGATTAGAGCTGCAGGGCGGTTGATTGAGACGGTGGCATTAATCACTCCCCCTCCCCTTACGTCTGTGCGCACACACAGTAATCACCCCCCCTCCCCTTACACTAATCACTCCCCTTATATCCCAGCACATATGCACTAATCACTCCCCCCTCCCCTTATACCCTGGCACATATGCACTAATCACTCCCCCCTCCCCTTATACCCCGGCACATATGCACTATTCACTCGCCCCTCCCCTTATACCCCGGCACATATGCACTATTCACTACCCCCTCCTCTTATACCCCGGCACATATGCACTATTCACTACCCCCTCCCCTTTTACCCCGGCACATATGCACTATTCACTATCCCCTCCCCTTATATACCCCGGCACATATGCACTATTCACTACCCGCTCCCCTTATACCCCGGCACATATGCACTATTCACTACCCCCTCCCCTTATACCCCGGCACATATGCACTATTCACTCCCCTCTCCCCTTATACCCCGGCACATATGCACTATTCACTACCCCCTCCTCCTACACCCCGGCACATATGCACTATTCACGCCCCCCTCCCCTTATACCCTGGCACATATGCACTATTCACTACCCCCTCCCCTTATACACCGGCACATATGCACTATTCACTACCCCCTCCCCTTATACTCTGGCACATATGCACTATTCACTCCCCCCTCCCCTTATACCTCGGCACATATGCACTATTCACTACCCCCTCCCCTTATACCCCGGCACATATGCTGTAATCACTCCCCCACAAACAAACACATACACATATCCCAGCACACATTTAATAATCACACCCCTGCACACATGCAGTAGTCACCCCTCAACCCCCCTCCCCCTTCCCCCCCACCACCACACACACACACATTACCCAGCACACATTTAATAATCACACCCCGGCACACATGTAGTAATTACACACACCCTACCCTTATACCCGGCACAAACACACTAATCACCCCCCCACTCTCCTTATACGATGGCACAGTGTGTACAAATCGCTGGCAGAGCCCACATGGCTGTCATGAAACTATGAAAGCAGGAAAGCCCGTGTTCAGTAGACAGCAGCGCTCAGCATGGAGATGGCAGGATATGCACACCGCACACACACACCAGCCGGCTCTCCGCACTGCTGACCAGAGTGGCGGGGAGTCAGGGACACTGACCTGTGCAGGCCGCGGAGCACTTCAATCACAAGTATGAGGATCCTGGAGGTAAGTGGGCGGGAAGGGGGGCTGTGCGCCAGACTCTGATAGTGTCCGAGGCAGGTGGGGACCGGGTGACAGCTGAAGACTATGTCGGGCTGCGGTGCGATATGGTGCCTTACCTGGAGTAATGATACGGCCAGCCCTGGCGGCAGAGGGTGCAGCTACTCCCGGCTTACAGTGACGACGGATGAAGGAGAGGAGTGATGCCCAATCATATCTCCCTCAGAGACAGGGGCGTGCTTTCATATGGGCTGAAAGCACGCCCCTGTCACTGAGGCACATCTACTAGTGCCGCTTATCCTGCTTTTTAAATGGGCTTTTTTGCTGCCCATAGCTTGGCCCCACCCATCACTTCCAGCCCTTTATCATTGGCCGTAGCGAATTGAAACCTATTTTTACAGGGTACAAGTGATTACAATAGTATAAAGCATATACTTATGACACATAATGTGTGTCATAAGTATCTTCTTTGCATTATTGTAATCATTAATGACAGGGGAGGCACTGCTTCTCCTGACTGCACGTCCCTGACCTGCACTGTGATTGGTTTTCGTAAATTACCCATAATGTGTAACACCCCGGTATAACAAGTGTGTAAACTATGTGGAACAGGTCAGGGAGGGATACCTTGATGGACTATTCCTCCTTCAGCAGCAGCTCTTCTCTATTCCTGGCAGAGAGGCAAGGTTTCCCCAGACACAAAGAAAGGCAGGCAGGGCTTTGTATGAAAGAATAAATGGTTTACCACATAACTCAGAAAAGGAACTGATTACAGTAGGGAAGGGAAAGATTTGATTCAAGCAACTTAAACACAGACACCATATACACTTTTAAGTCATTACACAAATGGTAATATAACTAAATCTGAGATTAATACTATGTTGCTTAGTAATAGAAATCAACTTATGCAGACAATATTTAAGTCCCAGATAACATTGGTGTCACTGCAGGGAGTCTCTATGTGCACGTTGGGGCCCAGTTATGTTGTTACATAGTTATATGCAGCTATTGTCTCCTTTAGCTGTGAAGAAAATATTGTAGCTCTGTGTAGTAAAGATGATTGTTTAAAACAAACTGGAGCTGCTTCCCATGTAAATCGCTGCATAGGTATAGTAAATATAGGATAATGTCCTTTGTAGTGGAGTAGGTTTCAGTATAAATATGGATTTATCTCACCCAGTCAATAGATGTTGCTGAGGCAGTTTCCCCTTAGATGTAGACCAGTCAGCATTGGTATAAAGGCTTTATCTCTCCTGTCTCTGACACTTGCTGTGCACTCTCTTGGCTGAGAGTGTCATGGCGTTCTTACTTATTAATTGCTGCACTTCCACTGCTGTATTTTGCACTACTGCTTACTCTCTCATGCAATTTTCAGCTTATTTGTCTCCCCTCTCTCAGCTGCTCATCTCTGCGTAATGGCGTCGCCAGCTCTTTTCTCACCATGGCTCCAACTGACTTCTCAAACTGCTGTTCAATTTTCTTTTAAATAAAATGGCACAGGCAACTACACTGTTGTCAAAAATGTCCTTGTTGTTATGGGATATCACACGTATCCCGCCCAAAACATGCGTGTCCTCACGCATTTTGGTTTTATCCCTATATAAACTTCTCACTATATCCAGTCACATTCATTAGTGAACACAGTTTATGTCTGAAACATTAACATTTATCAACATTTTTAACATCAGTATCTGATAGGTATAATGCCTTTTGTGCTATAGTACATTAACACATGCTCCTGGAGCAATAGGTTGAAATCTGGACAGTATATGGTCTTGAAAAGTTTGTCTAGGAAACCTCAACCCCCCTGCCATGGATGAGTATTGAACTCTTTCTAAACTGTGTTTGGGACATGCTGTACAAAACTGCAGCTGACTATGGTGGTTTTCTGTTTTGCAAGCCCTAGTCTTCTTGCCTCCTTGTCGGTGACAAACCACCTTAGTCTGCTGTAAATACATTTTATGAGCCTCTTCCATTCCATCTTGGGATTCAGTCTCACAGCTGGTTTGGGACAATGGATTCTGGAGAGAAAGAGGCAGCAAGGTTCTTCTTACAGAACAGGTTGGACAGTTACGGCACCATCTCTTGATGTCTTCACTCATTTCAACCCAAAAGAACTTTTTCCAGATGCTTGTTTCCATCCTTTTGCACCCAGGGTGACCTGACTTGTCGTGATATTCTTCAAGCACATAACAAGCCCTTTGTCTTGGAATTACAAGTTGACTGATCCTATAATGAGTATTAGGATCCACACTACATCGAACCAACTGTCCTTTCTCTTCAAACAGCCTTTCTCGCTGTCTCAGCAACTTCAGCAGTTCTGGCGAGGATTCTTGCCTTTGTCGCTTGGTCAGGTATTTCCCAGTCTTCAGTAAGGCTTTGAGGTGTCTTATCATCTGACTTTTATCTTGCAGGTGGTCAAAACTGGTTCCTTGAATAGGTTGCTCACAGTTTCTAGAACTGGATGCTTTATTATTCATGCCTAACATTGAAGCATTCTTTCGGATAATCTGGACACTGGAGATGGGCATTTCTATCATTGTTTGGCTAGCCTTATTTTTTTCATGTTCCTCTCTTACAGATAATTCTGTTATCATTCTTCCCATTTGTTTGGCTATCCCAGGTTGAAGGCCTTGTTTCTCCTGGAGCTTGTCAGTTTGAAACTCTCCTTGGAGTGCTGCTACGAGCTCCTCACAGCAGTTCCGCAACACATTCATGCCCACTATCACTGGAGGCAATCCATCATCTTGGACAGTGGTGATGATGAAGCCTTGCTGTGGTAGCACTGTTCGTCCGATTTGAATTTCAGCTTCCCAGTATCCTTTGCAAGGGATGCAGTGCCCATTGCTTGCAATCGGGTTTATCAATGTGGAAGTTGATGGAAACATCTGTTCCTCAGTCCAATGCTGCTCAAACTGTGTTGCTTGTATTGTGGTCACTTGTGATCCAGTGTCTAAGAGAGCGGGCATTGAGACTCCATTGATGCAAACTTGAACCACTGGGCATTGGCTAACATAACGGGTTAACCACATGAATTTGGAGTTTAAATGATCTGGTTGCTCAAATTCTCTCTTAATTTGTCCGCTTCCTTCACAGCTTTGAAAAATGGGTCGCCTTTGGGAGGCAAAGTGGTTGGAAAAAAGTGTCTCCCTGTTTCTATGTAGGTCCCATTGGGAACTGTTCAGTGGTCTCCTCTCTTGGCACCATTCCATTTCTTCATGGAGCAGTGCCTGCTGTCTCTTCAGAATCTGCAGCTCTCTGCGCATTTCTGTCACACCACGTGTCAGTTCAGCCCGCTGACCTCGTAACTCACTAGAAGAGTCAGATATGCATGTCTTTGAACATGGCACTGTCACTCCTTTTACTGTAGGTGGGTAAGTAGCTCCTTTAAAACTTGACTCCTGGGCATCAGAATTCTCTTGATACCTTGGCATCTCTGGAATAGACTCTTGTGGAACAGCGCCTGAAGTAAGGCTGGAGCCTAGAACTTTAATCGCAGCCTCTTTAAAATCCAGGAATGTGCTTCCAGGCTTCTGCAATCTCAATAGTCGCAGCTGAGTTTTTACAAATTCGCCCCTTGCACCTTCAGTGAACTGGTCCAATAACATTTTCTCTTTGTCATGCACTTCCTCGGGGTCTGCTTGCTGAACATCTCTGAGTGCTTCCTGCAAGCTGAGGGCATAGGCCCGTAGTGACTCTCCTGGTTGTTGCTTTCGAGCAAAGAAGTGCATTTTAAGTTCTGACACTGTCCTTGTGTCAAATGTGGTAGCAAGCCTGTTGAGGATCTGGTCCACAGTCTTCTTCTCTTCAGTAGGCCAGGAAGTAACCTCTCTAAGTGCAAGCCCTTTCAACTGTCCCATCAAGATCTCCACCTTTTGCTGCTCCTTCAGCGGGTACAGACGAAACAAAGACTGCATTTTCATCTTGAAATCTCCTAAGATGCTGGTTTCAGTGCTGTGGGCAATACCTGTGTAGATTGGGAGCCAAGGGGCCCCAAAGTAGTATGGCATGGTGATTGGGATAGCAGGAGTCATAACTGGAGATGCTCTTACTGGATCTTCAATAATGGGTGCTGGTCCCTCTCCTGCAGGTTGCCTGTTTTGTGATATCTTCTCTGTGCTGGGGGTAAGGCTTGCTTTGGACTCTGCAAATCCTGTTCGAGGACGCCAAATGTAACACCCCGGGATAACAAGTGTGTAAACTATGTGGAACAGGTCAGGGAGGGATACCTTGATGGACTATTCCTCCTTCAGCAGCAGCTCTTCTCTATTCCTGGCAGAGAGGCAAGGTTTCCCCAGACACAAAGAAAGGCAGGCAGGGCTTTGTATGAAAGAATAAATGGTTTACCACATAACTCAGAAAAGGAACTGATTACAGTAGGGAAGGGAAAGATTTGATTCAAGCAACTTAAACACAGACACCATATACACTTTTAAGTCATTACACAAATGGCAATATAACTAAATCTGAGATTAATACTATGTTGCTTAGTAATAGAAATCAACTTATGCAGACAATATTTAAGTCCCAGATAACATTGGTGTCACTGCAGGGAGTCTCTATGTGCACGTTGGGGCCCAGTTATGTTGTTACATAGTTATATGCAGCTATTGTCTCCTTTAGCTGTGAAGAAAATATTGTAGCTCTGTGTAGTAAAGATGATTGTTTAAAACAAACTGGAGCTGCTTCCCATGTAAATCGCTGCATAGGTATAGTAAATATAGGATAATGTCCTTTGCAGTGGAGTAGGTTTCAGTATAAATATGGATTTATCTCACCCAGTCAATAGATGTTGCTGAGGCAGTTTCCCCTTAGATGTAGACCAGTCAGCATTGGTATAAAGGCTTTATCTCTCCTGTCTCTGACACTTGCTGTGCACTCTCTTGGCTGAGAGTGTCATGGCGTTCTTACTTATTAATTGCTGCACTTCCACTGCTGTATTTTGCACTACTGCTTACTCTCTCATGCAATTTTCAGCTTATTTGTCTCCCCTCTCTCAGCTGCTCATCTCTGCGTAATGGCGTCGCCAGCTCTTTTCTCACCATGGCTCCAACTGACTTCTCAAACTGCTGTTCAATTTTCTTTTAAATAAACTTTATTTAAAATGGCACAGGCAACTACACTGTTGTCAAAAATGTCCTTGTTGTTATGGGATATCACAAATGCTCATATTTCCCTACCAATATCATTCAGCACATGAGATGATACATATAAATAAGTATTAATATTATAATTTATTAGCCCAATATTGTCCATTGTTGGAACCATGATTAAAATATTACTATACACAAAATGGAAAGCTGCTCAATCAGATTGTAATGTCACTCAGGTGCTAAAAGGGGAGGGGTAATTCTGTGTAGGAAAAAAAACTGTGTTCCCTAATGCACACCGAGTGAATAATATTACTACATAATAATAGTCAGATTATACGGAGATCTTAGTTGCGTATATCTACAGATATAGGGTTAAGCCCCCAGGCCGATCGACAAGGCTTCTCCGTCACTGGGGGTCCCTAATACTAGGTATGGGCCTGGGGTGCAGGACCCCACGATGCCGGCACAGGTCGGCAACCCAAGGTCAGCACACAGGTGAAAATTAATAGGGGTTAATAAGAAGCACAGAAGTGCTATGTAAGTGGTGTGATTAAAATAATATATACAAAGTGATAGGAAAAATAATAAGTGTTAATAAAGTGTTAGGGTGTGCCGACCTGAAGCAGCCCAGCCATACCGACACAGGGGCCACCGCACCCCACACCCACCCCATAAATAATTACAAATATATCTGGGTTAAATTCCCAGTGTAAGGCCACATGGTAATGGCACCTACAGCATCTGAGAGCCAGCTTACCTGGGGATACCCCTGGCTTCCCCTATGGCACTTCTGGAGTCAGCAATCCCTCCTAATGCTGACCCATTTATGCCTCTCTATATACAATACACAAAATGGAAAGCTGCTCAATCAGATTGTAATGTCACTCAGGTGCTAAAAGGGGAGGGGTAATTCTGTGTAGGAAAAAAAACTGTGTTCCCTAATGCACACCGAGTGAATAATATTACTACATAATAATAGTCAGATTATACGGAGATCTTAGTTGCGTATATCTACAGATATAGGGTTAAGCCCCCAGGCCGATCGACAAGGCTTCTCCGTCACTGGGGGTCCCTAATACTAGGTATGGGCCTGGGGTGCAGGACCCCACGATGCCGGCACAGGTCGGCCACCCCAGGTCAGCACACAGGTGAAAATGAATAGGGGTTAATAAGAAGCACAGAAGTGCTATGTAAGTGGTGTGATTAAAATAATATATACAAAGTGATAGGAAAAATAATAAGTGTTAATAAAGTGTTAGGGTGTGCCGACCTGAAGCAGCCCAGCCATACCGACCCAGGGGCCACCGCACCCCACCCCCACCCCATAAATAATTACAAATATATCTGGGTTAAATTCCCAGTGTAAGGCAACATGGTAATGGCACCTACAGCATCTGAGAGCCAGCTTACCTGGGGATACCCCTGGCTTCCCCTATGGCACTTCTGGAGTCAGCAATCCCTCCTAATGCTGACCCATTTATGCCTCACTATATACAATACACAAAATGGAAAGCTGCTCAATCAGATTGTAATGTCACTCAGGTGCTAAAAGGGGAGGGGTAATTCTGTGTAGGAAAAGCCTTGTCGATCGGCCTGGGGGCTTAACCCTATATCTGTAGATATATGCAACTAAGATCTCCGTATAATCTGACTATTATTATGTAGCAATATTATTCACTCGGTGTGCATTAGGGAACACAGTTTTTTTCCCTACACAGAATTACCCCTCCCCTTTTAGCACCTGAGTGACATTACAATCTGATTGAGCAGCTTTCCATTTTGTGTATTGTATATAGAGAGGCATAAATGGGTCAGCATTAGGAGGGATTGCTGACTCCAGAAGTGCCATAGGGGAAGCCAGGGGTATCCCCAGGTAAGCTGGCTCTCAGATGCTGTAGGTGCCATTACCATGTGGCCTTACACTTGGAATTTAACCCAGATATATTTGTAATTATTTATGGGGTGGGTGTGGGGTGCGGTGGCCCCTGTGTCGGTATGGCTGGGCTGCTTCAGGTCGGCACACCCTAACACTTTATTAACACTTATTATTTTTCCTATCACTTTGTATATATTATTTTAATCACACCACTTACATAGCACTTCTGTGCTTCTTATTAACCCCTATTAATTTTCACCTGTGTGCTGACCTGGGGTGGCCGACCTGTGCCGGCATCGTGGGGTCCTGCACCCCAGGCCCATACCTAGTATTAACCCCCAGTGACGGAGAAGCCTTGTCGATCGGCCTGGGGGCTTAACCCTAAGCCTGTAGATATACGCAACTAAGATCTCCGTATAATCTGACTATTATTATGTAGTAATATTATTCACTCGGTGTGCATTAGGGAACACAGTTTTTTTTCCTACACAGAATTACCCCTCCCCTTTTAGCACCTGAGTGACATTACAATCTGATTGAGCAGCTTTCCATTTTGTGTATTGTATATAGAGAGGCATAAATGGGTCAGCATTAGGAGGGATTGCTGACTCCAGAAGTGCCATAGGGGAAGCCAGGGCTATCCCCAGGTAAGCTGGCTCTCAGATGCTGTAGGTTCCATTACTATGTGGCCTTACACTGGGAATTTAACCCAGATATATTTGTAATTATTTATGGGGTGGGTGTGGGGTGCGGTGGCCCCTGTGTCGGTATGGCTGGGCTGCTTCAGGTCGGCACACCCTAACACTTTATTAACACTTATTATTTTTCCTATCACTTTGTATATATTATTTTAATCACACCACTTACATAGCACTTCTGTGCTTCTTATTAACCCATATTAATTTTCACCTGTGTGCTGACCTGGGGAGGCCGACCTGTGCCGGCATCGTGGGGTCCTGCACCCCAGGCCCTAACCTAGTATTAGGGACCCCCAGTGACGGAGAAGCCTTGTCGATCGGCCTGGGGGCTTAACCCTATATCTGTAGATATACGCAACTAAGATCTCCGTATAATCTGACTATTATTATGTAGTAATATTATTCACTCGGTGTGCATTAGGGAACACAGTTTTTTTTCCTACACAGAATTACTCCTCCCCTTTTAGCACCTGAGTGACATTACAATCTGATTGAGCAGCTTTCCATTTTGTGTATTGTATATAGAGAGGCATAAATGGGTCAGCATTAGGAGGGATTGCTGACTCCAGAAGTGCCATAGGGGAAGCCAGGGGTATCCCCAGGTAAGCTGGCTCTCAGATGCTGTAGGTGCCATTACCATGTGGCCTTACACTGGGAATTTAACCCAGATATATTTGTAATTATTTATGGGGTGGGTGTGGGGTGCGGTGGCCCCTGTGTCGGTATGGCTGGGCTGCTTCAGGTCGGCACACCCTAACACTTTATTAACACTTATTATTTTTCCTATCACTTTGTATATATTATTTTAATCACACCACTTACATAGCACTTCTGTGCTTCTTATTAACCCCTATTAATTTTCACCTGTGTGCTGACCTGGGGTGGCCGACCTGTGCCGGCATCGTGGGGTCCTGCACCCCAGGCCCCTACCTAGTATTAGGGACCCCCAGTGACGGAGAAGAGTTGTCGATCGGCCTGGGGGCTTAACCCTATATTTGTAGATATACGCAACTAAGATCTCCGTATAATCTGACTATTATTATGTAGTAATATTATTCACTCGGTGTGCATTAGGGAACACAGTTTTTTTTTCCTACACAGAATTACCCCTCCCTTTTAGCACCTGAGTGACATTACAATCTGATTGAGCAGCTTTCCATTTTGTGTATTGTATATAGAGAGGCATAAATGGGTCAGCATTAGGAGGGATTGCTGACTCCAGAAGTGCCATAGGGGAAGCCAGGGTATCCCCAGGTAAGCTGGCTCTCAGATGCTGTAGGTGCCATTAACATGTGGCCTTACACTGGGAATTTAACCCAGATATATTTGTAATTATTTATGGGGTGGTTGTGGGGTGCGGTGGCCCCTGTGTCGGTATGGCTGGGCTGCTTCAGGTCGGCACACCCTAACACTTTATTAACACTTATTATTTTTCCTATCACTTTGTATATATTATTTTAATCACACCACTTACATAGCACTTCTGTGCTTCTTATTAACCCCTATTAATTTTCACCTGTGTGCTGACCTGAGGTGGCCGACCTGTGCCGGCATCGTGGGGTCCTGCACCCCAGGCCCATACCTAGTATTAGGGACCCCCAGTGACGGAGAAGCCTTGTCGATCGGCCTGGGGGCTTAACCCTATATCTGTAGATATACGCAACTAAGATCTCCGTATAATCTGACTATTATTATGTAGTAATATTATTCACTCGGTGTGCATTAGGGAACACAGTTTTTTTTTCCTACACAGAATTACCCCTCCCTTTTAGCACCTGAGTGACATTACAATCTGATTGAGCAGCTTTCCATTTTGTGTATTGTATATAGAGAGGCATAAATGGGTCAGCATTAGGAGGGATTGCTGACTCCAGAAGTGCCATAGGGGAAGCCAGGGGTATCCCCAGGTAAGCTGGCTCTCAGATGCTGTAGGTGCCATTACCATGTGGCCTTACACTGGGAATTTAACCCAGATATATTTGTAATTATTTATGGGGTGGGTGTGGGGTGCGGTGGCCCCTGTGTCGGTATGGCTGGGCTGCTTCTGGTCGGCACACCCTAACACTTTATTAACACTTATTATTTTTCCTATCACTTTGTATATATTATTTTAATCACACCACTTACATAGCACTTCTGTGCTTCTTATTAACCCCTATTAATTTTCACCTGTGTGCTGACCTGGGGTGGCCGACCTGTGCCGGCATCGTGGGGTCCTGCACCCCAGGCCCATACCTAGTATTAACCCCCAGTGACGGAGAAGCCTTGTCGATCGGCCTGGGGGCTTAACCCTATATCTGTAGATATACGCAACTAAGATCTCCGTATAATCTGACTATTATTATGTAGTAATATTATTCACTCGGTGTGCATTAGGGAACACAGTTTTTTTTCCCACACAGAATTACCCCTCCCCTTTTAGCACCTGAGTGACATTACAATCTGATTGAGCAGCTTTCCATTTTGTGTATTGTATATAGAGAGGCATAAATGGGTCAGCATTAGGAGGGATTGCTGACTCCAGAAGTGCCATAGGGGAAGCCAGGGGTATCACCAGGTAAGCTGGCTCTCAGATGCTGTAGGTGCCATTACCATGTGGCCTTACACTAGGAATTTAACCCAGATATATTTGTAATTATTTATGGGGTGGGTGTGGGGTGCGGTGGCCCCTGTGTCGGTATGGCTGGGCTGCTTCAGGTCGGCACACCCTAACACTTTATTAACACTTATTATTTTTCCTATCACTTTGTATATATTATTTTAATCACACCACTTACATAGCACTTCTGTGCTTCTTATTAACCCCTATTAATTTTCACCTGTGTGCTGACCTGAGGTGGCCGACCTGTGCCGGCATCGTGGGGTCCTGCACCCCAGGCCTATACCTAGTATTAGGGACCCCCAGTGACGGAGAAGCCTTGTCGATCGGCCTGGGGGCTTAACCCTATATCTGTAGATATACGCAACTAAGATCTCCGTATAATCTGACTATTATTATGTAGTAATATTATTCACTCGGTGTGCATTAGGGAACACAGTTTTTTTTTCCTACACAGAATTACCCCTCCCCTTTTAGCACCTGAGTGACATTACAATCTGATTGAGCAGCTTTCCATTTTGTGTATTGTATATAGAGAGGCATAAATGGGTCAGCATTAGGAGGGATTGCTGACTCCAGAAGTGCCATAGGGGAAGCCAGGGGTATCCCCAGGTAAGCTGGCTCTCAGATGCTGTAGGTGCCATTACCATGTGGCCTTACACTGGGAATTCATCCCAGATATATTTGTAATTATTATGGGGTGGGTGTGGGGTGCGGTGGCCCCTGTGTCGGTATGGCTGGGCTGCTTCAGGTCGGCACACCCTAACACTTTATTAACACTTATTATTTTTCCTATCACTTTGTATATATTATTTTAATCACACCACTTACATAGCACTTCTGTGCTTCTTATTAACCCCTATTAATTTTCATCTGTGTGCTGACCTGGGGTGGCCGACCTGTGCCAGCATCGTGGGGTCCTGCACCCCAGGCCCATACCTAGTATTAGCCCCCAGTGACGGAGAAGCCTTGTCGATCGGCCTGGGGGCTTAACCCTATATCTGTAGATATACGCAACTAAGATCTCCGTATAATCTGACTATTATTATGTAGTAATATTATTCACTCGGTGTGCATTAGGGAACACAGTTTTTTTCCTACACAGAATTACCCCTCCCCTTTTAGCACCTGAGTGACATTACAATCTGATTGAGCAGCTTTCCATTTTGTGTATTGTATATACAGAGGCATAAATGGGTCAGCGTTAGGAGGGATTGCTGACTCCAGAAGTGCCATAGGGGAAGCCAGGGGTATCCCCAGGTAAGCTGGCTCTCAGATGCTGTAGGTGCCATTACCATGTGGCCTTACACTGGGAATTTAACCCAGATATATTTGTAATTATTTATGGGGTGGGTGTGGGGTGCGGTGGCCCCTGTGTCGGTATGGCTGGGCTGCTTCAGGTCGGCACACCCTAACACTTTATTAACACTTATTATTTTTCCTATCACTTTATATATATTATTTTAATCACACCACTTACATAGCACTTCTGTGCTTCTTATTAACCCCTATTAATTTTCACCTGTGTGCTGACCTGGGGTGGCCGACCTGTGCCGGCATCGTGGGGTCCTGCACCCCAGGCCCATACCTAGTATTAGGGACCCCCAGTGACGGAGAAGCCTTGTCGATCGGCCTGGGGGCTTAACCCTATATCTGTAGAAATACGCAACTAAGATCTCCGTATAATCTGACTATTATTATGTAGTAATATTATTCACTCGGTGTGCATTAGGGAACACAGTTTTTTATTCCTACACAGAATTACCCCTCCCTTTTAGCACCTGAGTGACATTACAATCTGATTGAGCAGCTTTCCATTTTGTGTATTGTATATAGAGAGGCATAAATGGGTCAGCATTAGGAGGGATTGCTGACTCCAGAAGTGCCATAGGGGAAGCCAGGGGTATCCCCAGGTAAGCTGGCTCTCAGATGCTGTAGGTGCCATTACCATGTGGCCTTACACTGGGAATTTAACCCAGATATATTTGTAATTATTTATGGGGTGGGTGTGGGGTGCGGTGGCCCCTGTGTCGGTATGGCTGGGCTGCTTCAGGTCGGCACACCCTAACACTTTATTAACACTTATTATTTTTCCTATCACTTTGTATATATTATTTTAATCACACCACTTACATAGCACTTCTGTGCTTCTTATTAACCCCTATTAATTTTCACCTGTGTGCTGACCTGGGGTGGCCGACCTGTGCCGGCATCGTGGGGTCCTGCACCCCAGGCCCATACCTAGTATTAACCCCCAGTGACGGAGAAGCCTTGTCGATCGGCCTGGGGGCTTAACCCTATATCTGTAGATATACGCAACTAAGATCTCCGTATAATCTGACTATTATTATGTAGTAATATTATTCACTCGGTGTGCATTAGGGAACACAGTTTTTTTCCTACACAGAATTACCCCTCCCCTTTTAGCACCTGAGTGACATTACAATCTGATTGAGCAGCTTTCCATTTTGTGTATTGTATATAGAGAGGCATAAATGGGTCAGCATTAGGAGGGATTGCTGACTCCAGAAGTGCCATAGGGGAAGCCAGGGGTATCCCCAGGTAAGCTGGCTCTCAGATGCTGTAGGTGCCATTACCATGTGGCCTTACACTAGGAATTTAACCCAGATATATTTGTAATTATTTATGGGGTGGGTGTGGGGTGCGGTGGCCCCTGTGTCAGTATGGCTGGGCTGCTTCAGGTCGGCACACCCTAACACTTTATTAACACTTATTATTTTTCCTATCACTTTGTATATATTATTTTAATCACACCACTTACATAGCACTTCTGTGCTTCTTATTAACCCCTATTCATTTTCACCTGTGTGCTGACCTGGGGTGGCCGACCTGTGCCGGCATCGTGGGGTCCTGCACCCCAGGCCCATACCTAGTATTAACCCCCAGTGACGGAGAAGCCTTGTCGATCGGCCAGGGGGCTTAACCCTATATCTGTAGATATACGCAACTAAGATCTCCGTATAATCTGACTATTATTATGTAGTAATATTATTCACTCGGTGTGCATTAGGGAACACAGTTTTTTTTTCCACACAGAATTACCCCTCCCCTTTTAGCACCTGAGTGACATTACAATCTGATTGAGCAGCTTTCCATTTTGTGTATTGTATATAGAGAGGCATAAATGGGTCAGCATTAGGAGGGATTGCTGACTCCAGAAGTGCCATAGGGGAAGCCAGGGGTATCACCAGGTAAGCTGGCTCTCAGATGCTGTAGGTGCCATTACCATGTGGCCTTACACTAGGAATTTAACCCAGATATATTTGTAATTATTTATGGGGTGGGTGTGGGGTGCGGTGGCCCCTGTGTCGGTATGGCTGGGCTGCTTCAGGTCGGCACACCCTAACACTTTATTAACACTTATTATTTTTCCTATCACTTTGTATATATTATTTTAATCACACCACTTACATAGCACTTCTGTGCTTCTTATTAACCCCTATTAATTTTCACCTGTGTGCTGACCTGAGGTGGCCGACCTGTGCCGGCATCGTGGGGTCCTGCACCCCAGGCCTATACCTAGTATTAGGGACCCCCAGTGACGGAGAAGCCTTGTCGATCGGCCTGGGGGCTTAACCCTATATCTGTAGATATACGCAACTAAGATCTCCGTATAATCTGACTATTATTATGTAGTAATATTATTCACTCGGTATGCATTAGGGAACACAGTTTTTTTTTCCTACACAGAATTACCCCTCCCCTTTTAGCACCTGAGTGACATTACAATCTGATTGAGCAGCTTTCCATTTTGTGTATTGTATATAGAGAGGCATAAATGGGTCAGCATTAGGAGGGATTGCTGACTCCAGAAGTGCCATAGGGGAAGCCAGGGGTATCCCCAGGTAAGCTGGCTCTCAGATGCTGTAGGTGCCATTACCATGTGGCCTTACACTGGGAATTCAACCCAGATATATTTGTAATTATTATGGGGTGGGTGTGGGGTGCGGTGGCCCCTGTGTCGGTATGGCTGGGCTGCTTCAGGTCGGCACACCCTAACACTTTATTAACACTTATTATTTTTCCTATCACTTTGTATATATTATTTTAATCACACCACTTACATAGCACTTCTGTGCTTCTTATTAACCCCTATTAATTTTCATCTGTGTGCTGACCTGGGGTGGCCGACCTGTGCCGGCATCGTGGGGTCCTGCACCCCAGGCCCATACCTAGTATTAGCCCCCAGTGACGGAGAAGCCTTGTCGATCGGCCTGGGGGCTTAACCCTATATCTGTAGATATACGCAACTAAGATCTCCGTATAATCTGACTATTATTATGTAGTAATATTATTCACTCGGTGTGCATTAGGGAACACAGTTTTTTTCCTACACAGAATTACCCCTCCCCTTTTAGCACCTGAGTGACATTACAATCTGATTGAGCAGCTTTCCATTTTGTGTATTGTATATACAGAGGCATAAATGGGTCAGCATTAGGAGGGATTGCTGACTCCAGAAGTGCCATAGGGGAAGCCAGGGGTATCCCCAGGTAAGCTGGCTCTCAGATGCTGTAGGTGCCATTACCATGTGGCCTTACACTGGGAATTTAACCCAGATATATTTGTAATTATTTATGGGGTGGGTGTGGGGTGCGGTGGACCCTGTGTCGGTATGGCTGGGCTGCTTCAGGTCGGCATACCCTAACACTTTATTAACACTTATTATTTTTCCTATCACTTTATATATATTATTTTAATCACACCACTTACATAGCACTTCTGTGCTTCTTATTAACCCCTATTAATTTTCACCTGTGTGCTGACCTGGGGTGGCCGACCTGTGCCGGCATCGTGGGGTCCTGCACCCCAGGCCCATACCTAGTATTAGGGACCCCCAGTGACGGAGAAGCCTTGTCGATCGGCCTGGGGGCTTAACCCTATATCTGTAGAAATACGCAACTAAGATCTCCGTATAATCTGACTATTATTATGTAGTAATATTATTCACTCGGTGTGCATTAGGGAACACAGTTTTTTATTCCTACACAGAATTACCCCTCCCTTTTAGCACCTGAGTGACATTACAATCTGATTGAGCAGCTTTCCATTTTGTGTATTGTATATAGAGAGGCATAAATGGGTCAGCATTAGGAGGGATTGCTGACTCCAGAAGTGCCATAGGGGAAGCCAGGGGTATCCCCAGGTAAGCTGGCTCTCAGATGCTGTAGGTGCCATTACCATGTGGCCTTACACTGGGAATTTAACCCAGATATATTTGTAATTATTTATGGGGTGGGTGTGGGGTGCGGTGGCCCCTGTGTCGGTATGGCTGGGCTGCTTCAGGTCGGCACACCCTAACACTTTATTAACACTTATTATTTTTCCTATCACTTTGTATATATTATTTTAATCACACCACTTACATAGCACTTCTGTGCTTCTTATTAACCCCTATTAATTTTCACCTGTGTGCTGACCTGGGGTGGCCGACCTGTGCCGGCATCGTGGGGTCCTGCACCCCAGGCCCATACCTAGTATTAACCCCCAGTGACGGAGAAGCCTTGTCGATCGGCCTGGGGGCTTAACCCTATATCTGTAGATATACGCAACTAAGATCTCCGTATAATCTGACTATTATTATGTAGTAATATTATTCACTCGGTGTGCATTAGGGAACACAGTTTTTTTCCTACACAGAATTACCCCTCCCCTTTTAGCACCTGAGTGACATTACAATCTGATTGAGCAGCTTTCCATTTTGTGTATTGTATATAGAGAGGCATAAATGGGTCAGCATTAGGAGGGATTGCTGACTCCAGAAGTGCCATAGGGGAAGCCAGGGGTATCCCCAGGTAAGCTGGCTCTCAGATGCTGTAGGTGCCATTACCATGTGGCCTTACACTAGGAATTTAACCCAGATATATTTGTAATTATTTATGGGGTGGGTGTGGGGTGCGGTGGCCCCTGTGTCAGTATGGCTGGGCTGCTTCAGGTCGGCACACCCTAACACTTTATTAACACTTATTATTTTTCCTATCACTTTGTATATATTATTTTAATCACACCACTTACATAGCACTTCTGTGCTTCTTATTAACCCCTATTCATTTTCACCTGTGTGCTGACCTGGGGTGGCCGACCTGTGCCGGCATCGTGGGGTCCTGCACCCCAGGCCCATACCTAGTATTAACCCCCAGTGACGGAGAAGCCTTGTCGATCGGCCTGGGGGCTCAACCCTATATCTGTAGATATACGCAACTAAGATCTCCGTATAATCTGACTATTATTATGTAGTAATATTATTCACTCGGTGTGCATTAGGGAACACAGTTTTTTTTCCTACACAGAATTACCCCTCCCCTTTTAGCACCTGAGTGACATTACAATCTGATTGAGCAGCTTTCCATTTTGTGTATTGTATATAGAGAGGCATAAATGGGTCAGCATTAGGAGGGATTGCTGACTCCAGAAGTGCCATAGGGGAAGCCAGGGGTATCCCCAGGTAAGCTGGCTCTCAGATGCTGTAGGTGCCATTACCATGTGGCCTTACACTGGGAATTTAACCCAGATATATTTGTAATTATTATGGGGTGGGTGTGGGGTGCGGTGGCCCCTGTGTCGGTATGGCTGGGCTGCTTCAGGTCGGCACACCCTAACACTTTATTAACACTTATTATTTTTCCTATCACTTTGTATATATTATTTTAATCACACCACTTACATAGCACTTCTGTGCTTCTTATTAACCCCTATTAATTTTCACCTGTGTGCTGACCTGGGGTGGCCGACCAGTGCCGGCATCGTGGGGTCCTGCACCCCAGGCCCATACCTAGTATTAGCCCCCAGTGACGGAGAAGCCTTGTCAATCGGCCTGGGGGCTTAACCCTATATCTATAGATATACGCAACTAAGATCTCCGTATAATCTGACTATTATTATGTAGTAATATTATTCACTCGGTGTGCATTAGGGAACACAGTTTTTTTTCCTACACAGAATTACCCCTCCCCTTTTAGCACCTGAGTGACATTACAATCTGATTGAGCAGCTTTCCATTTTGTGTTTTGTATATAGACAGGCATAAATGGGTCAGCATTAGGAGGGATTGCTGACTCCAGAAGTGCCATAGGGGAAGCCAGGGGTATCCCCAGGTAAGCTGTCTCTCAGATGCTGTAGGTGCCATTACCATGTGGCCTTACACTGGGAATTTAACCCAGATATATTTGTAATTATTTATGGGGTGGGTGTGGGGTGCGGTGGCCCCTGTGTCGGTATGGCTGGGCTGCTTCAGGTCGGCACACCCTAACACTTTATTAACACTTATTATTTTTCCTATCACTTTGTATATATTATTTTAATCACACCACTTACATAGCACTTCTGTGCTTCTTATTAACCCCTATTAATTTTCACCTGTGTGCTGACCTGGGGTGGCCGACCTGTGCCGGCATCGTGGGGTCCTGCACCCCAGGCCCATACCTAGTATTAGGGACCCCCAGTGACGGAGAAGCCTTGTCGATCGGCATGGGGGCTTAGCCCTATATCTGTAGATATACGCAACTAAGATCTCCGTATAATCTGACTATTATTATGTAGTAATATTATTCACTCGGTGTGCATTAGGGAACACAGTTTTTTTTTCCTACACAGAATTACCCCTCCCCTTTTAGCACCTGAGTGACATTACAATCCGATTGAGCAGCTTTCCATTTTGTGTATTGTATATAGAGAGGCATAAATGGGTCAGCATTAGGAGGGATTGCTGACTCCAGAAGTGCCATAGGGGAAGCCAGGGGTATCCCCAGGTAAGATGGCTCTCAGATGCTGTAGGTGCCATTACCATGTGGCCTTACACTGGGAATTTAACCCAGATATATTTGTAATTATTTATGGGGTGGGTGTGGGGTGCGGTGGCCCCTGTGTCGGTATGGCTGGGCTGCTTCAGGTCGGCACACCCTAACACTTTATTAACACTTATTATTTTTCCTATCACTTTGTATATATTATTTTAATCACACCACTTACATAGCACTTCTGTGCTTCTTATTAACCCCTATTAATTTTCACCTGTGTGCTGACCTGGGGTGGCCGACCTGTGCCGGCATCGTGGGGTCCTGCACCCCAGGCCCATACCTAGTATTAGGGACCCCCAGTGACGGAGAAGCCTTGTCGATCGGCCTGGGGGCTTAACCCTATATCTGTAGATATACGCAACTAAGATCTCCGTATAATCTGACTATTATTATGTAGTAATATTATTCACTCGGTGTGCATTAGGGAACACAGTTTTTTTTCCTACACAGAATTACCCCTTCCCTTTTAGCACCTGAGTGACATTACAATCTGATTGAGCAGCTTTCCATTTTGTGTATTGTATATAGAGAGGCATAAATGGGTCAGCATTAGGAGGGATTGCTGACTCCAGAAGTGCCATAGGGGAAGCCAGGGGTATCCCCAGGTAAGCTGGCTCTCAGATGCTGTAGGTGCCATTACCATGTGGCCTTACACTGGGAATTTAACCCAGATATATTTGTAATTATTTATGGGGTGGGTGTGGGGTGCGGTGGCCCCTGTGTCGGTATGGCTGGGCTGCTTCAGGTCGGCACACCCTAACACTTTATTAACACTTATTATTTTTCCTATCACTTTGTATATATTATTTTAATCACACCACTTACATAGCACTTCTGTGCTTCTTATTAACCCCTATTAATTTTCACCTGTGTGCTGACCTGGGGTGGCCGACCTGTGCCGGCATCGTGGGGTCCTGCACCCCAGGCCCATACCTAGTATTAGGGACCCCCAGTGACGGAGAAGCCTTGTCGATCGGCCTGGGGGCTCAACCCTATATCTGTAGATATACGCAACTAAGATCTCCGTATAATCTGACTATTATTATGTAGTAATATTATTCACTCGGTGTGCATTAGGGAACACAGTTTTTTTTCCTACACAGAATTACCCCTCCCCTTTTAGCACCTGAGTGACATTACAATCTGATTGAGCAGCTTTCCATTTTGTGTATTGTATATAGAGAGGCATAAATGGGTCAGCATTAGGAGGGATTGCTGACTCCAGAAGTGCCATAGGGGAAGCCAGGGGTATCCCCAGGTAAGCTGGCTCTCAGATGCTGTAGGTGCCATTACCATGTGGCCTTACACTGGGAATTTAACCCAGATATATTTGTAATTATTTATGGGGTGGGTGTGGGGTGCGGTGGCCCCTGTGTCGGTATGGCTGGGCTGCTTCAGGTCGGCACACCCTAACACTTTATTAACACTTATTATTTTTCCTATCACTTTGTATATATTATTTTAATCACACCACTTACATAGCACTTCTGTGCTTCTTATTAACCCCTATTAATTTTCACCTGTGTGCTGACCTGGGGTGGCCGACCTGTGCCGGCATCGTGGGGTCCTGCACCCCAGGCCCATACCTAGTATTAGGGACCCCCAGTAACGGAGAAGCCTTGTCGATCGGCCTGGGGGCTTAACCCTATATCTGTAGATATACGCAACTAAGATCTCCGTATAATCTGACTATTATTATGTAGTAATATTATTCACTCGGTGTGCATTAGGGAACACAGTTTTTTTTCCTACACAGAATTACCCCTCCCCTTTTAGCACCTGAGTGACATTACAATCTGATTGAGCAGCTTTCCATTTTGTGTATTGTATATAGAGAGGCATAAATGGGTCAGCATTAGGAGGGATTGCTGACTCCAGAAGTGGCATAGGGGAAGCCAGGGGTATCCCCAGGTAAGCTGGCTCTCAGATGCTGTAGGTGCCATTACCATGTGGCCTTACACTGGGAATTTAACCCAGATATATTTGAAATTATTTATGGGGTGGGTGTGGGGTGCGGTGGCCCCTGTGTCGGTATGGCTGGGCTGCTTCAGGTCGGCACACCCTAACACTTTATTAACACTTATTATTTTTCCTATCACTTTGTATATATTATTTTAATCACACCACTTACATAGCACTTCTGTGCTTCTTATTAACCCCTATTAATTTTCACCTGTGTGCTGACCTGGGGTGGCCGACCTGTGCCGGCATCGTGGGGTCCTGCACCCCAGGCCCATACCTAGTATTAGGGACCCCCAGTGACGGAGAAGCATTGTCGATCGGCCTGGGGGCTTAACCCTATATCTGTAGATATACGCAACTAAGATCTCCGTATAATCTGACTATTATTATGTAGTAATATTATTCACTCGGTGTGCATTAGGGAACACAGTTTTTTTTCCCTACACAGAATTACCCCTCCCCTTTTAGCACCTGAGTGACATTACAATCTGATTGAGCAGCTTTCCATTTTGTGTATTGTATATAGAGAGGCATAAATGGGTCAGCATTAGGAGGGATTGCTGACTCCAGAAGTGCCATAGGGGAAGCCAGGGGTATCCCCAGGTAAGCTGGCTCTCAGATGCTGTAGGTGCCATTACCATGTGGCCTTACACTGGGAATTTAACCCAGATATATTTGTAATTATTTATGGGGTGGGTGTGGGGTGCAGTGGCCCCTGTGTCGGTATGGCTGGGCTGCTTCAGGTCGGCACACCCTAACACTTTATTAACACTTATTATTTTTCCTATCACTTTGTATATATTATTTTAATCACACCACTTACATAGCACTTCTGTGCTTCTTATTAACCCCTATTAATTTTCACCTGTGTGCTGACCTGGGGTGGCCGACCTGTGCCGGCATCGTGGGGTCCTGCACCCCAGGCCCATACCTAGTATTAGGGACCCCCAGTGACGGAGAAGCCTTGTCGATCGGCCTGGGGGCTTAACCCTATATCTGTAGATATACGCAACTAAGATCTCCCTATAATCTGACTATTATTATGTAGTAATATTATTCACTCGGTGTGCATTAGGGAACACAGTTTTTTTTTCCTACACTTAAAATATTACTAACAATTTCATGCAGTAAAAGTTGAGAATGCCAAGCAGCCGGTATCATGTATAATATGCATAAAACTGATCATGGGCATATTTATTTTCTGTTTGAAGAAGTTAAGAATGGACATGCCCAGACAGTCTCACCCTCAGGGCTGGAGCTACCATTAGGCAGCTTTTGGCAACTGCCTTGGGCGCTGGGACCTTGGGGGCACCGCTGAAGCCACCTAAAACTAAAATAAAGGATGTCTCTGTAAGGAACATGGGGCAGATGTATTGAGCCTGGAGATGGCATAAGGAAGTGATAAACCAGTGATAAGTGCAAGGTGATAAACGCACCAGCAAGTCATCTCCTAACTATCAATTTGCATATTGGAGCTGATTGGCTGGTGCGTTTATCACCTTGCACTTATCACTGGTTTATCACTTCCTTATGCCTTCTCCAGGTTAATACATCTGCCCCTGAATCGGCGGAGCCATATGTGGACTGCAGACAAATTACTTGGATTACTACTACTACGTCTACTACTAAACTATGACTACTACTACTACTACTACTACTAATACTACTACTATAATAATAATAATAATAATAATGATGATGATGATGATGATGATGATGATGATAATAATAAATTAAGCATTTATTTTAAATAAATTAATACAAGTAAATAAAAGTAATAATAAAATAATGTTACTTTCTTCTATTTTAAGCTTTCATTGCATCTTCTCCTAGAAGCTCAAGATGATATTTTGCAACTTTTATTTGCTAAATAAGCCCAAATAACGATTTTGTTGATAGAATTAACAAAACATTTATAATATTATAATCTTCTTTAAATTACATCTAGTTGCAGTTAGGATGGCAATAGCAGGGGCAGCTTAATTTTTTTAATTTAGTGTTTTCTTTTTTATCTATATGATACATACAGTAGATTATACAATTTTATTTCTTATTTTTAAGTTTTTTTCTTTGTTTTTGTTTTTTAAACAGAACACATCTGAACTTTGGGGGTTCGCGACAAACCACATTTTGTCTCGTGTTGTTTTGGGTCAGATCTCGGATCTAAAAAACAAATCTTGTGTGTTGTGGATGGCAGGCAAGTCCCTTCCTCATGATTTAAGGTGATATTTCACACTGGAAATTACTGGAAATGTATGTTATTGATGTTAATAATACTGTAGGAACAACAACAGGTCCAAAAATTACATGGTTGTAGCTGTTTTTATAAATTTTAAAGTAATACAAAACCAAAACTGAACCAACACTTTAGGGCGGTTTTGCCAAAACCAAACCAAATCCAAAACATGGGTCCATGCACATCTATAGTTTCAATCCACTGCACATGTGGGAACCAGCAATGTCAGGTCATGTAGGTGCATATGTATCCTTGATAATAAATGTACTAATATTTAAAGAGGCAGGTGTGTGTGAGAGGGGCCAGATAGAGAGTATTGGAGGGGCATCAGGGTGAAGCTTTGCAAAGGGCTCCAAGAAACCTTGTACCAGCCCTACTCACAATCCAAGTTTGGAAGCATTTTATACAAAAGGCAGTGTGACTAATAGCAAGGGTTATCTCCATGTAATGACTAATCTCATTAGTTTACAAGGGTGATTTCTAATTTACCCAAAAACTTACTTTTCTGATCTTATCTTGCAGTATTTATCACTATAAACTGATTTTGTAAGGCTATACCGCTGTTCAAGCACTGTCCTGCTGACTCCCCTGCAGGCCATTGGGTCCCTCAGGGGGAATGTCGGGAAGTCTCCCTCTGTCCTCTGCTGCTCTGAAAAGCAGAACAGCAGTGAATGGATGCAGCAAGCATACTCCTCATATCTAAAAACTAGAGAGAGGGACTGAGGCAACCCAGGAGTTCGTGAAGCTTTCCCATGTCATGATAGCACTTATAAGAGACAGAGCCACTACCAGGACCGGGAAGTTGAGCATAAGAACCTCATTTGGACAGCAGTTATGTTTTCCACCAGCTATCAGCAGAGATCTAAAAGCGAGAGTGGACTCCTTATGTTAAAATTAAATTATTGGATGGAACTAATGAGACTTTTCCTCTAACCTGTACAATTGATTAGGGATGAGCGGGTTCAGATCTCTGAGATCCGAATCTCCGCGGACTTCAGGATCCGAGTCCAGATCTGAGTCCGACTCAGGACTTCCCGCCAGACTCTGATCCCAGATCGAGGCAAAACGTCATCATCCCACTGTCGGATCTCACGGGTTTTGGATTCTGTATAAGGAGCCGTGTGTCACCACCATTTTCACTGTGGACTTGGAGAGTGAAGGAGACAGACCTCTGTCTGTCTGTGGGTGGTGGCATACAGGGGAGCTGCAGTCCTGTGCTCTTCTGGGGTGGTGTCCTGTGCTGGTGTATTGTGCTGTTAGGGATGCTGCTGTCCTGTGCTGTTCTGGGGTGGTGTCCTGTGCTGGTGTACTGTGCTTTTCAGGGTGCTGCTGTTCTTGGCTGGTGTCCTATGCTGGTGTACTGTTCTTTTAGGGGTACTGCAGTCCTGTGCTGTACAGGGTTGCTGTTCTGGGGTGTCATATGCTGTTTGGGGTGTTGTACAGGGGTGCTGCAGTCCTGTGCTGTACAGGGGCACTGTTCTGTGTGCTGTAAAAATAAAGGGGCACTGTGGCCCTGTCGGGTGCTGTAAAAATAAAGGAATGCTGTGGCCCTGTCCTGTATGCTGTAAAAATACAGGGGTGCTGTAAAAATAAAGGGGTGCTATGGTCGTGTCCTGTTTGCTGTAAAAATAAAGGGGTGCTGTAAGAATACAGGGGTGCTGTGGCTCTGTCCTGTATGCTGTAAAAAGACAGGGGTGCTGTGGCCCTGTCCTGTATTCTGTAAAAATACAGGGGTGCTGTAAAAATAAAGGAACGCTGTGGCCCTGTCGAGTGCTGTAAAAATACAGGTGTGCTGGGGCCCTGTCCTGTATGCTGTAAAAATACAGGGGTGCTGGATAAAATAAAGGATTTCTGGCCCAGTCCTGTATGCTGTAAAAAATACAGGGGTGCTGTAAAAATACAGTGGTGCTGTGAAAATACAGGGGTGCCGTGGCCCTGTCCTTTATGCTGTAAAATACAGGGGTACTGTGGCCCTGTCCTGTATGCTTTAAAAAGACAGGGGTGCTGTAAAAATACAGAGGCTCCTACCACCATTTGCACGCCTTCTGCAAGTGCTGGGAGGAGCACTGCCAGTCCAGTTGCTGATATTGAGATTGAGGATGTCACTATACAAATACACCAGGATGAGGAGCATATTGGTTTAGCTGGCACTGCGGAGGAAGTTGACGATGAGGATTCTGATGGTGATGTGGTTTGTTTGAATAAGGCACCAGTGGAGACTGTTGTTGTTCATGGGATGAAAAAGCCCATTGTGATGCCTGGGCAAAATACCAAAAAATCCACTTCTTCAGTGTGGAATTATTTCTCCACAAATCCGGACAACAGGTGTCAAGCCATGTGTTGCCTTTGTCAATCCATAATAAGTAGGGGTAAGGACGTTAACCACCTAGGAACATCCTCCCATATACATCACCTGCAGCGCATTCATCATAGTCATTGTCAAGTTCAGAAACTTTGAGTAAGAGTGTAAGCAGTCCACTAACACCTAAATCCCTTTTTCCTGTTGTATCCAAGCTCCTGCAATCCACACCACCAACTCCCTCATCGTCAATCCTTAGTCAGGATCGTAAGTAGTCCTGCAGACCATATCACTAGCATGACTGATGAGTCTCCTCTCCTATCCAGGATGGTATCCGTTTGGATGGTCGACCATGTTATGGTCGACAGTCATTATGTCGACCACTATTGGTCGACATTGACATGGTCGATATGGACACATGGTCGACACATGGAAATAGTCGACACATGAAAAGGTCGACGTGAGTTTTTAAAAAAAAATTATTTTGGGGAACTTTTCCATACTTTACGATCCACGTGGACTACGATTGGAAACGGTAATCTGTGCCGAGCGCAGCGGTAGCAGAGCGAGGCACCTTGCCCAAAGCATGGCGAGTGAAGCGAGCCATGCGAGGGGACGTGGTGCACTAATTGGGGCTCCTTGTCTCTTTACGCAGAAAATGACACCAAAAAAAGAAGAAAAAAAACCCCATGTCGACATTTTCATGTGTCGACCTTTCATGTGTCGACCATTTTCATGTGTTGACCAGTTGTCAATTTCGACCATGCCAATGTCGACCAATAGTGGTCGACCATAACATGGTCGACCATTCATACCGGAATCGTCCAGGATTCCTCTGGAGGATCCTTGAGTGCTACGCCTACTGCTGCCACTGCTGTTGTTGCTGCTGGGAGTCAAAAGACCACTTGTACTACTGTAACTAAGCAATTGACTGTCCAACAGCAAAGCGGATTACTGAGGCCATAACAACTATGCTGGTGTTAAACGTGCATCCGGTATCCGCCATTAGCGCAGTGGGATTTAGACAGTTGATGGACGTACTGCGTCCCCGGTACCAAATCCCATCTAGATTCCACTTCACTAGGCAAGCGATTCCTAGACTGTACAGGGACATTAAGAAAAGTGTCCTCAGCGTCCTCAAAAATGCAGTTGTACCCATTGTCCACTTAACCACGGACATGTGGACAAGTGGAGCAGGGACTACATGACTGTGACAGCCCACTGGGTAGATGTATTGCCTTTCGCAGCAACAACAGCAGCGGCACCAGCATCTCACAAACGCCAACTCGTTTCTAGGCAGGCTACGCTGTGTATCACCGGTTTCCATAAGAGGCACACCGATGAGAACCTCTTACGAAAACTGAGGGACATCATTGCACAATGGCTTACCCCACTTAGACTCTCCTGGGGATTTGTGATATCTGACAGCGTCACCAATATTGTGCGAGTACTACATCTGGGCATATTCCACAATGTCCCATGCTTTGCTCACACATTTAATTAGTGGTGCAGAATTTTTTTTAAAATGACAGAGGCATGCAGGAGATGTTGTCAGTGGCCCAAAAAATTGTGGCCCACTTTCGACATTCAGCAACTGCATGCCGAAGACGGAAGCGCCAGCAAACACTCTTGAACCTGCCCTGCTATCACGTGAAGCAAGAGGTAGTAACGAGGTGGTATTCTACCCTCTATATGCTTCAGAGGATGGATTAGCAGCAAAGGGCCATTCAATCCTATACATCCACCTATGACATAGGCAAAGGAGGGGGAATGCACCTGACTCAAGCGCAGTGGAGAATTATTTCCATCTTGTGCAAGGTTCTCCAACCCTTCGAACTTGCCACATGTGAAGTCAGTTCAGACACTGCCAGCTTGAGTCAGGTCATTCACCTCATCAGGCTTTTGCAGAAGCAACTGGAGAAATTGAAGGAGGAGCTAAAATGGAGCGATTCCGCTAAGTTTGTGGGACTTGTGGATGGAGCCCTTCATGCACTTTGCCAGGATTCAAGGGAGGTCAATCTGTTGAAATCAGATCACTACATTTTGGCCACCGTGCTCGATCCTAGGTTTAAAGCCTATGTTGTATCTCTCTTTCCGGCAGACACAAGTCTGCAGAGGTGCAAAGACCTGCTGGTGAGAAAATTGTCAGCTCAAGCGGAACATGACACGTCAACAGCTCCTTCTTCATTTTCTCCCGCAACTGGGGCTGCAAGGATAATAATACAATTTCCTAGCCCACCCGCTGGCGGTGATGCAAGGCAGTCAGGAACAAGTTTTGACTGGTTCAGACTGAAGAAGCTGCCAACAATTACTGACATGTCTACTTTCACTGCATATGATGCTGTCACCATTGAAAGAATGGTGGAGGATTATACATCCAAGTAAGCATGTCAGACAGTCCGTATGTATACTGGCAGGAAAAAGAGGTCATTTGGAGTCCCTTGCACAACTGGCTTTATTTACCTAAGTTGCCCAACCTTCAGTGTGTACTCCGAAAGCGTGTTTAGTGCAGCTGGTAACCTTGTCAGCGATCGGCGTAGGAGGTTACTTCCACAAAATGTGGAGAAGATGATGTTCATCAAAATGAATGATAAATTCCTCCAGGAAGACCTTTATCAGCAATTGCCTCCAGAAAGTACACAGGGACCTGTGGTAGTCGATTCCAGTGGGGACGAATCAATACTGGAAAGGATGAGGAATTGGAGTATGAGGATGAGGATGACATCTTGCCTCTGTAGAGTCAGTTTGTGCAGGGAGAGATTAAGTGGTTCTTTTTTGGTGGGGGTCAAAACAAACCAATCATTTCAGCCACAGTTGTGTGGCAGACCCTGTCGCTGAAATGATTGGTTTGTTAAAGTGTGCATGTCCTGATTATTCAACATAAGGGTGGGTAAGGGGAACCAAAGAAAATTAAATCTTGCACCTCTTTTTTTCTGTGCATTATGTGCTCTTTGGGACCTTGTTTTTAAAACTGCCAAGCTGTCTGCCACTGCAGTGCCACTCCTAGAGGGGCCACGTATTTGTGCCTCCTGCCTGTGTCGCTTAGCTTAGTCATCCAGCTACCTCGGTGCCTTAGGCTTCGGTACCTTTTGGCCTAAAAACATTATTGTGAGGTGTAGACTGGAAATGAGTGGAAATGAATGTTATTGAGGCAATAATACTGTAGGGGAAAAAAACAAATTCGGTAATTTTAGCTGTTTTTATGGGTTTTTAAAAAAAAAATCCAGATCCAAAACCAAAACCCAAAAGGTGGTTTTGGCAAAACCTATCCAGATCCAAAACACGAACAGAGATCCAGATCCAAACACAAAACCCGAAAAGTGTCCGGTGCACATCTCTACAATTGGTCAGATTGATCTTTCACATTAGGGGGAAATGTATCAATCCTTTGAGAGACAAAGTGGAGAAGTAACTGCTAAATATGTCTGCTGTACTGTACCATATGCCATCTTGAATGGAGTGTAAATGAGTAATACATGCATATACTGCCCCTGTAAGCTGTCCTGCTTAGAAAATACATACAGTAACTTATAAAAAATGTCCTAGTGTCCCCCCCCCCCCATTATTTTATTAAATTGGCTATCATCAAATCAAGGCATATAACCAATAAATTAAAATAATTAAATTAGATGGGAAAAGGGGGAGGGGGGGTGTGGAGGGTGGCTGTTACTGTTGTGGCTAGGGGCACACACACCCCTAAATCCACCCTGCATTTCCTGTGATTGCCTTTCATTTTTTCATACACCCCACCCTGGTTTGACATGGTGATGGTCCTTCTGTCCCCCTACTGCTCCTTCCAATTCCTATCATCAGAACCCTCTCTGTCATTCTCTTCTTTTGAGGTCCATGTTATTCACCTCTTCTACCATGTTCACCAAGTAGTGGCCATCTATAATTCCCTGGTCCTATCTCCAAAGTCATGGACAACTTTTCCTATTGGCTCCCCTACTTTCTCACTCCTGACATTCCCTCCCTCATCGTTGGTGTTTTCAATAATACTATTGATGGCCCCACTGACTGCTCTGCCTCTAAAATCCCTCATTTCATCATTTGGTCTTACTGAACAGACCGCTTACCTTCCCATGCAGTGAGCACTCCTTTAACATGGTATTTACTCACTACTCTGATATTACCAATTACCCATACCCTATCTCTGACCATCATTTTCTTTTCTTCACCAAGTGTAAACTCGAGGCAATTTACTTGGTTTCATTCTCCCCCCTGCTCGACTCTCCTCTCCCCCATTGCCACCCTCTCATAACCCTCTACAATATAAGCCTAAGTTCTGCTCTGAATGCTGTTGCTTCAGCTGTTACTATGCACCTTTGCAGAACAATGCCTCAACCCTAGCATTCAAAATTCACCAGGTACCTGCAAAAGTTTTCTTGAACCACCGAGTGACACTGGAGAAAATTGCAAACCCAGGTGGACTTCTTCAACTTTAAATTCATACTCTCTTCCTACAGTGCTGATCTTTCTTTCTCTAAACAGTTTTATTTAAAAATGCCAGTCTCCACTGAAAACCCCATTGTCTCTTTGCTACCTTCCACTTCATTCTCTGCCCCCCTTCCATGCCTTCTCTCCTCACTTTCTGCAACTGGCTTTGCCTCCCACTTCACATCCAAAATGTAATCCATCCATCTGGACATTGCATTCCACTAGGCCCTGCTTACCCCACCCACATCTTAACCCTCAATCCAGCCAACTCTGACTTTGTTCTCCCCAGTTTCTGGAGAAGTCATAGATCTTAGTTGTCCCCTACTCCCACCTTCCCCCTTAATCCTATCTACTCCCACCTCTACTACCTCTCTCCCATAGCTTGTTCACATCTTGGCCATCTCATCAACCTTTATCACTCATTAGACACCATCTCCTCTACATTTAAGTATGTTGTTGTCTCTCCCACTGTTAAAAATATTTACCTGACACTCTTTTTAATTACAGCCCATTTCTCTCCTCCCCTTGTCTCAAAGATTTTTGAGCTGATTGTCTGCAACTGACTTTTCCCTTTTCTTTCCTGCCACTACCTGCTTGCCCCATTTCCTTCTGATTTGTGGCCTCTTTATTCTACATATACTGGTCTTACTAAAGTCAGTAATAATATTCCTGTTGCCAAAGCTAAGGGCTATTACACTCTGCTAAGTCTCTGTGACATGACCACTGCTTTTGACACCATGGACCCACCTAGCCTCCTGCAAATCCTTCACTTCTATCCTGACTGTCTTCTAACCTCTCTGACCTCTCTTTATCTTCTCTTGGCTCAACATTTCCCCTTATTCAACTATCAGTTGGTGTCCCCCAAATTCCAGCTTAGTCATCTTCTATTCTCCCTCTATATTTCCTCCCTAGGTGAGCTCATCTTTTTGGACTCCTATATCATCTTTAAAGTGATGACACTCCCCTGTACTCATCCCCTCTTTCCTCACTTGTGTCTCCAGCTGTCTCTCTGTTAAACCTCTAGAATGTCACAGTTCCTTCTTAAATATAATATGTCTAAAACAGAATTGATTGTCTTCTTTCCCTCCCTAGTCCCCTCTTTCCCCTGATTGCACTATCCATCAACAACCTCACCATCTCCTCTATCATGCAAGTCTTCTGTCTTGGAGTTATCTTTGCTGTCAACCTCACCTTCAAACCACATATTCAGACCCTCTACCAACCTTGTCACTTCCATATTCATAATATCTCCAGGATCAGAACCTTTCTTGTCCTAGAAACTAGAAAGACCCTCATCCACTCACTGGTCATCTCCAAACTGGACTACTGCAACCTCCTATTAACTGGCCTCACTGACTCCCACCACTCTTCAGTCCAGTCTGTCCTCAATGCTTCTGCTAGACTCATCCTCCTTTCCAAATAAACTGTTTCTGCCTCCCCCTTCACCAGGACCTCCACTGGTTTCCCCTTATCTTCATATTCAAATTTAAATGCCTCCCAGTCAACAATAAAACCCTCACCCAATTCACTTGCCCCTACATTCCTGACCTCATCACCCTCCACACTCCTGGCTTCCCGCTGTGCTCAGCCAATGATTGCTATCTCTCCTACCAACTGATTACTTCCTTCCACTCCCATCTCCAAGATTTCACCTGGTCTGCTCCCTATCACTGAAACGCACTCCCTCTCCTAATTAGACTCTCCACTTCTCTCCAAAGCTTCAAACAAGCTCTCAAAATCCACCTCTTTATTAAAGCCTTCCAGTTCTCATCCTCAAGGCTACCATCAGAAATTGTGGGGCCTGACAAAATAAGCAGGGCCCTCCCTCTCCAATGTGTTGGCAGAGGTGTCGATAATGTGGGTGGAGCTACAGCAGGACAGGGCATCAATTGGTGCATCAATGTGTCCAACCTCAAAGAAATCGATAATTAATTTTACATACCCATACCTGCTGTTCCCTCAAAAGTTGGGGTGCTGACCCCCAGAAAATCGTAAACTAACAAACAATAGAGCAGACATTCCCAACCTCAGTCCTCAAGGCACACTAACAGTGCAGGTTTTAGTGATATCCAGGCTTCAGCACGTATGGTTAATTCCAAGATACACAGAAAATAATAAATACAATCTATCAACTGATGGATGGATTTCAACAGTAAAATAATATGTATGCCCACATCAGTAGCAGCTCTTTCCGTAGGCAAACAGGATTTTTGCCCGGGGCGCCGCAGTCCTGGGGGCGCCACCTGTCCCTTCCCACTGGTGCCGTGTGTTGCGTCTGATGTCATTGCGCACTGTGGGAGCGGTGTCAGCCACTAGAGGTCATAACTGACCTCTAGTGTCTGTGTGCAGCGCTATGGGAGAGATGTCATGATATCTCTCCCATAGATCCGAGGAGTGGCGCCCGAAGATGGAGGACAGCAGCAGCGGTCTGGAAGCAGGAGCGGGGCTGGTGAGTATTTTTTTTTTTGTAAGCGCAGCTACCTGGGGCACAGCAACAGGGGGCACATATACTGAGGGCACAGCAACAGGGCACAACTACTGAGGGCACAGCAACAGGGGCACAACTACTGAGGGCACAGCAACATGGGGCACAACTACTGAGGGCACAGCAACAGGGGGCAAAACTACAGGGGCACAACTACTGAGGGCACAGCAACAGGGGGCACAACTACTGAGGGCACAGCAACAGGGGGCAAAACTACAGGGGCACAACTACTGAGGGCACAGCAACATGGGGCAAAACTACAGGGGCACAACTACTGAGGGCACAGCAACAGGGGGCACAACTACTGAGGGCACAGCAACAGGGGGCAAAACTACAGGGGGCAAAACTGTGGCCATGCCTCCTCCCTATGAAGCCATGCCCCTATTTTTTTGCCACGCACTAACCCTGTTTTACCTATGGGGGGGAGGGCGCCAAAGGAAACTTTCGCCTTGGGCGCCACAAGATCTAGAACCGGCCCTGGCCCACATAGAGCTAGAAGTCCTTACAGGTTGAAATATAAAAATAAAACTGGTTAATAAGCAACACGGTCTGTTTAGAAGAAGTGCTCCTTGAAGCTGTTAGAAAAGCAAGGCAACTAAAGGGATGGAAGTTACTGTGAATATTAGTATAGTCTCATAAAATAACGATGAGTGCAGGGAGATGGTGTTAATATGTATGTGCAGGCAGCCAAAAATAAGAGCTGTTGACAAGAGCAAATAGATGGGTAGCAATAGTGTAGAAAGAGTCTGTTAGTTAGTAGTATTATAATACCCACTGTGTATGTAAATATTTAAATCCGCTGAATACTGTAGATGGAATGTCAAAGTTCTTAGGGGTCAACTGGTCACCATAATAATAGGATCCAAATCCAGATGGTTTCCGTTTTGTTGGTACCCCAGTAATGATGTACCGCCGTGTAGGTAGTGATGACACTCAGCAGGGAATCACTGGTGGTCTTCTGTGTTGCTATCAGCAGCCTCCAGTGTCTACATCAGCGGTACTTGTTAGGCATTGAGTAGCTCCTAACATTCTCATCAGTGGCTAACAGCGGCTCTGTCTGCAGCCCCCAGCATCTATCTCAACAGCAACTGGTTGACAAATTGGCAGCAATGTCATTGGAAAGCAGCAGCTCTATTCCCAGAGTCTCAGTTGCTGTACTGAGCATGGTGGAGCTCAACAGCTGTTGTGTCCAGATTGGCTGCTCCTGATTGGTTGCTGGTCCACAAGCTGCGATTGGCCTCCAGCTGACTCCAAATTTGAAATGCCACCGCTGTCTCTCCATGCCTGGCTGTGATCTGTTGGCGGGCCGCCTCTCTGTCTGGGCCTGGGACTACAGTCCTGGCAGTCCATCCCTGATGGTGGCCCTGCTCATCCAGACTCCATGCTTCTTCCTTTCTTCCTTCTCATGTTCTGTGGCTTACCTCAGCATATCCTGTAAAACTGCATTTGCTTCAGCTCAGCATGCAAACTACAATCTGTGTTACTTACTCCTGATTAGCCACCTGAGTAGGAATTTCTCTGTGAGTAATCAGGCAGATCCTGTGCGCAACATTTGATTCTCCACTGTGCTCAGCTTTCTTGTGTTTGGGCCTAAAAGTCATCATCCTCTTTTTATATATATATATATATATATATATATATATATATATATATATATATATACACTGCTCAAAAAAATAAAGGGAACACTAAAATAACACATCCTTGATCTGAATGAATGAAATATTCTTATTAAATACTTTGTTCTTTACATAGTTGAATGTGCTGACAACAAAATCACACAAAAATTATCAATGGAAATCAAATTTATTAACCCATAGAGGTCTGGATTTGGAGTCACCCTCAAAATTAAAGTGGAAAAACACACTACAGGCTGATCCAACTTTGATGTAATGTCCTAAAAACAAGTCAAAATGAGGCTCAGTAGTGTGTGTGGCCTTCACGTCCCAGTATGACCTCCCTACAAACCACACAAGTGGCTCAGATAGTGCAGCTCATCCAGGATGACACATCAATGCGAGCTGTGGCAAGAAGGTTTGCTGTGTCTGTCAGCGTAGTGTCCAGAGCATGGAGGCGCTACTAGGAGACCGGCCAGTACATCAGGAGACGTGGAGGAGGCCGTAGGAGGGCAACAACCCAGCAGCAGGACCGCTACCTCCGCCTTTGTGCAAGGTGGAACAGGAGGAGCACTGCCAGAGCCCTGCAAAATGACCTCCAGCAAGCCACAAATGTGCACATGTCTACTCAAATGATCAGAAACAGACTCCATGAGGGTGGTATGAGGGCCCGACGTCCACAGGTGGGGGTTGTGCTTACAGCCCAACACCGTGCAGGACGTTTGGCATTTGCCAGAGAACACCAAGATTGGCAAATTCGCCACTGGCGCCCTGTGCTCTTCACAGATGAAAGCAGGTTCTCACTGAGCACATGTGACAGACGTGACAGAGTCTGGAGACGCCAAGGAGAACATTCTGCTGCCTGCAACATCCTCCAGCATGACCGGTTTGGCAGTGGGTCAGTAATGGTGTGGGGTGGCATTTCTTTGGGGGGCCGCACAGCCCTCCATGTGCTCGCCAGAGGTAGCCTGACTGCCATTAGGTACCGAGATGAGATTCTCAGACCCCTTGTGAGACCATATGCTGGTGCGGTTGGATTCCTCCTAATGCAAGACAATGCTAGACCTCATGTGGCTGGAGTGTGTCAGCAGTTCCTGCAAGATGAAGGCATTGATGCTATGGACTGGCCTACCCGTTCCCCAGACCTGAATCCAATTGAGCACATCTGGGACATCATGTCTCGCTCCATCCACCAATGCCACGTTGCACCACAGACTGTCCAGGAGTTGGCGGATGCTTTAGTCCAGGTCTGGGAGGAGATCCCTCAGGAGACCATCTGCCACCTCATCAGGAGCATGCCCAGGCGTTGTAGGGAGGTCATACAGGCACGTGGAGGCCACACACACTACTGAGCCTCATTTTGACTTGTTTTTAGGACATTACATCAAAGTTGGATCAGCCTGTAGTGTGTTTTTCCACTTTAATTTTGAGGGTGATTCCAAATCAAGACCTCCATGGGTTAATAAATTTGATTTCCATTGATAATTTTTGTGTGATTTTGTTGTCAGCACATTCAACTATGTAAAGAACAGTATTTAATAGAATATTTCATTCATTCAGATCTAGGATGTGTTATTTTAGTGTTCCCTTTATTTTTTTGAGCAGTGTATATATATATATATATATATATATATATGTGTGTATATATAAATGTGTATATATATATATATATATATATATATTAGAGATGTGCACCGGAATTTTTTTGGGTTTTTAGTTTTGGTTTTGGATTCGGTTCCGCGGCCATGTTTTGGATTCGGACGCGTTTTGGCAAAACCTCCCTGAAAATTTTTTGTCGGATTCGGGTGTGTTTTGGATTCGGTGTTTTTTCAAAAACCCCTCAAAAACAGCTTAAATCATAGAATTTGCGGGTAATTTTAATCCTATAGTATTATTAACCTCAATAACCTCAATTTCCACTCATTTCCAGTCTATTCTGAACACCTCACACCTCACAATACTATTTTTAGTCCTAAAATTTGCACCGAGGTTGCTGGATGACTAAGCAAAGCGACCCAAGAGGGCGGCACAAACACCTGGCCCATCTAGGAGTGGCACTGCAGTGTCAGACAGGATGGCACTTAAAATAATTGGCCCCAAACAGCACATGATGCAAAGAAAAGAGAAAAAGAGGTGCACTGTGGTCGCTGGACGGCTAAGCTAAGCGACACAAACACCTCAATATCACAGGAATTATTTGTTCTAATCAATGGTATTATTGGTCCAAATCACTGGAAGAAAATGACAAAATCACAGGAATTATTCATTCTAATCAATGGTATTATTGGTCCAAATCACTGGAAGAAAAGGACAAAATCACTGGAATTATTTGTAAACATTTGTAGAAAGTCACTGCTTTCTGATTACAGAAATGCTCAGATATTCCTGCGAATCCACAATCCCTTCCCAGAGGAAAAAGAAATTGAGAAACCGTTGTTTGAGAACGTTTGTTCTCTTTCCCTTACAAAGGAACAAACCACTTTCCAAGAAGACTGACATTTTTGGGATTATGGAGACATAATGTTTTTGAATATAAATCCTAAAGCAGGTGGTGTATTAGAGCAAAAGAGTGCAATAGACCAGCCATGCAGTTTCTGAAATATTATGACTAAATGTTACTGTATTTCATAAGCACTCATTCCTAACTCTGCTAAGTACTGTTTGGTATACTGTATCTGGCTTCCATGAGGTAGTTGTCCATTATTTCAGCTTCCATTGACCCTTTTGAAAGTGGTAGAAGTTATCGTTTTTTTATTTTATTTTTATTTTCCCCTATTTTTAATTTTCTCCTGCATAGCCCAGTAAAATGTTGCAATGTTAAGTATTGACTTGTGCCTTCTGGGGGTCCACTTCTTCACCAAACCAAGTCAAATCTCATCCTAACCCTCTGTTCCACATTCTCTATGTACCCCATCTGTGTCTCCCATGTCTGTCTACTCCTCCTCTTTAGATTGTAAGCTCTCACAAGCAGGGCCCTCTTCCCTCATGTGCTTATCCTTTGTCTTACTTTAATAATCTTCAACTGTACCACATCCAGCAGTCTTTTGCCACCTGATACTTATTTCAGTGTCATCTGCTGATGTAACTATGTGTGTTTACCCTGTACTTGTCCTATAATGTCATCAACTGTAAGTTGCTGTTTTCCTGTTTAATTATTTATGTACTCTGTAATTGGGTGCTGCAGAACCCTAGTGGCGCCATATAAATAAAGGATGATGATAATAATAATAATAATAATAATAATATAGGGTATATAATCCCCAGGTGTATCTCACACATCACACAGTACAGTATATAGGGTGTATAATTCCCAGGTGTATCTCACACATTGCTCAGTACAGATTACAGGACGTATAATCACCAGGTGTATAACACACGTCGCACAGTACAGTATACATACTGGTCACAACAATGCAGCAGATATTGAGCACTGATCAGGATACTAGAAGTGACACAGAGCAGCAAGATACAGCAATGGCCTACTGTACTGTACTATATATGTATACTGCTGGTCACCAAAATGCTGCACTGTCCTACTATATACTGCTCACAATAATGCATAATGCAGCACAGATATGGAATGGATACTTGCAGTGACACAGAGCTGCAAGATACTACAGCAATGGCCTAATATACTGTACAACTATATTGGTCACCAAAATGCTGCACTGTAATACTATATATACTGCTCACAAAAATGCAGCACAGATATGGAATGGATACTTGCAGTGACACAGAGCTGCAAGATACTACAGCAATGGCCTAATGTACTGTACAACTATATACTGTTGGTCACCAAAATGCTGCACTGTAATACTATATATACTGCTCACAAAATGCAGCACAGATATGGAATGGATACTTGCAGTGACACAGAGTTGCAAGATACTACAGCAATGGCCTAATGTACTGTACAACTATATACTGTTGGTCACCAAAATGCTGCACTGTAATACTATATATACTGCTCACAAAAATGCAGCACAGATATGGAATGGATGCTTGCAGTGACACAGAGTTGCAAGATACTACAGCAATGGTCTAATGTACTGTACAACTATATACTGTTGGTCACCAAAATGAAGCACACTGAGCACATATATTTGCAGCACACTGAGGACAGATATGGAGCTTTTCAGGCAGAGAATGTACATATTTTCAGCACACTGAGCACAGATATTTGCAGCACACTGAGCACAGATATTTGCAGCACACTGAGCACAGATTACGGAGCTTTTCTGGGAGAGAACACAGCCATGTCCTCTCCGTTGAATCTCCAATGCACGAGTGAAAATGGCGGCGACGCGTGGCTCTTTATATAGAATACGAATCTCGCGAGAATCCGACAGCGGGATGATGACGTTCGGGCGCGTTCGGGTTAATCGAGCAAGGTGGGAAGATCTTAGGCTGCCTCGGAACCGTGTAAAATAGGTGAAGTTCGGGGGGGTTCGGATCTCGAGGAACCGAACCCGCTCATCTCTAATATATATATACACACACACACACACATTTCCAGATTGTCTGCGCCCGATCTGGTGCTACCACAGGCGGCTCTGCTCAGATGTGTAAGAGAGCAGAGCTGCTAGCAGCGCCGGCCATCGAGTGCTCCCGGAGCTGCGTCTTTGCTCCTCTCCTCGCTCAGGGGGCTGCCCAGCACAGCACAGGCGGCTTGTAATGAGTCAATCTGACTGTTTACAATACGCAGACTTTGGACCCCATGATGGCGCCGTGGTGGCGGCACAAGGGGGATGCGGGCAGTTGTGCCCTCAGGGCGGCTGCGCTGTGTGCCAGGCACCACTGGCACACACATACTTACGGCCCTGATGGGAAGGATAGGCTGCACCCTGGGGTGAGTAGGTTTAGTCTGAGGGGAGGGTGGGTTAGGGTTAGGCACCCCGCTGGAGGGTTAGGCTGCTGTAAGGGGGGGTTAGGTTTCAGCTGCAGAAAGGGGGGGGGTTGGGTGAAGGCGCCACCGGTGAGTGTCAGTGTTAGGCTGCTGGGGGGTTGGGATTGCAGATTTTAAAAATTATAGTTAGGAGCTGACTGGCTGGTGCATTATCTCCTTGCACTTATCACAGCTTTATCACTTCATTATCCCTTCTACAGGCTTAATACATCTGCCCCATTGATCCCTATGGCTACACGCATTTTCAAATTAGGTTTCTCGTGACCACTTATATGTAACCACATGTGAGTAATACACAATACAAGGCCAGAAATATATCAGTATCTTTTCACCAACAAGTAGATCTTATTGAGCAACAATGCTCAGGGGCAGCAGTGCACTTCCACTTTAACACGACGCTCATAGGTGTTAAGGCCCAAACTAGCTGATTTTGAGCTCAGAGTAACTCACTTTTGGCGTTTTGAGCTACTTTGAGCTCAAACTCGGCCAGTGTGCATGGGCGGGCGATGAGCGGTGAGCACTGATGCGCGCTCCCGCATCATCACTAGTCGCCGCCATCCGTCGGGCTGTTTTACCGACCGAGTGAACCAATTTTCACAGTCACCTACTGTGGAAAGTGGTTCACCCCCTGTGAACATCGCTGGGCACAGTGAAATGTGTATGCACTGAGCTATTTTCCTGCCAGCGATGTTCACATCATCGCCCAGCATACACACTGGGCAAAAACGCCCAGTGTGTATGTACCTCTACCTTCAAAATCTCCATAACATGCTTTTCAAAAGTAGGTGTGTGTGTGTGTGTGTGTGTGTGTGTGTACTAGCTGCCTAAAAAGTTTAAATCCCCAAAGTGTTCATTCTATGACAATATTCCATTATTATTTAAACATGAACTACATAAACAATCTCGTGTGCTTCTATACATTCCTCCAGGAGCTGAATCTGGTTATTTGTATTACAGAATTCTTACCTTTCCTATATCCTGCCATGTACGGACCGGCTTGGCATGCCATAGACTATGAGATTTAGCCATGCTTTGGAATTTTTCTTAATTTGCTTCTTTAATATGCTACTTTATACATATACTATGCCTGGCATGCCAAATTGAGCAAAATAGAAAAGGTGTATGTGGACACATCTGTATGTCTCCATGCAAACCAAAATATTAACTTAGTAGTAAGTTCTGTGGGCAAAGGACTGCTCTGTGGTTTTATTTTTTGATGCCTATTTAAAAATTTATTTGTCACAGTCATATTTGCACAAATAATGGATTAATCAATTACAAATCTAGAAAAGTTGAAACGTAGTAAGTAAAAAATAAGATCACCGTCAAGGTTATATTTGCTTATTTCATTGATTTTGCATACAACTTACAGCATGAAGTGAATACACGTCTCATGCCAATATGTGTTTTGCTTATGCTAGATAACAACATTTTTTTTAAAGATTTGAATTAAAAATGAGCAATTTTGTGCTAATGGAGCAGTGAAATTTTGTTAGCACTCAGGGGACTGTGGGTTGAGACATATTGTTGCTTAGCAACATGGTGTAACGTGACAACTGGAAATGCACTATAAAGTCATTTAAAACTATAAGGGCTTTCCATTTAGAAAATGGTTTGAGAAGTTGCATTATGCATGTGTGTGTCAACTGTTCCAAAATTGTCTCCATTTTCCTCAATTCTAGTTGTGCACCCGATACCTTGCATGAGTTTGTCTGTTTCAGAAAAGGTTTTCATGACACACTATGGGTTATTGATGGTTTCAGATTACTCTATTAAATGAGTGATCGACCCCCCCCCAACGACAAAAAAAGGGTCCCAAATCCTTTTAACGGTCCACTGTGGTTGTAACACAATTATATACTGTAATCTAATAAAGTCATTACTAATACTAATAATATTTTAATAGTAATTTTTGCACATATATTTAATTTTGGATAATTCAAATTTTTACTTAAAAAAATATGCTTCATTTGTAGCTAACAAAAAATTGTTAATTCACAGCTAAACTATGAGTTGTAATATAAATGTAAAAAAGTTAAAGACAGGTTCTAGCTGTAAGAGTTAATATGGATAACAGGTAGGGAAATAGAAAATGTCCTTAAGGTTTATACACAGTGGGAGGAAACTTACTTGCCTCATAACACCAGTGGCGTGCAGTGAGGTTAGTGGCTGGTGAGGCACTACAGCCATAATGCCCGCCGAATCCTGCCGATGACCCCTACCGCCACCGGGCCAATGCCCGCTACTGCCCCTGAGCCGATGCCCGCTGCCACTGCCAATGGCTTATAAACTTGCCCACAATCAACTGACCCAGCCCTCCGCCACTAATTTGCATCTCAGTCCGATGCCGCCAATGCCCGCTGCCTGCCTGCTCATCATACTTGAGATATATTGTACATTTTTATAGAAATTTTTTTTTGTGTTTGGGAAGGGAGTGGGAGGAGAACATAAATGCAATTCTGTTGTCCAGGGCTTCCATTAACTTAATGGAGAAGGGGCTGAATGGGTTAAAAAATGTAAAAAAAAATTGTGTGAGGTCCCCCCTCCTAAGTATAACCAGCCTCGGGCTCTTTGAGCCAGTCCTGGTTGTTTAAATACTGGGGAAAAAATTGGACAGGGGTTCCCCGTATTTAGAGAACCAGCACCGGGCTCTTAGTCCGGTCCTGGTTCCAAAAATACGGGGGACAAAAGACGTAGGGGTCCCCCGTATTTTTAAAACCAGCACCGGGCTCCACTAGCCAGGGACATAAAGCCACAGCCGGGGGACACATTTATGTAGGTCCCTGCGGCCGTGGCATTACCCCCCCAACTAGTACCCCTGGCCGGGGTTCCCTGGAGGAGTGGGGACCCCTTAGATGAAGGGGTCCCCCCCTCCAAGCACCAAGGGCCAGGGGTGAAGCCCGAGGCTGTCCCCCCCATCCGTGGGCGGTGGATGGGAGGCTGATAGCCATAAGAATGTTAAAAAAATAATATTGTTATTTGTTGTGGAACTACAAGGCCCAGCAAGCCTCCCCTGCTTGCTGGTACTTGGAGAACCTCAAGTACCGGCATGCAGGGAAATAATGGGCCCGCTGGTACCTGTAGTTCTACAACAACAAAAAATACCCAAATAAAAACACAACACACACACCGTGACAGTAAAAATTTATTACATCACACTTACACACTCACACAAACTTACCTACATCCCACGCCGGTCACGTCCACTTGTCCAGTAGAATCCAATAGGGCCGATACCTGTAAAAATGAGAGACAGATTACTTACCTACATCCCACGCCGGTCACGTCCACTTGTCCAGTAGAATCCAATAAGGCCGGTACCTGTAAAAAAATTAACATTAAACTTCAATCCACAGGAGGGGGGAAAAGAGGAGAGAGAGAGGAGAGAGAGAGAGAAGAGAGAGAGAGAGAGAGAGAGAGAGACTCTCTGACTAACCTGCTGCTGGCTGTGAGTGGGAGGTGGTCGGGGGTGAGCCGCAAACCGCTGCTGACAGCGGGAGGGCGGAGGAGGACGGGGCGGATGGAGGAGGATGAAGGGAGAGACGGGGCGGACAGAGTAAACAGAGAGAGAACCGCACACCGCTGCTGTCAGCGGGAGGAGGTCGGGGGAGAGCCGCAAACCGCGCTGACAGCGGGAAGGCGGTAGAGGACGGGGCGGATGGAGGAGGACGAAGGGAGAGATGGGCCGGACGGAGCCAGCCGAGGAGGACGGGGGGAGAGCCGCACACCGCTGCTGTCAGCGGGAGGAGGACGGGGAGAGCCGCACAAAGTCACCGCTGGGACCCGCCGCTTCTGGGTGATTGGACAAGCGGATTCAGCACTGGATCCACTGTCCAATCACAGGTGCCTCGCTGACACGCTTTTACGCTGTTTTTGAATGGGCTTTTAAAGCCCAGTGCTTGGCCCCGCCCCCCGCTCTGTCCCGTCTGCATTGTGTTTGGGAGGCACTGCTATCAGTGCCTCCCAAACACATAAGCACAGAAAATTATTAGAATTAAATAAAGAACATACTTATGACACAGAATATGTGTCATAAGTATCTTCTTTATATTATTTCAATAATTAATCACAGGGGAGGCACTGCCTTCCCTGACTGCACGTCCCTGCATAACACTGGGATGTCACTAGCACCAAGAGAATTATGGGGTCTATTCATGAAGCAGTGAAAAGTGTGGCGACATGAGCCTGTGGAGAAGTTGCCCCTGCAACCAATCAGCTGCTCCGTAAATTTGTGTAGTATGCAAATGATAAATGTTACTTCAATGCTGAGTGGTTGCCATGGACAACTTCTCCACTGGCTCACTTCTCCACTCTTTTCACTGCTTCATAAATAGACCCCTAAATCCCTTTCACACCAAATGAGTCGGGTCGCACCCACAAGCCTGACACGGGAGCTTCAAGTCACTCTTTGCCACTGTTTCCGACCCGGCAATTGCTTGATTGATCTCCAAGTGCTGCCCGTATATACACTGAACAGGAAATGGGTTGATGCGACCCGACTCCCGTTTACACAGCACATCGAGCCGTGTTCAACCCTGCTTGCTACCCGAGTTGGAATACTGGGTCATTCGACCCGGATTTTTCCAACTGGGCCCTTTTACACTGCACAGCAACACGGGTTATGCGCGTTCATGTGCAATAACCCGTGTTAGAAGCTGGTGGTGTAAAAGGGGCATTACTAGTCTATGTTCTCAGGAATATTGGTTCTGGCAACAAATTGGCTCATTATGATTGTATCAATGTGGAAGATTTACTAAAGTTTCTAAAACTGAAAAGAGGTAATGTTGCCCATGGCAACCGATCAGATATCATTCTCTATTGCATCATAGAAAGTGATAGACAGAATCTGATTGGTTGCTATGGGCAGCATCACCACTTAGTCTGGGTGACAGTCTAAGCCAGCGGTGGCCAAGCCGCGGCTCTCGAGCCGCATGCGGCTCTTTCATCCTCCGCATGCGGCTCGATCCGCACCCGGCCACTGCTGCCCTACATACACTGCCCAGCAGGTCTCTGGCGTGTGAGGGGAGGGGAGGAGAGCGCAGCGTGCGCCTCTCCAGCCCCTCTCACTCCGGCAGCGGTATTTTCAATTCGGCGCCGGCCCATGAGCCAATCAGAGCTCGCGGTCCAGCAGCTAAGGCTCCTGATTGGCTGCCGGACCGCGAGCTCTGATTGGCTCATGGGCCGGCGCCGAATTAAAAATACCGCTGCCAGAGTCAGAGGGGCAGGAGAGGCGCACGCTGCGCTCTCCTCCCCTCCAGCAGCACGGTGAGCAGCACTTGGGGGGGGGGGGCTGAGGCACTTTGGGGACATGTGTATCTGCACTGGGGGCATGTCTGGCACTGGGGCATGTCTGGCACTGGGGGCATGTCTGGCACTGGGGCATATCTGACACTGGGGCATGTCTGGCACTGGGGGTACATCTGGCACTGGGGATGTCTGGCACTGGGGCACGTCTGGCACTGGGGGCACGTCTGGCACTGGGGCATATCTGGCACTGAGGCACGTCTGGCACTGGGGGCACATCTGGCACTGGGGGCATGTCTGGCACTGGGGCATATCTGGCACTGGGGCATGTCTGGCACTGGGGCATATCTGGCACTGGGGCTTATCTGGCACTGGGGCATGTCTGGCACTGGGGGTATGTCTGGCACTGGGGGGCATGTCTGGCACTGGGGGGACATGCGTGTCTGGCACTGGGGGCATGTCTGGCACTGTGGGGACATGTCTGGCACTGGGGGGCATGTCTGGCACTGTGGGGACATGTGTGTCTGGCACTGGGGCACAGCTGGCACTGTGGGGACATGTGTATCTGCACTGGGGGCATATCTGGCACAGTGGGGGCATATGTATCTGGCACTCTGGGAACATGTGTATCCGGCACTGGGGGCATATCTGGCACTGTGGGGGCATGTGTATCTGGCACAGTGGGGGCATGTGTATCTGGCACTCTGGGAACATGTGTATCTGGCACTGGGGGCATATCTGGCACTGTGGGGGCATGTGTATCTGGCACTCTGGGAACATGTGTATCCAGCACTGGGGGCATATCTGGCACTATGGGGGCATGTGTATCTGGCATTGGGAGCATATCTGGCACTGTAAGGACATGTGTATCTGGCACTGTGGGGCATATATGTATTTGGCACTGTGGGGCATATATGTATTTGGCACTGTGGGGCATATATGTATCTGGCACTGTGGGGGCATGTGTATCTGGCACTGGGGGCATATATTTATCTGCCACTGTGGGCACATATGTGTATCTGGCACTGTGGAGGCACCCATTTTTTGGCATTTTTATATGTATGTGGCACTGTACTGGGGCATTATATGTATGTGGCACTGTAGAACATGACTAAAAACGGGGTTATGACACAAGGTCATACTCCTACAAATGTGATACCGAAAGGTGTACGCACAAAAACGGGGTGTGGCTTTGCGACAACTAGGCCACGCCCCCTACGGCGCGCGCATGATAGTGGCTCTTAACCTTTACTATGGATCTTTTCCGGCTCTTTGCCTCTGACTGGTTGGCCACCCCTGGTCTAAGCATTAGCACAGATAATAAGAATGTTTTTCTATGTACCCAAGAATTGAAGCTCCTAAGAGGAAGAAAGAAACAACAATGTACTAGAATATATAATGAAGCCAAACACACAGCGCACTCTGGGTCTGATTACGATTTGTACGCACATGTCTACACAGCTGCGATTTTTCAGCCTATGGACTTGCTAATCATCACAATTGAAGCTGCCACCCAGAGAAGAATAGAGCCAAGTCCTCAGCAATTGCATACACATACACAGCATCGACGCACAAATGAGGAATCTATGGCAACGCAGACTGGCCACGTCAGTAGCGACGCTGGCACTATGTTTCTCTATATACGTGATCACAGCTGCAGGCAAAAACATGCTCCGAAAATGGCCATGGCACAACTTCATTTATGCCGCCACTTTCTGCTACGGACCCCAAACGGTCCATACTGTCAATCACTCTGCAAATAAATCATCACTGCAACAGCAACACAAAAGAACCTTGGTACGTGCGCAGTGCGAACACAGCACAAGTGCAGTCTACCGATAATCGCTCAGTTGCGGGAACATCAGCATTGCATTCAAATCTGAATCAGGTCCACTGTTATTAGTGACATATAGATTCTAAGAGGTAGCAAATGAACAATGCTGACTTTGTTAGAGCGATCCAGCGTTATTTTCACGTTTGTTGCATATTATTTTCCAGCACGTTCATGAAAAGCAAAATGAGAAATTCATAGCATAACATTTAAAAATGTTTTTGATAATTCCTGCTGCACTTATTTTTCATGCAGCATGCACAGAGCTAAAAGGGTGGTGCACCTTAAAACATGGGGGATAGTACAGACTGGATCGTGGCAGCGATCGCAGTCTGAAGCTCTTTGTGGAGAGCGCTTGCGCACCCCAGGAGGCCAAGTGAGATGCTAATAGCATCTCAGGGCTGCGATCGCCTCTGCCTGATTGACAGGCAGAGGCAGTCGCGGGTGGGAGGGGGCATGCCATTGGCGTTAGAACGCTGTTGGTTGGGCGCGGTCCAGACAACGCAGGCATGTTCGGACCGTTGCCTGACCAGCATACACTCAGTGCTCTCAGTGTCTCGCAGGATTTCACTGCACGATCCCCTGAGACTGACTGTTGTTCACGGGGAAGCTCTCTGGTGGCCGCCACTGGAGAGTGACTACTCTGCTCTGTTTCACACAGCAGTGTATGAAGGGCCCCTCATGTATGGGGGCCTCGGGACAGCCGCTTCTGTTGCCCCTGCCTTAGGGTGATATTTACTAAGCAGTAATAAGAGCGGAGAAGTGAGCCAGTGGAGAAGTTGCCCATGCAACCAATCAGCACTGATGTAACATCTGTAATTTGCATACTAGAAAATTATACAGAGCTGCTGATTGGTTGATGGGGCAAATTCTCCACTGGCTCACTTCTCTGCCCTTATCACTTCTTAGTACATGACCCACTTAATTCGGCCCTGAACAGCGGTCATCTTGAGGCCTCCCAGAAGGAGCATCATGGAGACCCGCGCAGTAACACTCTCCACAATTCAACATCCTCTCGCTACAAGCTTTTTCACCTTGCACAAACATTTCTCACTTTCAGCCAGAGGCGTCACTGTGTCTGGTGACACCTGGCGTGCACTCTGCACCATCTTGCGTGGCGGAGGCATGCTCATGGCCTAAAAGGGAGTGTGGCTTAACTTTGAGAGGTGTGGCCTCTGATAAAGCTAACTATTTATCTTATAACATTCACAATAAATGGGTAAGAGACACAGTACGCAATTGGCGTATGGGGTACCGTAAGGGTACGCACTTAGCGTAGCATACGCTCGTCCGTGATCGAGACGCACATGCGACTCGCTCGTTCACAGCTTAATGCGTGGTGTCGAGCACGCTATAGGCGGGCGACTACCGTAATGCTACGCTACCAGCGTAGCGGACGCTCGAGACCACGAGGAGATCACGAGCGGCGCAGACGCTCACAGGATGACAATCAGTAAACCTTGAATGTAACGCACCGAAAGGATACTCTTACACTGTAAACCTTGTACTGAAATATTGTAGCGATATAACGCTGCTTAACCTTGTTAATACTAAAGCTGATTTGAGCGATCGAGACGCTCCTATTTCCCTCTGCAATGTAATGAACACACGATACCTTGCTAAGGTTCCAACACCTTTAATAACAAGCTTTTAGTTATATTGAAAAGGGGAAACAGTTTACAAGTCATACACTACAAGCTAACATATAATTCTAACAGAATATCTAGACAGAAATATACAATAGCGTCACAAACTTATACTATAACAGAGATAGAGAGAATGGCCAATACAAACAGAGAACAAGTTGATTACAGAGAATTACTTACACACACTGGGAATGATCGCTGCGCAGCTTTCTGGTACCAGCTCCAAGTTAGTCAAGATGAAAACCGTTTGTGGAGAGTGAGAGAGCTGCCCAGGCTGGCTGATCTTATATACACTGAGTACAGTATACTACAAAGGGACCTATAATCTCATTGTTCATTGGACACAGGAATGTCTCCTCGTATCATAACAAAAGGTCATAGGTTAGTTTGAACAGGTGGGCTGCGACTATATCAAACTGCTCAGGTGGGAGGGAATCTGAAGATTCCCGCCGAATGGGTAATGAATCGCAAATATAGTAAATGTCCAGAAAATACTAATGGCCATATCTATACGCAGGAGCGATTAATCTTTACCTAACCAGCACCGGATTGTTTCTAATAAAATGTTCTTTAGTTAGGTACCAGACACAGCTGTTCAAACCCTGTCTGACCCTTCGTACCATACAAAGAGGAATTCCTCTGTCCAGCGACCATTTACATTAAACAAACTTACAGTCATTATTAAGGGGAACATTATCTATAAAACATACTATTTGGTTTTATTATTTAACGATTGAGTCGCCCGCTAGACGCACACAAACTCTACCGTAAATGCACATACCACGCGCTCGAGCGCATGGCCGAGGCGCCATCACGCGGCTGCGTGTATCCGCACGCACGGGAGAGAATGTGCACGTGCAGCAGGCATGCGCATGGGGTGGATATATGGCAACGTGTAGCATGATATTTTTCCGACTTTGACACCTCACACAGAACCTAGTGATATCACTCCGGGGGTAACCCAGCATCACCAGAAGAAGCTGGGCTGCCCCCAGAGACCAGTAAATGCAGTGTCAGCTCCTCCTGTATGACAGGAGCCGAGTGCTGCAAGAGACTTTCAAATTGCAGCACCCAGCTCCTGTGAGTCTGAAAAGCCGACATTTTGGTGTCACCACCTCCAAGTGGTGACACCTGGGTGTGGGACGCATCGGTCGCACCCCCTTCTGACGCCACTGCTTTCAGCTTTATCATAGCACCCTGTAAAATATTAAAGGTTAGAGAAGCAGGAATATATCAACAGTTTGTCAGAGATTGTACTGAGTCTTCCAGTTCTTTCTTTGAATTCAACAGTTAACCTTAATGTCTGTGTCTTCATGATAATTGGGGCAGTGGAAATGTAATGCCATTTGTGGCTTCAGAGGTGGGATTGCAGTGCTGTCCTAAAATCAAATAGGGGAGCCACACCAACTGCATAGCCTCCAACTGTACCTTTTTTATGGTCTGTACCAATTTTTGACTCTCCAAATTTCCATTGAAAGTATAGGAAAGGGGGCGTGGCCACGTCCCCTTTACCTGTGGCCATGCCCCTTTTCCTGATTTGTACCGGTTTTATATGTAAAATGTTGGAGGGTATGCAACTGCCAGTGAGTCCCAACCAATGATGTTTGGGGTGGTAGTTGGTGTGGCTCCTCTATTTAAATTTTGGACTGTGCTGCAGCCCCACCTCTAGAGCTGCCACTACTTCAGACCCCTCCACATGCCCCTTACATACCACCCGATTGCTCTATGTGCCACTTATATTCCATCAGACCTTTCCACATGCCCCTTATGTGTCACCATACCCTTCCAGATACCAATTGTAGCAGGGGCAGATTGGGCTGAAAAACCAGCTTGGAAAATTTCTAAAAGCAGCCTAATGTGGGTGTGGTCTCTAGAGGGGGTGGGGTCTGGTGATGGGTGGGGTCTGGTGAGGTGGGCAGGACACTCTTTCCTCAGATGAAAGAGTTTTTACAAAACTGAAACTGACAATGTTTGTTTGTTTGTTTGTTGGTGATCGGTCTCTTTTATAGGACCAAGAGTAATTCCATAAATTAGGGAATTAAATGTAATGGTCAGGTACTGAAGGAGATAAATCAAACTTATGGTGCATACTTACGGTGAGATTTTACGGCTATCTTCGATTTAGACTATGCAGTTTTGACTATGCGATATTGACTCTGAGGGTGATTCAGACCTGATCATAGATGTGCTAAATTTAGCACATCTACGATCAGCTTCACTGACATGCAGGGGGGACACCAAGCACAGGGCTAGTCCACCCTGCATGTCAGGGCCTACCCCGCCGCACAAGTACAAAAGCATCGGTCAGCGGCAATGCTTTTGTACTTGATGAGTAGCTCCCAGCCAGCGCAGCTTCTGCGCGCTGGCAGGGAGCTACTCATCGCTGCCATGGTCGCAGCTGCTGCGTGTGACAACAGGCAGCTGCTGTGCCCCCCCCCCCAACGGTCCAGGAATGCCTGCTTTGCCCGGACCGCGCCCCCTTAACGGCAGCTAAACACCACTTGCCTGCCCAGCGACCGCCTCTGCCTGTCAATCAGGCAAAAGCGATCGCAGCGCTAAGACAGACGTCGGCTGTCTGGCATGTGCCGGCGCACTGCGGAGCTGGTGCATGCGCAGTTCAGACCTGATCGCTGCTGTGCGAAAACAGTTAGTCAGTTTCAATTCTTCATAACGTTTCTAAGTGGAGCTATAGGCGTGGCATTCTGAGGTTTGAAGAGGTTTTGAATATATATTGAACTCTAGTATTTTCTTCAGCTGGATTACTTTAAGGCCGTATATGTGTCAATCCATTTATTTGCTCTAAAAAAAGGTTTAAATGAATCAGCTAAAAGGGAATGTCTACATTTTGTAAGTGTCACAATACTGGGGTTTTAATTGTCACACTATTAAATACAGCAAATAGATAAGACTAGCTATAAGAAAATGTGCACTAGTTTGCCATGTTTACATTTCTGCCCTGAGATAGTCATGTGAGTATCTTTTCACTTATGGGTCTATTCATTATTTTTTCTTCTCTACAAAAGTATAGAAATTAAGGAGTATATTCATGAAGTAGACCCGTAAGTATCAGAAGCATTCATTATAAAGTAAAAGCAGAAGATATCACGGAGGGGCATATCTAGAGAGGAGGGGACCTGTGCGCAGTCTCCGAGAGTGGGCCCCCTCCTATCCCGTCACCGTATCCGCAACAGCACTGTTAGCGCTCTGTCTAAGCACTAGAGACTCTGGTGCAGTGCCAGAGTCTATAGCGCATGCACAAATCTCCGGAAAAATTGCACGGCAGCCAATTTTTTGGGAGACCTGCGTATGCGCTGTAGACTCTGGCACTGTGCCAGAGTCTCTAGTGCTCAGACAGAGTGCTAACAGTGCTGTTGCGGATACGGTGACAGGAGAGGAGGGGGCCCATGCACAGACACCAGGAAGGTAATTATAGAAGAAATGGGTGCAGTGTGCGCGGTGTGGGCACCCTCTGGACCCAGGGGCCTATATGTACCACACACACTGCCATTATAGATACACCACTGTATCACGTATGTCTTATCTGGCCTGCTTTCCCCATACTAATGTATGCGGACCAAAATTCATCAAACGCCGAAAACACTACATTTTTGGAGCTTGACAGATATAACCTTTGCCATCTTCAGCTGGCGTTTGTTCCCAGTACCTACTCTTTTCTATGGGAAGGAGGGCCAGGATTGTGAAGATGGATCCAACTCTGCTACTGTTTGCCTCCTTGTGCTGTATTTCGGTTCTGTGTGTGCATGCGTGAACCAGGGACGTGCAGTCAAGGGAGGCAGGGGAGGCAGTGCCTCCCCTGTGATTAATTATTAAAATAATATAAAGAAGATACTTATGACACATATTCTGTGTCATAAGTATGTTCTTTATTTAATTCTAATAATTTTCTGTGCTTATATGTGTTTGGGAGGCACTGATAACAGTGCCTCCCAAACACAATGCAGACGGGACAGAGCGAGGGGCGGGGCCAAGCACTGGGCTTTAAAAGCCCATTCAAAAAAAGCGTAAAAGCGGCACTGAAAAAAGTGCCTCGCTGACAGGGACACCACCCCCATGTCAGCGAGGCACCTGTGATTGGGCAGTGGATCCAGTGCTGGATCCGCTTGTCCAATCACCCAGACGCGGCGGGTCCCAGCGGTGAGTGTGTGCGGCTCTCCCCGTTCTCCTCCGCTGACAGCAGCGGTGTGCGTCTCTCCCCCCGTCCTCCTCGGCTGGCTCCGTCCGGCCCATCTCTCCCTTCGTCCTCCTCCGTCCGCCCCATCCGCCCCGTCCTCTACCACCCTCCCGCTGTCAGCGCGGTTTGCGGCTCTCCCCTGACCTCCTCCCGCTGACAGCAGCGGTGTGCGGTTCTCTCTCTGTTGGCAGGGCCGGCAACAGAAATTTTGGGGCCCGGTACACTGATATCTCTGTGGGCCCCCTCCAGGCCACTACTGTCACTGCCACTAATGTCACTACCATGTAGAGAAGTTCTATTCCAAGTGCAGATAGTGCTAGCTGTGTGCTCAGCAGTAGTGCAGTATATTTTTATTACACTGCATATTGTATAAATCAGATAATATTTGCTATGCAATGTAATAAAAATATGCCGCACTACGACTGAGCACCCAGAACAGTGGGCCCAAAATCTGCACCTTTGTACACACGGGGATATCGAGACAGGTGACCTGGTGGCATGGGGCAGTGGGGGGTCCCCAAGGCCATTTCTAGACAATATTGCTCGCAGTGAGAGCAATATAAATGCCCCCCGCAGAGTGAGGTCATGCTGCAAAAAGGGTGTGTGGATTAACTGCTAGGGGCATAGCCAAAAAAGTCTTTGAGAATTACTTTAATGGAGGACAGTATAGGTGAGCTGGGGGCACAGGTAATGTAGTTAGCAGAAATCCCTCTACTGTGTGCTAAAGAGCCACACAGCCCAACAAGGAGAATGGAAAGTAATGCCCAAATATAACAGGAGGTCTCACCCAGGGGTCACTGAGGCTGCAGTGTCCAGGTGATGTATCCACTGCTGCTTTCCAGCTGGCCAAGGATGCTGAAAGGTCCCTGGAGAGTGTCTGGGACGCCATAGAACCGCACAGGCAGAGAGCTGCAGCGTGAAGCATTTCCAGGCACACAGCAGGAGGGAGCTGGGGAAGCTGTATGCTCCAAGCAGAGGGGAATGCTCTGGTGACACAGGCAGGACGAGGTCTGGAGTCAGAAACCAGTGGTGGGGAGCAGCAGCCAGCAAGTCAAGGTCAGCGTGATAACTCCCCACCAAACTGTAAACAGACGCTCCAGGAAGCTGCGGCTGTCACCCGGGAGCAGAGAGGGGAAGTAACAGCACGTGTTGGCAGGGGCGTGGCAGGGGGCCCTGAGGTAATGATTGACAGCTGTTAGTTGCCCAGCAACTAACTTTCCCTCACAGAATAGGGTCAGGGGCGCCCCGTGCAATTGCGGCAGGCAGGCGGCCAGGCGCGATCCATATACATTTTAATACATTTATTGCACCGCACTGCCTCTAAAACCACGCAGCCGCCACACTGCCGCAGTCATGGTTACCCCAGAACCTTGGGGCCCCTTACAACATCGGGGCCCGGTACGGGTGTCCCCTTTGACCCCCCCTGTCGCAGGGCCTGTCTGTTGGCTTCGTCCGCCCCGTCTCTCCCTTCATCCTCCTCCGCCCTCCCGCTGTCAGCAGCGGTTTGTGGCTCTCCCCCGACCTCCTCCCGCTGACAGCAGCGATGTACGGTTCTCCCCCCGTCCTTCTCCATTGGCTCCAGCTGGCTCCGTCCGCCCCGTCCACCCCCGTCTCTCCCTTCGTCCTCCTCCATCCGCCCCGTCCTCCTCCGCCCTCCCGCTGTCAGCAGCGGTTTTGCGGCTCACCCCCGACCTCCTCCCACTCACAGCCAGCAGCAGGTTAGTGAGAGAGTCTCTCTCTCTCTCTCTCTCTCTCTCTCTCTCCTCTTTTCCCCCCTCCTGTGGATTGAAGTTTAATGTTAATTTTTTTACAGGTACCGGCCTTATTGGATTCTACTGGACAAGTGGACGTGACCGGCGTGGGATGTAGGTAAGTAATCTGTCTCTCATTTTTACAGGTATCGGCCCTATTGGATTCTACTGGACAAGTGGACGTGACCGGCGTGGGATGTAGGTAAGTATGTGTGAGTGTGTAAGTGTGATGTAATAAATTTTTACTGTCACGGTGTGTGTGTTGTTTTTATTTGGGTATTTTTTGTTGTTGGAGAACTACAGGTACCAGCGGGCCCATTATTTCCCTGCATGCTGGTACTTGAGGTTCTCCAAGTACCAGCAAGCAGGGGAGGCTCGGTGGCGGTAGGCATTGGCTCGGTGGCGGTAGGGGTCATCGGCAGAATTCGGCGGGCATTATGGCTGTAGTGCCTCACCAGCCACTAACCTCACCGCACGCCACTGGCGTGAACCCAAGTTCACTTTTCACTGCTACAGACCTGTATGCTGTAAAAATATAGGGGTGCAGCTGTTAAACTAATATTACACTGGCCCTGTATGCTGGTAAAATTCAGGGGTGCAGTTGTTTGAATAAAAACAAAATGGTCCTGTATGCTGTAAAAATATATGGGTGCTGCTGCTAAAATAATATTACACTGGTCCTGTATGCTGTAAAAATTCAGGGGTACTGTTGTTAAAATAAAAGCACACTGGTCCTGTATGCTTTCAAAATATAGGGGTCCTGCTGTTAAAATAGTATTACACTGGTACTGTATGCTGTAAAAATTAAAGGGTGCAGTAAAATAAATGTACACTGACCCTGTCTTGTATGCTGAAATAATTATAGAGTGCAGTGAAAATCAACGTACGCTGGCCCTGTGTTGTATGCTGTAAAAAATCAGGGGTGCAGTTGTTAAAATAAATGCACACTGTGTTGTATGCTATAAAAATACAGTGGTGCAGTTGTTTTTTTTTTTTTTTTTTCTTTCCAAAATATTTTTATTGAGGTTCAGAAGATACAATAAATGACTACAAATAAGGACGTATAGTCCAACAGTGCGTAGGATCACAATATACATCCAGATAGTCATATATAAAGTGGTAGGGATCAAGTAGGATAAACCTCACAGTTTCCATTTTCTAATCAAAAGCATCCATATACATGTAACAAGGTAACACACGACAAAAGAAGAAGATAAAATCAGTGGTAAATCAGAGCAACAAGCGTGTTTCTGATATGGAAAAAAAAATTGAGAAAACAATAAAACATGCTAATGCGCCTCCCCCTTTGGGGGGCGCTAAATTCCAAAAATAACAAACCAACAGAAATGTAATAACAACAATAATATCAACAGTAGTACCTGCCTGGGCTAGGGGATCGCCGACCCATCCACGGAGATGTTAACAGAGCAAGGAAAAGCATGTAGACGATATAGATCCAAAAGCAAGTAATAGAAAAGAGAAAAGAGTGCAGCGGTCTGGTGTGGGCGCCTGAGATCAAGGTGGTGGAGAGGAGAGAGAAAAGAGAGAGGGAGAACAGAGAGGACGGAGAAGGGGGCAGTTATGGGAAAGAGATGGGGGGGGGGTTGTCTGCTAGGATTTGGTAACCGTACCAAGTGGTGCAATTTTGTTGGAGTGGGTAGTGTATTTATGAATCGTCTCCAGCATTGAAACAAGGTGGGGGTTAATATTTCCTTATTGAGGGAAGTCTCTAGCCAGTCCATCGTGAATAGAAATAGCAATCTGGAGGTAGCTAAAGGCACTGTGTGTGTGTGTGTGTGTGTGGGGGGGGGGTATCAGAAATCCATTGCTGAAGAATGGCTTTCCTGCCTACCGCTGAGAGGATTACAACTAGTTTCGCATCCTGGGAGAGGAGGTCATGTTGGTCACGAACATAACCAAAAAGAGCCCAAGAGGTGGTGCATTGGAAGTGCAGGCCCAACTCGGAGGTTTCGTAAGTGTGCAGCTCAGCCCAGAATTTTTGGCTATGGTGGCAGTGCCAGAAGCAATGCATAAGATCGGCCACTGGTGAGGAGCATTTTACACATTTCGCTGAGTCGGACAGGCCCATCAAATGGCTCCTCTTTGGTGAGACATAGGCTCTGTGTAATATTTTATAGGACATTTCCTGGTATAGGCTAGCTGGGATAAGTTTGAGGGAAGCCGCGAAGCTATCCATCACGGCATCAGGAGACATGGAGGGGATTTGGGAGGACCACATTTGTACTTGAGCTAGATCTGTAGTGGGTATGTGTTCTATTCGTATGCGGGCGTATATAGTCGAGATGGAACAAGTCCCCGAGCGTAAAAGTGTATCCAGAGAGTTAACAAAGTCCAAGGCATTGAGGTGTGAAAGGACCAGTTGTATATAGTGTGAAGCTTGGAAAAAATAAAAGTCATGGCAGGGGTTGACCTCATATTTGGCTGACACCTCGGTGAAAGTGAGTATTTTTTTCTTAGAGTCAAGGAGATCCCCAATGCATGGAATGCCCGAGGCATGTCAAGTAGTAAAGGGAAGGAGGGCCTACCCTCTTTGAAACTGTAGGTTACCAACTAGAGGGAGAAACAATGAGTGGGTATGTTGTAATTTGAGAGATTTACGGGATAACCTCCACGCCGTGATAGTAGAGGTCAGGAGAATGTTGTCTAGGTGGAGGGTGGACATGTCAGATTTATTTGCATGGAGAATGTAACCAAGAGACAGGGGGGCGCAAAGTTGGGAGTCAATCAATGAATCAGTGAAGATAGACGTACCATGGAGCCAGTCCATGGCAAAGCGAAGGAGGCAAGCTCGGTTATACTGCTCCACATCCGGCAGATTCACTCCCCCGTTCTGAACTGTTTGGGAAAGTTTAAAAAAACTTATCCTGGGTCGTTTATTAGCCCAAATAAATTTAGAGATCGAGGAGTTGAGGAGAGAGACATCAGACTTTGAAAGTATGATCGGTATCATCTGCAGCACGTAGAGCAGTTTGGGGAAACTAGCCATCTTTACTAGATTGCAGCGTCCTAACAAATTAAGGGGTAAAGTTTGCCACAGCATCAGTTCCGTCTGGATTTTATTAAGAATGGGGTGGACGTTGTCGGAGTACAGGTCGGAAGGAAGAAGGACTCCAAGGTAAGTGATATGGGTAGGGGCCCAGCAAAATGGGAAAGGAGGATCCCAGCCTGCGTTAATCTTGGGAAATATGGCTAATGCTTCCGATTTGTCGAAATTTACAGAGAAACCGGTGAAGGAGGAAAAGCGTTCAATGGTGTCCTGCAACGCCAGAACCGATTGTCGTGGGTTGGAGGTGAGAAGAAGGATGTCGTCTGCAAACGCCATGAACTTAATCTCTCTGTTGCCAATCCTAATGCCTCGGAAGGTGGATAAATGAAGGATGTACCGTATGAAGGGTTCTACAGCAATATCGAAAAGGAGGGGAGAAAGGGGGCATCCCTGTCTAGTTCCTCTTTCGAGGCGAAAAGGAGGGGAAAGAATATTATTAACCATCACCCGCGCAGATGGGTTGGTGTAGAGGGAATCAACCAGACTCGGAAGGTCTCGCCAAATTGTTGGTGGAGTAAAACTCTAGCAAGGTGGGGCCAGGCGATCTTATCGAAAGCCTTTTCCGTGTCAAGGTTGATTAGGATGTTATCCGTGATATTATTAGCATGGGAGTGGGTGATGGCCGCCAATGCGGTCCTGATACCTTGTACCGAGTGTCTATGTTTAAGAAAGCACATCTGCGCAGGCGATATAATGCGGGAAAGACATAATTATAGTCTATTGGCCATCAGTTTCATGAGAATTTTAAAGTCCTGATTAAGGAGGGAGTTCGGCCTGTAGGACCCAGGCAAGGATGGGTCCTTACCCAGTTTTGGTATAACAATTATTGTGGCCTCATTGAATCTAATGGGGGTTTGTTTGGAGGTGAGAATATGATTATAAAGAGATGTGAGGGTGGGGGCTATCTCATCCCGCAACATCTTGTAAAACTCCGCACCATTACCGTCAGGGCCGGGGCTTTTGTTGTTCGGTAGGGTTTTAATAACTTCAATAAACTCCTCGACCGTGACCGGATTGTCTAGGGAGTCCCTCTCTTCTTGAGTTAAAATAGGGAGGGCAGCCTCCTCCAGGAAAGAATGGTTAGTATCGGGGTCATCTGGGCCCTTGGCATACAAGGACAGGTAGAAATTTCTAAATTCAGTGCAGATAAGGTCAGGGGTAGTGCTCAATGTGCCGGAGCTAATAATCGTATTAACCCAAGTGCGGGATTTGGGGCCTTTAATTAGATTCGCCAGCAATTTACCTGATTTGTTGCCCCACCTGTGGAGTCTATTCCGCTGGTAATTGTAGGAGAGTTGGGCCCGTTCCGTGAGGAACGTATCATAGATAAGCTTGGCCGAGAGATAGGCTTCCCTGTGAGCAGGGGTGTCATGTCGGGTGTAGTTGCTGTACACAGATGTGAGAGCGGAGCTTACAGTATGTAATTGGGAGGAAAACATTTTCCGCTTGGCATAAGTGTAGGACATAATGTGTCCTCTAAGGACGGCTTTAGCTGCCCCCAAAAAAATTAGCGAGTCGGAATGTTGGTCTTCGTTATCTAGAGTATAATTAAGCCAGGACTGTTTGAGATGGAGCAAAAAATCAGTGGAGTGGCGTAGGTAGGCAGGAAACCGCCAACTCGGGGCAATACGAGGTGATAAGCTCAACTGGATATGAAGAGATATAGGGGCATGGTCAGAGATGATAATGTTGTCAATGGATGTGTAGGCAACTTTGGGAAGGAGGTTGACACTAGTAAAAATATAGTCGATCCTAAAGTGAGAAGAGAGGGGATGGGAATAAAAAGAGTAGTGTTTTTGGGTGGGGTGGAGTATTTGCCAGGGGTCTAGGAGATTCAGTTGGGTACAGAAAGAGGAGAGCAGGTGAGTGAGAGGTGTAGAAGTAGCTGCACTTACCCTGGATCTGTCCATGGATGGGTCGACGACCAAATTGAAATCCCCACCAACTACAGGTTGAGTATCCCATATCCAAATATTCCGAAATACGGAATATTCCGAAATACGGACTTTTTTGAGTGAGAGTGAGATAGTGAAACCTTTGTTTTTTGATGGCTCAATGTACACAAACTTGGTTTAATACACAAAGTTATTAAAAATATTGTATTAAATGACCCTCAGGCTGTGTGTATAAGGTGTATATGAAACATAAATGAATTGTGTGAATGTAGACACACTTTGTTTAATGCACAAAGTTATAAAAAATATTGGCTAAAATTACCTTCAGGCTGTGTATAAGGTGTATATGAAACATAAATGCATTCTGTGCTTAGATTAAGGTCCCATCACCATGATATCTCATTATGGTTTGCAATTATTCCAAAATACGGAAAAATCCGATATCCAAAATACCTCTGGTCCCAAGCATTTTGGATAAGGGATACTCAACCTGTATCAAATTCTGACCTCCCCAGGAGATAAGGGTCGAGAGAAGATCTGCAAAGAAGGGATCAGGTGAGGTATTAGGTGCATAGAGATTGAGAAGGGTGTAAACAATATTTTGGATACATACATCTACTAGCAAAAATCTACCCTCTGGGTCAAGCTGTTTCCTAAGAACTGAATGTTGTAAGTTGGCATGAAGTAAGATTGCCACCCCTCTAGATTTGGAATGGGGCACGAAGGGTGTGTCTAGGATCATCCAACCAGTGCGTCTCTTGCAAGAATGTAATTTGAGGGGGACATGCGTTTCAGGTGAGACAGCACCTTTTTCCTTTTGACTGGGTGATTAAGGCCCTCTACGTTCCAGGATACAAAGCGGAGCAATGTAGCAGCTGGATCATCATCTACAGGGGGTTGTGTGTGGGAGTCTGAGGTCATACTATCCAACTCCCATTGGGAAAAAAATCGTAAGAAAAATGTAAGAGGTAAAGTAGGGTCCCACCCCGTCCCAGCGAGCGGGGGGGGGAGTTCCCCAATGGGGGGAAGGGCTCCCGGCCTAGGCAGACACAGTTAACAAAACATATAAACAGCAACAAATATAGCTTTAAACAGTAAAAATCAAAACAATTGGATGCAAGCATGAGTATGGGGTAGTCACACTCCATATAGCCTGCATGTGAGACCCGATTGGACGTTCGGGAGGTTCGGGTAGTGTCTAGCAACAATTAAGTAAGGTTCATATAATGATCAAGTGGTAGGAAGGCCGAAATGCAGCCTGGCCTCGTCAGGATCTTCAAAGAATCTCGGCCGACCATCCTCAAAGACTCTAAGACGTGCTGGATACAGCAGAGAGAATTTAATCTTTGTGTCAAAGAGATGCTTGCAGATGGGGGCAAAGTCCTTGCGTTTCGCTGCCATTAAAGCTGAGAAGTCCTGAAAAATGAGAAGGCGCTCTCCATTAATCGACAGACTAGCAGTTTTGTGGTAGTGGTCCAGAAGTCGTGTTTTGTCCGCATTTTTCAGGACTCTCATGATAACTGGGCGTGGGTGGCCCAATGGACTTTTCCGCTTCGGTCCCAGCCTGTGGGCTCTTTCGATGACAAGAGGGGCGCCTTTAAGATTCATGGACAGCTGCTCCGGGATGCCCGACGAGAGGAGATCTAGGAGCTCGTGACCTTTTATGGATTCTGGGATACCGATGACCTGCAAGTAGTTGGCTGCGATTTTCCAGGTCATCGAGTTTCTCCGAGAGGTCTGCGACTTCCAGTTGTTTGGCGCGTAATGAGCGTTGGGCCTCTCCTAGGTCATCTTCCAGGGCAGATATCCTTTGTTCTGCCTCATCAAGGCGGGTGGAGTGTTGAGTAAGCAAAGTCGATGATGACTCAATAGCCTCTTTAATGCCCGCCAGTTTCTCATCGAGAAGAGGACCCAGTACCGCCAGCAGGTCTTTGGGCTTCATTTTAGGTTGTTTAGCGGGTGGTCTAGATTTACGAGAGCTTTGAGAGAGTGAGCGCGTAGTCGAGTGATCAGAGTCCGATGAATCGCCACCGGGGGTGTCCTCACGAGATTGCTGGGCAGTGCCTGCAGACATCACGGGCAGAGGTATCAGGAATTTTTCCATGCAGGGTTGCCCAGGAGGGGGGGGGGGCGAAGGCCAGAGACACTGAGGGTTTAAATAGTAAAGGATGTAGCGGGCCTCGCATGCTAGGGGGTTATTCACTGCCGGGTCTCATCGGAGTTGTGGCAGTCGCCCAGCAGAAGAGGGATAGGACGTAATGAAAAAATAAAAATAAAATAGAATAAAATGGGTGAGGATGGAGATGGAGGTGTCCCCTGCCTGGGGTCAGGCAAATCTTTAGAAGTAGGTGTGAGGATGGTGAGGGTACAGAGGAAAAGATGTGGGACTGGGCCGCAGCGGGGAAGGTGAAGAATGGGCCGCCATCGCAGCCAGCGGGGCACCTCCAATCAGAATGGCAGCGTCTCTGGTGTCGCCGCTCGGGACGCCTCGTGCGTGCGGCTGTGGCACAGGGGCAGCGGGAGACGGCCGCCGACCCCGAAGGTTGGTAGGTTGGTCAGGTGTCTCCCACCGCAGTAGTAGATATCGGGCTGTGAGGAAGTCCACGGGCCGCCTGTAATGACAAGCCACTGGTGGGGATGGGTGTAAAAGCAGGTAGTAGCGGCCTAAGCTATTCCTTCATTAGGACAATGGTGTCCCTCCGCGGCAGTGCAGGCTCCAGGTTCAGGGTCAGGAGAGCCAGGATAGCTCCCCTTGGTAGTGGAGGCCGCAGGGCAGGAGTCGCCGCCCGGGTAAGGCACCGCAGCGGGAGGAAGACGTGGCAGCCGCCGTCACAATCCTCAGCTCCAGCCGCTGCAAGAGGCTGTCAGCAGCGGGGCGAAGCAGCAGGTACCGCGGCGCCGTTCAGGGGCACATCAAGGGGACGAAGACTAGCTGGAGGTCCGAGCGGCCGGCGGGCCAGTACCAAAATCGAGGCCCCGGCTTCAGCGTGGGTACCAGGCCGCAGTCCGCAGGAGCATCCACAGTGCTCCCCGACTCCGCAGCTCAGGTCAGATGGTAGCAGGGTGGCAGGGAGAAGTTTAATGAGTGGGGGTGACGTGAAGGAGCGTGTCTGGGTAGACCAGGAGGGTAAGTTAGATGGTCTTCAAGCAGGAGCTCATCCAGGCTGCAACTGCTCTCCTCCGGTGCCAGGCCATGCCCCCAGTGGTGCAGTTGTTAAAAATAAAAGCACACTGGTCCTGTATGCTGTAAAATAAAGGGGTACAGTGAAAATAAATGTACACTGATCTTGTATGCTGTAAAATCACAGGGGTGTTATGAAAATACAGGGGTGCTGGCACTGTCCGCGGTTGCGATGTCTAGGCCTGACTTTCACAACACTGTATGGGAAGAGGAGGCTCCACCAGTCCATTTGCTGATATTGAGATTGAGGATGTCACTGTAGAAGTACATCAGGATGAGGAGGATATTGGTGTAGCTGGTGCTGCGGAGGAAGTTGACGATGAGGATTCTGATGATGATGATGTGGTTTGTTTGAATAAGGCACCAGTGGAGACAGTTGTTGGCTATGGGATGAAAAAGCCCATTGTCATGCCTGGGCAAAATACCAAAAAAGCCACCTATTTGGTGTGGAATTATTTATCCACAAATCCGGACAACAGGTGTCAAGCCATCTGTTGCCTTTTTCAATCAATAATAAGTTGGGGTAAGGATGTTAATGACCTAGGAACATCCTCCATTATATGTCACCTGCAGCACATTCATCATAAGTCATTGTCAAGTTCAGAAACTTTGGGTAATAGCGCAAACAGTCCACTGACATCTAAATGATGTGGTTTGTTGAATATTATTTCTCTGTGAGGATGACAATGTAAACACTGGAGGGAGGGGGAGGAATCTGAGGATGAGGACGACATCTTGCCACTGTAGAGCAGGTTTGTGCAAGAAGAGATTAATGGGGGGGTTTTCTGGGAGCTCAAAGAATGCAATCAGTTAAGCCAAAGTCATCAGTCATGGGGTGCTGCCCCACTGCAGTTTAAGTCCAGGGGTGCTGTTGCCCGTCTGCTGTGCTGTGTAATTCTACAAGGGTGCTGCCTATGCTACAAAAGTCCAGGGGTGCTGCCGTATAAATTCAGGGGTTCTGCTGTACTTGATCCCAGGTTTAAATGAAAGCCTAGAGCAGATATGAAACAAGCTTCAACATCACAAACAGATTTGAGAAAACATAGCCACAAAGGTGGAAATGGAAATTACCAAAGTGTTTTTAAATAAAGTGGGGAGCGACCACTTTATTTAAAAACACTTTATCACAAAATAAGTCTCCAGACTCAGTTTATTTGCATCCCAGCATTAAATCCGAGATTATCTTAATCCCTGAACATGGAGAAAGGGGTACAAATTTGGAGGCTTTGGCCCCTAGTTTTTCAGTTTGTCCAGTAATGTGGTAATTAATAATTATATATTTGCTTGGTTGAAGTCCTTTCTGTTCCACACCAATATAGGAGTGGAGGTGAAAGCCTGTACGTTGTGGTTCCTGATTGCGTGTGCCTCTCTAATTTTTAATCACCTTCTTGACACAGTCCTCTTCCTCTTGCCTCTTCTCATAATGTGAAACGTCATCAAAGAAGGAGGTGGTATGTTTGTAGCTAGCTATGATTCAGAGAACTTGGAGAGCTTTTTCCAGGGGTGCCACCTGTCGCTGAAATGATGGGTTTATTAAACTGTGCATGTCCTGTTTAAACAACACACACTCTGCCCGATATGTGCTGATGTGAGAGATTTGTTTCCGAGCCGCCGGATCTGATGAGATATCACAAGTGGGCGGCACAAACACCTGGCCCATCTAGGATTGACACTGCAGTGGCAGACAGGATGGCAGTTTTAAAAACTAGTCCCCAAAGAGCACATAATGCAAAGAAAATCAAAGAGGTGCAAGATGTAATTGTCCTTGGGCCCTCCCACTCACCCTTATGTTGTATAAACAGGACATGCACACTTTAACAAACAGGACATGCACACTTTAACAAACCAATAATTTCAGCGACAGGGTCTGCGACACGACTGTGGCTGAAATGATTGGTTTGTTTGGGCCCCCACAAAAAAACCCATTATTCCCCCCACCAAAAAAGAAGCAATTCATCTCTCCTTGCACAAACTGGCTCTAAAGAGGCAAGATGTCATCCACATCCTCATTCTCCGATCCCTCACCCCCTACAGTGTGTACATCCTCCTCCTCACAGAGTATTAATACGTCCCCACTGGAATCCACCTTCACAGGTCCCTGTGTACTTTCTGAAGGCATATGCTGGTAAAGGTCTTTCTGGAGGAATTTATAATTCATTTTGATTAACATCATCTCCACATTTTGTGGAAGTAACCTCATAGACCTCCAAATTGCCTCTTTATCCTGCCAGTATACACACTGACTGTCTGACATGCCTACTTGGATGCTGTCACCGATATAATCCACCACCATTCATTCAATGGTGACAGCATCATATGCAGTGACAGTAGACATGTTATTAATTATTGGCAGGTCCTTCAGTCCGGACCAGATGTCAACACTTGCTCCTGACTTCCCTGCATCACTGCCAGTGGGTGGGCTAGGAAATTTTCTCACCAGCAAGTCTTTGAACCTCTGCAGACTTGTGTCTGTTGGAAAGAGAGATACAACGTAGGCTTTAAACCTAGGATCGAGCACGGTGGCCAAAATGTACTGCTCTGATTTCAATAAATTGACCACCCTTGAATCCTGGCGTGTGGCAGGTTCGAAGAGTTGGAGAACCTTGCACAACATGGAAATCATTCTCCACTGCGCTTGAGTCAGGTGCATTGCCCCTCCTTTGCCTATATTGTATAGGCTTGAATGGCCTTTTGCTGCTCCTCCATCCTGTGAAGCACATAGAGTGTTGAATTCCACCTTGCTACCACCTCTTGCTTCAGGTGATGGCAGGGCAGGTTCAGGAGTGTTTATCGGTGCTCCAGTCTTCGGCATGCAGTAACTGAATGTTGAAAGTGGCCCACAATTTTTTTGCCCACCAACAGCATCTCCTGCACGCCCCTGTCTTTTAAAAAAAAAATCTGCACCACCAAATTAATCGTATGTGCAAAACATGGGACATACTGGAATTTGCCCAGATGTAATGCACGCACAGTATTGGTGGTGTTGTCCGATATCACAAATATCCAGGAGAGTCTAAGTGAGGTAAGCCATAGTGCGATGATGTCCCTCAGTTTCCGTAAGAGGTTGTCAGCGGTGTGTCTCTTACGGAAACCGGTAATACACAGCATAGCCTGCCTAGGAATGAGTTGGCATGTTTGAGATGCTGCTACTGGTGCAGATACTGTTGTTGCTGCGGGGGGCAATACATCTACCCAGTGGGCTGTCACAGTCATGTAGTCCTTAGTTTGCCCTGCTCCACTTGTCCACATGTCCGTGGTTAAGTGGACACTGGGTACAATAGCATTTTTCAGGACACTGAAGACACTTTTCTTAATGTCAGTGTTCAGACCGGGAATTGCTTGCCTAGTGAAGTGGAATCTAGACAGGATTTGGTACCAGGGACAAAGTATGTCCATTAACTGTCTAAATCCTTCTGCACTAATAGCAGATACTGGACAAACATGTAACACCAGAATAGTTGTTATGGCCTCAGTTATCCGCTTTGCAACAGGGTGACTGCTGTCATATTTCATCTTCCTCGCAAAGAACTGTTGGACAGTCAAGCTTAGTTGAAGTAGTACAAGTGGTCTTCCAACTTCCCCTCTGGGATGACCATCGACTCCCAGCAGCAACAACAGCAGTGGCAGCAGCAGCAGCAGCAGTAGGTGTACCGCTCAAAGATCCTCCAGAGGAATCCCAGATAGGAGAGGGCTCGTCAGTCATGCCAGTGACATGGCCTGCAGTACTACTAACGTCCCTGACTGAGGATGAAATTGATGTTGAGGGAGTTGGTGGTGTGGCTTGCAGAAGCTTGGGTACAAGTGGAAGAAGGGATTTAGGTGTCAATCGACTGCTTACGCTCTTACCCAAAGTTTCTGAACTTGACAATGACTTCTGATGAATATGCTGCAGGTGACGTATAAGGGAGGATGTTCCTAGGTGGTTAACGTCCTTACTCCTACTTATTACGGATTGACAAAGGCAACACATGGCTTGAGACCTGTTGTCTGGAATTGTGGATAAATAATTCCACACCGAAGAGGTGGCTTTTTTGGTATTTTGCCCAGGCATGACAATGGGTTTTCTCATCTCACGGCCAACAACTGTCTCCACTGGTGCCTTATTCAAACAAACCACATCACCATCAGAATCCTCATCGTCAACTTCCTCCTCAGCGCCAGCTACACCAATATCCTCCTCATCCTGGTGTATGTCTACAGTGACATCCTCAATCTCAATATCAGCAACTGGACTGGTGATGCTCTTCCCAGCACTTGCAGGGGGCATGCAAATGGTGGCAGGAGCCTTCTCTTTCCATACAGTCTTGGGAGGGTCAGGCCTAGACATCACAAACGCGGACACACTTGGACTCTCCTTGGTGATTTGTGATATCTCTGAATGCACAGTTGTTTTTTCCTGTGCTTTAACAAGCTTAATTTTTTTAAAATTTTTGAGAGGGAGGAGGGCTTCCATCATCATGAGAAGCTGAGCCACCAGTCATGAACATAAGCCAAGGCCTTAGCCTTTCCTTGCCACTTCGTGTCGTGATGGCATATTGCCAATTTTACTTTCTTGTCAGATAAAAAATTTTTTTTCTGATTATTAACTTTTGCTTCTTGGATTTTACATGCCCTCTATGATATTGGGCATCGGCCTTAGCAGACGACATTGATGGAATTGCATTGTCAATGTCATGACTGGTGGCAGCAGCAGCTTCAGCACTAGTACTTGGAACTGGTAGTGGTTCCTGATCTTCCACTATTTTTTCCTCCAAATTGTTGTTCTCCATTTCACAGGACAGCACCCCTTTATTATTACAGCACACAGAACAGTGCCCCTTTATTTTCACAGCACCCCTGTATTCTTACAGCATACAGGACCAGTGTACTTTTATTTTAACATGCATACAGGCCCAGTGTAATGTTATTTTAACAGCAGCACCCCTATATTTTTACAGAATACAGGACCAGTGTGATTTTAATTTTTAACAACTCCACCCTTTAATTTTTACAGCATACAGGGCCAGTGTAATGTTATTTTAACAGCAGCACCCCTATATTTTTTTTACAGCATATAGGACCAGTGTGCTTTTAATTTATAACAACTGCACCCTGAATTTTTACAGCATACAGAGCCAGTGTAATGTTATTTTAACATCAGCACCCCTATATTTTTACAGCATACAGGACCAGTGTGCTTTTAATTTTTAACAACTGCACCCCTGAATGCTTACAGCATACAGGGCCAGCGTAATGTTATTTTAACAGCAGCACCCCTATATTTTTACAGCATACATGTTAGGGTCTCCTGCTCTGTGCTGCCACGTCGTCATGGCAACCGGGAGACAAGTGCTAGCGGAGTAACCTGAGCGTAGCTGATACTCCGGTTCGGGTCTTTTGCTGTGCAGTGGTTGCAGGCTCTGTGCACGGCAGGGGATCCGGTGCTGGTTTTTGTGCTCACAGTCTGTGAGGTCTGAGTGGGGCGTGGACAGCACCTGCTATATAAACCCTCTTCTCAGGTTAGGCAGATGCTGCAGAATCTTTGTTGGTTAGTCAGTTCCTGAAAGCTAGCTAGTACTGTGTAAACTTTGTATTTGTTTGTTGCTTACTGCAAATAGGCCTTGGGATTTGGTATTACACTCTGCCAATCCAGACCTAGCAGTAAGACTGGAGTCAGTCGTTTAACCTGCTGGGGTTCTTTTGCTACTCTGTGAACCTAGCAAGTTTGCGGCTGTATTCTCAGACTTGCCTGCCAAAATCCTTTCTCACTGTGCAAGGTGTTCAGGTGTCAGTTTAGTGGCAGTAAGCTGAACCAGTGCACTGCAAGTGAGGACTAGGATTGTGGAGACTCTCCTTGTGTCTATTATTCCATCTCTGACCAAGGAGTTTACTGCCACACCCGTTGGTAACCCTTTAGGGTTTTGCTGTTGCCCTTAGCAACAGCATTTCGGGTTCTCTACGTATTAAATCACTACATCTCGCTTCTTTACATCTGAGCATTCCTAATACTAGGGAGACACCCAGTTCCTTAGCCTTTGGGCTTCTCTGTTCACTTTGTGTTTATTTTGTTACCCTATCACCTTCTGTGTATGTAATGTCATATTCCCCAGTCTGTCTGTGAGTTCATTTGTTTTGCATCCCTCACCGTTCAGACACCCGTACATTCCTGCTGGCACTGGTGTGCATAACATATTCAGCAGCCCAATACTCCTGTTGAAATTTTGTGGGAATATGGAGCATACCCCTCAAAATACTTTACAACAGGTGGTCGATCAGGTGCAGGTCCTGACTCGACAATTTAATGATTTGTCCATTAAAATGCACACCTCACAGGCCGCTGGCGGAGCTCCCGCAGCAGCAGTACCTTCAGGGGTTAAGGAGCCGAAAGTAAATCTCCCGGATCGTTTTTCTGGAGATCGCTCGCAGTTCTTTTGTTTCAAGGAGAGCTGCAAGCTATATTTCCAGCTTAGGCCTCAGTCTTCTGGGTCGGAGATTCAGCGGGTGGGCATAGTGATTTCCTTGCTACATGGAGACCCACAGGTCTGGGCATATGGGTTGCAGCCTGACTGTCCGTCGCTTAAAAGTGTTGATGCTTTTTTTACGGCACTGGGCATTTTGTATGATGACCCTGACAAGACGGCCTCAGCCGAGGCTCAAATTTCGATCCTTAAGCAAGGGCGAAGGCCAGTTGAGGTTTATTGTACGGAGCTTCGCAGGTTGGCCCATGATACCCAGTGGAATGACCCAGCCCTGAGACACCAGTACCGAAGAGGTCTTTCTAACCAGTTAAAAGACCAACTGGTACAATATCCCTTGCCTGATAGCTTGGATCAGCTCATGCAGATATCCATTCGGGAGGATAGACGGCTGAGAGAGCGCAGGCTTGAAAGGGAGACCGAGGTTTCCTTCTTTCCCAAGGGAACCTCAGACTCTGAGGAATTTTCCGAGGAGCCTATGCAGATTGGGGCTACCCGCCTCTCCTCGCGTGAGAAGACGCGGAGGAGACAGCAGGGGTTATGTTTGTACTGTGGGAATAAAGGTCATGTGGTAGTATCATGCCCAGAAAAGCCGGAAAACTTCAGGGCCTGAGGGTGATGGGAAATATCCTGTCAGGCCAGAAGTCAGAATTTCCCAAGAAGACTTTTATCATTCCGGTGACCTTGAAGATCCTCGGTCAAACTGTCAAGACTGAGGCCTTTGTGGACAGTGGGGCTGACGGGGTTTTTATGGACCGCCAATTCGCCCTGAAACACTCTGTTCCCTTTAGTACCCTTGGCATCGGAAATTGAGATTTGTGGGTTAAACGGGGAACCATTATCCCAGGGTAAAATTACCTCTTGCACTAGCCAGATTTCTTTGTTTATTGGAGCCACACACTCTGAAAAATTGTCCTTTTATGTGACTGTCTGTACTTTTGCCCCATTGGTGTTGGGGTTACCCTGGTTAAGGGCCCACAATCCTCAATTTGACTGGGTCTCTGGGGAGATTCTTAGTTGGGGTACTGATTGTTTCAGGAGTTGCTTGAGCCTTCCAGTCAGGCTTTCGCAGCTAAGTTTGCCAGGATTGCCAGGATGTTATGCAGATTTTGCGGACGTGTTCTCCAAAAGAGTTGCAGAGGTACTACCTCCCCATCGCCCCTATGACTGTGCCATTGATTTGTTGCCGAATGCTAAGCTTCCCAAGAGCAGGTTGTACTCCCTGTCACGTCCTGAGACTCAGGCTATGGCAGAGTACATTCAGGAGAACTTGGCTAAGGGATTTATCAGACCTTCACAGTCTCCAGTTGGGTCAGGGTTCTTCTTTGTGGGTAAAAAGGACGGTTCGTTGCGTCCCTGCATCGACTTCAGGGAATTGAACCGTATCACGATTAAAAACTCATACCCACTGCCTCTCATTTCGGTCTTGTTTGACCAGCTTCGTACTGCCACCATTTTTTCTAAGATTGACCTACGCGGTGCGTACAATCTAATCCGAATAAGAGAGGGGGATGAATGGAAGACTGCCTTTAATACCCACTCAGGGCATTATGAATATTTGGTGATGCCTTTTGGGCTCTGTAATGCCCCGGCAGTCTTCCAGGACTTCATGAACGATGTGCTCAGGGAATATTTGGATAGATTCTTAGTTGTATACTTAGATGACATCCTAATCTTCTCCCATTCCCTGGAGGAACATCGGAAGCATGTACGCTTAGTCCTCCAGAAACTCAGAGACCACCGGCTTGGGGCGAAGCTGGAGAAGTGCGAATTTGAAGTTCAGCAAATCGCATTTCTAGGATATATTATCTCCCCAGAAGGTTTCCAAATGGAGGGTTCCAAGGTACAGGCAGTCCTGGATTGGGTGCAGCCCACTAGTTTGAAGGCGCTTCAGCGTTTTCTGGGCTTTGCGAATTTTTATAGACGATTTATCGCTGGATTTTCGTCTATAGTGGCGCCCTTGGTGGCACTCACTAAGAAAGGGGCGGATGTTGCTCACTGGTCTTGTGAGGCCAAAGCGGCTTTTGCCCGTCTCAAAAGGGCATTTGTCTCGGCCAAGGTGCTGCGACACCCAGATCCAGAGCGTCCTTTTGTGGTGGAGGTGGATGCCTCTGAGATGGGTATTGGGGCAGTGCTCTCTCAGATGGGGGTGTCTGATAATCACCTTCATCCCTGTGCTTACTTTTCCCGTAAATTTTCGCCTGCCGAGATGAATTATGACGTGGGTAACCGGGAATTGTTGGCTATTAAGGATGCACTCGAGGAGTGGAGACACTGGCTTGAGGGGGCTAAGTTTGTGGTCTCAATTCTCACCGACCATAAGAATTTGGCATATTTAGAGTCAGCGAAGCGCCTCAATGCCAGGCAGGCACGATGGGCTTTGTTTTTTGCTCGCTTTAATTTTTTGATAACATATCGCCCTGGGTCACAAAACATCAAGGCTGATGCGCTCTCGCGGAGTTTTGCTCCAATCCAGGAGACCACGAGGAGCCATTGCCCATTGTGTCCCCATCATGTATTAAAGTGGGCATTACCCAGGACCTCTTGTCATTAGTCCTTAGAGCACAGGAGCAGGCTCCTCCAGACCTTCCGGTAGGTCTTTTGTTTGTGCCTCCTAGGTTAAGACAGCGAGTGTTCCTGGAATTCCATGCCAGGAAGTCGGCAGGTCACCCGGGTATTGCCAGAACTCGGGAGTTGCTATCTAGGGCGGTGTGGTGGCCCTCGGTGGCTAGGGATGTGGATCAGTGGGTTCGGGCATGTGACATCTGTGCCCGAAATAAGACTCCTAGAGGGGTTCCTGTTGGCCCATTACATCCACTCTCTATTCCATCTAAGCCATGGACCCACATTTCAATGGATTTTGTGGTGGACTTGCCCAAATCCTCAGGGATGACAGCCATCTGGGTTGTCGTTGACAGGTTTTCGAAGATGGCGCACTTCGTTCCACTGGTTGGGCTGCCATCGGCCAGACGCATGTCTGAATTATTTATGCTGCATGTTGTGCGCCTCCACGGGTTGCCACTTGATGTGGTCTCTGACCGCGGATCCCAGTTTGTGGCCAAATTCTGGAGGGCATTTTGTTCCGATCTCCAGATTTCTGTCAGCTTGTCGTCAGGCTACCATCCGCAGTATAATGGGCAGACTGAAAGGGTGAACCAGTCCTTGGAGCAGTTCCTCAGGTGTTATGTCTCCAAGTGTCAGACTGACTGGGTTGCTCATCTGTCCATGGCGGAGTTTGCCTATAACAACGCGGCTCACTCTGCTACAGGGATCTCTCCCTTCCTTTGTGTGTATGGGCATCATCCTAAGGCCAATTCTTTTGACCCCCTGGACTCCACGCCTGGTGGTTCCTCTGTGGTTTCGGTCCTTAGAGGTATTTGGAGGAAAGTGAAGAAAGCCCTTGTGTCTGTGTCATTAGTGACCAAAAGGGTTTTTGATAAGCGGAAAAGACCCTGCAGCTTCAAATTAGGAGACTTCGTCTGGTTGTCTACCAAGAATTTGAAGTTGAGACAGCCATCTCATAAGTTAGGCCCCCGGTTCATCGGTCCTTATAAGATCACTAGGGTTATCAATCCGGTGGCATTTCAGTTAGATCTACCCCGTTCTTTGGGTATCAATAAAACATTTCATTGTTCCCTTTTAAAACGGGCGATTAGTAATCCTTCCAGTGGAAGACCTTCCCCTCTTCTGATACGTGGCCAGAGGGAGTTTGTTGTTGAAAGGATTCTTGACTCCAAGATGGTTCGGGGTCGGCTGTCATTTTTGGTGCACTGGAAGGGGTATGGCCTGGAGGAGCGGTCGTGGGTGCGCAGTTGTGATCTTCATGCCCCCAGACTGTTACGCTCTTTCTTCTCGCAGTTCCCCGATAAACCCGGTGGTAGGGGTTCTTTGACCCCTCGTCAGAGGGGGGGTACTGTTAGGGTCTCCTGCTCTGTGCTGCCACGTCGTCATGGCAACCGGGAGACAAGTGCTAGCGGAGTAACCTGAGCGTAGCTGATACTCCGGTTCGGGTCTTTTGCTGTGCAGTGGTTACAGGCTCTGTGCACGGCAGGGGATCCGGTGCTGGTTTTTGTGCTCACAGTCTGTGAGGTCTGAGTGGGGCGTGGACAGCACCTGCTATATAAACCCTCTTCTCAGGTTAGGCAGATGCTGCTGAATCTTTGTTGGTTAGTCAGTTCCTGAAAGCTAGCTAGTACTGTGTAAACTTTGTATTTGTTTGTTGCTTACTGCAAATAGGCCTTGGGATTTGGTATTACACTCTGCCAATCCAGACCTAGCAGTAAGACTGGAGTCAGTCGTTTAACCTGCTGGGGTTCTTTTGCTACTCTGTGAACCTAGCAAGTTTGCGGCTGTATTCTCAGACTTGCCTGCCAAAATCCTTTCTCACTGTGCAAGGTGTTCAGGTGTCAGTTTAGTGGCAGTAAGCTGAACCAGTGCACTGCAAGTGAGGACTAGGATTGTGGAGACTCTCCTTGTGTCTATTATTCCATCTCTGACCAAGGAGTTTACTGCCACACCCGTTGGTAACCCTTTAGGGTTTTGCTGTTGCCCTTAGCAACAGCATTTCGGGTTCTCTACGTATTAAATCACTACATCTCGCTTCTTTACATCTGAGCATTCCTAATACTAGGGAGACACCCAGTTCCTTAGCCTTTGGGCTTCTCTGTTCACTTTGTGTTTATTTTGTTACCCTATCACCTTCTGTGTATGTAATGTCATATTCCCCAGTCTGTCTGTGAGTTCATTTGTTTTGCATCCCTCACCGTTCAGACACCAGTACATTCCTGCTGGCACCGGTGTGCATAACAATACAGGACCAGTGTGCTTTTAATTTTTAACAGCTGCACCCCTGAATTTTTTACAGCATACAGGACCAGTGTGCTTTTAATTTTTAACAACTGCACCCTTGAATTTTTACAGCATACAGGGCCAGTTTAATGTTATTTTAACAGCAGCACCCCTATATTTTTACAGCAAACAGGACAAGTGTGCTTTTTAACATTAACAACTGAACCCTTGAATTTTTACAGCATACAGGGCCAGTTTAATGTTATTTTAACAGTAGCACCCCTATAATTTATATCATACAGGAGGACAGTGCCCCTGCCCCCTGCACAACACAGTGACAGTCAGGACAGCAACACCCATGTATAGCTGCAGCATCTGTAACAGCACATGGAACACCAGTGACAGCCAGGACCGCCAGGACAGCACCCCTAACACAGCAAAGGTACACCACAGTGACTGCAGCAGCACCCCTACAGAGCACACACTAACCCCACCCGACGCCACCACCCACAGAGACAGAAGTCTGTCTCCCTCATTCTCCAAGTCGGAGTGAAAATGGCGGCGATGAGTGACTGTTTATATGGAATCCAAAACCCATAAGAATCTGACAGCGGGATAATGGCGTTTTGCCTCATTCTGGTTTCCGGTCTAGCGGGAAGTCCCAAGTCGGGCTCGGATACTGGCTCGGAGCATGAAGTTGGGGGGGGAAAGTTTCCTATGGCAACCAATCATCATTGATGTAACATTTATAATTTGCATACTATAAAATTAAACAGAGCAGCTGATTGGTTGCCATGGGCACCTTATCCACTGGCTCACTTCTCCACTCTTTTCACTGCTTAGTACATCTCCCCCTATATCTTGAATGACTCTCTCTGATCCTTAAAAATATGCAAAAATAACCTAACTTAATACCAGATTTTGATGAAACATTTAATTTTATTCATGTTCACTTTATTTGCATCCATATTTGTGATTCTGGTGTTGTTTTTAGATCATAAAAGCCAAGAAACATCTGCTTGAAATAGCTCTTTCTTTTTAGTAAATCCAAGTGGGCGCCATATGAAAATGAGCAACTCAAACAATATTGGAAAATGCTTTCTTAAACATGACATTGTTGGGAATCACTACATTTTCAGTTTGACATAATTCAAAATGCATTTGTTTTCACACTTAAAATAACCATCATTCAAAAACATTATATTATGTATATATTTTTTTCATTGAAAAGTACTTAACTGGGATCTGGTACAAGTTAAGAAAGTGAAGCCATGGACCATATGCTTCCCAGTAATTCATTCAGCAGTACAGCGTGTATCTTGCAGGCACTGGTCACTCCGCTTTAATATACTATGTTTCAGTACTGGTTCCCATTGTGTTTGAATCTTCTTTGCTGCATTAAGGTCTGTTGTGCCACAGGCAAGAAGCTTTTTTTTCTTTTTACTACTTAATCCTTTTATCTGTTTGACCCTTAGAAAACAAACTGATTATAGAAATGACATTACTTCATTTGCTACCATGTGTTTGAGGTTGTTGAAGTTGTAACTGCTGGGAAACTACACACGGAGAGATCCGTACATAATTTCTAAGCAATCTAGACTAGATTGCTTAGAAATATAGCGATAGCGATGCACGGTCTCGCGCATCGCTATCGCCGGTACTAGATTGGTCTGCATGCAGGCACAATCTAGTGGATCGCTCACTTCACCGCTATGTTAAGTGAGCGCCCCCCGCCTCCGTTCCGTCCCCCTCACTCAGCACACATCGGGCTGTGTGCTGAGTGGGGGGAGAGATGTGTGCTGAGCGGTCTGTGATAGATCGCTCAGCACACATCTCTACAGTGTGTACTCCCCTTTACTCTAACTACTTATCTAAACTGTGCTGAGCATGCAACCTTTTTCAATAAATGACAGAAATGCTTTCATTGAGATAGACAGACATACTGTAGCTCTATATACTTATACAGGTTGAGTCTCCCTTATCCAAAATGCTTGGGACCAGAGGTATTTTGGATATGGGATTTTTCCGTATTTTGGAATAATTGCATACCATAATGAGATATCATGGTGATGGGACCCAAGTCTAAGCACAGAATGCATTTATGTTACATATACACCTTATACACTCAGCCTGAAGGTTATTTTAGCCAATATTTTTTATAACTTTGTGCATTAAACAAAGTGTGTGTACATTCACACAATTCATTTATGTTTCACATACACCTTATACACACAGCCTGAAGGTCATTTAATACAATATTTTTAATAACTGTGTGTATTAAACAAAGTTTGTGTACATTGAGCCATCAGAAAACAAAGGTTTCACTATCTCACTCTCACTCAAAAAAGTCTGTATTTCGGAATATTCCGTATTTCGGATATTTGGATATGGGATACTCAACCTGTACTACTGTAGCTGTCATTCCCACTGGCTTTTTGCTCTGTCTCCACCACCTCCACTCCTCTTTAATTCTCTCCTTCCCCTATTTCCGTTCTGCTGGGAGGGAAAGGAGGGGATTTATTAAATCTTGGTTAGAAATTAAAATGGTGAGAGATAAAGTACCAGCCATTCAGCAGTGTTTCTAGAGAGGAGGGGACCCGTGTGCAGACTCCGTGTGTGGGCCCCCTCCTCTCCTGTAGCCATCATCACCGCTGCTTGCGCTCTCAGCTCTGAGACTCTGGCCCAGTGCCAGAGTCTACAGCGCATGCGCTGGACTCAGAAAAATGGCCGTCGCGCCATTTTTTCAGAGTCCTGCGCATGCGCTGTAGACTCTGGCACTGTGCCAGAGTCTCTAGCGCTCAGTGCGCTAGCAGCGGTGGTGACGTCTATGGGAGAGGAGGGGGCCCACACACAGTCGCCGATGGAAGCCGGAAAGGTAATTATAGAAGAAATGGGTGCAGTGTGTGCGGTGTGGGCCCCTCTGGACCCAGGGGCCCATGTGCACCGCACACCCTGCACCCATTATAGATATAAGAAGAAAAGGAATTACAGAAGACTCTTGTGTGGGTGCACTCTTGTTTTTAAATTGTTAGTATGAAAATATTAAAACAAAACTTTTATTATCTCATAATTGCTAGAAAAAGATCCACACTTTTATAATCCACTACAATTAATTAAACAAACTATATTGTTACCCATGTAGACCACCAATATCTATGAGAGGTGTCACCTCTATTTGATGGGTCTATTGGGAATTTTTATCTCACAAAAAATTGGAAATGTTCTGGTTAGTCTATGTTATTAGACTTCAGGAGGGATGTAGACACTCAGGCTCTACACCCTGATCCTATCCCACCAGCACAAGCTCAGCTTGTATTAATAGGACCTCCAAGGGTCATTGATCCGAAGTATTATCAGGAGTATAGATCCTTATTCGCATTGGCAAATGTCAGATCTGTGAAATGTCAAGGAAGACGGTACTTGGAGAGAGTCAAAGTTTAAGTGACACAGGTCAGATAGATGAGCAGAAAGAGATGATTGAAGAAAATGTGGTGATCCTGCTGTTGGTTTCGAGTCGAGAAGGTCACGAATTACAACACCGGGTATTCTCTGGGGGTCACCCTCACAGATACTGACCCAGCCCACCACCGTTTTGCTTCCAAGATCGGACGAGATCGGGCTCTGTCGGTGGGGTATGGTAGTAATTCCTTGGGCCTTCTATAGCCGACTCACCAATGAGAGTGCACCTAGGGAAGATTCGGGAGAGAGAGAGAGCAAATAAGGGCGGATCTGCTGTCCATGTTAGGCACAGGGTAACCTGTGGATCATGGATGAGAGTCCGCAGATATATGGAGAGGAATAAAGGTATAGAAAGAAGAAAGAAAGCTTGATGTCAAGACAAAATGCTGTCAGAAATTGACAGTGATGAGTATACATAAAACCAGTTAACTGAGAATATCAGGTTATATTCAGTAATTGATCTATTGACGGAAAATGGAGATAACGAGTAATGGAAAAGAGAGATTGATACACAGCCCCTGAGGGGTACTCGTCATCACACTTATTCACACCTATACTACAAAGGGCAAATACACAAATACTATGTATACCATATCACATAACTGGTGAATAAGAAAAATAGCGGTGTGATAATCCTGCCTGGATTCCTAGATAAACCTGATTAGGTCTGATTATTATCTTATATAGAGCTACAGAGCTATAACGTCAAGCATTAGTATACAGGTGTTTCAAGTGATCCACAATCTCGGATGTGTATAGGGGGTATCCCTATTGACAGTATAATCGAGAGTGGGGGTAGACAGGCCCCTAGGATGCTGACTTATAAAATGCTTAGACAAATGTCATTATTAATTCTGTACTCAATGCTATCTAGACAAGGTTACTAAAATAACATAATAACAATAAGTAGTTGGGATAATATTGCTGAAACACGTAGCAATAACAATTTAAGAGAAAAAAAAGGAAAAGCAAGGGGGAGGGGGGGGGGGGGGGGGGAAATGGTGAGGAAAATATATAGTAACAATCACTGCCCAGATCCCTGGGCTGCCCTGATGACAAAGGGGGGCATGTCGGATTGCTGCCTGGGTATGTGGGATCAAATGAAAAATCAATCCCAGAAGAAACAAAAAATATATAGAAAAGTGTACCGGTCCCTGTCCAGGTCCCTGGGTCAGTCACTGAATAACGGGATGCAAAATGTGGGGTTGGACATCACACCCATTAGTTCATGGGTGAGGATATAGTGCGTGGAAGGTGTGGTAATAGTGTGAACTTGTGTCGCAGGGACATAGATAGATGTGGGGTTAGACATCACACCCATTAATTCTTGGGTGTGGGCATGGTGAATGAGCCTGCGGGGAGGGGGGGGGGTTGTTAGTTGGGGGAAGAGGGGATAGGATGAGTGAACCCTATAGTGCATTAAATTTCGCCACAACACAATGCATAGGTTGCCTAGCAACCTGAAAATTACGTCACTTCTGCTGAGCAGAGCGGAGGTCCAAGGACGATTTTAGCAATTAAGCACATTGCAGCTATTGGCTAACAGCCACCCATATGGGTATTTAAACCCATATCACCACATCATATCAGCAGCATTGGAAGTGAACAAGCCCGCAGGACGGGTGAAACGCGTTTTCCAGCATTTCAGCATGACCTATCCCAGCATCCCAGCATGAATCACTTCAACATCAACCAAGGACTGAAGTAGTGGAATTTTGCATCCCGTTATTCAGTGACTGACCCAGGGACCTGGGCAGGGACCGGTACACTTTTCTATATATTTTTTGTTTCTTCTGGGATTGATTTTACATTTGATCCCACATACCCAGGCAGCAATCCGACATGCCCCCCTTTGTCATCAGGGCAGCCCAGGGATCTGGGCAGTGATTGTTACTATATATTTTCCTCACCATTTCCCCCCCCCCCCCCCTCCCCCTTGCTTTTCCTTTTTTTTTCTCTTAAATTGTTATTGCTACGTGTTTCAGCAATATTATCCCAACTACTTATTGTTATTATGTTATTTTAGTAACCTTGTCTAGATAGCATTGAGTACAGAATTAATAATGACATTTGTCTAAGCATTTTATAAGTCAGCATCCTAGGGGCCTGTCTACCCCCACTCTCGATTATACTGTCAATAGGGATACCCCCTATACACATCCGAGATTGTGGATCACTTGAAACACCTGTATACTAATGCTTGACGTTATAGCTCTGTAGCTCTATATAAGATAATAATCAGACCTAATCAGGTTTATCTAGGAATCCAGGCAGGATTATCACACCGCTATTTTTCTTATTCACCAGTTATGTGATATGGTATACATAGTATTTGTGTATTTGCCCTTTGTAGTATAGGTGTGAATAAGTGTGATGACGAGTACCCCTCAGGGGCTGTGTATCAATCTCTCTTTTCCATTACTCGTTATCTCCATTTTCCGTCAATAGATCAATTACTGAATATAACCTGATATTCTCAGTCACCTGGTTTTATGTATACTCATCACTGTCAATTTCTGACAGCATTTTGTCTTGACATCAAGCTTTCTTTCTTCTTTCTATACCTTTATTCCTCTCCATATATCTGCGGACTCTCATCATGATCCACAGGTTACCCTGTGCCTAACATGGACAGCAGATCCGCCCTTATTTGCTCTCTCTCTCTCCCGAATCTTCCCTAGGTGCACTCTCATTGGTGAGTCGGCTATAGAAGGCCCAAGGAATTACTACCATACCCCACCGACAGAGCCCGATCTCGTCCGATCTTGGAAGCAAAACGGTGGTGGGCTGGGTCAGTTTCAGTGAGGGTGACCCCCAGAGAATACCTGGTGTTGTAATTAGAGATGAGCGGGTTCGGTTTCTCTGAATCCGAACCCGCACGAACTTCATGTTTTTTTCACGGGTCCGAGCAGACTCGGATCCTCCCGCCTTGCTCGGTTAACCCGAGCGCGCCCGAACGTCATCATGACGCTGTCGGATTCTCGCGAGACTCGGATTCTATCGCGAGACTCGGATTCTATATAAGGAGCCGCGCGTCACCGCCATTTTCACACGTGCATTGAGATTGATAGGGAGAGGACGTGGCTGGCGTCCTCTCCATTTAGATTAGGGTTGAGAGAGAGAGAGAGAGATTGACCTGAGGCTGTGATACTGTAGAAGAGAGTGCAGAGTTTAGTGACTGACGACCACAGTGACCACCAGACAGTGCAGTTGCTTGTTTTATTTAATATATCCGTTCTCTGCCTGAAAAAAACGATACACACAGTGACTCAGTCACATACCATATCTGTGTGCACTGCTCAGCCCAGGGTGCTGCATCAATGTATATATATATCTGACTGTGCTCAGCTCACACAGCTTATAATTGTGGGGGAGACTGGGGAGCACTGCAGTGCCAGTTATAGGTTATAGCAGGAGCCAGGAGTACATAATATTATATTAAAATTAAACAGTGCACACTTTTGCTGCAGGAGTGCCACTGCCAGTGTGACTAGTGACCAGTGACCTGACCACCAGTATATATAATATTAGTAGTATACTATCTCTTTATCAACCAGTCTATATTAGCAGCAGACACAGTACAGTGCGGTAGTTCACGGCTGTGGCTACCTCTGTGTCGGCACTCGGCAGCCCGTCCATAATTGTATATACCACCTAACCGTGGTTTTTTTTTCTTTCTTTATACATACATACTAGTTACGAGTATACTATCTCTTTATCAACCAGTCTATATTAGCAGCAGACACAGTACAGTGCGGTAGTTCACGGCTGTGGCTACCTCTGTGTCGGCACTCGGCAGCCCGTCCATAATTGTATATACCACCTAACCGTGGTTTTTTTTTCTTTCTTTATACATACATACTAGTTACGAGTATACTATCTCTTTATCAACCAGTCTATATATTAGCAGCAGACACAGTACAGTGCGGTAGTTCACGGCTGTGGCTACCTCTGTGTCGGCACTCGGCAGCCCGTCCATAATTGTATATACCACCTAACCGTGGTTTTTTTTTCTTTCTTTATACATACATACTAGTTACGAGTATACTATCTCTTTATCAACCAGTCTATATATTAGCAGCAGACACAGTACAGTGCGGTAGTTCACGGCTGTGGCTACCTCTGTGTCGGCACTCGGCAGCCCGTCCATAATTGTATATACCACCTAACCGTGGTTTTTTTTTCTTTCTTTATACATACATACTAGTTACGAGTATACTATCTCTTTATCAACCAGTCTATATTAGCAGCAGACACAGTACAGTGCGGTAGTTCACGGCTGTGGCTACCTCTGTGTCGGCACTCGGCAGCCCGTCCATAATTGTATAGACCACCTAACCGTGGTTTTTTTTTCTTTCTTTATACATACATACTAGTTACGAGTATACTATCTCTTTATCAACCAGTCTATATATTAGCAGCAGACACAGTACAGTGCGGTAGTTCACGGCTGTGGCTACCTCTGTGTCGGCACTCGGCAGCCCGTCCATAATTGTATATACCACCTAACCGTGGTTTTTTTTCTTTCTTTATACATACATACTAGTTACGAGTATACTATCTCTTTATCAACCAGTCTATATTAGCAGCAGACACAGTACAGTGCGGTAGTTCACGGCTGTGGCTACCTCTGTGTCGGCACTCGGCAGCCCGTCCATAATTGTATAGACCACCTAACCGTGGTTTTTTTTTCTTTCTTTATACATACATACTAGTTACGAGTATACTATCTCTTTATCAACCAGTCTATATATTAGCAGCAGACACAGTACAGTGCGGTAGTTCACGGCTGTGGCTACCTCTGTGTCGGCACTCGGCAGCCCGTCCATAATTGTATATACCACCTAACCGTGGTTTTTTTTTCTTTCTTTATACATACATACTAGTTACGAGTATACTATCTCTTTATCAACCAGTCTATATTAGCAGCAGACACAGTACAGTGCGGTAGTTCACGGCTGTGGCTACCTCTGTGTCGGCACTCGGCAGCCCGTCCATAATTGTATAGACCACCTAACCGTGGTTTTTTTTTCTTTCTTTATACATACATACTAGTTACGAGTATACTATCTCTTTATCAACCAGTCTATATATTAGCAGCAGACACAGTACAGTGCGGTAGTTCACGGCTGTGGCTACCTCTGTGTCGGCACTCGGCAGCCCGTCCATAATTGTATATACCACCTAACCGTGGTTTTTTTTTCTTTCTTTATACATACATACTAGTTACGAGTATACTATCTCTTTATCAACCAGTCTATATATTAGCAGCAGACACAGTACAGTGCGGTAGTTCACGGCTGTGGCTACCTCTGTGTCGGCACTCGGCAGCCCGTCCATAATTGTATATACCACCTAACCGTGGTTTTTTTTTCTTTCTTTATAGTCATACTAGTTACGAGTATACTATCTCTTTATCAACCAGTCTATATTAGCAGCAGACACAGTACAGTGCGGTAGTTCACGGCTGTGGCTACCTCTGTGTCGGCACTCGGCAGCCCGTCCATAATTGTATATACCACCTAACCGTGGTTTTTTTTTCTTTCTTTATACATACATACTAGTTACGAGTATACTATCTCTTTATCAACCAGTCTATATTAGCAGCAGACACAGTACAGTGCGGTAGTTCACGGCTGTGGCTACCTCTGTGTCGGCACTCGGCAGCCCGTCCATAATTGTATATACCACCTAACCGTGGTTTTTTTTTCTTCTTTATACATACATACTACTACGACATCTCTTTATCAACCAGTCTATATTAGCAGCAGACACAGTACAGTACGGTAGTTCACGGCTGTGGCTACCTCTGTGTCTGCACTCGGCAGGCAGTCCGTCCATAATTGTATACCACCTAACCGTGGTTTTTTTTTCTTTCTTCTTTATACATACATAGTTACATAGACATCTCTTTATCAACCAGTCTATATTAGCAGCAGACACAGTACAGTACGGTAGTTCACGGCTGTGGCTACCTCTGTGTCTGCACTCGGCAGGCAGTCCGTCCATAATTGTATACCACCTAACCGTGGTTTTTTTTTCTTTCTTCTTTATACATACATAGTTACATAGACATCTCTTTATCAACCAGTCTATATTAGCAGCAGACACAGTACAGTACGGTAGTTCACGGCTGTGGCTACCTCTGTGTCTGCACTCGGCAGGCATTCCATAATTGTATACTAGTATCCATCTCCATTGTTTACCTGAGGTGCCTTTTAAGTGTGCCTATTAAAATATGGAGAACAAAAATGTTGAGGTTCCAAAATTAGGGAAAGATCAAGATCCACTTCCACCTCGTGCTGAAGCTGCTGCCACTAGTCATGGCCGAGACGATGAAATGCCAGCAACGTCGTCTGCCAAGGCCGATGCCCAATGTCATAGTACAGAGCATGTCAAATCCAAAACACCAAATATCAGAAAAAAAAGGACTCCAAAACCTAAAATAAAATTGTCGGAGGAGAAGCGTAAACTTGCCAATATGCCATTTACCACACGGAGTGGCAAGGAACGGCTGAGGCCCTGGCCTATGTTCATGGCTAGTGGTTCAGCTTCACATGAGGATGGAAGCACTCAGCCTCTCGCTAGAAAAATGAAAAGACTCAAGCTGGCAAAAGCAGCACAGCAAAGAACTGTGCATTCTTCGAAATCCCAAATCCACAAGGAGAGTCCAATTGTGTCGGTTGCGATGCCTGACCTTCCCAACACTGGACGTGAAGAGCATGCGCCTTCCACCATTTGCACGCCCCCTGCAAGTGCTGGAAGGAGCACCCGCAGTCCAGTTCCTGATAGTCAGATTGAAGATGTCAGTGTTGAAGTACACCAGGATGAGGAGGATATGGGTGTTGCTGGCGCTGGGGAGGAAATTGACCAGGAGGATTCTGATGGTGAGGTGGTTTGTTTAAGTCAGGCACCCGGGGAGACACCTGTTGTCCGTGGGAGGAATATGGCCGTTGACATGCCAGGTGAAAATACCAAAAAAATCAGCTCTTCGGTGTGGAGGTATTTCACCAGAAATGCGGACAACAGGTGTCAAGCCGTGTGTTCCCTTTGTCAAGCTGTAATAAGCAGGGGTAAGGACGTTAACCACCTCGGAACATCCTCCCTTATACGTCACCTGCAGCGCATTCATAATAAGTCAGTGACAAGTTCAAAAACTTTGGGTGACAGCGGAAGCAGTCCACTGACCAGTAAATCCCTTCCTCTTGTAACCAAGCTCACGCAAACCACCCCACCAACTCCCTCAGTGTCAATTTCCTCCTTCCCCAGGAATGCCAATAGTCCTGCAGGCCATGTCACTGGCAATTCTGACGAGTCCTCTCCTGCCTGGGATTCCTCCGATGCATCCTTGCGTGTAACGCCTACTGCTGCTGGCGCTGCTGTTGTTGCTGCTGGGAGTCGATGGTCATCCCAGAGGGGAAGTCGTAAGCCCACTTGTACTACTTCCAGTAAGCAATTGACTGTTCAACAGTCCTTTGCGAGGAAGATGAAATATCACAGCAGTCATCTTGCTGCAAAGCGGATAACTGAGGCCTTGACAACTATGTTGGTGTTAGACGTGCGTCCGGTATCCGCCGTTAGTTCACAGGGAACTAGACAATTTATTGAGGCAGTGTGCCCCCGTTACCAAATACCATCTAGGTTCCACTTCTCTAGGCAGGCGATACCGAGAATGTACACGGACGTCAGAAAAAGACTCACCAGTGTCCTAAAAAATGCAGTTGTACCCAATGTCCACTTAACCACGGACATGTGGACAAGTGGAGCAGGGCAGGGTCAGGACTATATGACTGTGACAGCCCACTGGGTAGATGTATGGACTCCCGCCGCAAGAACAGCAGCGGCGGCACCAGTAGCAGCATCTCGCAAACGCCAACTCTTTCCTAGGCAGGCTACGCTTTGTATCACCGCTTTCCAGAATACGCACACAGCTGAAAACCTCTTACGGCAACTGAGGAAGATCATCGCGGAATGGCTTACCCCAATTGGACTCTCCTGTGGATTTGTGGCATCGGACAACGCCAGCAATATTGTGTGTGCATTAAATATGGGCAAATTCCAGCACGTCCCATGTTTTGCACATACCTTGAATTTGGTGGTGCAGAATTTTTAAAAAAACGACAGGGGCGTGCAAGAGATGCTGTCGGTGGCCAGAAGAATTGCGGGACACTTTCGGCGTACAGGCACCACGTACAGAAGACTGGAGCACCACCAAAAACTACTGAACCTGCCCTGCCATCATCTGAAGCAAGAAGTGGTAACGAGGTGGAATTCAACCCTCTATATGCTTCAGAGGTTGGAGGAGCAGCAAAAGGCCATTCAAGCCTATACAATTGAGCACGATATAGTAGGTGGAATGCACCTGTCTCAGGCGCAGTGGAGAATGATTTCAACGTTGTGCAAGGTTCTGATGCCCTTTGAACTTGCCACACGTGAAGTCAGTTCAGACACCGCCAGCCTGAGTCAGGTCATTCCCCTCATCAGGCTTTTGCAGAAGAAGCTGGAGACATTGAAGGAGGAGCTAACACGGAGCGATTCCGCTAGGCATGTGGGACTTGTGGATGGAGCCCTTAATTCGCTTAACAAGGATTCACGGGTGGTCAATCTGTTGAAATCAGAGCACTACATTTTGGCCACCGTGCTCGATCCTAGATTTAAAGCCTACCTTGGATCTCTCTTTCCGGCAGACACAAGTCTGCTGGGGTTGAAAGACCTGCTGGTGACAAAATTGTCAAGTCAAGCGGAACGCGACCTGTCAACATCTCCTCCTTCACATTCTCCCGCAACTGGGGGTGCGAGGAAAAGGCTCAGAATTCCGAGCCCACCCGCTGGCGGTGATGCAGGGCAGTCTGGAGCGACTGCTGATGCTGACATCTGGTCCGGACTGAAGGACCTGACAACGATTACGGACATGTCGACTACTGTCACTGCATATGATTCTCTCAACATTGATAGAATGGTGGAGGATTATATGAGTGACCGCATCCAAGTAGGCACGTCACACAGTCCGTACTTATACTGGCAGGAAAAAGAGGCAATTTGGAGGCCCTTGCACAAACTGGCTTTATTCTACCTAAGTTGCCCTCCCACAAGTGTGTACTCCGAAAGAGTGTTTAGTGCCGCCGCTCACCTTGTCAGCAATCGGCGTACGAGGTTACATCCAGAAAATGTGGAGAAGATGATGTTCATTAAAATGAATTATAATCAATTCCTCCGCGGAGACATTGACCAGCAGCAATTGCCTCCACAAAGTACACAGGGAGCTGAGATGGTGGATTCCAGTGGGGACGAATTGATAATCTGTGAGGAGGGGGATGTACACGGTGATATATCGGAGGGTGATGATGAGGTGGACATCTTGCCTCTGTAGAGCCAGTTTGTGCAAGGAGAGATTAATTGCTTCTTTTTTGGGGGGGGTCCAAACCAACCCGTCATATCAGTCACAGTCGTGTGGCAGACCCTGTCACTGAAATGATGGGTTGGTTAAAGTGTGCATGTCCTGTTTTGTTTATACAACATAAGGGTGGGTGGGAGGGCCCAAGGACAATTCCATCTTGCACCTCTTTTTTCTTTTCTTTTTCTTTGCATCATGTGCTGATTGGGGAGGGTTTTTTGGAAGGGACATCCTGCGTGACACTGCAGTGCCACTCCTAAATGGGCCCGGTGTTTGTGTCGGCCACTAGGGTCGCTAATCTTACTCACACAGTCAGCTACCTCATTGCGCCTCTTTTTTTCTTTGCGTCATGTGCTGTTTGGGGAGGGTTTTTTGGAAGGGACATCCTGCGTGACACTGCAGTGCCACTCCTAGATGGGCCCGGTGTTTGTGTCGGCCACTAGGGTCGCTAATCTTACTCACACAGCTACCTCATTGCGCCTCTTTTTTTCTTTGCGTCATGTGCTGTTTGGGGAGGGTTTTTTGGAAGGGACATCCTGCGTGACACTGCAGTGCCACTCCTAGATGGGCCCGGTGTTTGTGTCGGCCACTAGGGTCGCTAATCTTACTCACACAGCTACCTCATTGCGCCTCTTTTTTTCTTTGCGTCATGTGCTGTTTGGGGAGGGTTTTTTGGAAGGGCCATCCTGCGTGACACTGCAGTGCCACTCCTAGATGGGCCCGGTGTTTGTGTCGGCCACTAGGGTCGCTAATCTTACTCACACAGCTACCTCATTGCGCCTCTTTTTTTCTTTGCGTCATGTGCTGTTTGGGGAGGGTTTTTTGGAAGGGACATCCTGCGTGACACTGCAGTGCCACTCCTAGATGGGCCCGGTGTTTGTGTCGGCCACTAGGGTCGCTAATCTTACTCACACAGCTACCTCATTGCGCCTCTTTTTTTCTTTGCGTCATGTGCTGTTTGGGGAGGGTTTTTTGGAAGGGACATCCTGCGTGACACTGCAGTGCCACTCCTAGATGGGCCCGGTGTTTGTGTCGGCCACTAGGGTCGCTAATCTTACTCACACAGCTACCTCATTGCGCCTCTTTTTTTCTTTGCGTCATGTGCTGTTTGGGGAGGGTTTTTTGGAAGGGCCATCCTGCGTGACACTGCAGTGCCACTCCTAGATGGGCCCGGTGTTTGTGTCGGCCACTAGGGTCGCTAATCTTACTCACACAGCTACCTCATTGCGCCTCTTTTTTTCTTTGCGTCATGTGCTGTTTGGGGAGGGTTTTTTGGAAGGGACATCCTGCGTGACACTGCAGTGCCACTCCTAGATGGGCCCGGTGTTTGTGTCGGCCACTAGGGTCGCTTATCTTACTCACACAGCGACCTCGGTGCAAATTTTAGGACTAAAAATAATATTGTGAGGTGTGAGGTATTCAGAATAGACTGAAAATGAGTGTAAATTATGGTTTTTGAGGTTAATAATACTTTGGGATCAAAATGACCCCCAAATTCTATGATTTAAGCTGTTTTTTAGTGTTTTTTGAAAAAAACACCCGAATCCAAAACACACCCGAATCCGACAAAAAAAATTCGGTGAGGTTTTGCCAAAACGCGTTCGAACCCAAAACACGGCCGCGGAACCGAACCCAAAACCAAAACACAAAACCCGAAAAATTTCAGGCGCTCATCTCTAGTTGTAATTCGTGACCTTCTCGACTCGAAACCAACAGCAGGATCACCACATTTTCTTCAATCATCTCTTTCTGCTCATCTATCTGACCTGTGTCACTTAAACTTTGACTCTCTCCAAGTACCGTCTTCCTTGACATTTCACAGATCTGACATTTGCCAATGCGAAGAATACTCCTGATAATACTTCGGATCAATGACCCTTGGAGGTCCTATTAATACAAGCTGAGCTTGTGCTGGTGGGATAGGATCAGGGTGTAGAGCCTGAGTGTCTACATCCCTCCTGAAGTCTAATAACATAGACTAACCAGAACATTTCCAATTTTTTGTGAGATAAAAATTCCCAATAGACCCATCAAATAGAGGTGACACCTCTTATAGATATTGGTGGTCTACATGGGTAACAATATAGTTTGTTTAATTAATTGTAGTGGATTATAAAAGTGTGGATCTTTTTCTAGCAATTATGAGATAATAAAAGTTATGTTTTAATATTTTCATACTAACAATTTAAAAACAAGAGTGCACCCACACAAGAGTCTTCTGTAATTCCTTTTCTTCCTAGTTCGTCCCTGACTCTGGGTGCACCACCAGACTTATTCATCAAAAAACGAATTATTCGTACACAATATACGTCATTCTGGTACTCCACTATTGTTATTATTTTTCTTGAAAGCTCAGAACCGGTGCGGAATCTTATCTATTTTATGAGACCCATTATAGATATGCCAGTGCAGCCATTAGCTTCTGCCTTGTTGTGCTAGAAAAGTGACAGAATCTGGCACTTTATCTCTCACCACTGTATCTCTCTCCTAGCCAGTGACATGCGGTGAGGTCAGTGGCTGGGGAGGCACATGCTGCTACCCAACCGCTACCTCCCCTCTTAAAAACAACAACGTAGAATCCCCCTTGCATCACTAAAACCAGCACCAGGCTGAACCAGCGAGGGGGATAATGACATAGCAGGGGAGACACTCAGTATGGGGTCCCCCTGCCATAACATTAACACCCCCCAAACCAGTTAGCCCAGGGTTGGCATTCCTCAGAAAGTGGGGACCCCAAAGAATTAAGCGGGGTCCCCCCTGATAGCCCAGTGCTATGCCCCGCACCCCTGGTGGCGGTGGATGCGGGGTTCATGCTATAATATTATTCTTTACAGGCAGCCTACAGGTCCCAGCAAGCCCGATCCAGCATGCCGGCACTTGGAGAACCACAAGTGCCAGCATGCCCGGACATTAAGGGGCCCGCTGGCACCTGTAATCCACCTGTAAAGAAAATATTAAAATAAATACAAGAGACAGTTTTTAAGTAAAATTCAGGGTCTTCACCTGGGAGGCGGCGGCCTTTAAGCTCTTTTGCGTAGCCGCCGTCTGCCCAGGGCTTCCGACGTCTTCCTCCGGCATCTTCACCTGGGAAGCGGTGGCCTATAAGCTCTTTTGCATGGCCGCCGCCTGCCCAGGGCTTCCGGCGTCTTCACCTGGTGGGCGGCGGCCTTTAAGCTCTTTTGCATGGCCGCCGCCCATCCAGGACTTCCACGGCATCTTCAATCTTCAGGAGCTCTTCACTGCTTCTCCGCCGTCAAACTGTCAGCCGCTGCCTCGCGCTGTGGCACCATTTTTTAAATGGGTACCGCTCCTCTGCCAAACTCCGCAGAATGGCAGGCAGGGATCTCGGATCCATGCCTGCCGCCACTGACGCCCGCACCACCACCGCATCCCGCCGCATCCCGCCGCCCGCATCTCTTCTGCATTCGCCTGCACCCAGTGAGTGATGCCAATCACATCTGGCATCACTGACAGGAGCGTGCTTTCATGGATTGAAAGCACGTCCCTGTGTGAAAGCGGCACTTTAGTAGGTGCCGCTTTCCATTATATTTTCAGAGGGCTTTTACAGCCCAAGGCTTGGCCCCGCCCCCTGTTCCCATTCACAACGGGAGGCACCACGATCGGTGCCTCCCAAACCCATAAAAACAGAAGTAATGATTAGTTTAATATAAAGGAGATACTTATGACACAGAATATGTGTCATAAGTATCTTCTTTGTATTATTTTAATCATTAATGACAGGGAAGGCACTGCCTCCCCTATCTGCCCTGACTGCACGTCCCTGCTCCTAGCTTTGATAAATCTCCCTCTAAATACACTGAAGTCCACGGCATGGTAATTATGACAGGCTTACTTGCAGTAATGGTAGGTTAATGGTAGCAGAAAATGAGTAGTGCATACATTATAATAACACTTATTACCAGCCATCAAAATGACGGAACAACATAACAGTAATGTCAGCACCAGCGGCTGTGTGCACCTGAACAGAAGAAAATGTGAACTGCTCGTCGGGCACTATCTAGTCGCCACCAGTGCACAAAACACTTGCATTCCCCCCCATAGAGGCAGGTCCGGACTGGGACCAAAAATAGGCCCTGGCATTTTTGAAGCACACAGGCCCACCTCGGTGTCAGCATCTGACTCCTCCCCTTACTATTCCCGACTCCTCCTACTTCTTAGTCTATGCTCTTACAAATATAATTAATATTATAACAACATACAAGTGTACATCATTCTGTATTAAAATACACACAACCATTGGTTGAAGTGGAAATGTTGAAGTGGGGGTATGGAAAAATAAAGGTTGTAACTAAGCGCGTGCGCTCCAGAAAAGGGGCGTGGACACACACGTGCCCCATTCACTAGAATGAGAGCGCCAGTGTGAACTCCCGGCGGGGCTAAGCGGCGACCAATCAGACAGAGAGTGTCCCATAGAAGGGCAATTGTTTAAATCTGCAGTCAGCTCGGAAGCAAACTGCTGCTCGGCTGGACCGGCCCACGTGGCCATTGGCCCTTCTGGCATTTGCCAGAAGTGCCAGATGGCCAGTCCGGCCCTGCATAGAGGTGAGTACCAGCGTTAGCATTTAATTATATAGGATTATTTTGTGAGCAAACAGAGCAGCTAAGACAAACAAAGCTAAGAAATGTAAGACTATGGTATTTTTCCAGGTTCAGTTACTCTTTAACACAGGTCAACAGATCCCATTCAGAACTACTGCACTGATGTCGGTTAATATCCTATTTACTGTATATAGGAAACAATTCCCAGGTGCCAGTACGGATAATCCCACCCTGCAAAATATATACTGTATCACCATAATGTATTACTGATTTAAATATTGTACCTGAAGTACATCATTTTATAGATTACGGCAAATACACGGCTCTGACCCACGGTTTTTCAGCACAGTACCAGCTTAGAGAACCCCTTTCACACTACAGTAGAGAACCAGGTTTTTCCTGAGTTGATCCCTTTCACACATGCAGTAAGCCATGTCTGCCCTGGCTTTTCAGTGATTTGTCTTTTGGCTCACACAAATGAGGTCATGCAAACTGGGTGATGACTTGTGTACTCGAGGAAGGGTGGAGACTGTATTGCTGTAATCATGGCCGACAAGGTACACTTGTGTAGCCCGGAGTTCCTGGTTTTCAGAGTACACAGCAAATGACAGTTTGATGCAGCTGCTGATCTTGTGCTACATTGCACAATGTCACTTCAGGAAAAGAAAAGAGCAATTTATGGTGGAGAGGGATACTAAGTGCACTGGAGGAGAGGCTTGATAATGGCAAGTGTCCTCTCGTACATTGTGGCAGTGGCAGAACTAGTGAGTGTGGGCCCAGGTGCAACAATATGCATTGTGCCCCACCACATACTCCAAATAGGGACAGCTATAATGGGCATAGTCTCATTGAGAAGGGGTGTGGCCACATAATAGTACCCCTAATTCAAATTACACCACACAGCAGTGTAACTTTATTCACATTACATCGCACAGTAGAGCCCCTTATTCTCATTACTCCACACAGTAGTATCCCTTATTCACATTACTCCACACACTATTGTCCCTTATTCACATTATTCACATTACTCCACACAGTAGTGTCTCTTATTCACATTACACCACACAATAGTATTCATTATACACGTTATGCCACACAGTAGTACTCCTTATACATATTACACTACAGAGTAGGACACCTTATACACATTACACTACACAGTAGTACTCCTTATACATGTTACATTACACAGTAGGACACCTTATACACATTACACTACACAGTAGCACTCTTTATACATTTTACGCCGCACACAGTAGTGCTCCACAGACATCTTATGCCACAGAGTAGTGCTCCTTATACACCTTACTCCACACAGTAGTATTCCTTATAAACATTACACCACACAGTAGTATTCTTTATATACAGTACGCAACACAGTAGTACTCCTTATACACGTTACGCCACACAGTAGTGCTCCATATACACGTTACACCACACTGTAGTGCTCCTTATACACCTTACGCCACACAGTAGTGCGCCTTACACCTTATGCCACACAGTAGTACTCCTTATACAAGTTATGGTACACAGTAGTACTCTTTATACAAGTTATGCTACACAGTAGTACTCCTTATACAAGTTATGGTACACAGTAGTACTCTTTATACAAGTTATGCCACACAGTAGTACTCCTTATACAAGTTATGGTACATAGTAGTACTCTTTATACAAGTTATGCTACACAGTAGTACTCCTTATACAAGTTATGCCACACAGTAGTACTGTTTATACAAGTAATGCCACACAGAAGTAGTGCCCCTTATTTGAAACCCCAGTAGAGACCCTTAATAATGACAAACAAGTGATATTACACCTTGACAAAAAGGGGCTTACATATGGTACTTTTATTCAAATGATACTGTGTATGCAGCCCCGTGCATTTTTCTGGATGTCTGCCAGCCATCTTTCTATATACTGCACATATTTGCTAACATTGTTTAACATTAGTGACAGTGGCGGGCACAAGGACAGTGCCTGGAGAGGACAGCCAGCAGCGCTGACACAGAAAGAAGCATTAAGGCACTTGTTATATATAGGAGAATACAGCTGCATATATTAGTCCTAGAGATGAGCGCCTGAAATTTTTCGGGTTTTGTGTTTTGGTTTTGGGTTCGGTTCCGCGGCCGTGTTTTGGGTTCGAACGCGTTTTGGCAAAACCTCACCGAATTATTTTTGTCGGATTCGGGTGTGTTTTGGATTCGGGTGTTTTTTTCCAAAAACACTAAAAAACAGCTTAAATCATAGAATTTGGGGGTCATTTTGATCCCAAAGTATTATTAACCTCAAAAACCATAATTTACACTCATTTTCAGTCTATTCTGAATACCTCACACCTCACAATATTATTTTTAGTCCTAAAATTTGCACCGAGGTCGCTGTGTGAGTAAGATAAGCGACCCTAGTTGCCGACACAAACACCGGGCCCATCTAGGAGTGGCACTGCAGTGTCACGCAGGATGTCCCTTCCAAAAAACCCTCCCCAAACAGCACATGACGCAAAGAAAAAAAGAGGCGCAATGAGGTAGCTGTGTGAGTAAGATTAGCGACCCTAGTGGCCGACACAAACACCGGGCCCATCTAGGAGTGGCACTGCAGTGTCACGCAGGATGGCCCTTCCAAAAAACCCTCCCCAAACAGCACATGACGCAAAGAAAAAAAGAGGCGCAATGAGGTAGCTGACTGTGTGAGTAAGATTAGCGACCCTAGTGGCCGACACAAACACCGGGCACATCTAGGAGTGGCACTGCAGTGTCACGCAGGATGTCCCTTCCAAAAAACCCTCCCCAAACAGCACATGACGCAAAGAAAAAAAGAGGCGCAATGAGGTAGCTGTGTGAGTAAGATTAGCGACCCTAGTGGCCGACACAAACACCGGGCCCATCTAGGAGTGGCACTGCAGTGTCACGCAGGATGTCCCTTCCAAAAAACCCTCCCCAATCAGCACATGATGCAAAGAAAAAGAAAAGAAAAAAGAGGTGCAAGATGGAATTATCCTTGGGCCCTCCCACCCACCCTTATGTTGTATAAACAAAACAGGACATGCACACTTTAACCAACCCATCATTTCAGTGACAGGGTCTGCCACACGACTGTGACTGATATGACGGGTTGGTTTGGACCCCCCCCAAAAAAGAAGCAATTAATCTCTCCTTGCACAAACTGGCTCTACAGAGGCAAGATGTCCACCTCATCTTCACCCTCCGATATATCACCGTGTACATCCCCCTCCTCACAGATTATCAATTCGTCCCCACTGGAATCCACCATCTCAGCTCCCTGTGTACTTTGTGGAGGCAATTGCTGCTGGTCAATGTCTCCGCGGAGGAATTGATTATAATTCATTTTAATGAACATCATCTTCTCCACATTTTCTGGATGTAACCTCGTACGCCGATTGCTGACAAGGTGAGCGGCGGCACTAAACACTCTTTCGGAGTACACACTTGTGGGAGGGCAACTTAGGTAGAATAAAGCCAGTTTGTGCAAGGGCCTCCAAATTGCCTCTTTTTCCTGCCAGTATAAGTACGGACTGTGTGACGTGCCTACTTGGATGCGGTCACTCATATAATCCTCCACCATTCTATCAATGTTGAGAGAATCATATGCAGTGACAGTAGACGACATGTCCGTAATCGTTGTCAGGTCCTTCAGTCCGGACCAGATGTCAGCATCAGCAGTTGCTCCAGACTGCCCTGCATCACCGCCAGCGGGTGGGCTCGGAATTCTGAGCCTTTTCCTCGCACCCCCAGTTGCGGGAGAATGTGAAGGAGGAGATGTTGACAGGTCGCGTTCCGCTTGACTTGACAATTTTGTCACCAGCAGGTCTTTCAACCCCAGCAGACCTGTGTCTGCCGGAAAGAGAGATCCAAGGTAGGCTTTAAATCTAGGATCGAGCACGGTGGCCAAAATGTAGTGCTCTGATTTCAACAGATTGACCACCCGTGAATCCTTGTTAAGCGAATTAAGGGCTGCATCCACAAGTCCCACATGCCTAGCGGAATCGCTCCGTGTTAGCTCCTTCTTCAATGCCTCCAGCTTCTTCTGCAAAAGCCTGATGAGGGGAATGACCTGACTCAGGCTGGCAGTGTCTGAACTGACTTCACGTGTGGCAAGTTCAAAGGGCATCAGAACCTTGCACAACGTTGAAATCATTCTCCACTGCACTTGAGACAGGTGCATTCCATCTCCTATATCGTGCTCAATTGTATAGGCTTGAATGGCCTTTTGCTGCTCCTCCAACCTCTGAAGCATATAGAGGGTTGAATTCCACCTCGTTACCACTTCTTGCTTCAGATGATGGCAGGGCAGGTTCAGTAGTTTTTGGTGGTGCTCCAGTCTTCTGTACGTGGTGCCTGTACGCCGAAAGTGTCCCGCAATTTTTCTGGCCACCGACAGCATCTCTTGCACGCCCCTGTCGTTTTTTAAAAAATTCTGCACCACCAAATTCAAGGTATGTGCAAAACATGGGACGTGCTGGAATTTGCCCATATTTAATGCACACACAATATTGCTGGCGTTGTCCGATGCCACAAATCCACAGGAGAGTCCAATTGGGGTAAGCCATTCCGCGATGATCTTCCTCAGTTGCCGTAAGAGGTTTTCAGCTGTGTGCGTATTCTGGAAAGCGGTGATACAAAGCGTAGCCTGCCTAGGAAAGAGTTGGCGTTTGCGAGATGCTGCTACTGGTGCCGCCGCTGCTGTTCTTGCGGCGGGAGTCCATACATCTACCCAGTGGGCTGTCACAGTCATATAGTCCTGACCCTGCCCTGCTCCACTTGTCCACATGTCCGTGGTTAAGTGGACATTGGGTACAACTGCATTTTTTAGGACACTGGTGAGTCTTTTTCTGACGTCCGTGTACATTCTCGGTATCGCCTGCCTAGAGAAGTGGAACCTAGATGGTATTTGGTAACGGGGGCACACTGCCTCAATAAATTGTCTAGTTCCCTGTGAACTAACGGCGGATACCGGACGCACGTCTAACACCAACATAGTTGTCAAGGACTCAGTTATCCGCTTTGCAGTAGGATGACTGCTGTGATATTTCATCTTCCTCGCAAAGGACTGTTGAACAGTCAATTGCTTACTGGAAGTAGTACAAGTGGGCTTACGACTTCCCCTCTGGGATGACCATCGACTCCCAGCGGCAACAACAGCAGCGCCAGCAGCAGTAGGCGTTACACGCAAGGATGCATCGGAGGAATCCCAGGCAGGAGAGGACTCGTCAGACTTGCCAGTGACATGGCCTGCAGGACTATTGGCATTCCTGGGGAAGGAGGAAATTGACACTGAGGGAGTTGGTGGGGTGGTTTGCGTGAGCTTGGTTACAAGAGGAAGGGATTTACTGGTCAGTGGACTGCTTCCGCTGTCACCCAAAGTTTTTGAACTTGTCACTGACTTATTATGAATGCGCTGCAGGTGACGTATAAGGGAGGATGTTCCGAGGTGGTTAACGTCCTTACCCCTACTTATTACAGCTTGACAAAGGGAACACACGGCTTGACACCTGTTGTCCGCATTTCTGGTGAAATACCTCCACACCGAAGAGCTGATTTTTTTGGTATTTTCACCTGGCATGTCAACGGCCATATTCCTCCCACGGACAACAGGTGTCTCCCCGGGTGCCTGACTTAAACAAACCACCTCACCATCAGAATCCTTCTGGTCAATTTCCTCCCCAGCGCCAGCAACACCCATATCCTCCTCATCCTGGTGTACTTCAACACTGACATCTTCAATCTGACTATCAGGAACTGGACTGCGGGTGCTCCTTCCAGCACTTGCAGGGGGCATGCAAATAGTGGAAGGCGCATGCTCTTCACGTCCAGTGTTGGGAAGGTCAGGCATCGCAAACGACACAATTGGACTCTCCTTGTGGATTTGGGATTTCAAAGAACGCACAGTTCTTTGCGGTGCTTTTGCCAGCTTGAGTCTTTTCAGTTTTCTAGCGAGAGGCTGAGTGCTTCCATCCTCATGTGAAGCTGAACCACTAGCCATGAACATAGGCCAGGGCCTCAGCCGTTCCTTGCCACTCCGTGTGGTAAATGGCATATTGGCAAGTTTACGCTTCTCCTCCGACAATTTTATTTTAGGTTTTGGAGTCCTTTTTTTTCTGATATTTGGTGTTTTGGATTTGACATGCTCTGTACTATGACATTGGGCATCGGCCTTGGCAGACGACGTTGCTGGCATTTCATCGTCTCGGCCATGACTAGTGGCAGCAGCTTCAGCACGAGGTGGAAGTGGATCTTGATCTTTCCCTAATTTTGGAACCTCAACTTTTTTGTTCTCCATATTTTATAGGCAGAACTAAAAGGCACCTCAGGTAAACAATGGAGATGGATGGATTGGATACTAGTATACAATTATGGACGGACTGCCACGGTTAGGTGGTATAAAAAAACCACGGTTAGGTGGTATATAATACAATTATGGATGGACGGACTGCCTGCCGACTGCCGACACAGAGGTAGCCACAGCCGTGAACTACCGCACTGTACACTGGTTGATAAAGAGATAGTAGTATACTCGTAACAACTAGTATGACACTATGACGGTATAAAGAATGAAAAAAAAACCACGGTTAGGTGGTATATATTATAATAATACAATTATGGATGGACGGACTGCCTGCCGAGTTCCGACACAGAGGTAGCCACAGCCGTGAACTACCGCACTGTACACTGGTTGATAAAGAGATAGTAGTATACTCGTAACAACTAGTATGACTGACTATGACGGTATAAAGAATGAAAAAAAAACCACGGTTAGGTGGTATATATTGTAATACAATTATGGATGGACGGACTGCCTGCCGACTGCCGACACAGAGGTAGCCACAGCCGTGAACTACCGCACTGTACACTGGTTGATAAAGAGATAGTAGTATACTCGTAACAACTAGTATGACTGACTATGACGGTATAAAGAATGAAAAAAAAACCACGGTTAGGTGGTATATATTATAATACAATTATGGATGGACGGACTGCCTGCCGACTGCCGACACAGAGGTAGCCACAGCCGTGAACTACCGCACTGTACACTGGTTGATAAAGAGATAGTAGTATACTCGTAACAACTAGTATGACACTATGACGGTATAAAGAATGAAAAAAAAACCACGGTTAGGTGGTATATATTATAATACAATTATGGATGGACGGACTGCCTGCCGAGTGCCGACACAGAGGTAGCCACAGCCGTGAACTACCGCACTGTACACTGGTTGATAAAGAGATAGTAGTATACTCGTAACAACTAGTATGACTGACTATGACGGTATAAAGAATGAAAAAAAAACCACGGTTAGGTGGTATATATTATAATACAATTATGGATGGACGGACTGCCTGCCGACTGCCGACACAGAGGTAGCCACAGCCGTGAACTACCGCACTGTACACTGGTTGATAAAGAGATAGTAGTATACTCGTAACAACTAGTATGACACTATGACGGTATAAAGAATGAAAAAAAAACCACGGTTAGGTGGTATATATTATAATACAATTATGGATGGACGGACTGCCTGCCGAGTGCCGACACAGAGGTAGCCACAGCCGTGAACTACCGCACTGTACACTGGTTGATAAAGAGATAGTAGTATACTCGTAACAACTAGTATGACTGACTATGACGGTATAAAGAATGAAAAAAAAACCACGGTTAGGTGGTATATATTATAATACAATTATGGATGGACGGACTGCCTGCCGACTGCCGACACAGAGGTAGCCACAGCCGTGAACTACCGCACTGTACACTGGTTGATAAAGAGATAGTAGTATACTCGTAACAACTAGTATGACACTATGACGACGGTATAAAGAATGAAAAAAAAACCACGGTTAGGTGGTATATATTATAATAATAATACAATTATGGATGGACGGACTGCCTGCCGACTGCCGACACAGAGGTAGCCACAGCCGTGAACTACCGCACTGTACACTGGTTGATAAAGAGATAGTAGTATACTCGTAACAACTAGTATGACTGACTATGACGGTATAAAGAATGAAAAAAAAACCACGGTTAGGTGGTATATATTATAATAATAATACAATTATGGATGGACGGACTGCCTGCCGACTGCCGACACAGAGGTAGCCACAGCCGTGAACTACCGCACTGTACACTGGTTGATAAAGAGATAGTAGTATACTCGTAACAACTAGTATGACACTATGACGACGGTATAAAGAAAGAAAAAAAAATACCACGGTTAGGTGGTATATATTGTAATACAATTATGGATGGACGGACTGCCTGCCGAGTTCCGACTGCCGACACAGAGGTAGCCACAGCCGTGAACTACCGCACTGTACTGTGTCTGCTGCTAATATAGACTGGTTGATAAAGAGATAGTATACAATACATACAACAATATACTACTATACTGGTGGTCAGGCACTGGTCACCACTAGTCACACTGGCAGTGGCACTCCTGCAGCAAAAGTGTGCACTGTTTAATTTTAAATTAATATAATATTATGTACTCCTGGGGGCTCCTGCTATAACAACCTGCAGTGCTCCCCAGTCTCCCCCACAATTATTATAAGCTTTGCCTTTTATACATTGATGTGCAGCACACTGGGCTGAGCTGAGTGCACACAGACTGAGTCACACTGTGTGACTGGCTGCTGCTGTGTATCGTTTTTTTTCAGGCAGAGAACGGATATAGCAGAGAACGGATATATTATATTAAAATAAATAAAAGTTAACTAACAACAACTGCACTGGTCACTGTGGTAAACTCTGTCTGACTCTGCACAATCTCTCTCTCTCTTCTAATCTAATTTCTAATGGAGAGGACGCCAGCCACGTCCTCTCCCTATCAATCTCAATGCACGTGTGAAAATGGCGGCGACGCGCGGCTCCTTATATAGAATCCGAGTCTCGCGAGAATCCGACAGCGTCATGATGACGTTCGGGCGCGCTCGGGTTAACCGAGCAAGGCGGGAGGATCCGAGTCTGCTCGGACCCGTGAAAAAAACATGAAGTTCGTGTGGGTTCGGTTTCAGAGAAACCGAACCCGCTCATCTCTAATTAGTCCACACATACCATTGGGAGTTCTGAGGTGGCCGATGCTGTGCTAGAGATCGCAGACATGGCAAGACAACTTTGGAGGCACATTTCCTGATGTCACTTGCCACTTTTCAGTACCTGCTGGAACTCCTGTCCCCTGTTCTTACCAGAGAGAAATCCCACTGGAGATGACCCATTTCACCAAGTAGGAGACTAGCCATTGTCTTGTAGTGGTGTGCAACCCCTGTCAAATACTGCACAATCTCCTGCTTGTTTTCCAGTGGGATCTCCACGATTTGCGATCTAGTTTGGAAAGTGATGCAGGGGTTACTGGCCTCACTGTATAATTGGTTTATTTCCTTACCTCAAGGGCAGTGACTGGATGAGACAGTGCAAGGTTTTCCATGATGTGAATACTCACAGTGTGCTGGGGTGATCAATGGGACCAACATCTCCATAATTGTCTCCACAGACAAACTCCTATAACAAAAAGGGCTAGCAATTGAATACACTGCAGGCAGTGGTTGACCACAAATATTGGTAAGCCTAATTTTTATTTATACTGTAAGTCATATGCAGTGCACATAATTTATATAGTTGAACAAAGCTAATATCTATCTTTTCAATTTCACGGATGTGTTTATTGGCTTGTTGTGTTGTGCACATGAATCCTGTGTGCTTGCCAATTTAGATCTGTACAAGATAGGCAACATGGCTGGTTGTTCCCACGTAAGCAGTGGCGTCGGAACCCAAACACAAAAGAGGTGCAGGCGCTGGGGAGGGGGAGCACTTATGTCTGGATCCCTGCTGAGACTCCTACTTTAAAAGTCTGCCGCCTGCACCGGTAGTGTGCTGCCCCCTGTCCTGTCCAAGCCGGTTCTTCACCATTACTGGGAGGAGGCGGAGATGTCCCAGCAGGCCCAGCATGGCCACACCTCCTCCCAGTAATGCATCCCTGAAGAGTCGATCAGGACAGGACATGTGACAGCAGGATGCGGCGTCGGCGGCAGCCTTTTTACAGTAGTAGTCTCTGCTGGAAGCCAGAGGTAAGCACTCCCCGCACGGGGGGGTGAATCGGGGGTAAGGGGGGGGGTGAATCGGGGGGGGGCACCAAAATGGATATTTTACTATGCCCCTCCCCCACATCCAAAAACCATTCCTGCGCCCCTTCACGTAAAGTAAACATATACGGTCCATTTCTGTGATGCTGGTCAATTTTTTTTACCGCTAGTCTTGGCCAAAACACAATGAATACCTAGTGTGTATATTGTATGTGTGCTTATAACAGGGAATAAACATTGTAAACTCTGACGGTGTAGTGACTGAGAATATTCTCTGAAAAGTGCTGAAGAATATGTGTGTGCTACAGAAAGATTTCTTAAAATCATAATTGAACACATATATATTATACAGTGAGTGAATGACACATGCTAGGCAAGCACATACTTTGACCATACTATATATTACTTTATTGATAGTGGTGAAAATACTGGTGCACATCATCAGGGATGCAGCTTATCCATTGAGAAGATGTCTGATGAAGGGGTACACTCAGAATCTAAAGCTGTCTCAAGAACAGATCTGGTATACCCATACCCTCAGCTCTGCACGGATGGTTGTAGAGGATGCATTTGGACGACTGAAAAGACGTTGGCACTGTTTACTCAAGAGGAAAGACATAGACATTAGGTTGATGATCCCTAACATAGTAGCTGCTTGTTGAATCTTACATAATATTTGTGTCAGGTCAGGCTGGAATGTTGTATCCGACAAATTAACCTGAGCAGAGGTGGCAGAGGCCACTGACGGAAGAAGACGTGGAGGCTGGATATACACTGCTCAAAAAAATAAAGGGAACACTTAAACAACACAATGTAACTCCAAGTCAATCACACTTCTGTGAAATCAAACTGTCCACTTAGGAAGCAACACTGATTGACAATCAATTTCACATGATGTTGTGCAAATGGAATAGACAACAGGTGGAAATTATAGGCAATTAGCAAGACACCCCCAATAAAGGAGTTGTTCTGCAGGTGGTGACCACAGACCACTTGTCAGCCCGTATGCTTTCTGGCTGATGTTTTGGTCACTTTTGAAAGCTGGTGGTGCTTTCACTCTAGTGGTAGCATGTAGAGATGAGCGGGTTCGGTTTCTCTGAATCCGAACCCGCCAGAACTTCATGTTTTTTTTCACGGGTCCGAGCGACTCGGATCTTCCCGCCTTGCTCGGTTAACCCGAGCGCGCCCGAACGTCATCATGACGCTGTCGGATTCTCGCGAGGCTCGGATTCTATCGCGAGACTCGGATTCTATATAAGGAGCCGCGCGTCGCCGCCATTTTCACACGTGCATTGAGATTGATAGGGAGAGGACGTGGCTGGCGTCCTCTCCGTTTAGAATAGATTAGAGAGACACTTGATTTACTAATTTTGGGGAGCATTAGGAGTACTCAGTACAGTGCAGAGTTTTGCTGATAGTGACCAGTGACCACCAGTTTTATTTATAATCCGTTCTCTGCCTGAAAAAAGCGATACACAGCACACAGTGACTCAGTCACATACCATATCTGTGTGCACTGCTCAGGCTCAGGCCAGTGTGCTGCATCATCTATTATCTATATATAAATAATATTATATATATCTGTCTGACTGCTCAGCTCACACAGCTTATAATTGTGGGGGAGACTGGGGAGCACTACTGCAGTGCCAGTTATAGGTTATAGCAGGAGCCAGGAGTACATAATATATTATATAGTGAGTGACCACCAGACACACAGTGCAGTTTATTTAATATATCCGTTCTCTGCCTGAAAAAAGCGATACACACAGTGACTCAGTCAGTCACATACCATATCTGTGTGCACTGCTCAGGCTCAGGCCAGTGTGCTGCATCATCTATATATATTATATATCTGTCTGACTGCTCAGCTCACACAGCTTATAATTGTGGGGGAGACTGGGGAGCACTACTGCAGTGCCAGTTATAGGTTATAGCAGTAGCCAGGAGTACATAATATTATATTAAAATTAAACAGTGCACACTTTTGCAGCAGGAGTGCCACTGCCAGTGTGACTAGTGACCAGTGACCTGACCACCAGTATATATAATATTAGTAGTATACTATCTCTTTATCAACCAGTCTATATTAGCAGCAGACACAGTACAGTGCGGTAGTTCACGGCTGTGGCTACCTCTGTGTCGGCACTCGGCAGCCCGTCCATAATTGTATATACCACCTAACCGTGGTTTTTTTTTCTTTCTTTATACATACATACTAGTTACGAGTATACTATCTCTTTATCAACCAGTCTATATATTAGCAGCAGACACAGTACAGTGCGGTAGTTCACGGCTGTGGCTACCTCTGTGTCGGCACTCGGCAGCCCGTCCATAATTGTATATACCACCTAACCGTGGTTTTTTTTTCTTTCTTTATACATACATACTAGTTACGAGTATACTATCTCTTTATCAACCAGTCTATATATTAGCAGCAGACACAGTACAGTGCGGTAGTTCACGGCTGTGGCTACCTCTGTGTCGGCACTCGGCAGCCCGTCCATAATTGTATATACCACCTAACCGTGTTTTTTTTTTCTTTCTTTATACATACATACTAGTTACGAGTATACTATCTCTTTATCAACCAGTCTATATATTAGCAGCAGACACAGTACAGTGCGGTAGTTCACGGCTGTGGCTACCTCTGTGTCGGCACTCGGCAGCCCGTCCATAATTGTATATACCACCTAACCGTGGTTTTTTTTTCTTTCTTTATACATACATACTAGTTACGAGTATACTATCTCTTTATCAACCAGTCTATATATTAGCAGCAGACACAGTACAGTGCGGTAGTTCACGGCTGTGGCTACCTCTGTGTCGGCACTCGGCAGCCCGTCCATAATTGTATATACCACCTAACCGTGGTTTTTTTTTCTTTCTTTATACATACATACTAGTTACGAGTATACTATCTCTTTATCAACCAGTCTATATATTAGCAGCAGACACAGTACAGTGCGGTAGTTCACGGCTGTGGCTACCTCTGTGTCGGCACTCGGCAGCCCGTCCATAATTGTATATACCACCTAACCGTGGTTTTTTTTTCTTTCTTTATACATACATACTAGTTACGAGTATACTATCTCTTTATCAACCAGTCTATATATTAGCAGCAGACACAGTACAGTGCGGTAGTTCACGGCTGTGGCTACCTCTGTGTCGGCACTCGGCAGCCCGTCCATAATTGTATATACCACCTAACCGTGGTTTTTTTTCCTTTCTTTATACATACATACTAGTTACGAGTATACTATCTCTTTATCAACCAGTCTATATATTAGCAGCAGACACAGTACAGTGCGGTAGTTCACGGCTGTGGCTACCTCTGTGTCGGCACTCGGCAGCCCGTCCATAATTGTATATACCACCTAACCGTGGTTTTTTTTTCTTTCTTTATACATACATACTAGTTACGAGTATACTATCTCTTTATCAACCAGTCTATATATTAGCAGCAGACACAGTACAGTGCGGTAGTTCACGGCTGTGGCTACCTCTGTGTCGGCACTCGGCAGCCCGTCCATAATTGTATATACCACCTAACCGTGGTTTTTTTTTCTTTCTTTATACATACATACTAGTTACGAGTATACTATCTCTTTATCAACCAGTCTATATATTAGCAGCAGACACAGTACAGTGCGGTAGTTCACGGCTGTGGCTACCTCTGTGTCGGCACTCGGCAGCCCGTCCATAATTGTATATACCACCTAACCGTGGTTTTTTTTTCTTTCTTTATACATACATACTAGTTACGAGTATACTATCTCTTTATCAACCAGTCTATATATTAGCAGCAGACACAGTACAGTGCGGTAGTTCACGGCTGTGGCTACCTCTGTGTCGGCACTCGGCAGCCCGTCCATAATTGTATATACCACCTAACCGTGGTTTTTTTTTCTTTCTTTATACATACATACTAGTTACGAGTATACTATCTCTTTATCAACCAGTCTATATTAGCAGCAGACACAGTACAGTGCGGTAGTTCACGGCTGTGGCTACCTCTGTGTCGGCACTCGGCAGCCCGTCCATAATTGTATATACCACCTAACCGTGGTTTTTTTTTCTTTCTTTATACATACATACTAGTTACGAGTATACTATCTCTTTATCAACCAGTCTATATATTAGCAGCAGACACAGTACAGTGCGGTAGTTCACGGCTGTGGCTACCTCTGTGTCGGCACTCGGCAGCCCGTCCATAATTGTATACTAGTATCCAATCCATCCATCTCCATTGTTTACCTGAGGTGCCTTTTAGTTGTGCCTATTAAAATATGGAGAACAAAAATGTTGAGGTTCCAAAATTAGGGAAAGATCAAGATCCACTTCCACCTCGTGCTGAAGCTGCTGCCACTAGTCATGGCCGAGACGATGAAATGCCAGCAACGTCGTCTGCCAAGGCCGATGCCCAATGTCATAGTACAGAGCATGTCAAATCCAAAACACCAAATATCAGTAAAAAAAGGACTCCAAAACCTAAAATAAAATTGTCGGAGGAGAAGCGTAAACTTGCCAATATGCCATTTACCACACGGAGTGGCAAGGAACGGCTGAGGCCCTGGCCTATGTTCATGGCTAGTGGTTCAGCTTCACATGAGGATGGAAGCACTCAGCCTCTCGCTAGAAAAATGAAAAGACTCAAGCTGGCAAAAGCAGCACAGCAAAGAACTGTGCATTCTTCGAAATCCCAAATCCACAAGGAGAGTCCAATTGTGTCGGTTGCGATGCCTGACCTTCCCAACACTGGACGTGAAGAGCATGCGCCTTCCACCATTTGCACGCCCCCTGCAAGTGCTGGAAGGAGCACCCGCAGTCCAGTTCCTGATAGTCAGATTGAAGATGTCAGTGTTGAAGTACACCAGGATGAGGAGGATATGGGTGTTGCTGGCGCTGGGGAGGAAATTGACCAGGAGGATTCTGATGGTGAGGTGGTTTGTTTAAGTCAGGCACCCGGGGAGACACCTGTTGTCCGTGGGAGGAATATGGCCGTTGACATGCCAGGTGAAAATACCAAAAAAATCAGCTCTTCGGTGTGGAGGTATTTCACCAGAAATGCGGACAACAGGTGTCAAGCCGTGTGTTCCCTTTGTCAAGCTGTAATAAGTAGGGGTAAGGACGTTAACCACCTCGGAACATCCTCCCTTATACGTCACCTGCAGCGCATTCATAATAAGTCAGTGACAAGTTCAAAAACTTTGGGTGACAGCGGAAGCAGTCCACTGACCAGTAAATCCCTTCCTCTTGTAACCAAGCTCACGCAAACCACCCCACCAACTCCCTCAGTGTCAATTTCCTCCTTCCCCAGGAATGCCAATAGTCCTGCAGGCCATGTCACTGGCAATTCTGACGAGTCCTCTCCTGCCTGGGATTCCTCCGATGCATCCTTGCGTGTAACGCCTACTGCTGCTGGCGCTGCTGTTGTTGCCGCTGGGAGTCGATGGTCATCCCAGAGGGGAAGTCGTAAGCCCACTTGTACTACTTCCAGTAAGCAATTGACTGTTCAACAGTCCTTTGCGAGGAAGATGAAATATCACAGCAGTCATCCTACTGCAAAGCGGATAACTGAGGCCTTGGCATCCTGGGTGGTGAGAAACGTGGTTCCGGTATCCATCATTACTGCAGAGCCAACTAGAGACTTGTTGGAGGTACTGTGTCCCCGGTACCAAATACCACCTAGGTTCCATTTTTCTAGGCAGGCGATACCGAAAATGTACACAGACCTCAGAAAAAGAGTCACCAGTGTCCTAAAAAATGCAGCTGTACCCAATGTCCACTTAACCACGGACATGTGGACAAGTGGAGCAGGGCAGGGTCAGGACTATATGACTGTGACAGCCCACTGGGTAGATGTATGGACTCCCGCCGCAAGAACAGCAGCGGCGGCACCAGTAGCAGCATCTCGCAAACGCCAACTCTTTCCTAGGCAGGCTACGCTTTGTATCACCGGTTTCCAGAATACGCACACAGCTGAAAACTTCTTACGGTAACTGAGGAAGATCATCGCGGAATGGCTTACCCCAATTGGACTCTCCTGTGGATTTGTGGCATCGGACAACGCCAGCAATATTGTGTGTGCATTAAATATGGGCAAATTCCAGCACGTCCCATGTTTTGCACATACCTTGAATTTGGTGGTGCAGAATTTTTTAAAAAACGACAGGGGCGTGCAAGAGATGCTGTCGGTGGCCAGAAGAATTGCGGGACACTTTCGGCGTACAGGCACCACGTACAGAAGACTGGAGCACCACCAAAAACTACTGAACCTGCCCTGCCATCATCTGAAGCAAGAAGTGGTAACGAGGTGGAATTCAACCCTCTATATGCTTCAGAGGTTGGAGGAGCAGCAAAAGGCCATTCAAGCCTATACAATTGAGCACGATATAGTAGGTGGAATGCACCTGTCTCAAGTGCAGTGGAGAATGATTTCAACGTTGTGCAAGGTTCTGATGCCCTTTGAACTTGCCACACGTGAAGTCAGTTCAGACACTGCCAGCCTGAGTCAGGTCATTCCCCTCATCAGGCTTTTGCAGAAGAAGCTGGAGGCATTGAAGAAGGAGCTAAAAGGGAGCGATTCCGCTAGGCATGTGGGACTTGTGGATGCAGCCCTTAATTCGCTTAACAAGGATTCACGGGTGGTCAATCTGTTGAAATCAGAGCACTACATTTTGGCCACCGTGCTCGATCCTAGATTTAAAGCCTACCTTGGATCTCTCTTTCCGGCAGACACAGGTCTTCTGGGGTTGAAAGACCTGCTGGTGACAAAATTGTCAAGTCAAGCGGAACGCGACCTGTCAACATCTCCTCCTTCACATTCTCCCGCAACTGGGGGTGCGAGGAAAAGGCTCAGAATTCCGAGCCCACCCGCTGGCGGTGATGCAGGGCAGTCTGGAGCAACTGCTGATGCTGACATCTGGTCCGGACTGAAGGACCTGACAACGATTACGGACATGTCGTCTACTGTCACTGCATATGATTCTCTCAACATTGATAGAATGGTGGAGGATTATATGAGTGACCGCATCCAAGTAGGCACGTCACACAGTCCGTACTTATACTGGCAGGAAAAAGAGGCAATTTGGAGGCCCTTGCACAAACTGGCTTTATTCTACCTAAGTTGCCCTCCCACAAGTGTGTACTCCGAAAGAGTGTTTAGTGCCGCCGCTCACCTTGTCAGCAATCGGCGTACGAGGTTACATCCAGAAAATGTGGAGAAGATGATGTTCATTAAAATGAATTATAATCAATTCCTCCGTGGAGACATTGACCAGCAGCAATTGCCTCCACAAAGTACACAGGGAGCTGAGATGGTGGATTCCAGTGGGGACGAATTGATAATCTGTGAGGAGGGGGATGTACACGGTGATATATCGGAGGGTGAAGATGAGGTGGACATCTTGCCTCTGTAGAGCCAGTTTGTGCAAGGAGAGATTAATTGCTTCTTTTTTGGGGGGGGGTCCAAACCAACCCGTCATATCAGTCACAGTCGTGTGGCAGACCCTGTCACTGAAATGATGGGTTGGTTAAAGTGTGCATGTCCTGTTTTGTTTATACAACATAAGGGTGGGTGGGAGGGCCCAAGGACAATTCCATCTTGCACCTCTTTTTTCTTTTCTTTTTCTTTGCATCATGTGCTGATTGGGGAGGGTTTTTTGGAAGGGACATCCTGCGTGACACTGCAGTGCCACTCCTAGATGGGCCCGGTGTTTGTGTCGGCCACTAGGGTCGCTAATCTTACTCACACAGTCAGCTACCTCATTGCGCCTCTTTTTTTCTTTGCGTCATGTGCTGTTTGGGGAGGGTTTTTTGGAAGGGACATCCTGCGTGACACTGCAGTGCCACTCCTAGATGGGCCCGGTGTTTGTGTCGGCCACTAGGGTCGCTAATCTTACTCACACAGCTACCTCATTGCGCCTCTTTTTTTCTTTGCGTCATGTGCTGTTTGGGGAGGGTTTTTTGGAAGGGACATCCTGCGTGACACTGCAGTGCCACTCCTAGATGGGCCCGGTGTTTGTGTCGGCCACTAGGGTAGCTAATCTTACTCACACAGCTACCTCATTGCGCCTCTTTTTTTCTTTGCGTCATGTGCTGTTTGGGGAGGGTTTTTTGGAAGGGCCATCCTGCGTGACACTGCAGTGCCACTCCTAGATGGGCCCGGTGTTTGTGTCGGCCACTAGGGTCGCTAATCTTACTCACACAGCTACCTCATTGCGCCTCTTTTTTTCTTTGCGTCATGTGCTGTTTGGGGAGGGTTTTTTGGAAGGGACATCCTGCGTGACACTGCAGTGCCACTCCTAGATGGGCCAGGTGTTTGTGTCGGCCACTAGGGTCGCTTATCTTACTCACACAGCGACCTCGGTGCAAATTTTACGACTAAAAATAATATTGTGAGGTGTGAGGTATTCAGAATAGACTGAAAATGAGTGTAAATTATGGTTTTTGAGGTTAATAATACTTTGGGATCAAAATGACCCCCAAATTCTATGATTTAAGCTGTTTTTTAGTGTTTTTTGAAAAAAACACCCGAATCCAAAACACACCCGAATCCGACAAAAAAAATTCGGTGAGGTTTTGCCAAAACGCGTTCGAACCCAAAACACGGCCGCGGAACCGAACCCAAAACCAAAACACAAAACCCGAAAAATTTCAGGCGCTCATCTCTAGTAGCATGAGACGGAGTCTACAACCCACACAAGTGGCTCAGGTAGTGCAGCTCATCCAGGATGGCACATCAATGCGAGCTGTGGCAAGAAGGTTTGCTGTGTCTGTCAGCGTAGTGTCCAGAGCATGGAGGCGCTACTAGGAGACAGGCCAGTACATCAAGAGACATGTAGGAGGCCGTAGGAGGGCAACAACCCAGCAGCAGGACCGCTACCTCTGCCTTTGTGCAAGGAGGAACAGGAGGAGCAGTGCCAGAGCCCTGCAAAATTACCTCCAGCAAGCCACAAATGTGCATGTGTCTACTCAAACGATCAGAAACAGACTCCATGAGGGTGGTATGAGGGCCCGACGTCCACAGGTGGGGGTTGTGCTTACAGCCCAACACCGTGCAGGACGTTTGGCATTTGCCAGAGAACCCCAAGATTGGTAAATTTGCCACTGGCGCCCTGTGCTCTTCACAGATGAAAGCAGGTTCTCACTAAGCACATGTGGCAGATGTGACAGAGTCTGGAGATGCCAAGGAGAATGTTCTGCTGCCTGCAACATCCTCCAGCATGACCAGTTTGGCAGTGGGTCAGTAATGGTGTGGGGTGGCATTTATTTGGGGGGGCCGCACAGCCTTCTATGTGCTCGCCAGAGGTAGCCTGACTGCCATTAGGTACCGAGATGAGATCCTCAGACCCCTTGTGAGACCATATGCTGGTGCGGTTGGCCCTGGGTTCCTCCTAATGCAAGACAATGCTAGACCTCATGTGGCTGGAGTGTGTCAGCAGTTCCTGCAAGACGAAGGAATTGATGCTATGGACTGGCCCGCCCGTTCCCCAGACCTGAATCCAATTGAGCACATCTGGGACATCATGTCTCGCTCCATCCACCAATGCCATGTTGCACCACAGACTGTCCAGGAGTTGGCGGATGCTTTAGTCCAGGTTGGGAGGAGATCCCTCAGGAGACCATCCGCCACCTCATCAGGAGCATGCCCAGGCATTGTAGGGAGGTCATACAGGCACGTGGAGGCCACACACACTACTGAGCCTCATTTTGACTTGTTTTAAGGACATTACATCAAAGTTGGATCAGCCTGTAGTGTGTTTTTCCACTTTAATTTTGAGTGTGACTCCAAATCCAGACCTCCATGGGTTAATAAATTTGATTTCCATTGATAATTTTTGTGTGATTTTGTTGTCAGCACATTCAACTATGTAAAGAACAAAGTATTTAATAAGAATATTTCATTCATTCAGATCTAGGATGTGTTATTTTAGTGTTCCCTTTATTTTTTTGAGCAGTGTAGTTCTTTCTCATGGACTCTCAGGATAGAAGTATTATCATATTGTGACAACTGGATAAGAATTGACTGGGCTGGGAAACTGTCAGAGAACGTGGTTACTGTAGCAGTAAGATTTAGAGATGAGCGGGTTCGGTTCCTCTGAATCCGAACCCGCCCGAACTTCAGGTTTTTTACACGGGTCCGAGCAGGCTCGGATCTTCCCGCCTTGCTCGGCTAACCCGAGCGCGCCCGAACGTCATCATCACGCTGTCGGATTCTCGCGAGGCTCGGATTCTATCGCGAGACTCGGATTCTATATAAGGAGCCGCGCGTCGCCGCCATTTTCACACGTGCATTGAGAGTCATAGGGAGAGGACGTGGCTGGCGTCCTCTCCGTTTAGAGAAGAGAGAGACACAGTATTTTCGGGGAGCATTATTAGGAGGAGTACTACTGTATACTACTATACTACTTGCTGAAGTGATATTTATAGATTAGATAATAGATAGTGTGACTGTAAGTGTATTATCTGACTTGTGGGGGAGACACTGACAGTGGGGAGCAGTTAGAGTCTGAGAGCAGGACTCAGGAGTACATATAACGTACAGTGCACACTTTTGCTGCCAGAGTCAGTGCCACACTGCCATTGTTGTGACCACACTGACCACCAGTATAATAATATATTTTGTGATTGTCTGCTTAGGCCTCGGAGTACTAGTTGCAAGTTGCAACGTGACCTGTCCTGAAGTGACCACCAGTTTAATAATCAATCACCACCAGTTTAATATATATATATATATATATATATATATATAATTGTATATAATATATATATATATATATATATATATATATATAATATTGTATACCACCTACCCGTGGTTTTTTTTTTTTTCCATTCTTCTCTATACATACTACTATAGTAGCTTACTGTAGCAGTCTGCGGTGCTGTGCTGACCTGACAGTGTCCAGCAGGTCCGTCATCAGTCATTACATAATAAATATATATAGTACCTGTTCGGCTGCAGTACTAGTGATATTATATTGATTTCATCTCATTATCAATAATTTATCATCCAGTCTACACTCTATATTAGCAGCAGACACAGTACGTTAGTCCACGGCTGTAGCTACCTCTGTGTCGGCACTCGGCAGTCCATCCATAATTGTATACCACCTACCCGTGGTTTTTTTTTTTCTTTCTTCTTTGTACATACTACTATAGAGTATAGTAGCTTACTGTAGCAGTCTGCGGTGCTGCTGAGCTGACAGTGTCCAGCAGGTCCGTCATCAGTCATCATTACCTAATAAATATATTATCTACCTGTCCGGCTGCAGTACTAGTGATATTATATATACATACATATATATATTGATTTCATCTCATTATCAATCATCCAGTCTATATTAGCAGCAGACACAGTACGTTAGTCCACGGCTGTAGCTACCTCTGTGTCGGCACTCAGCAGTCCATCCATAATTGTATACCACCTACCCGTGGTTTTTTTTTTTCGTTCTTCTTTGTACATACTACTATAGTATAGTAGCTTACTGTAGCAGTCTGCGGTGCTGCTGAGCTGACAGTGTCCAGCAGGTCCGTCATCAGTCATCATTACCTAATAAATATATTATCTACCTGTCCGGCTGCAGTACTAGTGATATTATATATACATACATATATATATTGATTTCATCTCATTATCAATCATCCAGTCTATATTAGCAGCAGACACAGTACGTTAGTCCACGGCTGTAGCTACCTCTGTGTCGGCACTCGGCAGTCCATCCATAATTGTATACCACCTACCCGTGTTTTTTTTTTTTTCTTTCTTCTTTGTACATACTACTATAGAGTATAGTAGCTTACTGTAGCAGTCTGCGGTGCTGCTGAGCTGACAGTGTCCAGCAGGTCCGTCATCAGTCATCATTACCTAATAAATATATTATCTACCTGTCCGGCTGCAGTACTAGTGATATTATATATACATACATATATATATATTGATTTCATCTCATTATCAATCATCCAGTCTATATTAGCAGCAGACACAGTACGTTAGTCCACGGCTGTAGCTACCTCTGTGTCGGCACTCAGCAGTCCATCCATAATTGTATACCACCTACCCGTGGTTTTTTTTTTTCTTTCTTCTTTGTACATACTACTATAGTATAGTAGCTTACTGTAGAAGTCTGCGGTGCTGCTGAGCTGACAGTGTCCAGCAGGTCCGTCATCAGTCATCATTACCTAATAAATATATTATCTACCTGTCCGGCTGCAGTACTAGTGATATTATATATACATACATATATATATATTGATTTCATCTCATTATCAATCATCCAGTCTATATTAGCAGCAGACACAGTACGTTAGTCCACGGCTGTAGCTACCTCTGTGTCGGCACTCAGCAGTCCATCCATAATTGTATACCACCTACCCGTGGTTTTTTTTTTCTTTCTTCTTTGTACATACTACTATAGTATAGTAGCTTACTGTAGCAGTCTGCGGTGCTGCTGAGCTGACAGTGTCCAGCAGGTCCGTCATCAGTCATCATTACCTAATAAATATATTATCTACCTGTCCGGCTGCAGTACTAGTGATATTATATATACATACATATATATATTGATTTCATCTAATTATCAATCATCCAGTCTATATTAGCAGCAGACACAGTACGTTAGTCCACGGCTGTAGCTACCTCTGTGTCGGCACTCGGCAGTCCATCCATAATTGTATACCACCTACCTGTGTTTTTTTTTTTTCTTTCTTCTTTGTACATACTACTATAGTATAGTAGCTTACTGTAGCAGTCTGCGGTGCTGCTGAGCTGACAGTGTCCAGCAGGTCCGTCATCAGTCATCATTACCTAATAAATATATTATCTACCTGTCCGGCTGCAGTACTAGTGATATTATATATACATACATATATATATTGATTTCATCTCATTATCAATCATCCAGTCTATATTAGCAGCAGACACAGTACGTTAGTCCACGGCTGTAGCTACCTCTGTGTCGGCACTCGGCAGTCCATCCATAAGTATACTAGTATCCATCCATCTCCATTGTTTACCTGAGGTGCCTTTTAGTTGTGCCTATTAAAATATGGAGAACAAAAATGTTGAGGTTCCAAAATTAGGGAAAGATCAAGATCCACTTCCACCTCGTGCTGAAGCTGCTGCCACTAGTCATGGCCGAGACGATGAAATGCCAGCAACGTCGTCTGCCAAGGCCGATGCCCAATGTCATAGTACAGAGCATGTCAAATCCAAAACACCAAATATCAGTAAAAAAAGGACTCCAAAACCTAAAATAAAATTGTCGGAGGAGAAGCGTAAACTTGCCAATATGCCATTTACCACACGGAGTGGCAAGGAACGGCTGAGGCCCTGGCCTATGTTCATGGCTAGTGGTTCAGCTTCACATGAGGATGGAAGCACTCAGCCTCTCGCTAGAAAACTGAAAAGACTCAAGCTGGCAAAAGCACCGCAAAGAACTGTGCGTTCTTCGAAATCCCAAATCCACAAGGAGAGTCCAATTGTGTCGGTTGCGATGCCTGACCTTCCCAACACTGGACGTGAAGAGCATGCGCCTTCCACCATTTGCACGCCCCCTGCAAGTGCTGGAAGGAGCACCCGCAGTCCAGATCCTGATAGTCAGATTGAAGATGTCAGTGTTGAAGTACACCAGGATGAGGAGGATATGGGTGTTGCTGGCGCTGGGGAGGAAATTGACCAGGAGGATTCTGATGGTGAGGTGGTTTGTTTAAGTCAGGCACCCGGGGAGACACCTGTTGTCCGTGGGAGGAATATGGCCGTTGACATGCCTGGTGAAAATACCAAAAAAATCAGCTCTTCAGTGTGGAGTGTGTGCGTCATGTGCTGTTTGGAGAGGGTTTTTTGGAAGGGACATCCTGCGTGACACTGCAGTGACACTCCTAGATGGGCCCGGTGTTTGTGTCGGCCACTAGGGTCGCTTATCTTACTCACACAGCTACCTCATTGCGCCTCTTTTTTTCTTTGCGTCATGTGCTGTTTGGGGAGGGTTTTTTGGAAGGGACATCCTGCGTGACACTGCAGTGACACTCCTAGATGGGCCCGGTGTTTGTGTCGGCCACTAGGGTCGCTTATCTTACTCACACAGCTACCTCATTGCGCCTCTTTTTTTCTTTGCGTCATGTGCTGTTTGGGGAGGGTTTTTTGGAAGGGACATCCTGCGTGACACTGCAGTGACACTCCTAGATGGGCCCGGTGTTTGTGTCGGCCACTAGGGTCGCTTATCTTACTCACACAGTCAGCTACCTCATTGCGCCTCTTTTTTTCTTTGCGTCATGTGCTGTTTGGGGAGGGTTTTTTGGAAGGGACATCCTGCGTGACACTGCAGTGCCACTCCTATATGGGCCAGGTGTTTGTGTCGGCCACTAGGGTCGCTTAGCTTAGTCATCCAGCGACCTCGGTGCAAATTTTAGGACTAAAAATAATATTGTGAGGTGTGAGGTATTCAGAATAGACTGAAAATGAGTGGAAATTATGGTTTTTGAGGTTAATAATACTTTGGGATCAAAATGACCCCCAAATTCTATGATTTAAGCTGTTTTTTAGTGTTTTTTTTAAAAAAACACCCGAATCCAAAACACACCCGAATCCGACAGAAAAAATTCGGTGAGGTTTTGCCAAAACGCGGTCGAACCCAAAACACGGCCGCGGAACCGAACCCAAAACCAAAACACAAAACCCGAAAAATTTCAAGTGCACATCTCTAATCTGTGCTGCATTGTAGTATATAGTAGGAGGACAGTGCAGAATTTTGCTGACCAGTGACCACCAGTATTATATATATAGCAGTACGGTATAGTAGTCCACTGCTCTACCTACCTCTGTGTCGTCAAGTATACTATCCATCCATACCTGTGGTGCATTTTAGTTGTGCGCAGTATATATAGTAGGAGGACAGTGCAGAATTTTGCTGACCACCAGTATATAATATATAGCAGTACGGTACAGTAGGCCACTGCTCTACCTACCTCTGTGTCGTCAAGTATACTATCCATCCATACCTGTGGTGCATTTTAGTTGTGCACAGTATATATAGTAGGAGGACAGTGCAGAATTTTGCTGACCACCAGTATATAATATATAGCAGTACGGTATAGTAGTCCACTACTCTACCTACCTCTGTGTCGTCAAGTATACTATCCATCCATACCTATGGTGCATTTTAGTTGTGCGCAGTATATATAGTAGGAGGACAGTGCAGAATTTTTCTGACCACCAGTATATAATATATAGCAGTACGGTATAGTAGGCCACTGCTCTACCTACCTCTGTGTCGTCAAGTATACTATCCATCCATACCTGTGGTGCATTTTAGTTGTGCGCAGTATATATAGTAGGAGGACAGTGCAGAATTTTGCTGACCACCAGTTTATAATATATAGCAGTACGGTACAGTAGTCCACTGCTCTACCTATCTCTGTGTCGTCAAGTATACTATCCATCCATACCTGTGGTGCATTTTAGTTGTGCACAGTATATATAGTAGGAGGACAGTGCAGAATTTTGCTGACCACCAGTATATAATATATAGCAGTACGGTACAGTAGGCCATTGCTATTTATATATTACTGGCATATAATTCCACACATTAAAAAATGGAGAACAAAAATGTGGAGGGTAAAATAGGGAAAGATAAAGATCCACTTCCACCTCGTGCTGAAGCTGCTGCCACTAGTCATGGCCGAGACGATGAAATGCCATCAACGCCGTCTGCCAAGGCCAATGCCCAATGTCATAGTAGAGAGCATGTAAAATCCAAAAAACAAAAGTTCAGTAAAATTACTCAAAAATCTAAATTAAAAGCGTCTGATGAGAAGCGTAAACTTGCCAATATGCCATTTACGACACAGAGTGGCAAGGAACGGCTGAGGCCCTGGCCTATGTTCATGGCTAGTGGTTCAGATTCACATGAGGATGGAAGCACTCATCCTCTCGCTAGAAAAATGAAAAGACTTAAGCTGGCAAAAGCACAGCAAAGAACTGTGCATTCTTCTAAATCACAAATCCCCAAGGAGAGTCCAATTGTGTCGGTTGCAATGCCTGACCTTCCCAACACTGGACAGGAAGAGTTGGCGCCTTCCACCATTTGCACGCCCCCTGCAAGTGCTGGAAGGAGCACCTGCAGTCCAGTTCCTGATAGTCAAATTGAAGATGTCACTGTTGAAGTACACCAGGATGAGGATATGGGTTTTGCTGGCGCTGAGGAGGAACTTGACAAGGAGGATTCTGATGGTGAGGTGGTTTGTTTAAGTCAGGCACCCGGGGAGACACCTGTTGTCCGTGGGACGAATATGACCATTGACATGCCTGGTCAAATTACAAAAAAAAATCACCTCTTCGGTGTGGAATTATTTTAACAGAAATGCGGGCAACATTTGTCAAGCCGTGTGTTGCCTTTGTCAAGCTGTAACAAGTAGGGGTAAGGACGTTAACCACCTAGGAACATCCTCCCTTATACGTCACCTGGAGCGCATTCATCAGAAGTCATTGACAAGTTCAAAAACTTTGGGTGACAGCGGAAGCAGTCCACTGACAACTAAATCCCTTCCTCTTGTAACCAAGCTCCTGCAAACCACACCACCAACTCCCTCAGTGTTAATTTCCTCCTTAGACAGGAAAGCCAATAGTCCTGCAGGCCATGTCACTGTCAAGTCTGACGAGTCCTTTCCTGCCTGGGATTCATCCAATGCATCTTTGAGTGTAACGCCTACTGCTGCTGGCGCTGCTGTTGTTGCTGCCTGGAGTCAATCGTCATCCCAGAGGGGAAGTCGGAAGACCACTTGTACTACTTCCAGTAAGCAATTGACTGTCCAACAGTCCTTTGCGAGGAAGATGAAATATCACAGCAGTCATCCTGCTGCAAAGCAGATAACTCAGGCCTTGGCAGCCTGGGTGGTGTTAAACGTGTGTCCGATATCCACCGTTAACTCACAGGGAATTAGAGAATTTATTGAGTTAGTGTGTCCCCGATACCAAATACCATCTAGGTTCCACTTCTCTAGGCAGGCGATACCGAGAATGTACACAGACCTCAGAAAAAGAGTCACCAGTGTCCTAAAAAATGCAGTTGTACCCGATGTCCACTTAACCACGGACATGTGGACAAATTGAGCAGGGCAGACTCAGGACTATATGACTGTGACAGCCCACTGGGTAGATGTATTGCCTCCCGCAGCAAGAACAGCAGCGGCGGCACCAGTAGCAGCATCTCACAAACGCCAACTCGTTCCTAGGCAGGCTACGCTTTGTATCACCGCTTTCCATAAGAGGCACACAGCTGACAACCTCTTACGGAAACTGAGGAACATCATCGCAGAATGGCTTACCCCAATTGGACTCTCCTGGGGATTTGTGACATCGGACAACGCCACCGATATTGTGCGTGCATGACATGTGGGCAAATTCCAGCACGTCCCTTGTTTTGCACATACATTGAATTTGGTGGTGCAGAATTATTTAAAAAACGACAGGGGCGTGCAAGAGATGCTGTTGGTGGCCCGAAGAATTGCGGGCCACTTTTGGCATTCAGCCACTGCGTGCCGAAGACTGGAGCACCAGCAAACACTCCTGAACCTGCCTCGCCATCATCTGAAGCAAGAGGTGGTAACGAGGTGGAATTCAACCCTCTATATGCTTCCGAGGATGGAGGAGCAGCAAAAGGTCATTCAAGCCTATACAGCTACCTACGATATAGGCAAAGGAGGGGGAATGCACCTGACTCAAGCGCAGTGGAGAATGATTTCAACGTTGTGCAAGGTTCTGCAACCCTTTGAACTTGCCACACGTGAAGTCAGTTCAGACACTGCCAGCCTGAGTCAGGTCATTCCCCTCATCAGGCTTTTGCAGAAGAAGCTGGAGAGATTGAAGGAGGAGCTAAAACAGAGCTATTCCGCTAGCCATGTGGGACTTGTGGATGGAGCCCTTAATTCGCTTAACCAGGATTCACGAGTGGTCAATTTGTTGAAATCAGAGCACTACATTTTGGCCACCGTGTTCGATCCTAGATTTAAAACCTACGTTTGATCTCTCTTTCCGACAGACACAAGTCTGCAGAGGTTCAAAGACCTGCTGGTGAGACACTTGTCAAGTCAAGCGGAACGTGACCCGTCAACAGCTCCTCCTTCACATTCTCCCACAACTGGGGCTGCGAGGAAAAGGCTAAGAATTCCGAGCCCACCCGCTTGCGGTGATGCAGGGCAGTCTGGAGCGAGTGCTGACATCTGGTCCGGACTGAAGGAACTGCCAACGATTACTGACATGTCGTCTACTGTCACTGCATAAGATTATGTCACTATTGAAAGAATGGTGGAGGATTATATGAGTGACCGCATCCAAGTAGGCACGTCAGACAGTCCGTACGTATACTGGCAGGAAAAAGAGGCAATTTGGAGGCCCTTGCACAAACTGGCTTTATTTTACATAAGTTGCCCCCCCTCCCGTGTGTACTCCGAAAGAGTGTTTAGTGCAGCCGCTCACCTTGTCAGCAATCGGCGTATGAGGTTACTTCCAGAAAATGTGGAGAAGATGATGTTCATCAAAATGAATTATAATCAATTCCTCCGTCGAGACATTGACCAGCAATTGCCTCCAGAAAGTACACAGGGACCTGAGATGGTGGATTCCAGTGGGGACGAATTAATAATCTGTGAGGAAGGGGATTTACACAGTGAAGGGGTGAGGAATTGGAGGATGAGTAGGAGGTGGACATCTTGCCTCTGTAGAGACAGTTTGTGCAAGGAGAGATTGATTGCTTCTTTTTTGGTGGGGGCCCAAACCAACCAGTCATTTCAGTCACAGTCGTGTGGCAGATCCTGTCACTGAAATGATGGGTTTGTTAAAGTGTGCATGTCCTGTTTATACAACATAAGGGTGGGTGGGAGGGCCCAAGGACAATTCCATCTTGCACCTCTTTTTTCTTTAATTTATCTGTGCATCATGTGCTGTTTGGGGCCTATTTTTTGAAGTGCCATCCTGTCTGACACTGCAGTGCCACTCCTAGATGGGCCAGGTGTTTGTGTCGGCCACTTGGGTCGCTTAGCTTAGCCATCCAGCGACCTTGGTGCACCTCTTTTTTTCTTTGCATCATGTGCTGTTTGGGGACTATTTTTTAAATCTGCCATCCTGTCTGACACTGCAGTGCCACTCCTAGATGGGCCAGGTGTTTGTGTCGGCCACTTGGGTCGCTAAGCTTAGTCATCCAGCGATCTCGGAGCAAATTTAAGGACTAAAAATAATATTGTGAGGTGTTCAGAATAGACTGGAAATGAGTGGAAATTATGGTTATTGAGGTTAATAATACTATGGGATCAAAATGACCCCAAAATTCTATGATTTAAGCTGTTTTTGAGGGGTTTTTGTAAAAAAAACACCTGAATCCAAAACACACCCGAATCCGACAATAAATTTTCAGGGAGGTTTTGCCAAAACGCGTCCGAATCCAAAACACGGCCGCGGAACCGAATCCAAAACCAAAACACAAAACCCGAAAAATTTCCGGTGCTCATCACTATAATTACTTTTCTTTCTTATCTTTCATAAAGTCTTCTCCTTGTTCACAATCTCCTTTTGTCTCTCAATGGAACTTCAGATATTTCCCTTTTGATATGGGACTTCTCCCATTCGTATGTTCCAAATAAAGAGAGAAGAAAGGTGCCAATAGTGTGATAACGTTTTTTAATTCAATAAAAATTTTATTAAAAAACACATGTATAGCAGCGTACCATAATTTACGGTGTATAATGCACACAAAATCACATTTAACAAGAAAACTTTCTTGTGTACCTCCCCCAACCGGAAATCCACCGCAAGAGTCCTGGCTTGTCTGTATTTGCCTTAGATGTGTCTCCTCTCCGACGCGTTTCGGCTTATAGAAGCCTTTATCAAGGTGTGCTGGGGTAAGCTTCCTATCTGTCTAGTTATCCCCCTGCCTGGACTCTAATTGGTGGGTCTGCCGAGGGTGGTGTCCATTACAATCAACTATTCAAACCAGAAAAATACCATTCAGGAACCATTTCTAATGGCTTTACCTAAATGCTCAAGTTTCATTTAGTAAGTAGTTATCATTATAAGTGACTGTGGAGAAGATATTCCCATCCAGTTTGAACTTTTTCTCACCATACCTAACAGACTACCATTTTATTCTGTTCAAACCCTATTTCATTTGTACCGGTGTATTGTGTATTGTCACTGGATAACTATGACTTGGAAACAACTGTGAAGACTGGATACTGGAAGACTGTGACTTGAGGTCTGTAACTGTAAAGTCTGGATACTGAATGACTGCGACTTGGAGACTGTAAAGACTGGATACCGGAATACTGTGATTTAGGGACAATAACTGTGAAGACAGGGTACTCGATGACTGCGACTTGGGTACTATAACTGTGAAGACTGAAGATTTCTGCGAGTCAAAGACAAAAATTAGGAAAACTAGATACTAGGAAAACATAACTGAAGAACTCGACTTTGGAAACTGGATTCTCTTAAAACTTTACTTCACTGTGGATTCTTGGAAAGTGGAAACGTGACTGAAGAACTATGACTTTGGAAACTGGATTCTTGGAAAACATGACTGAAGAACTCTGACTTTTGAAACTGGATTCTTGGAAAATGTGGCTGAAAGACTAGAAATGTGAACTCTGGAAACTTGAAAAACATGACTGACAGACTTGGACTGTGAACTCTGGATACTTGGCAAATGTAACCAAAAGACTTGAACTGTGAACTCTGGATGCTTAGTGAACATGCCTGAAAAACTTGAACTGTGAACTCTGGATACTTGGTGAACGTTACTGGAAAATCTGGATCCCGGAAACTGAATACTGAGCAACTGAGTAGAGAACTGGAGGAATCACCTACAGCTCCAGATAACTCACAGCTTCTACCTGGCGAGCTGGCAGCTGCAGGAGGCAGCGCCAGTATCGAACTCGGAACCAGAGCGCAGAGGATAGCGGAGTATAACGCTGGAGGGCAAAGCAGGAGATTTCCAGGGACTCAGAGCAACAAGGACACCTGCGGGGGCAAGGAGCTAGAGCACCTTCTAGGAAGAGCAACATAAAGCACTGGCAGTGTTCAACTCAAATCCAACCCCTTTTAAAAGGGGAAGCAGACTGGGATTGGCTGAGAAACCACAGAGAGCACTGCTATTGGTTACACTGCATGCATTGGTCTCCAACATGGCGGCTCTCATAACTGCAGACACACAAGAAAGCACTCCCTTTCCCTGCTGAGTACCCGATTCCTGAGCACCAGTGATCACACCAGCAGACTCTGCCAGACACACTGCAACCTCTCACCACGAGTGGGACCCGGCTGCACGCCACTGCAACACAGCCATAATCTGAACAGGGAGACCCCGGGACCCAGGACCAACGGTAAGACTCCAGACCCTTACAATTTGTGAGATACAGAAGGAGCAGTTTGTGCCAGAACGGGATGTCGTAAGGGAGCATGAAGTGTCTGATCCTCCTCTACTACCAGCCAGAGCCGAGGGACAGAGAACCAGCAGTGTTGCGGAACTTACTGTATACATACCACAATTACCACCAATATATCTTCCAAGATAGAGTAGAAGACCCATGGGACAGTTACCACCAAGCTAGGGGCCTAATTCAAACCTGATCTCTGCTGTGCATTTTTGGAGAGGTCTGCGATTAGATAGCCGCCGCCCATAGAGGGTGAAAACCCATCCAGTGCAAGTGTGTGAATCCGTGTGTATGCTGTGCGAAAATTTCGCCAGACAGCGAACATCTGCAAATTCATTCGCAACTCACTCACCATCAAATTATTCTTCCATACTGTGCAGTCTGTGCATAGCCCAGGACTTACTCCTACAGTTCTGATCGGGGCCGGAGCTGACGTCACACACCCTCCCTGAAAACGCTTGGGAACACCTGCGTTTTTCCAGACACTCCAAGAAAATGTCTGGTTGCCACTAGAGATGAGCGGGTTCGGTTCCTCGGAAACCGAACCCGCCCGAACTTCAGGTTTTTTTACACGGGTCCGAGCGACTCGGATCTTCCCGCCTTGCTCGGTTAACCCGAGCGCGCCCGAACGTCATCATCCCGCTGTCGGATTCTCGCGAGGCTCGGATTCTATCGCGAGACTCGGATTCTATATAAGGAGCCACGCGTCGCCACCATTTTCACACGTGCATTGAGATTGATAGGGAGAGGACGTGGCTGGCGTCCTCTCCGTTTATAGAGAGTGAGACTAGAGTAGAGAGAGACACAGTATTATTTACTTTAGTAATTTTGGGGAGCATTAGGAGGAGTACTACTACTTGCTGAAGTGATAGTGTGACTGTATATCTGACTTGTGGGGGAGACATTGGGAAGCAGTTAGAGTCTGAGAGCAGGAGTACATATTTTAACGTACAGTGCACACTTTTGCTGGCACTCTGCTGCCAGAGTGCCACACTGCCATTGTGACCACACTGACCACCAGTATATATTGTGATTGTCTGCTTAGGAGTACTACTTGCAAGTTGCTGATAGTGTGACCAGTGACCTGACCACCAGTTTAATTAATCACCACCAGTTTAATATATATATATATATATATATATATAATTGTATATAATATATATATAATTGTATATGTATACCACCTACCCGTGTTTTTTTTTTTTCTTTCTTCTTGATACATACTACTATAGTAGCTTACTGTAGCAGTCTGCGGTGCTGCTGAGCTGACAGTGTCCAGCAGGTCCGTCATCAGTCATTACATAATAAATATATATATCTGTCCGGCTGCAGTACTAGTGATATTATATATATATATATTAATTTCATCTCATTATCATCCAGTCTATATTAGCAGCAGACACAGTACGGTAGTCCACGGCTGTAGCTACCTCTGTGTCGGCAGTCGCTGGTCCATCCATAATTGTATACCACCTACCCGTGTTTTTTTTTTTTTCTCTTTCTTCTTGATACATACTACTATAGTAGCTTATTGTAGCAGTCTGCGGTGCTGCTGAGCTGACAGTGTCCAGCAGGTCCGTCATCAGTCATTACATAATAAATATATATACCTGTCCGGCTGCAGTACTAGTGATATTATATATATATATATTAATTTCATCTCATTATCATCCAGTCTATATTAGCAGCAGACACAGTACGGTAGTCCACGGCTGTAGCTACCTCTATGTCGGCAGTCGCTGGTCCATCCATAATTGTATACCACCTACCCGTGGCTTTTTTTTCTCTTTCTTCTTGATACATACTACTATAGTAGCTTACTGTAGCAGTCTGCGGTGCTGCTGAGCTGACAGTGTCCAGCAGGTCCGTCATCAGTCATTACATAATAAATATATATACCTGTCCGGCTGCAGTACTAGTGATATTATATATATATATATATTAATTTCATCTCATTATCATCCAGTCTATATTAGCAGCAGACACAGTACGGTAGTCCACGGCTGTAGCTACCTATGTGTCGGCAGTCGCTGGTCCATCCATAATTGTATACCACCTACCCGTGTTTTTTTTTTTTCTCTTTCTTCTTGATACATACTACTATAGTAGCTTACTGTAGCAGTCTGCGGTGCTGCTGAGCTGACAGTGTCCAGCAGGTCCGTCATCAGTCATTACATAATAAATATATATACCTGTCCGGCTGCAGTACTAGTGATATTATATATATATATATATTAATTTCATCTCATTATCATCCAGTCTATATTAGCAGCAGACACAGTACGGTAGTCCACGGCTGTAGCTACCTCTGTGTCGGCAGTCGCTGGTCCATCCATAATTGTATACCACCTACCCGTGTTTTTTTTTTTTTCTTTCTTCTTGATACATACTACTATAGTAGCTTACTGTAGCAGTCTGCGGTGCTGCTGAGCTGACAGTGTCCAGCAGGTCCGTCATCAGTCATTACATAATAAATATATATACCTGTCCGGCTGCAGTACTAGTGATATTATATATATATATATATATTAATTTCATCTCATTATCATCCAGTCTATATTAGCAGCAGACACAGTACGGTAGTCCACGGCTGTAGCTACCTCTATGTCGGCAGTCGCTGGTCCATCCATAATTGTATACCACCTACCCGTGGTTTTTTTTCTCTCTTTCTTCTTGATACATACTACTATAGTAGCTTACTGTAGCAGTCTGCGGTGCTGCTGAGCTGACAGTGTCCAGCAGGTCCGTCATCAGTCATTACATAATAAATATATATACCTGTCCGGCTGCAGTACTAGTGATATTATATATATATATATATATATTAATTTCATCTCATTATCATCCAGTCTATATTAGCAGCAGACACAGTACGGTAGTCCACGGCTGTAGCTACCTATGTGTCGGCAGTCGCTGGTCCATCCATAATTGTATACCACCTACCCGTGTTTTTTTTTTTTCTCTTTCTTCTTGATACATACTACTATAGTAGCTTACTGTAGCAGTCTGCGGTGCTGCTGAGCTGACAGTGTCCAGCAGGTCCGTCATCAGTCATTACATAATAAATATATATACCTGTCCGGCTGCAGTACTAGTGATATTATATATATATATATATTAATTTCATCTCATTATCATCCAGTCTATATTAGCAGCAGACACAGTACGGTAGTCCACGGCTGTAGCTACCTCTGTGTCGGCAGTCGCTGGTCCATCCATAATTGTATACCACCTACCCGTGTTTTTTTTTTTCTTTCTTCTTGATACATACTACTATAGTAGCTTACTGTAGCAGTCTGCGGTGCTGCTGAGCTGACAGTGTCCAGCAGGTCCGTCATCAGTCATTACATAATAAATATATATACCTGTCCGGCTGCAGTACTAGTGATATTATATATATATATATATATATATATTAATTTCATCTCATTATCATCCAGTCTATATTAGCAGCAGACACAGTACGGTAGTCCACGGCTGTAGCTACCTCTGTGTCGGCAGTCGCTGGTCCATCCATAATTGTATACCACCTACCCGTGGTTTTTTTTTTCTCTTTCTTCTTGATACATACTACTATAGTAGCTTACTGTAGCAGTCTGCGGTGCTGCTGAGCTGACAGTGTCCAGCAGGTCCGTCATCAGTTATTACATAATAAATATATATACCTGTCCGGCTGCAGTACTAGTGATATTATATATATATATATATATATATATATATATTAATTTCATCTCATTATCATCCAGTCTATATTAGCAGCAGACACAGTACGGTAGTCCACGGCTGTAGCTACCTCTGTGTCGGCAGTCGCTGGTCCATCCATAATTGTATACCACCTACCCGTGTTTTTTTTTTTCTTTCTTCTTGATACATACTACTATAGTAGCTTACTGTAGCAGTCTGCGGTGCTGCTGAGCTGACAGTGTCCAGCAGGTCCGTCATCAGTCATTACATAATAAATATATATACCTGTCCGGCTGCAGTACTAGTGATATTATATATATATATATATATATTAATTTCATCTCATTATCATCCAGTCTATATTAGCAGCAGACACAGTACGGTAGTCCACGGCTGTAGCTACCTATGTGTCGGCAGTCGCTGGTCCATCCATAATTGTATACCACCTACCCGTGTTTTTTTTTTCTCTTTCTTCTTGATACATACTACTATAGTAGCTTACTGTAGCAGTCTGCGGTGCTGCTGAGCTGACAGTGTCCAGCAGGTCCGTCATCAGTCATTACATAATAAATATATATACCTGTCCGGCTGCAGTACTAGTGATATTATATATATATATATTAATTTCATCTCATTATCATCCAGTCTATATTAGCAGCAGACACAGTACGGTAGTCCACGGCTGTAGCTACCTCTGTGTCGGCAGTCGCTGGTCCATCCATAATTGTATACCACCTACCCGTGTTTTTTTTTTTTCTTTCTTCTTGATACATACTACTATAGTAGCTTACTGTAGCAGTCTGCGGTGCTGCTGAGCTGACAGTGTCCAGCAGGTCCGTCATCAGTCATTACATAATAAATATATATACCTGTCCGGCTGCAGTACTAGTGATATTATATATATATATATTAATTTCATCTCATTATCATCCAGTCTATATTAGCAGCAGACACAGTACGGTAGTCCACGGCTGTAGCTACCTCTGTGTCGGCAGTCGCTGGTCCATCCATAATTGTATACCACCTACCCGTGGTTTTTTTTTTTCTCTTTCTTCTTGATACATACTACTATAGTAGCTTACTGTAGCAGTCTGCGGTGCTGCTGAGCTGACAGTGTCCAGCAGGTCCGTCATCAGTCATTACATAATAAATATATATACCTGTCCGGCTGCAGTACTAGTGATATTATATATATATATATATATATTAATTTCATCTCATTATCATCCAGTCTATATTAGCAGCAGACACAGTACGGTAGTCCACGGCTGTAGCTACCTCTGTGTCGGCAGTCGCTGGTCCATCCATAATTGTATACCACCTACCCGTGGTTTTTTTTTTCTCTTTCTTCTTGATACATACTACTATAGTAGCTTACTGTAGCAGTCTGCGGTGCTGCTGAGCTGACAGTGTCCAGCAGGTCCGTCATCAGTCATTACATAATAAATATATATACCTGTCCGGCTGCAGTACTAGTGATATTATATATATATATATATATATATATTAATTTCATCTCATTATCATCCAGTCTATATTAGCAGCAGACACAGTACGGTAGTCCACGGCTGTAGCTACCTCTGTGTCGGCAGTCGCTGGTCCATCCATAATTGTATACCACCTACCCGTGGTTTTTTTTTTCTTTCTTCTTGATACATACTACTATAGTAGCTTACTGTAGCAGTCTGCGGTGCTGCTGAGCTGACAGTGTCCAGCAGGTCCGTCATCAGTCATTACATAATAAATATATATACCTGTCCGGCTGCAGTACTAGTGATATTATATATATATATATATATATATATTAATTTCATCTCATTATCATCCAGTCTATATTAGCAGCAGACACAGTACGGTAGTCCACGGCTGTAGCTACCTCTGTGTCGGCAGTCGCTGGTCCATCCATAATTGTATACCACCTACCCGTGGTTTTTTTTTTTCTCTTTCTTCTTGATACATACTACTATAGTAGCTTACTGTAGCAGTCTGCGGTGCTGCTGAGCTGACAGTGTCCAGCAGGTCCGTCATCAGTCATTACATAATAAATATATATACCTGTCCGGCTGCAGTACTAGTGATATTATATATATATATATATATATATATATTAATTTCATCTCATTATCATCCAGTCTATATTAGCAGCAGACACAGTACGGTAGTCCACGGCTGTAGCTACCTCTGTGTCGGCAGTCGCTGGTCCATCCATAATTGTATACCACCTACCCGTGGTTTTTTATTTCTCTTTCTTCTTGATACATACTACTATAGTAGCTTACTGTAGCAGTCTGCGGTGCTGCTGAGCTGACAGTGTCCAGCAGGTCCGTCATCAGTCATTACATAATAAATATATATACCTGTCCGGCTGCAGTACTAGTGATATTATATATATATATATATTAATTTCATCTCATTATCATCCAGTCTATATTAGCAGCAGACATAGTACGGTAGTCCACGGCTGTAGCTACCTCTGTGTCGGCAGTCGCTGGTCCATCCATAATTGTATACCACCTACCCGTGGTTTTTTTTTTCTCTTTCTTCTTGATACATACTACTATAGTAGCTTACTGTAGCAGTCTGCGGTGCAGCTGAGCTGACAGTGTCCAGCAGGTCCGTCATCAGTCATTACATAATAAATATATATACCTGTCCGGCTGCAGTACTAGTGATATTATATATATATATATATATATATATATATTAATTTCATCTCATTATCATCCAGTCTATATTAGCAGCAGACACAGTACGGTAGTCCACGGCTGTAGCTACCTCTGTGTCGGCAGTCGCTGGTCCATCCATAATTGTATACCACCTACCCGTGTTTTTTTTTTTCTCTTTCTTCTTGATACATACTACTATAGTAGCTTACTGTAGCAGTCTGCGGTGCTGCTGAGCTGACAGTGTCCAGCAGGTCCGTCATCAGTCATTACATAATAAATATATATACCTGTCCGGCTGCAGTACTAGTGATATTATATATATATATATATATTAATTTCATCTCATTATCATCCAGTCTATATTAGCAGCAGACACAGTACGGTAGTCCACGGCTGTAGCTACCTCTGTGTCGGCAGTCGCTCGTCCATCCATAAGTATACTAGTATCCATCCATCTCCATTGTTTACCTGAGGTGCCTTTTAGTTGTGCCTATTAAAATACGGAGAACAAAAATGTTGAGGTTCCAAAATTAGGGAAAGATCAAGATCCACTTCCACCTCGTGCTGAAGCTGCTGCCACTAGTCATGGCCGAGACGATGAAATGCCAGCAACGTCGTCTGCCAAGGCCGATGCGTAATGTCATAGTACAGAGCATGTAAAATCCAAAACACCAAATATCAGTAAAAAAAGGACTCCAAAATCTAAAATAAAATTGTCGGAGGAGAAGCGTAAACTTGCCAATATGCCATTTACCACACGGAGTGGCAAGGAACGGCTGAGGCCCTGGCCTATGTTCATGGCTAGTGGTTCAGCTTCACATGAGGATGGAAGCACTCAGCCTCTCGCTAGAAAAATAAAAAGACTCAAGCTGGCAAAAGCACCGCAAAGAACTGTGCGTTCTTCGAAATCCCAAATCCACAAGGAGAGTCCAATTGTGTCGGTTGCGATGCCTGACCTTCCCAACACTGGACGTGAAGAGCATGCGCCTTCCACCATTTGCACGCCCCCTGCAAGTGCTGGAAGGAGCACCTGCAGTCCAGTTCCTGATAGTCAGATTGAAGATGTCAGTGTTGAAGTACACCAGGATGAGGAGGATATGGGTGTTGCTGGCGCTGGGGAGGAAATTGACAAGGAGGATTCTGATGGTGAGGTGGTTTGTTTAAGTCTGGCACCCGGGGAGACACCTGTTGTCCGTGGGAGGAATAGGGCCGTTGACATGCCTGGTGAAAATACCAAAAAAATCAGCTCTTCGGTGTGGAAGTATTTCAACAGAAATGCGGACAACATTTGTCAAGCCGTGTGTTGCCTTTATCAAGCTGTAATAAGTAGGGGTAAGGACGTTAACCACCTCGGAACATCCTCCCTTATACGTCACCTGCAGCGCATTCATAATAAGTCAGTGACAAGTTCAAAAACTTTGGGCGACAGCGGAAGCAGTCCACTGACCAGTAAATCTCTTCCTCTTGTAACCAAGCTCACGCAAACCACCCCACCAACTCCCTCAGTGTCAATTTCCTCCTTCCCCAGGAATGCCAATAGTCCTGCAGGCCATGTCACTGGCAATTCTGACGAGTCCTCTGCTGCCTGGGATTCCTCCGATGCATCTTTGCGTGTAACGCCTACTGCTGCTGGCGCTGCTGTTGTTGCTGCTGGGAGTCGATGGTCATCCCAGAGGGGAAGTCGTAAGCCCACTTTTACTACTTCCACCAAGCAATTGACTGTCCAACAGTCCTTTGCGAGGAAGATGAAATATCACAGCAGTCATCCTGTTGCAAAGTGGATAACTGAGGCCTTGACAGCTATGTTGGTGTTAGACGTGCGTCCGGTATCCGCCGTTAGTTCACAGGGAACTAGACAATTTCTTGAGGTAGTGTGCCCCCGTTACCAAATACCATCTAGGTTCCACTTCTCTAGGCAGGCGATACCGAGAATGTACACGGACGTCAGAAAAAGACTCACCAGTGTCCTAAAAAATGCAGTTGTACCCAATGTCCACTTAACCACGGACATGTGGACAAGTGGAGCAGGGCAGGGTCAGGACTGTATGACTGTGACAGCCCACTGGGTAGATGTATGGACTCCTGCCGCAAGAACAGCAGCGGCGGCACCAGTAGCAGCATCTCGCAAACGCCAACTCTTTCCTAGGCAGGCTACGCTTTGTATCACTGGTTTCCAGAATACGCACACAGCTGAAAACCTCTTACGGCAACTGAGGAAGATCATCGCGGAATGGCTTACCCTAATTGGACTCTCCTGTGGATTTGTGGCATCGGACAACGCCAGCAATATTGTGTGTGCATTAAATATGGGCAAATTCCAGCACGTCCCATGTTTTGCACATACATTGAATTTGGTGGTGCAGAATTTTTTAAAAAACGACAGGGGCGTGCAAGAGATGCTGTCGGTGGCCAGAAGAATTGCGGGACACTTTCGGCGTACAGGCACCACGTACAGAAGACTGGAGCACCACCAAAAACGCCTGAACCTGCCCTGCCATCATCTGAAGCAAGAAGTGGTAACGAGGTGGAATTCAACCCTCTATATGCTTCAGAGGTTGGAGGAGCAGCAAAAGGCCATCCAAGCCTATACAATTGAGCACGATATAGGAGGTGGAATGTACCTGTCTCAAGCGCAGTGGAGAATGATTTCAACGTTGTGCAAGGTTCTGCAACCTTTTGTAATTGCCACACGTGAAGTCAGTTCAGACACTGCCAGCCTGAGTCAGGTCATTCCCCTCATCAGGCTTTTGCAGAAGAAGCTGGAGGCATTGAAGGAGGAGCTAAAAGGGAGCGATTCCGCTAGGCATGTGGGACTTGTGGATGGAGCCCTTAATTCGCTTAACAAGGATTCACGGGTGGTCAATCTGTTGAAATCAGAGCACTACATTTTGGCCACCGTGCTCGATCCTAGATTTAAAACCTACCTTGGATCTCTCTTTCCGGCAGACACAAGTCTGCTGGGGTTCAAAGACCTGCTGGTGACAAAATTGTCAAGTCAAGCGGAACGCGACCTGTCAACATCTCCTCCTTCACATTCTCCCGCAACTGGGGGTGCGAGGAAAAGGCTCAGAATTCCGAACCCACCCGCTGGCGGTGATGCAGGGCAGTCTGGAGCGACTGCTGATGCTGACATCTGGTCCGGACTGAAGGACCTGACAACGGTTACGGACATGTCGTCTACTGTCACTGCATATGATTCTGTCACCATTGAAAGAATGGTGGAGGATTATATGAGTGACCGCATCCAAGTAGGCACATCAGACAGTCCGTACTTATACTGGCAGGAAAAAGAGGCAATTTGGAGGCCCTTGCACAAACTGGCTTTATTCTACCTAAGTTGCCCTCCCACAAGTGTGTACTCCGAAAGAGTGTTTAGTGCCGCCGCTCACCTTGTCAGCAATCGGCGTACGAGGTTACTTCCAGAAAATGTGGAGAAGATGATGTTCATTAAAATGAATTATAATCAATTCCTCCGTGGAGACATTGACCAGCAGCAATTGCCTCCACAAAGTACACAGGGAGCTGAGATGGTGGATTCCAGTGGGGACGAATTGATAATCTGTGAGGAGCGGGATGTACACAGTGATATATCTGAGGATGATGATGAGGTGGACATCTTGCCTCTGTAGAGCCAGTTTGTGCAAGGAGAGATTAATTGCTTCTTTTTCGGTGGGGGTCCAAACCAACCCGTCATTTCAGTCACAGTCGTGTGGCAGACCCTGTCACTGAAATAATGGGTTGGTTAAAGTGTGCATGTCCTGTTTATACAACATAAGGGTGGGTGGGAGGGCCCAAGGACAATTCCATCTTGCACCTCTTTTTTCTTTCATTTTTATTTGCGTCATGTGCTGTTTGGGGAGTGTTTTTTGGAAGGGCCATCCTGCGTGACACTGCAGTGCCACTCCTAGATGGGCCAGGTGTTTGTGTCGGCCACTAGGGTCGCTTATCTTACTCACACAGTTACCTCATTGCGCCTCTTTTTTTCTTCTTTGCGTCATGTGCTGTTTGGGGAGTGTTTTTTGGAAGGGCCATCCTGCGTGACACTGCAGTGCCACTCCTAGATGGGCCAGGTGTTTGTGTCGGCCACTAGGGTCGCTTAGCTTACTCACACAGCTACCTCATTGCGCCTCTTTTTTTCTTCTTTGCGTCATGTGCTGTTTGGGGAGTGTTTTTTGGAAGGGCCATCCTGCGTGACACTGCAGTGCCACTCCTAGATGGGCCAGGTGTTTGTGTCGGCCACTAGGGTCGCTTAGCTTACTCACACAGCTACCTCATTGCGCCTCTTTTTTTCTTCTTTCCGTCATGTGATGTTTGGGGAGTGTTTTTTGGAAGGGCCATCCTGCGTGACACTGCAGTGCCACTCCTAGATGGGCCAGGTGTTTGTGTCGGCCACTAGGGTCGCTTAGCTTACTCACACAGCTACCTCATTGCGCCTCTTTTTTTCTTCTTTGCGTCATGTGCTGTTTGGGGAGTGTTTTTTGGAAGGGCCATCCTGCGTGACACTGCAGTGCCACTCCTAGATGGGCCAGGTGTTTGTGTCGGCCACTAGGGTCGCTTAGCTTACTCACACAGCTACCTCATTGCGCCTCTTTTTTTCTTCTTTGCGTCATGTGCTGTTTGGGGAGTGTTTTTTGGAAGGGCCATCCTGTGTGACACTGCAGTGCCACTCCTAGATGGGCCAGGTGTTTGTGTCGGCCACTAGGGTCGCTTATCTTACTCACACAGCTACCTCATTGCGCCTCTTTTTTTCTTCTTTGCGTCATGTGCTGTTTGGGGAGTGTTTTTTGGAAGGGCCATCCTGTGTGACACTGCAGTGCCACTCCTAGATGGGCCAGGTGTTTGTGTCGGCCACTAGGGTCGCTAATCTTACTCACACAGCTACCTCATTGCGCCTCTTTTTTTCTTCTTTGCGTCATGTGCTGTTTGGGGAGTGTTTTTTGGAAGCGCCATCTTGCGTGACACTGCAGTGCCACTCCTAGATGGGCCAGGTGTTTGTGTCGGCCACTAGGGTCGCTTATCTTACTCACACAGCTACCTCATTGCGCCTCTTTTTTTCTTCTTTGCGTCATGTGCTGTTTGGGGAGTGTTTTATGGAAGGGCCATCCTGCATGACACTGCAGTGCCACTCCTAGATGGGCCAGGTGTTTGTGTCGGCCACTAGGGTCGCTTAGCTTACTCACACAGCTACCTCATTGCGCCTCTTTTTTTCTTCTTTGCGTCATGTGCTGTTTGGGGAGTGTTTTTTGGAAGGGCCATCCTGCGTGACACTGCAGTGCCACTCCTAGATGGGCCAGGTGTTTGTGTCGGCCACTAGGGTCGCTTAGCTTAGTCATCCAGCGACCTCGTTGCAAATTTTAGGACTAAAAATAATATTGTGAGGTGTGAGGTGTTCAGAATAGACTGAAAATGAGTGGAAATTATGGTTTTTGAGTTTAATAATACTTTGGGATCAAAATGACCCCCAAATTCTATGATTTAAGCTGTTTTTTAGTGTTTTTTGAAAAAAACACCCGAATCCAAAACACACCCGAATCCGACAAAAAAAATTCGGTGAGGTTTTGCCAAAACGCGGTCGAACCCAAAACACGGCTGCGGAACCGAACCCAAAACCAAAACACAAAACCCGAAAAATTTCAAGTGCACATCTCTAGTTGCCACCCACAAAAGTCCACTTCCTGTCAATCACCTTGCATACGCCTAGCAATCAAAATTTTTGCACCTATCTGTCACTGTTTGGCATTACGCCTGCACATTGCGGTGCATACGCACGCGCAGTCGTTTGATAATCAGCCGCTGTGTGATTTTCACACAACAGTGATCAGGTCTGAATTAGGCCCTATGTTTTTATTACTCACATATTATATGCATACTATATGTGAAATCAAGCAGTGTTTTGTTTGACAAAGTGCAGGTCATATTATAATAGCATACGAACATTTACATTACATTAAAAAGTAAAAGAATAAACTATTAGGCTCATTTTTAAGTTGCCTGTCAGCCTAATGGTTATGGATCAATGGGTTGACCTGGATTAAGTCGACAGTCAATAGTTGACCACTATTGGTTGACATGGGAAAAAGGCCGACACAACGAAATGGTCGAAGCAGGACAGGTCAACATATTTTTTTGCGTAACTTGACCAGGATCCCTAATTAGTGCACCTCGTCCCCTTGCATGGCTTATTTCGCTCGCCATGCTGCAGGCAAGGTAGCTTGCTTTGCTCGGCAAAGGTTAATATTTCCAATCGTAGTCCATGTGGATGGTAGAGTATGAAAAAAATTACCCTCCAAAAAAATTGTAAACAAGTAATGTTGACCTTTTCACATGTAAAACCTCTCATCTGTTGACCCTGTCCATGTCGACCAATAGTGGTCGACCTATTGACTGTTGACCTACCATCCTGATACCCACCCTACTATAACACAGCCTTTAAGGCATATTTGGGGTCATCAAAAAACATAAGCAATATCATGACTCACAAATTATTTGCATATGTGTAATTGTTTTACAAAGTGCAGATCATATACAATTAGCATATGAAAATTTACATAACATTAAAATAAATTAAAAAAGAAAACTATTAGGCACACAAGTGGCACCCTGCTATAACACAGCCTAAAAAAATGGCCCTCAGTTCTTTGAGGAAAGAATTCTGGAGTTTGCTTTCATTTTATTGCTTGGACATTATGTCTGTCATGGCTCAAGTGGCAAGTTCCATCTTGGCCTTTTTTTCCACCTTGATGAGAAAGTGTAAACTTAAAATAAAAAAAAATAAAAAAAACAGCACACATTAGTACCAGAACCCTGCAACAAGACCGTATGTAACATTACTGTAATGAATGGCAGTGGGGTTACGTAGGACACAATCGGAAAATAACACATTGCATAGGTCGTAATAAGGTCACTGCATCTGGTGCAATAATGCTGTACACGGTGGTGTATTTCACAATTGTTAATTACAACTGAATTTATATACTAAAAATACCAAAACACATTGCAAAGTAAATAGCAGAGCGCTAAACTGATCTGTGCCCGGGACATGGGCACTTTAAGACTTTCAAAGGGTGTGAACTGGCTCCTGCCTCTGTGCCCCTCCTCCAGACTCCAGTTTTAGAATTGTGCCCAGTGAGACTGGATGCACTCCAGGGGAGCTCTACTGAGTTTCTCTGAAAATACTTTTTTGTTAGGTTTTTTTTATGTTCAGGGAGGCTGCTGGCAACAACCTCCCTGCTTCGTGGGACTAAGGGGGTCATTCCGAGTTGTTCGCTCGTTATTTTTTTCTCGCAACGGAGCGATTAGTCGCTAATGCGCATGTGCAATGTCCGCAGTGCGACTGCGCCAAGTAAATTTGCTATGCAGTTAGGAATTTTACTCATGGCATTACGAGGTTTTTTCTTCGTTCTGGTGATCGGAGTGTGATTGACAGGAAGTGGGTGTTTCTGGGCGGAAACAGGCCGTTTTATGGGAGTGTGTGAAAAAACGCTACCGTTTCTGGGAAAAACGCGGGAGTGGCTGGAGAAACGGAGGAGTGTCTGGGCGAACGCTGGGTGTGTTTGTGACGTCAAACCAGGAACGACAAGCACTGAACTGATCGCAGATGCCGAGTAAGTCTGGAGCTACTCAGAAACTGCTAAGAAGTGTCTATTCGCAATTCTGCTAATCTTTCGTTCGCAATTTTGATAAGCTAAGATTCACTCCCAGTAGGCGGCGGCTTAGCGTGTGCAAAGCTGCTAAAAGCAGCTTGCGAGCGAACAACTCGGAATGACCCCCTAAGGGGAGAGAAGTTATGACCCACTTCTACTGAGTTCAAGGGCTCTGCTTCTGGCTACAGGACACCATTAGCTCCTGAGGGTTTGATCACTGGGTACGCTCAGATGCTCGCTCCCACAGCCTGCCGTCACCCCCCTTACAGAGCCAGAAGTCAGAAGACAGGTGAGTAGCAGAAGAAAAGAAGACTTCAGTGACGGCATTATGAGGTACCGCGCGGCGGGCGAGAATGCTGCGCGCCATGCTCCTGTTTCACAGGCACTGCAGGATGCAGGGCGCGGGCACCCTGGGCAGCATGTATAATTCCTCTTTTTTGGCTGGTAGAAGGGGACATTAGTGCCTAGGCACTGACCTACCCCCGCCAGAGACATTCATTATTTATTTAAGAGCGGGAAGAAGCGCGCCATTACGGGGGCCGGACTTCTTCCTCACTCGGCCAGCACAGCTCAGCGCCATTTTCTCCTACATAGCGGAGACGCTGGTCCTCCCTCACTGCTGGCACAAGTCTCAGGGTGCTAAAAAGGGGGGGGGGGCACAGTGTAATTCGGGCAGTGTATTTCAGATAAAGCGCTGCAAGTCTGTTATCATGAGTCTATTCACAGGCTTTGTATGATTGCGCTGAGTTGTGAGCTGGTAAAAATCCTCTCTGTGTCCATCGGACAGTCTTACAATGGGTCTGTCTCATATAAGCCAGGGGGGCCGGTGGTGTTTGATACACGTGTGTCGACATGTCTGAGGCTGAGTGCTCTTCCCGGGAGGAAGCTATATGAGGGACACAGACGTATAAGGGGGTGACCGTGTCGGCACCGCCGACTCCTGCTGGGTGAATGTCTTGAATGCAAATATGGAGCATATCAGTAAGAGATTAGAAATGTTACATACTGATTCCGACACAGACACGAATTCCAGAGTCGACTATAGTGATTCCAGTTTAGATCCAAAATAGGAAAAGAGCATTCAGTACATGATTAACATATTCAGTCCATGAATAACATAAAATGTTATCTTGCCCAGTTGCTACTCCCTGATACCAACACGGATACTGATTCCTGTGTCGACCAGATTCTTTCCTGATTAGATCCAATATTGTGCAATTAAGGACGTATTAACGTCACGGAGAACACTGCTGTTCCTGGCGGAGGGTCTATATATATGTATGTGGATTAAAACTAGGAGCCTGGGGGGAGGGTTTAGCTAGAAACTACGGGTCATGCAGTGAGAATAGTGGGGATGGCGGTAGTAAACGAAATGGGGGAGGGTAAGAGCAGGCGGTAAGGTTACTAACATGGGTACTAAAAGAGATTTTACCAAAGCACTAACCAATGACGATTACAGGACATCATTGCGACATAAGGTGAAAGATGTCCCTAACGCAAGGGAAAATACTTATCTTAGTTGTATGTATGTATACGCCAGAAGCATTACTGGTAAAAAGGGTGAACTAGAAATACTTGCAGCAAGCAAACAGTATGATATTATAGGCATTACTGAAACTTGGTGGGACGAATCTCATGATTGGACAGTCAATCTAGAGGGCTATACACTGTTTAGGAGAGACAGACTAAATAAAAAGGGTGGAGGGGTGTGTCTTTACGTAAAGCCGTTTTTAAAACCTGATATATGGGAAGATATTCAGGAGGGGACTGTAGACACTGTCGAGACATTATGGGTAGAAATTGCATGCGGGGAAAAAGGAATAAAAAAGTTAATATTGGGTGTATGCTATAGGCCGCCTGGTATCAACGCATCAGATGAGGAATTGTTACTAAAGCAAATTGAAAGAGCAGCAGGAGTAGGAGACATAGTAGTGATGGGATATTTTAACTATCCAGAGATAAACTGGAAAAACGATTCATGTGATACTGCTAGGGGCAATATGTTTTTAAACACACTTAATGATAACTACTTATTTCAACTAATTGAGGAACCAACTAGGTACAATGCAATCTTAGACCTGGTATTAACAAACAATGGGGATTTGGTATCAGGTATTATAGTAAGGGAACCCATAGGAAACAGCGACCACAATATGGTCACATTCAATATCAGTTTCCATAAACAGCCCTATACTGGCTCAACTAGGACTCTAAACTTTAGCAAAGCAAATTTTGATAAGATGAGGGTATTTTTCAGGGATATTGAATGGGAAGGTTTGTTTTTAGGAAAAAAATACTATGGAGAAATGGGAGGTACTAAAATTCCTGCTAGCTAAAATTACACTCAAATTTATTCCTACGAGCAGCAAAAAAAGGAATAAAAATCATAAACCGATGTGGCTTAACAAAAAGATTAAGGAATTTATGGGCAAGAAAAGGCGAGCATTTAAAAAATACAAATCTGACGGGGAAGCACAGTAATTTCAGCACTATAAGGAATGTAACATAATATGCAAAAAGGAAATAAGAGCGGCTAAAGTAGAAACTGAAAACTAGTAGCAAAGGAAAGCAAAGCGAATCCCCAAAAAAATCTTTAAATACATTAATAGCAAGAGATTAAAGAAGGAGAGTACAGGCCCTTTAAAAGACAAGTTGGGAGTCTTAAGCAAAAATGATAATGACATAGCGGACACACTAAATGAGTTTTTTTCAACAGTATTTACTAGAGAGGACCCAATTCAGGGACTAACATATAATCTCAATAATGAGAATATCCCACTGATAGGTACTTATTTAATCAAGGAAATAGTCTGTGACCGATTAAAACATTTAAAGATTAATAAGTCACCAGGTCCCGATGGTATTCACCCAAGGGTTCTAATGGAGCTTCATTCTGAACTTGCAAAGCCGCTATTTTTGATCTTTAAGGATTTAGTAATATCAGGTATGGTTCCCAAAGACTGGCGTATAGCGGAAGTAGTGCCTATATTCAAAAAGGGAAGTAAAGCTGAACCAGGTAATTATAGACCAGTTAGTCTTACATCTGTAGTGGGGAAAGTATTGGAAGGTATTCTAAGAGATAGTATTCAGAAGTTCCTTGAAGTCAATAAGGTCATTAAAAGGAATCAACATGGGTTTATGAAGGACAGATCCTGTCAAACCAACTTACTTGGCTTTTATGAAACAGTAAGCGCAAACCTAGATCAGGGTAAAGAGGTGGATGTAATCTTTTTAGATTTTGCCGAAGCATTCGATACTGTACCACACATGAGACTTATCTACAATCTACAAGAATCAGGGCTAGGAAGCACAATATGCACTTGTCAAAAACTGGTTAGATAATAGGGAGCAGCGCGTTGTGGTTAATGGATCTTTTTCAACTTAGACTGAAGTGCTAAGTGGTGTGCCGCAAGGCTCAGTATTAGGACCGCTATTGTTCAATATTTTCATTAACGACCTAACAGAAGGTCTAGAAAGCATGGTGTCAATTTTTGCAGATGATACCAAATTGTGTAAAGTTATAAATGCGGAGGGGGAAGCTGAGTCGCTTCAGAATGACTTAGTTAAATTAGAAGCTTGGGCAGTGAAATGGAGAATGCGCTTCAATACAGACAAGTGTAAGGTAATGCACTGTGGTAACAAGAACAAAAATAACACCTACCTACTAAAATGGGGTAAAATTAGGGGATTCTGTACTGGAAAAGGACTTAGGTGTCCTCATGGATAGCAAACTAAGCAGTAGTACCCAAAGTAGGACTGCAGCAAAGAAGGCTAATAAGATATTAGCATGCATAAAACGGGGAATTGATGCTAGGGACGAGAGTATTATACTCCCATTATATAAATCACTTGTGAGGCCACACCTTGAATACTGTGTACAATTCTGGGCACCTTACTACAAAAAGGATATCTTGGAGCTAGAAAAGGTTCAAAGGCGGGCGACCAAACTAATTAAGGGTATGGAGACGCTGGAATACGAGGAAAGGCTTGCAAGACTAGGCATGTTTACACTGGAAAAGAGGAGATTAAGAGGGGACATGATCAACATTTACAAATATATAAGGGGACAATATACAGATCTTGCGCAGGACCTGTTTTTGGTTAGATCAACACAGAGAACTCGTGGACACTCGCTCAGGTTAGAGGAGAGGAGATTCCACACAATACGGCGTAAAGGCTTTTTTACGGTAAGGACGATACGTGTTTGGAATTCCCTGCCTGAGGGAGTTGTAATCGCCAACTCAGTCAACACCTTTAAGAATGGGTTAGATAAATTCCTAATGGATAAGGATATCCAGGGTTACGGGGCATAGTCACGCACTATGGTTATTATAAAAAAGAGGGCTTAATCGGAACGGCAGTCAGCAACTTCAGTCAAAATTTTATGCAAAATAATTGTGCATAATAAACCACAAATAGGTTGAACCCGATGGACAATTGTCTTTTTTCAACCTTAGATACTATGTTACTATGTTACTATATGTATATAGTATGTATATGTATGTATAGATATATACGGATAGCAAATCTCAGGTACTGAGCACTCTGTTTGAGAAAGAATCCTGGTGGCTTGCGATGGTTATTCGTTCCCGCCGCGGACAGAATAAAGTGTGAGTCACGCCCTGCTCTGCAGGGGACCATGTCACAAATCCAGTGGATCGTAGACAGGTAGCTACGCCATATCCTAGCTATGTAACCACGGGTACATTACTTAGACCTGCCATGGCAGGCGCATGGGTGAGTAGTAGTATTCAAAAATGATAGGATACCTTGTCGTCTGATATAGATACCCTGGAGAGAGAGGAGATACTCCTTACATTGGGTCATATCAAGGACGCTGCGCAATGCTTACGTGAGACTGCAGGGGAATTGGACTCTTAGATTCACAGGCCATTTCTATAGCGTTCTCGGCTAAGCGTCGTTGTGCATTCACCAGTGGAATGCTGATGCTGACTCCAAGAAGAAATGGAGCCTCTTCCCTATGAAGGAAAAGCCTTGTTTGGTGATAGCCTAGTTGTTTGATCTCAGCAACGGCCGCAGGTAAGTCAACCTTCGGGCCCTATGGTCAAGCACAACAAATGAAGACGCATCATTATCGGATACCGTCATCTTGACCCAATAGTTGCAGCTTTAGGAAAGGGAAGAGGGAAGAGGTCCGCAGTCTCTTCCAGATCACAGGTGCAGAAACCATCCTCTGCGTCCGCCGAATCAATCGCATACCGCTGGGGCTCTCTTGCGGGAGGCCGCACCGGTGGGGGTGCGTCTAAAAAAAAAACTCTTCAGTCAGTTCTGGATTCATTCGGAAAACTGGCAGTTTTCGAGACGTTTTCCCTCAACAATTTTTTCAAATTGGCCTTACAGTTCTCCGAACAGGGAGGTAGTATGCAACGCAATACAAAAATTGTGTCTGAATCATGTCATTGTCCTGGTTTTCCCATCACAACAGGGGGAAGCCGTTTAATCAAGCCTTTTTCGTGGTCTTGAGACCGGACAGAGGCCAATCCTAAACGGAAATTTCTACCAAGAGAAACTCGAATTCAAGTTGGAATCTCTCAGGATAGTGATTTCCAGTCTGGTGGAAAGAGGTTTCATTGTTTCGGTAGACATAAAGGATGCTTACTTACAGATTTCCATTTTCCTCGGCGTCACTGAGGTTTGCAATTCAGAATTGTCATTGCCAGTTTCAGATGTTGCCGTTTGGTCTATCCACGCCTCCGAGGAGTTTCACCGACATAATGGTGGGAATGATGGTTGTACTTCAAAAGCATGGAGTCACGGTTATCCCGTACTTGGACGATCCACTGATAAGAGCGAGATCCAGGGACCAGTTGGTGCAAAACATTGCACTATCTCTGACAGTTCTTCTACAACATGGTTGGCTCCTAAACTTGCCAAAAGCAGAGTTAATTCCAACAAGGCGGCTGTCGTTTTTTGGGAAGGATACTGTACACAGAACTACAGAGTTTTTCTTCCAGGGAAAAAGGTTCTGGAACTTCAGAGCCTGGTAAAACATGTTCTGAAACCGGCAAAAGTGTAAATTTATCAATGCATTCGGTTGCTGGGAAAGATGGTTGCGGCCTACGAGGCCATTCAGTTTGGCAGAATTCATGCCAGAAGTGTTCCAGGGGGACCTGTTGGACAAGTGATCCGGATCCCACCTACACATGCACCGAGGATTATCCTGTCTTCTGAGACCAGAATCTCACTCTCGGATGCAAGCCTCTGAGGCTGAGGTGCAGACGCACGGAGGTCAATCTTCCAAGGAAGATGGTCAAGTCAAGTCAAGAAACTTGTCTCCACATAAACGTTCTGGAGTTAGGGGCCATTTACAATGGCCTTCTGCAAGCGGAACATCTTCTTCACGATCTGCCCGTATTGATCCAGTCGGACGATGTAACAGCAGTAGAAAACGTAAACCGCAAGGACGGAACGAAACGCAGAGCGGCAGTGGTAGAAGCCACAAAGGTTCTCCGCTTTCAGGAGACCGCCGGTCAGCTTACTGATGCCGGGATCCCGGCAGCATACCGACGCCGGGATCCCGGCGGGGAGGGGCGAGTGCAGCAAGGCCCTTGCGAGCTCGTATGCCGACCATCGGGATAGTGAGGGGTCGGGATGCTGGAGGAGGTCATGTGACTGTCGGTCTCCCGACCGACGGTCACATGAATACCACCCGATATGAAGCCTTCCCACTTATGTTCACTCTACAGTAATGTGGCTGCTGTGATCTGTTTGCATTATCATAGTAATATTTGCAAATGCTTCACAACAATTATGCATATTTCTATTTGATCACTTAAAGTGAAAGGTGACAGATATGAGTAATGATTTAACTAATACTTTCATTTTGTATTCTGATTTTATTCTATTTCCATTTAATAGGTAAATGTAACTTTATAAGTTGTTAACAGTACTGCCCAGGCATGTGCTATATTAGTTATGAATTGTGTACAGTCATTTTAGCATTTACTTTTACGCTTGTGAAGCCAGATCTCCAGGCATAAACTGGAGTAAACCGGGTGCTTATACTGCTGTTCTCTCCTGGAGTAACCTAGGTGCATATACTACTGTTCTCTCCTGGAGTAACCCAGACCAGTGGCGTCAGAAGGCGGGTGCGGGGGGTGCGGCCCGCACCCTGGTGTCACCCACGGTGACAGGAGCCGAGTGCTGCAGTGTGATAATCCTCTGCAGTACTCGGCTCCTGTCACAGAAAAGGAGCCGGCACTACATGCTGCCTAATCTCCGGGGGCAGCCAGCATTTCCGAGGAAACTGGATCCACCACCCCCCCCCCCCCCCCCTCCACCACCCCCCCGGAGCGAAGAAGAGGAGACCTGCGAGGCCACGCCCCTTTAAATTAGGCCACACTCTTTTTGTCCAGTCGTGGGATGAGTGTGAGAAGGGGGGGGGGGGGTTGTAGTAATGCAGAGTGCACACCGGGTGTACCCACACCAGGTCTCGCCTCAGACCCAGACACATACTGTATTCTACTGCTTGCTCCTGGAGTAACCCAGACACATTCTGTATACTACTGATCTCTCCTGGCTTAACCCAGATGCAAATTCTCCTGGAGTAAATCAGGCACATTTCTGCTATCCATTTCTTCACATCTCTACTATCCATCCTTGCTACTCTTGACAAGTATAGATATTTGTGTTCAGGCACATATTGTTGTAAGGCTACAAATATGTAACTAGCACGGTAACCTTTGCTTTTTAAACATTTAGCCATATATAAAAGTTTTTATTCCTTTTATGTAACATTTCTGATGAAGCAGAGAGACAATAGACCATTACACTTTACTTTTTAAAAATATGAAATGTAAAGTCAGGGTGAGGTACAACATTGCATTTACGTTCATGCTTTTATTATTTTTTCTCGAGGTGTCCATTAAATAAAGTACATTTTATAAACTGCTATTATAATAGTTAATATGATAAATTATGTTCCTAAAATGAAAAATTGCCATCTGCCTCAATCATTTTCTTGCAGCATGGGAAAGTGGCAACTTGAGGACAACAAGTTTATAAATTCCCTTTTCAGTTATTAAGCGCCGTCTCCTCATACCAGTCTGTTGCTGTGGAGATAGGTGCAATATGGAACCCTGGCGGCATGACAAGCAATTAAAATACCAAGATGTTTAGCCATGTATGAGTATTTTCACACAGAGAGACCTCTGATCCTAGCCTTTCAGTGACATTGTTAGTTATTGAATCAATTACACTAGAAGAGGTTGACAGGTGTAATTATATACTTCTTTAGTGATTATGTATGACCTGTCATAGAGACCAGGAAGCCTTTGCTAACCTATCACAGGAGCAGTCACTTGTCTAACAAATTCTTGAATTAAAGGGGGGAGAATGCATATAGGTAAGTTTGTTGCAGATGATGATTTACTGGATTGACTAGAGTTAACAAGCATTCATTACCTTGAAGGCATGCATGTATTGGATAATTATGCCTTGAGGTAGTCATTCTAGCTCATAATGTTCATGTTCTTCTCCTTAAAGTGTATAAATCATGAACGATTAAGGAGAAATGCAAGTTATTTTTACCAAAGCATTCCTCCGTTACTTTCCACATGTTGGGTAAGACTAAGAGTGAGTCCAAAACTCTTACACATCCCAAGGATAGCCTCTCAATGTCTATTACAGCATAATGATTTTCAGATGTGTGTCTTTACTGTGATTCATATTTCTACCTTATGGGCTTAAAACTGTTTTTAATGTACTGGGAATGCAAGTTTTAATTCTGGTGGATCATATTTTGGAGTCTAAAGGAAAGTAATTTAAATCCATATGACCAGTGTTTAACTTCTGCTTTTAGTCTGGCTGTAGACAATACACCTTCATGGAATCATAATCCCAATCATAACTTTTGTACATCCAGCTTGGCTTTATTAGGAAGGGATGACCTTGAACAAAAAATAAATATATTAACAATGAATATTTATTAATAATAATAATAATAATAATAATAATAATAATAATAATTAACATTATTATTACTATTATTATTTATATAGAACTTTTTCTTCAATAGCACTCAAGGCGCTAAAACAAATTTAAGAATATTAAAAATTATACATCAATTTGGACTCAAGTTGAAAGTCTTTTACATAATGGCAGTTATTGATAAACTGATAAAAAAATAAATATTAACCATTGTAAAACGGGTACTGTAAATAAGGACTCGCAGGCAGGTTTTCTGGTTACAACCACAGTGTCTTTACTGGCATCAGACACTGTAGCACAGCATACACAGGCTTGGGCCTGGTCACACCGGTACATACAGAAAAACAAACAGATGAACATAAAAGGTCCTATCACTTGTCATGCTCAAAAGTCATTCTGCTGCAGTGGTTTGCAGCTACACATGCCATGCTCTCCCGGCACGTCCAATGTCCACAGTCCCTGGCGCTATAAACTCAGCCTTGTTCACTGGCTTCTAACAGGCACCAGTGCAACGCATTGTGGGTAAATGGGATTTTTAATCCCTCTCCTGCACCTGACTTCCTGCTGTCTCTGTGTGAGCTGGAAAACCCGGGCATCTGTTTCTCCAGTTGCAGCTGTGCAGTATGTCCTTGTTTTCTTCTCCCTTGGAGGGAGCTGATCCCACCAGAATGTGGGCAATTGTGATGAGACACAAGCCCTCTCATCACACCGTACACCATATACCATTTTACATATATATTTATATATATTTATATTTACGTGTGTGTGTGTATGTATGTATATATATATATATATATATATATATATATATATTAGGCAGTTCTACCCGTTCTTCACACAGGAGTTTCTGATTTTCACGGTTGTGAAAATAAATGAGTGTTAAAAATTTGGTATCTCTATAGAGTAGAAAATCTGAGATGTCTTAATGTAATTAAATATTACTCCATGGTTCTTGGCGTCACCCAAGGAGCACCCATAGTAGATATGTGACTGGACCATTTTTGTAGTTTATGAAATTCTACCCACTGGAGGTGCAATCCAAATTTTTGATCCGATTGTCCATTTGGGCATTATCATTCATGCAACACAAGCCACGTATCGGTTATGATGTCATTATGTCAACCCCCTCTTTTATCCCCTTAGGGGACGTTTATTAAAATTCTAATTACATAGTTTCCCTATTTCCCACCTGAAGAATACCTATGTTAAATTTCAGCTTCCTAACATATTAGGAAGTAAGAGAATTAGAAATGAGTCAGTCAGTCAGTCAGTCAGTCAATGAGTGAGAATATATATACAGTATATAAATGCACCTTGAGAAAAAGTCTGGAAAGGCCTTGAAACTTTGGGGAATATTCAGCATGTTACCAACTGACATAAGAGTATTTCAGGAATTGGAGTTCCACTGGTTTCTTTCTGGATATCATGGCCTGTGCAGAGGGCACCCGAGCGCCATATATAACATAGGAGAGAATGCTGGTCTGACCAAAACACTTATATAACTAAATTGCCTGGTATTGATTTAAATTTTCCAGTTATTAAGTTATCAATGAGTTGGATGTAACTGTCAACATATTAAAAATAATGAATAGCTTAGTAACTCTTCCAACACACCTATGATGTGGCTGCCCAGTGTCGTTTTGTTTTTGGGGTGGCCCCAGTAGCCCTGATCCCCATCTTTTCTTTCTGTTCAGTTTTATAATTGCATTAACATTGCAAGATGGGTGTCAAATGTCAATGTTGCTATTCCAAGGCTGTTGTGTACACGGGTGTAGTACGGCTGACCGGCGGTCTCCTGACCGCCGGTCAGCTTACCGACGCCGGGATCCCGGCAGCATACCGACGCCAGGATCCCGGCGGGGAGGGGAGAGTGCAGCAAGCCCCTTGCAGGCTCGCTGCGCTCGCCACGCTGCGGGCTCGGTGGCGACCTGCGGTCGCCACGGGTTCTATTCCCACTCTATGGGTGTCGTGGACACCCACGAGTGGAAATAGTCCCTGTTGGTCGGCATGCCGACCATCGGGACAGTGACCTGTCGGGCTGGTGGAGGAGGTCATGTGACTGTCGGTCAGCTGACCGGCGGTCACATGAATACCACCCGTGTACACAACATATCTTATCTTTCCACCTCCATTTCTGTAAGTTATTATAGTTAATTGATTTATGGTTATTTCACTAAGTTATTTCAGGACACTGAATTATGGTTATTTCTGTCATTAACGTTTTCATCCAATGGAAGGCCCAGGGGTCGTTTTTTCTTTCTGTCGGGGCGGCACATTTCTACTCACAGACAACTGCAATTTCTCAGATTAGTGATCCATGCTGATTTAGGCCCTAAAAGATCTATTTACTAAGCCTTGGATGGAGATAAAGTGGAAGGAGATAAAGTGCCAGCCAATCGACTCCCAGCTATCATTTTTCAAACCCAGCCTGTGACATGGCAGTTAGGAGCTGATTGGCTGGTACTTTATCTCCATCCACTTTATCTCCATCCAAGGCTTAGTAAATAGACCGCTAAGGCAATTACACTTTCAAAAGTAATTGGTGAGATTCTCCCTTCAATCAGATAGACCCTGCTGCCACTTGCAACAAATTTCAGCTCGGGGTATTATCGCCTTTATATATTATAATGAATTAAGTTAACTACAGGTTATTGGCTTTTGCAACATCTTATTCAAAAGTCCCCCTTGGCATTACGATGGTGTGTTTGGCTTATTGAAGGAACACAATATTGTAGCACAATTCTTTTTAAAAGTATTAAGTAAATCAATTCAACAAAACTGTCTTTATATTTTAGTCACTCTTTAAATTATTCCATTGGGTCTTTTGTACATGTTTCTCCCACATCTTAGGGCCGAAAAAAATGAACAACAGAAAGTTAAATTAGACATATTTTATCTTATCTCTTTATGTATCGCACTATAATAATCAAAGGAAAGCAATTCAGTTTCATGGCACCAGTAACAAGCTCAGATTGTGGGTGGGATCAAGGCCATCTTAGCATCATTATCGGCCCTGGGAAAAGCAATGCACTGGAGCCCCTATGCACCCAATCAGAACTTACAGCTCCTGCATTCCCTTGTCTTCTCTCCACATGCTTCCATACAGTGAATGGCTGTCAGCACTGTGATAGCTGGAGTTCTGATTGTGTGTAACTCACAATCAGAGCAGCTAGACAGCATGCTCTAATGGCATCCCAAAAGAAGCTCCAGAGGCACCAGCCCACCCTGCTGAAAGGACCGTACAATTGTGGGGCCCTTGGCAACTGCCCAGATTGTCTATATATTAAGATAGCCCAGAGTGGGATGTACTAAGCATCGCATTCATCATACATCCCAAAACATATCAGGTACATGCCAGCTTTATCACTGCGGGTACAGTATGTACTAGAAATGTGCAAAGGACAGTCCTCCAGATGAGATCAGTCCTTTGCGATAGAATAATTTCTGAGTTTAGGACCTTGGAGCCCTTCTGCGCATGAAATGATTAGATCCCTCTCAGGACAATTGGAAAAGAAGCCCATAGGCTTCTATTGGTTAATGCATCACATTCCAAAGCTTGGTACATATGGAAAATGCCACTTTTGGATTTTTGGGGGGCATTTTCCCTTTAGTACATCAATCTCAGATAACTAATGTAAGTCATTGTTTGGACTGTAGAATACCCATAGAGCACATATCAAACATACATTTATTATGTGGATTTTTCAAGATAAGGATCTTCAGTTTTTGGGTTGAGCTGTAACTTCACTAGGCTCTCACATTTGTAGTCCATTCAGAACAATGTAAAATAGAAAACCTAAGTGCCTCCAGTGCATATGGAAATAAAATGGTGTATATGTAGTAGGGGAAGGTGGCCTAGCAATTCAGAAGTGCTAAGCATGCCACATAGTGGGGTGGCCATGCCCACTAAGATGCACCTCCAGCATGCCTCCTCAGTATCTTGAATTAGAATGCTAATTGGTGTGTTACAAAAATGTACCTTAGTTTTTGTGTACTAGGGAATTGCTTTGTAAAGTTCTGCCGATCATGCTGTCATGAATACATTCATTTATGAAGGTACTGGATGCAGGTTGCCACCACTGTGTAGGGGCATGTGTTTAATCAAAGTCATACAAAGAAGAAAAATCACAGAACAGAACCTGACCCTAAAGATAACTATGCATAAATCAATGCCCTCATGCATCAATGAACTGATGCAGAGCTGCAATGAGACATACAGTAGGACAAATGATCACTACAATAATGTAAGAGACTGAGGAAATCATGCGGTTATTGGCAGGTTATACTTATCTTTTCATACATGGCTTTTTCATTTAAACTTTATTTTGTGTACAATAAGTAATACCAAAGTAAAATCTAGTAAGGGTTATGTGTCCCATGAGATAATATATATTTAATGTTAGGACTTTGTAAGGACTAGATGATTGCTAATTAATTATATCCTACTATGAAAAGCACAGATTTGACAGTCGGGCATATAGTACTTTGTCACATGACTGTATAGGACAGTAAGTAAACCTGTGTTACAAATTAAAATGGACCTTTTACTACTTTTAACTGTTACAGTATTTTGACAGTGTTGGACATTACCCTCATGTAACCTTGTTATGGCACCATTATCATGGATTTTTATTAGCATCATATGAATGTTATTCATTAACAAAGTGCAAATCTGCAGTAAGCCATAACCAACCTTAGATCTATATTAGGCAAATAAATCATATTTCTGGCTTCTATAGGTTACATTGCTTAGAAAATACACAGTTGCATTGCTTAGAAAATAACTAATTCATTTTACAACGAGCTGTAATTCCCATGTAATACGTATATGTATGTGATGCGGATGCGCCACCGCCATCTCTACTACTGCCACTAATGGGTTTACACCCCCATTGCGAGTACAACCCCCCTACCCCTGTGCCATATCTCCCCCGACAACCACCACTGAACATACTCACCTACCTAGGGATCGGTGATCAGTGCTCCTGGAGGACTGATGCTCATTGGGTCTCCCTGCTGCTGTGACCTCCGATGCTGTAAAATGAGCTAGCTGCCATTTTGCAGCATCACTTTACTGCATTGGGGGTCACAAGTGCGGCAGGGAGCCCCGATGACCAGCAGCCCGCACCGATCACCATTCCTTGGGTAGGTAAGTATGTTTTTTTTTTTACGCAGTGTTCAGACACACACAGCTGATCACACTGCTGGCTCCCCGCACAACTTTCTCTGAGCAAAAGTACAGGATCCGCAGTGAGCCCTCTGATAGCGCTGTCTCAGGATAGGTTTATTATCACAGGGCTCACTGCAGTATTTTTTTTTTTTTTAAGAATTTTTGTAAATTAGGCCAGATTGCATTTCCTATTAAAAAGTATGGGAAATGTTATCTGGTTACTAAAAATAAGTGAATTAAAGGGTTTGGAGCAGTTTTTCACAAAAACTGCTCCAAAAGCCCTTTAATAGTGTACATTCAAGTGTCACTAAAATAATGCGAGAAGGGTGTGAAAACACCCGTTTTCACATTAATCTAGTAAACATAAAGTTAATAATCTGCCCATAAGGGGGAATTCTTTTATATACATTTTTTGCTTGTAAATTGTATTTTTATTTTTAGTATGATATGTATTATGCCTATTAGTGTCTGCTTATTGTTGTTAAATTATTAACTTTATGTTGTCCGAGCATTATCCCTTTTTTAGTTCTGAGTGACTGAGTGAATGCAGCGCTGGGTTTCCTTTATTTATTCACATTTTTTGGTTGGCTACCATATAACACAGCAGATTGATTCACTTATTATTGTTCATTACCAAGGCAGATTTAAATATACCATTTTGTTATACTGATATCTCCATCCCAGCGCCTTGGGTATTTTTTTTCTTAATCCCTCGAAAAACACCCATGTTCAGGAAAGGGGCGTTTAAGAGAGGAGGGGGCCCGCGTGAAGCCTCCATTGCGGGACCCCTCCTCTCCGGTATTTAGTAGACTCATGCGCAAATCACTCGGAAATGACCGCGGCAGCCATTTTCCAAGTGATTTGTGCCCACACAGCAGAGCCGCTGCCGTGGGACTCCAGAAAGGTAAGTATACTATATGGGGGTGGAGAATGCGGTGTGCCCCCCCCCCCCCCCCCCCAGACCTTGGGGCCCATGTGCAATACACACACTGCACCCATTATAGAAATGCCTATGGTTAAGGAATTATCTGCAAAGAATTAAGCCATACCAGGTTTGCATATTTAAAATCAGCAGAAATAATGTAGCCATATATCAAATACATATATCAATATACTGTATCAAAACATTTTTTATAACATGTTTTCCACAATTCCTAACGATTATGTGTTCTCTGTATTGCCTTAAAAAGATGGTTTAGGTGCATTAAATCAAGATTTAAAAAGTTTTTTTTTTTAATTAGTTATTGTTAAACTGAACCTGAACAGTGTGACTTAGGCCAATTATTATGCTTGTACTCTGATGTATTGTGGAAGTTTTTTGTTTTTATTTACATTGACAATAATGCATATTATTATTATTATTATTATTATTATTATTTGCATGAATTTGGGATATTTCAATTTACAGATACATTTCTTTACAACTATCTTAAAAACATTGTTAGGAGTTTTCAAATGTCTAATCCAACCAATATGCCTTGGTTTGAATTTGGCATCTGACTCAGAAACTTACATTTTTGGGGGATAAACCAAACTTTCCCAGAAAACATTTTTGTTTCCACAATTAAAATCAGCTCTGCTTGACCATCATATTTCTATCCAGTGTCAGCACTTCGCTCGGCTGTCCCATTTGCACTTATCCTTATGTATCTATTTGTTCAAAAAAATATTCTCTTACGTGTATCAAGCTCATAATTGAGTATATACAGTATATATATATCTCAACCTGATCAAGTCATCTTACGCTAAATTTACTTTGAGCACTTTAATGACCACTTGTAGCACCTACTGTATTTAGTGACCACTTCTTGCCCAATTTAAATGCTTGGGCATTTCTTCATGCACTCATGGACAGATTTAGGGGTGAGGGCACCCCTAGGCACAACAGTAACAGCCACCCCCCTCATGCCTAATTTTATTATTTTTATTGAATGGTTATAAGCCCTCATTTGATAATAGCAAATTTAACAGAATAATAAAAAGCCACTCATTTGTACATTTTTATTATGTATTTATATTTACTAAGTAGGACAGCTTACAGGGGCAGTATATGCATGTCCTACCCGTTTACACTCCATTCACAATGGCATATGGTTTAGTACTGTTGAAATATTTTGCAATTACTGGTAAATTTTGGGCTGACAGTACCAACACAAGCTTACAAGTGCCGCCCCCAAACAAGTGCCACTCCTAAGAACGTGCCTAATGGAAAATTCACCACTGCATGCACTACTGGTATTATAATAATAATAATGAATAATTGTACTTTTACAGTGGTTTTCTTCAAATAGGTTCAAGACATTTTACAGAAAACATGAACATAATGCAGAGGTTTACGTTTTCAGAAAATACAGAGGCCATGAACATAGTACAGAGGTAAGTCCATCAGGTTGTACATCAGTCCCTATCAATATTCAGCCTACCCACGAAGGTACAAGGCGAAGAAGCCATGTTTGGTGCAGTACACAGTTTAAGCTGAGCTGAATAAGAAAGATCTGTAAGATATGACACATCATGGGGGACCTACTGAATACTAAAGCAAGATACTGTACATGATGCTTACAAAATCATCACATCCATGCATTGGTCATCCTACCCTTGATAGTAACAGTCGAGGCTGCCATCTTGGGTGCACTGCTTAGATTACAATGTGAGAGATAAACAACACATTGAAATAAGATGAATGAAAGCAGATAGAGAAATAGATGAGATAAGGCAATAGAGAAAAATATATAAAGTTCTAAAGAAAACAGGCAAAAACCTAATTACACAAACACAAGGGACACCTTCCTTGAGAATTTTCTTAAGGGAAAGAGGCCCGAGTCCTGAAGCCAGAGTCTTAAGTAGCATTAACAAACCAAACCTCCAACACTAGCTTTTGGTAAAAGCATACCAGATGACCAAGTCAGCCCTCAACCATGTGGTTTAAGCCCATCTAAGCATCTGATAGTCTTCTGTTATTCTTGTGATGCTGATATAAGTTCAACTCTAATATAATTATTTATCTACTGAGTCTGAGGATTAATGCTGTTTGAATTCAAATTTTTTCCGATTATATTATTATTTACTACTAGCTGGGATACATGGCGTTGCCTGGGTTGAAGAACGGACCTTGAAGTACATCTGCAGGCTTCAGTTTTTTGCATTTTCCTCACCTATAGCTCCATTCCATTGGTCCTGAAAAGGTCCCCACTTTTTGCTAATATGGTTTTAGCTGCTCAAAGGACCTATCTAGCATTTCTTTGAAGTGTTTAGACACTGTTACCTCAACACTGAGGTGTAAACAATGTTTGTTCTTCCATTAGGAGCCAGAATGTAAAGGCTGTTAGATGCAGGGACGTGCGGTGAAGTAAATTTCTCAGGAGGCACTGGCTAGTACCAGAGCCAGATTTACACACAATATATGAGCCAAAGGGTGCATGTGGGAATTATACACAGATGCAGCAGTATAAACTCATGGAAATTTGGTGGATTTTGATCAGAGGTGTGCGGAAAAGATAAGCAGGTGAGGCACTGCCTCACATGTCATAGACTTTTTACTTCAGAGATTTGACTATAAACATGATTAGAATAATACAAAGAAGATATTTTTAACATATTCTTTGTATTTTTCATATACTTATTACAGTCAAAATGCTGGCGCAAACGTTAATATGACAGGAAAGGCTCTTCCTCACCTGCCTCACCCCACCGCATGTCACTGGTTGGAAGTCCCTACTCTTGAACGTGCCACACACAACTGGCCATAGGAAAAGCAAGGAGTTTGCATTAGCTTGCGAGCAGTGCCTTCCTACCGCTATGTCTGTCTGTTATTACCCAGTTTGTCTTATAACTGTTGTTTCCAATTGTAAAGTGCAACTGAATATGCTGCGCTATAGAAGAAACTGTAAATAAATAAATCAGCAGATTGGTGAGCTGGCCTTGTATTGAGTGATTCTCTGTCTCGAGTGGCCGCTTGTCTCTCTTGTTGAGCTGCCAAGTGTGCTTGTATTTCCTCTGAAGTCTCCTTACAGCTTTACGTCTTGCCACTCTTTAACGTCTAGCAGCTGAGGAGCTGAGACACAGACTGGATTGTTTTTTGTGGCATGACTTTTAACAGTGAATGGCCCTGAAATGGACTACTCTTTTGAAGGCTGTGATGTGATAAGAAGTAAACTTAGTTTCAATGTGGTATACTAAAGGGGAAAAGTTTTGAGAAGGAATGCAGAAGTCATTCACACCTGTATTTTAATGCAAATTAGGAGTAAATGACAGTGCAGGCATGCATATTCTCTGTTTGAAATGCAGTATATCGGGAGGAGAACAGAAATCGGCATACTGTAGCTTCCAAAATCACTGCTGTTTCAGAAACCACTGCAGAACAGAATTCTCTGCAGGTTGTTATGGAACTCCCATACAATTGTATGAGACCCCTAGGGCCACATGAGAGTCTCTCACCTACAACAACTGCCCGTTGTTCCATTAGTGCATTATGCACACATCGGTACTTAGGATGTCGCCAGGTCTGAAACCTCTAGCAGTAGGGGATCAAAAAATTGACTGGAGACTGCAGAATGATTAGCTGGAGTAATTTAGGCTGATTGTCAATGAGGAATGACACATGGAGAGTTAACAGGCAGAGCAGGAACAGGTGGGGCACCGTGCATGTTGGTACTACTGACACAGCGTCGCTAGTATTAGGACTTGCAGGCTGAGCAGTGGGAGAAAGAACAGTGAAGAACAGGCAAGGAATAACAAGGACAATGTAAACGGTGAAGCAAGTTACAGGCATGTCACCCAGCTTGAAAGGTCTTCGTTGCTTGTCAGCAAAAAAATTTGAACGGAAGGAAGCTTTATTGATAGCATGATGTACCTTTCTCCAGATCATCTTGAGGTGAGAAAATTAATCTAGTGTAACAGAAACACAAAAACTCAAGAAACAGTTACTGCAGGTTGATCCTGAAAAGGCTGAAGTGAAGAGTGATGCAAAGCGACTGGTATAAGGAACAGCAAACAAACAGTGAATTGCCTGAACAAAGTATGGTGTTCCATAAGGATTATATCTGTCAGCAGCAATTGGAAAACGGAGGTATCCTCATTAAATGTCACATTGTGCAAGAAGGCACTGAAATATCAAAACTGGGAAACTACCTAAGAGATTGTGTTGCCTAAGTGGGTGAGAAGCCTTGCAGTAACTTTCAGCTTGCCATTATAGCTGAAGGTGTGAAATCTCCCAAAGGGTTACAGTCCCAGATAACTAAGCTGTATATGAAAGTGGTGATAAAGAACTGACAAATACAGATGATGATCGTATGACCTTTGGGGCAAAGGTACAAGATATACAGAATCCAGGGCCGTATTAAGGTATGTGGGGGCCCCTGGGCAACAAACTATTGGCGGCCCCCATCAAATACTGTAATATATAAAGAGCAATAGATAGACGGACAGATAGACAGATACAATAGATAGATACATACATACACGCACGCACACACGCACGCACGCACACACACACACACACGTATATATGCAGTGGATATTTGGCATTTACATAAAACAATGTGTATTTTCTTATGCTGATTGAAACAAGTCTAAATATGAGCATATAGTTCTGCAAACTTCTAAACAAGAAAAAATAGGATTTTAATTATCTACCAGTAAATCCTTTTCTCGTAGTCCGTAGAGGATGCTGGGGTCCATATTAGTACCATGGGGTATAGACGGGTCCACCAGGAGCCATTGGCACTTTAAGAGTTTAACAGTGTGGGTTGGCTCCACCATCTCTGCCTCTCCTACCAGACTCAGTCTAGAAACTGTGCCCGAGGAGACGACATACTTTGAGAGAAGGAATTACACAGATAGTGGCGAGATTCATACCAGCTCACACAACCGATAAATCCAGCTAACATGCCGGAAAACTCAGCAACAGCTGAAACAGTACTGAAACAGTAAACAACGCAGAACTTACCTAGGAACCAGGTAGAACTGAACTATAAAACCAATGCAGGAAACAAAGCGCTGGGCGGGTGCCCAGCATCCTCTACGAACTACGAGAAAAGGATTTACCGGTAGGTAATTAAAATCCTATTTTCTCTTACGTCCTAGAGGATGCTGGGGTCCATATTAGTACCATGGGGATGTACCAAAGCACCCAGAACGGGAGAGAGAGAGCGCGGAGGCTCCTGTAGAACTGATTAACCAAACTTCAGGTCCTCAGCGGCCAAAGTATCGAACTTGTAGAACTTTGCAAACGTGTTCGACCCAGACGAAGTAGCCGCTCGGCAAAGCTGTAAAGCCGAGACACCCCGGCCAGCCACCCAGGAAGAACCCACCTTACGAGTAGAGTGGGCCTTAACAGATGTAGGACACGGCAATCCTGCCATAGAATACGCATGCTGCAGGGACGTGCAGTCAGGGGAGGCAGTGCCTCCCCTGTGATTAATTATTAAAATAATATAAAGAAGATACTTATGACACATATTCTGTGTCATAAGTATGTTCTTTATTTAATTCTAATAATTTTCTGTGCTTATATGTGTTTGGGAGGCACTGATAGCAGTGCCTCCCAAACACAATGCAGACGGGACAGAGCGGGGGGCGGGGCCAAGCACTGGGCTTTAAAAGCCCATTCAAAAAAAGCGTAAAAGCGGCACTGAAAAAAGTGCCTCACTGACAGGGACATCACCCCCATGTCAGCGAGGCACCTGTGATTGGACAGTGGATCCAGTGCTGGATCCGCTTGTCCAATCACCCAGACGCGGCTGGTCCCAGCGGTGAGTGTGTGCAGCTCTCCCCGTCCTCCTCCCGCTGACAGCAGCGGTGTGTGGCTCTCCCCCCGTCCTCCTCGGCTGGCTCCGTCCGGCCCATCTCTCCCTTCGTCCTCCTCCGTCCGCCCCGTCCTCTACCGCCCTCCCACTGTCAGTGCGGTTTGCGGCTCTCCTCCGACCTCCTCCCACTGACAGCAGCGGTGTGCGGTTCTCTCTCTGTTGGCAGGGCAGGCAACAGAAATTTTGGGGCCCGGTACACTGATATCTCTGTGGGCCCCCTCCAGGCCACTACTGTCACTGCCACTAATGTCACTACCATGTAGAGAAGTTCTATTCCAAGTGCAGATAGTGCTAGCTGTGTGCTCAGCAGTAGTGCAGTATATTTTTTATTACACTGCATATTGTATAAAACAGATAATATTTGCTATGCAATGTAATAAAAATATGCCGCACTACGACTGAGCACCCAGAACAGTGGGCCCAAAATCTGCACCTTTGTACACACGGGGATATCGAGACAGGTGACCTGGTGGCATAGGGCGGTGGGGGGTCCCCAAGGCCGTTTCTAGACAATATTGCTCACAGTGAGAGCAATATAAATGCCCCCCGCAGAGGTCATGCTGCAAAAAGGGGGTGTGGATTAACTGCTAGGGGCATAGCCAAAAAAGTCTTTGAGAATTACTTTAATAGAGGACAGTATGGGTGAGCTGGGGGCACAGGTAATGTAGTTAGCAGAAATCCCTCTACTGTGTGCTAAAGAGCCACACAGCCCAACAAGGAGAATGGAAAGTAATGCCCAAATATAACAGGAGGTCTCACCCAGGGGTCACTGAGGCTGCAGTGTCCAGGTGATGTCTCCACTGCTGCTTTCCAGCTGGCCAAGGATGCTGAAAGGTCCCTGGAGAGTGTCTGGGACGCCATAGAACCGCACAGGCAGAGAGCTGCAGCGTGAAGCATTTCCAGGCACACAGCAGGAGGGAGCTGGGGAAGCTGTATGCTCCAAGCAGAGGGGAATGCTCCGGTGACACAGGCAGGACGAGGTCTGGAGTCAGAAACCAATGGTGGGGAGCAGCAGCCAGCAAGTCAAGGTCAGCGTGATAACTCCCCACCAAACTGTAGACAGACGCTCCAGGAAGCTGCGGCTGTCACCCGGGAGCAGAGATGGGAAGTAACAGCACGTGTTGGCAGGGGCGTGGCAGGGGGCCCTGAGGTAATGATTGACAGCTGTTAGTTGCCCAGCAACTAACTTTCCCTCACAGAATAGGGTCAGGGGCGCCCCGTGCGATTGCGGCAGGCAGGCGGCCAGGCGCGATCCATATACATTTTAATACATTTATTGCACCGCACTGCCTCTAAATCCACGCAGCCGCCACACTGCCGCAGTCATGGTTACCCCAGAACCTTGGGGCCCCTTACAACGTCGGGGCCCGGTACGGGTGTCCCCTTTGACCCCCCCTTGTCGCCGGGCCTGTCTGTTGGCTCCGTCCGCCCTGTCTCTCCCTTCATCCTCCTCCGCGCTCCCGCTGTCAGCAGCGGTTTGCGGCTCTCCCCCGACCTCCTCCCGCTGACAGCAGCGGTGTACGGTTCTCCCCCCGTCCTTCTCCATTGGCTCCAGCTGGCTCCGTCCGCCCCGTCCTCCCCCCGTCTCTCCCTTCGTCCTCCTCCATCCGCCCCGTCCTCCTCCGCCCTCCCGCTGTCAGCAGCGGTTTTGCGGCTCACCCCCAACCTCCTCCCACTCACAGCCAGCAGCAGGTTAGTCAGAGAGTCTCTCTCTCTCTCTCTTCTCTTTTCCCCCTTCCTGTGGATTGAAGTTTAATGTTAATTTTTTTACAGGTACCGGCCTTATTGGATTCTACTGGACAATTGGACGTGACCGGCGTGGGATGTAGGTAAGTAATCTGTCTCTCATTTTTACAGGTATCGGCCCTATTGGATTCTACTGGACAAGTGAACGTGACCGGCGTGGGATGTAGGTAAGTATGTGTGAGTGTGTAAGTGTGATGTAATACATTTTTACTGTCACGGCGTGTGTGTTGTGTTTTTATTTGGGTATTTTTTGTTGTTGTAGAACTACAGGTACCAGCGGGCCCATTATTTCCCTGCATGCTGGTACTTGAGGTTCTCCAAGTACCAGCAAGCAGGGGAGGCTTGCTGGGCCTTGTAGTTCCACAACAAAAAACAATATTCTATTTTTAACACTCTTATGGCTATCAGCCTCCCATCCACCGCCCACAGATGGGGGGGACAGCCTCGGGCTTCACCCCTGGCCCTTGGGTGCTTGGAGGGGGGGACCCCTTCATCTAAGGGGTCCCCACTCCTCCAGGGAACCCTGGCCAGGGGTGACTAGTTGGGGGGGGGGGGTAATGCCACGGCCGCAGGGACCTACATAAATGTGCCCCCCGGCTGTGGCATTATGTCCCTGGCTAGTGGAGCCCGGTGCTGGTTTTAAAAATACGGGGAACCCCTACGTCTTTTGTCCCCCGTATTTTTGGAACCAGGACTGGACTAAGAGCCCGGCGCTGGTTGTCTAAATATGGGGAACCCCTGTCCAATTTTTTTCCCAGTATTTAAACAACCAGGAATGGCTCAAAGAGCCTACTTAGGAGGGGGGACCTCACACAATTTTTTTTTACATTTTTTAACCCATTCAGCTCCTTCTCCTGGACAACAGAATTGCATTTATGTTCTCCTCCCACTCCCTTCCCAAACACAAAAAAAAATTTCTATAAAAATGTACAATATATCTCAAGTATGATGAGCAGGCAGGCAGCGGGCACTGGCGGCATTGGACTGAGATGCAAATTAGTGGCGGAGGGCTGGGTCAGTTGATTGTGGGCAAGTTTATAAGCCATTGGCGGTGGCAGCGGGCATCGGCTCAGGGGCAGTAGCGGGCATTGGCTCGGTGGCGGTAGGGGTCATCGGCAGGATTCGCCGGGCATTATGGCTGTAGTGCCTCACCAGCCACTAACCTCACCGCACGCCACTGGCATGCTGGATAGTGAACCTGATCCAGCGAGAGATCGTCTGCTTAGAAGCAGGACACCCAATTTTCTTGGGATCATAGAGGACAAAAAGAGAGTCAGTTTTTCTATGACGAGCCGTCCTCTTCATATAAATCTTCAAAGCCCTCACAACATCCAAGGCCTTTGAACCAAGTGAGGAGTCAGTAGCCATTGGCACCACAAAATGTTTGTTGATATGGAAAGCCGATACAACCTTAGGCAGGAACTGTGGATGAGTCCTAAGTTCTGTCCTGTCTTCATGAAAGATCAGGTAGGGGCTTTTACAAGATAAAGCCCCCAATTGTTTCTGGAAGAAGATGGACAAAGCAGAGATTTGGACCTTGATGGAGCCCAATCTCAGGCCCATATCCACACCTGCTTGCAGGAAAAGGAGAAAACATCCAAGTTGAAACTCCACCGCAGGAAAATTCTTGGATTCACACCAAGAAACATATTTTTTCCAAATACGATGGTAATGTTTAGACGTTACCCCCTTCCTAGCCTGAATCAGGGTAGGAATAACCTGACTCGGGATACCCTTCTGAGCTAAGATCTGGCGTTCAACCGCCATGCCGTCAAACGTAGCTGTGGTAAGTCTTGATAGGCGAACGGCCCCTGCAGTAGCAGATCCTCCCAAAGAGGTAAGGGCCTTGGATCCTCCAACAGAAGATCTAGCAGATCTGCGTACCAAGCCCTCCTTGGCCAGTCCGGAGCAATGAGGATTTCCAGAACCTTTGTTCTTCTTACCAGCTGAAGAACCTTTGGTATCAGTGAAAGTGGAGGGAACACATACACTGACGTGAACACCCATGGCGTTACTAGTGCGTCCACCGCCACTGCCTGCGGGTCTCTCAACCTGGAACAATACCTCCGCAGCTTCTTGTTGAGGCGTGAGGCCATCATGTCTATGTGAGGAACCCCCCACCAACCGATTACCTCCTCGTTACACTTAGGGAGCAATGATATTGGTCAGCTGACAGCTCTGGAGTTGCATTCGGTTATCATCGGGGACTTGCATGTGATCGCTGAGGCTTTGCCTGAGTGTAAAATGGTTTGGTCTTCTTTGGTCCCTAGGTGTGTTTGGCGAAATGCTAGGTCTAGTGTTCGGTTGGATGTGGCTCGGAAAAAACAAGATTTTAAACCTACCGGTAAATCTTTTTCTCCTAGTCCGTAGAGGTTGCTGGGGACTTTGTAAGGACCATGGGGTATAGACGGGCTCCGCAGGAGACATGGGCACTATAAAGAACTTTAGAATGGGTGTGCACTGGCTCCTCCCTCTATGCCCCTCCTCCAGACCCCAGTTAGAGAAACTGTGCCCAGAGGAGACGGACAGTACGAGGAAAGGATTTTTGTTAATCTAAGGGCAAGATTCATACCAGCCCACACCATCCACACCGTATAACATGGAATATACAAACCAGTTAACAGTATGAAACAAACAGCAGCAGCCCGAGACTGATCAAAACTGTAACATAACCCTTATGTAAGCAAAAACTATATACAAGTCTTGCAGAAGATAGTCTGCACTGGGACGGGCACCCAGCATCCTCTACGGACTAGGAGAAAAAGATTTACCGGTAGGTTTAAAATCTTATTTTCTCTTACGTCCTAGAGGATGCTGGGGACTCCATAAGGACCATGGGGTTTATACCAAAGCTCCAGACCGGGCGGGAGAGTGCGGATGACTCTACAGCACCGATTGAGCAAACATGAGGTCCTCATCAGCCAGGGTATCAAACTTGTAGAATTTGGCAAAAGTGTTTGAACCCGACCAAGTCGCCGCTCGGCAAGCTGTAACGCCGAGACGCCTCGGGCAGCCACCCAAGAAGAGCCCACCTTCCTAGTGGAATGGGCCTTAACCGAATTTGGTAACGGCAATCCAGCCATAGAATGAGCCTGCTTAATCGTGTTACAGATCCAGCGAGCAATAGTCTGCTTAGAAGCAGGAGCGCCAACCTTGTTGGCTGCATACAGGACAAACAGAGCCTCTGTTTTCCTAACCCGAGCCGTTCTGGCTACATAAATTTTCAATGCCCTGACTATGTCCAGGGACTTGGAATCCTCCAAGTCCCCCGTAGCCACAGTCACCACAATAGGTTGGTTCATATGAAACGATGAAACCACCTTAGGCAAAAATTGAGGACGAGTCCTCAATTCTGCTCTATCCACATGGAAAATCAGATAGGGGCTCTTGTGAGACAAGGCCGCCAATTCGGACACCCGCCTTGCAGATGCCAAGGCCAACAACATGACCACCTTCCAAGTGAGAAATTTTAATTCCACCATTTAAAGAGGTTCAAACCAGTGAGATTTTAAGAACTGTAACACCACGTTAAGGTCCCATGGTGCCACTGGAGGCAGAAAAGGAGGCTGTATGTGCAGCACTCCCTTTACAAAAGTCTTGACTTCCGGGAGAGAAGCCAATTCTTTCTGAAAGAAAATTGATAGGGCCGAAATCTGTACCTTAATGGAGCCTAATTTTAGGCCCATATCCACTCCTGTCTGCAGAAAGTGGAGAAAACGGCCTAGATGGAAATCTTCCGCAGGAGCATTCTTGGCCTCACACCAAGATACATACTTTCTCCAGATACGGTGATAATGCTTCGCCGTCACCTCCTTCCTAGCCCTTATCAGAGTAGGGATGACTTCTTCCGGAATGCCTTTTCCAGCTAGGATCCAGTGTTCAACCGCCATGCCGTCAAACGTAACCACGGTAAGTCTTGGAACACGCAGGGCCCCTATTGCAACAGGTCCTCTCTAAGAGGAAGAGGCCACGGATCTTCTGTGAGCATTTCCTGAAGATCTGAATACCAGGCCCTTCGAGGCCAATCGGGAACAATGAGTATTGTCCGCACTCTTCTTCGTCTTATGATTCTCAATATCTTTGATATGAGTGGAAGAGGAGGAAACACGTAGACCGACCGAAACACCCACGGTGTCACTAGGGCGTCCATCGCTACTGCCTGAGGGTCCCTTGACCTGGCACAATACCTCCGAAGCATCTTGTTGAGGTGTGACGCCATCATGTCTATTTCAGGAAGTCCCCAACGACTTGTTATCTCTGCAAAAACTTCTTGATAAAGTCCTAACTCTCCTGGATGGAGATCGTGTCTGCTGAGGAAGTCTGCTTCCCAGTTGTCTACTCCCGGAATGAAGATTGCTGACATCGCCACTGCATGTCTTTCTGCCCAGAGGAGGATTCTTGACACCTCTGACATTGCAGCCCTGCTCTTCGTTCCGTCTTGTTGGTTTATGTAGGCCACTGTGGTCACGTTGTCTGACTGCACCTGAACAGCCCAATCCTGTAGAAGGTGTGCTGCTTGCAGAAGGCCGTTGTATACGGCCCTTAACTCCAGGATGTTTATTGGGAGAAGGGATTCTTGATTCGACCACCTTCTTTGGAAGGTTTCCCCCTGAGCGACTGCTCCCCAACCTCTTAGACTTGCATCCGTGGTTAGAAGGATCCAGTCCTGAACTCCAAACCTTCAGCCCTCCAGAAGGTGTGGTAGTTGTAGCCACCAGAGGAGCGAAATCCTGGCTTTCGGTGAGAGACGTATCCTCTGGTGCATGTGTAGGTGAGATCCCAACCACTGGTCCAAGAGATCCAGCTGAAAGGATCAAGCATGAAACCTTCCATACTGTAGAGCCTCGTAGGAGGCAACCATCTTCCCCAGAAGGCGGATGCACTGATGAACCGACATCCCGGACCATTGTTTGAATCACCAATGCTTTCTCCACCGGCAGAAACACCCTCTGCACTTCTGTGTCTAGGATCATCCCCAGGAAAGACAGCCTCCTTGTCGGCGCCAGATGAGACTTTGGAAGGTTCAGGATCCAACCGTGCTCCTTGAGCAGTTGTGTCGTGAGAGCATGGATCGTAACAACTTCTCCCTGGACGATGCCTTGATCAGGAGATCGTCCAGATACGGAATTATGTTCACCCCTTGCTTACGGAGGAGGACCATCTTCTCTGCCATCACCTTGGTGAAGACCCTTGGTGCTGTGGAGAGGCCAAACAGTAGCGCCTGAAACTGATAGTGATCGTCTAACAGTGCAAATCTGAGATATGCCTGATGCGGTGACCAGATGGGAATGTGGAGGTACACATCCTTGATGTCCAGGGACACCAGAAACTATCGCTCCGTCAGTCCTGAGATGACAGCTCTCAGAGACTCCATCTTGAATTTGAACTCCCTGAGATAAGGGTTCAAAGATTTTAAGTTCAGAATTGGCCGTACCGAACCACCCGGCTTCGGTACCACGAAAAGGTTCGAATAGTAACCTTTGTTCCACTGATGAGGCGGGCGGGCGCGAGGCAGGGTGTAGTATGGCTGACCGGCGATCAGGAGACCGCCGGTCATCTTACCGATGCCGGGATCCCCGGCAGCATACCGACGCCGGGATCCCGGCGGGGAGGGGCGAGTGCAGTAAACCCCTTGCGGGCTCGGTGGCGACCTGAGGTCACCACGAGTTCTATTCCCACTCTTTGGGTGTCGTGGACACCCACGAGTGGAAATAGTCCCTGTTGGTCGACATGCCGACCATCGGGATAGTGAGGGGTCAGGATGGTGGAGGAGGTCATGTGACTGTCGGTCTCCCGACCGCCGGTCACATGAATGCCACCCGCGAGGCATGCTGGGTGGGATGCAATCGGATCCCTCACACAGTGCTGCAGAGAGAAGCCCATTGGCTTCTATGGGGTATCGCCAGCAAAAGCTGGCAAACCCCGCCGCAGCGCTGACCTGATGGCCAAGGGATAGTACGTTAGGAAAATGCAGTAAACTGGGGGTTTTACCGTATTTTCCATTTAGTACATCCCGCCCTCAGGCCCTGTATGTTCCTACAGCAAACTGTTAGAGTTAAGTTAAATAGTGTGAATAGTCTATTCATAATCCTTGTTGTTTTGTTTGTAAAGTGGCAAGAATTTTTGCAGAGGCTGCACAGCTCAGTTATGCCTCTACCTTTAGCTGGGCTCATTTCTGTCTATCTATATTGTATTCCCCACCTGTATAATATCTGGTGCTTCTAAGGGGTTTTCTGCACACAGCAGAACATACCATACACCACACAAGCTGCCCGTAACCGCTGTGTGCCAGGAAAATATTAAAGTCTGTGAAAACGGTTTTGAGAATATATTTTATTGTAATTATGTATATCAGTAAATCATGCAGCGCTGGAAATGTGGATGCACTCACTCACCACTATGGGTGCACAGTGGGGAGGAGATAGCTCAGCAGGCTGCAGGGGAGGGAGGAGGAAGAATAGTTTCTTCACTGATTCTTGTCTGCAGCAGCAGCATGTACAGAAGACAATCTGGTGGCAGAAAAAAAATCAATTTTTTGGCATTGCAAACCGTGTCGGACTAGAGCAGTGATGGCTAACCTTGACACTCCAGCTGTTGTTGAACTACACATCCCAGCATGCCCTGCATCAGTTTTAGCATGGCCAAATAACAAAACTGTAGCAGGGCATGCTGGGATATGTAGTTCAACAACAGCTGGAGTGTCAAGGTTAGCCATCACTGGACTAGAGCATGACTCAGTAGCGAATTTACCACAAGGCAACCAAAGTGGCTGCTTAGGGCTCTGCTGGTCCCAGGGGGCCCACCGACAAGACGGTTTAAAGGGTATTTCCAGCGGACCACAAGCTCCAACAAAACTGTCTGAGAGCTGGGTGGGCTGAATATTCCTTGCACACTGTCAGTGAGTAGACAACTGTCTCCAGTCCTGCAATACTGTGCGTGTGAACTGTCATGACACACGTTGATGTCAGACACGCTGAGAGACGAGCTGGGACGTGCACAGAGAAAAACATGAGGTCTTCCAGTGTACTATATTATAGTATTATTTTTTCATTTTATATAACATCCACCTACTTCAAATTCCAACCAGGTGGGTGTGGCGGGTGGACAATGTATTTTTAAGTAGAGTGTATAATATTCATCTGCTACTATCATAACTGGGGGGTACACACTGACTGGTGATCAGTATGCTATTATACTGTATTTTCTCATACGTCCTAGAGGATGCTGGGGATGCTTCAAGAACCATGGGGTATAGATGGGATCCGCAGGAGACATGGGCACTTTAAGACTTTAAAAGGGGTGTGAACTGGCTCCTCCCTCTATGCCCCTCCTCCAGACTCCAGTTAGATTCTGTGCCCAGTGAGACTGGATGCACACTGAGGAGCTCTCCAGAGTTTCTCAGAAAAAGACTTTATGGCCCTCATTCCGAGTTGTTCGCTCGCTAGTAGATTTTAGGAGCATTGCACACGCTAGGCCGCCACCCTCTGGGAGTGTTTCGTTCCTGGTTTGACGTCACAAACACGTGCTTCGTTCGGCCAGCCACTCCCCCGTTTCTCCAAACACTCCTGCGTTTTATCCTGGCACGCCTGCGTTTTTCCGCACACTCCCAGAAAACAGTCAGTTTCCGCCCAGAAACACCCACTTCCTGTCAATCACACTCCGATCACTTCAACGATGAAAATTCTTCGTTCGGACGTGAGTAAATCTACTAAGTTTTGCGCTAAAATACTTAGCGCATGCGCACTGCGTACCATGCGCATGCGCATTTTTGCCATAATCGCTCCGTTGCGAAAATCGGCAACGAGAGAACAACTCGGAATGACCCCCAATGTTAGGTTTATTATTTTCAGGGAGACCTGCTGGCTACAGGCTCCCTGCATCGTGGGACTGAGGGGAGAGAAGCAGACCTACTTCTGTGAGTTTCAAGGCTCTGCTTCTTAGGCTACTGGACACCATTAGCTCCAGAGGGTCTGATCGCTAGGTACGTCTAGATGCTCGTTCCCGGAGCTGCGCCGTCACCCCCCTTGCAGAGCCAGAAGTCAGAAAATGGGTGAGTAGAAGAAGATCAGAAGACTTCAGTGACGGCTTTGAGGTACCGCACAGCGGGCGCGCTGCGTGCCATGCTCCCACACACACAGCGGCACTACAGGGTGCAGGACGCAGGGGGGGCGCCCTGGGCAGCATAAATCCTCAATAAATAGACTGGCAAAAGAGGCTTACAGTGCCTGGGCACTAAAACCGGACCCCCGCCAGTATAAAGATTTGAAAAATAGCGGGGCTGAAGCGCGCCATTAAAGGGGCGTGGCTTAGCCCTCACAGCTCTAATCAGCGCCATTTTCTCTTCACAGAGCTGCAGAGACGCTGGTCCTGACCACCTTCACTGCTGTACAAGTAACATGGTGCAAAACGGGGGGGGCACAGTATTTTGGTGCTGTTTTTTTATTAGTATAAAAGCGCTAACAGGTCTAAGGCAATATTTTAATTATTTCAGTACCGGTATAGGCGCTGGGTTGTGAGCTGGCAAAACTCCCTCTGTGTTTCTCTAACAGGCTTTGCTGTTGGTCTGTCCCCTATAGCCCCAGTGTGGTTGTGGGTGTCGGTACGCGTGTGTCGACATGTCTGAGGCTGAGTGCTCTTCCCAGGAGGAGGCTGGAGTGGGGACAGAAAAGACTGTGGGAGTGACCGTGTCGGCACCGCCGACCGCTGATTGGGTAAATATGTTGAGTGTTTTGAATGCAAATGTGGCTCGATTGAATAAGAGATTAAATAAATCTGAGTCTCAGAGCCAGACATGGAGAAAATCCATGGAGGATGCATTGTCGCAAGTTCAGACCCCCTTGGGGTCACAGAAGCGTTCATTTACACAGATAGCGGACACAGATACCGACACGGACTCTGATTCCAGTGTCGACTATAGTGATGCCAGATTGAATCCTAAACTGGCTAAGAGCATTCAGTACATGATTGTGGTGATAAAAGACGTATTACATATCACGGAAGACCCTGCTGTTCCTGAGACTATGGTCTGCATGTTTAAGGGAAAGAAACCTGAGGTGATGTTTCCTCCCTCTCATGAACTGAACGCTCTTTTTGAAAAGGCTTGGGAAAATCCTGACAAGAAGTTACCGGTTCCCAAGAGAATTCCGATGGCATATCCGTTCCCCTCTGGGGACAGGGAAAAGTGGGAGTCAACCCCCACGGTGGACAAAGCTCTATCGTGTCTGTCCAAAAAGGTGGCGCTTCCGTCTCCTGAGATAACTTGTCATCTGATATAGATTCCCTGGACAGGGATAGCGTGCTTTTGACACTGGGTCATATCAGGGACGCTGCAGCCTTTCTAAAGGAAGCTGCGAGGGATATTGGCCTTTTGGGATCAAGGGCCAATGCCATGGCAGTCTCGGCTAGGAGAGCATTGTGGATTCATCAATGGAATGCTGATGCTGACTCTAAGAAGATTATGGAGTCTTTGCCGTTTAACGGTAGTGTCTTGTTTGGTGACGGCCTCACTGACCTGGTATCTACGGCTACCGTGGGTAAGTCATCGTTCCTACCTTATGTTCCTGCACAACAAAAGAAAACACCCCACTATCAGATGCAGTCCTTTCGGCCTCATAAATACAAAAATGGATGAGGGTCTTCCTTCCTTGCTACGAGAGGAAGAGGAAGGGGAAAAAGGTCACAGGCTGTGGCAAGTTCCCAAGAGCAGAAGTCCTCCCCAGCTTCTACCAAATCCACCGCATAACGCTGGGGCTCCTCTGCGGGAGTCCGCACCGGTGGGGGCACGTCTCCAACTCTTCAGTCAGGTCTGGGTTTGCTCGGCCCTGGATCCTTGGGTATTAGAAATAGTAGCCCAAGGGTACAAATTGGAGTTTCAAGACGTGCCCCCTCACCGATTTTTCAAACGGCCTTGCCAGCTTCTCTTCCAGAAAGGGAGGTAGTATGCGCTGCAATACTAAAGCTGTGTCAAAATCATGTCGTTGTCACGGTACCCCCGTCACAACAGGGGGAAGGATTTTATTCAAGCCTGTTCATGGTCCCGAAGCCGGATGGCTCAGTCAGACCGATTCTGAACCTAAAATCCCTCAATTTCTATCTAAAAAAAATCAAATTCAAGATGGAATCTCTCCGAGCAGTGATCTCCAGTCTGGAGGAGGGGGATTTTATGGTGTCGGTCGACATAAAGGATGCCTACTTACACGTCCCCATATATCCTCCGCATCAGGCTTATCTGAGGATTGCTGTTCAGGATTGTCATTACCAATTTCAGACGTTGCCGTTTGGTCTGTCCACAGCTCCGAGGATTTTCACCAAGGTTATGGCGGAAATGATGGTTCTCCTGCGCAAGCAGGGAATCACAATTATCCCGTACTTGGACGATCTCCTGATAAAGGCGAGATCCAAGGAGCAATTACTGAAAAATGTTACGCTCTCCCTGACAATTCTGCAACAACATGGTTGGCTCCCAAACTTGCCAAAATCTCAGTTGGTTCCGACAAAACGGCTGTCATTCTTGGGTATGATTCTGAATACAGAATTACAGAGAGTTTTTCTTCCAGTGGAAAAGGCTCTGGAAATACAGAACATGGTAAAACTGATTCTGAAACCAGCAAGAGTGTCGATTCTTCAATGCACTCGGTTGCTGGGAAAGATGGTGGCGGCCTACGAGGCCATTCAGTTTGGCAGGTTCCATGCCAGAGTGTTTCAGTGGGACCTGTTGGACAAGTGGTCCAGGTCTCACCTGTACATGCACCAGAAAATAATCCTATCTTCCAGGACCAGAATCTCTCTCCTGTGGTGGCTGCACAGTTCTCACCTCCTAGAGGGACGCAGGTTCGGGATTCAGGATTGGATCCTGGTGACCACAGATGCAAGTCTACGAGGCTGGGGAGCAGTCACACAGGGGGAAAATTTCCAGGGAAAATGGTCAAGCCAGGAAGCTTGTCTGCACATAAACATTCTGGAATTAAGGGCCATTTACGACGGCCTTCGGCAAGCGGAACATCTTCTAAGCGGTCTGCCCGTCTTGATTCAGTCAGACAACGTAACAGCAGTGCTGTACATAAACCACCAGGGCGGAACAAAGAGCAGAGTGGCGATGGCGGAGGCCACGAAAGTTCTTCGCTGGGCGGAGAGACATGCAAGCACTCTGTCAGCAGTCTTCATTCCAGGAGTGGACAACTGGGAAGCAGACTTCCTCAGCAGACACGATCTCCATCCAGGAGAGTGGGGTCTTCATCAAGAGGTCTTTGCAGAAGTGACAAGTCGTTGGGGAATTCCTCAAATAGACATGATGGCGTCTCACCTCAACAAGAAACTTCAGAGATATTGATCCAGGTCGAGGGACCCTCAAGCAATAGCGGTGGACGCCCTGGTGACACCGTGGGTGTTTCAGTCGGTCTATGTGTTCCCTCCACTTCCACTCATTCCAACGGTAATAAAGATCATAAGAAGAACAAGGGTTCAGGCGATACTCATTGTTCCAGACTGGCCAAGGAGGGCCTGGTATCCAGATCTTCAAGAATCACTCATAGAAGATCCTTGGCCTCTTCCTCTACAAGAGGACCTGTTACAGCAGGGACACCACACTACTTCAGGCTAGAAAAGAGGTAATGGCGGAGCATTACCACCATATTTGGAGAAAACATGTGTCTTAGTGTGAATCCAAGAAGGCTCCTACGGAAGAATTTCAGCTGGGGCGTTTGCTCCATTTTTTGCAAGCAGGTGTGGATGCGGGCCTAAAGTCAGAAAGAATTAGCCTCCCTGCCAGAAGTTCAGACCTTCGTGAAAGGCGTGCTACACATACAACCTCCCTTTGTGCCCCCAGTGGCACCATGGGATCTTAATGTGGTGTTGCAGTTCCTGCAATCTCATTGGTTTGAACCTTTGTGTAAGGTTGAATTGAAATTCCTTACTTGGAAAGTAGTCATGTTGTTGGTCTTGGCATCCGCAAGGTGGGTATCTGAATTGGTGGCTCTGTCTCACAAAAGCCCCTATTTAATCTTCCATGCTGATAGAGCGGAGTTGAGAACTCGTCAGCAATTTCTGCCAAAAGGGGTTTCATCGTTTCATGTAAACCAGCCTATTGTGGTGCCAGTGGCTACTGATGCCTTGGCGGAATCGAAGTCTCTCGATGTGGTCAGAGCTTTAAAAATCTATGTCGCCAGAACGGCTCAAATTGGGAAAACAGAGGCTCTGTTTGTCCTGTGGGCTCCCAACAAGATTGGGGCTCCTGCTTCCAAGCAGACTCATGCAAGCTGGATCTGTAATACGATTCGGCAGGCTCAATCTACGGCGGGATTGCCGTTACCGAAATCAGTGAAGGCCCATTCTACCAGAAAGGTGGGCTCATCCTGGGCGGCTGCCCGAGGGGTCTCGGCATTACAGCTTTGCCGAGCTCCTACTTGGTCGGGATCAAACACCTTTGCGAAGTTTTTAAAGTTTGATACCCTGGCTGAGGAGGACCTCTTGTTTGGTCAATTTGTGCTGCAGAGTCATCCGCACTCTCCCGCCCATTCTAGAGCTTTGGTATAAACCCCATGGTTCTTGAAGCATCCCCAGCATCCTCTAGGACGTATGAGAAAATAGGATTTTAATACCTACTGGCAAATCCTTTTCTCTTAGTCCGTAGAGGATGCTGGGCGCACGTCCCAGTGCGGGCTGTATCTGCAGTTATCGGTTATGGTTACACACATGTTGTGTTGAGTTCAGTCAGTCTGTGGCTGATGTTAGTCATGCCGTTGCATGCGTTGTTGTTGAATGCCATGTGGTACGGCGTGTTTGAGGTGTGAGCTGGTATGTATCTCACCTTAGTTTTAAAATTGAAATTAATCCTTTTCCTCGAAATGTCCGTCTCCCTGGGCACAATTCCTATAAATGGAGTCTGAAGGAGGGGCATAGAGGGAGGAGCCAGTTCACACCCCTTTTAAAGTCTTAAAGTGCCCATGTCTCCTGCGGATCCCGTCTATACCCCATGGTTCTTGAAGCATCCCCAGCATCCTCTACGGACTAAGAGAAAAGGATTTACCGGTAGGTATTAAAATCCTATTTTAAGTATTACTGTGTATAGGAGATATCTGCTACAATCAGTGGGGCACTGATACAGTATATAATCAATACATTCACACTGGCTGAGGGGTGTAATGATGGGTATTATAAGGGATGGGGAACCTGCTAGGCTGCTACAATCAGTAGGTGGGACACTCATGCATAATGCAGTCAAAATTAATGTGATTGGGTGCAATAATAAGTATAAAGTATGGATATCTATATTAGTGTCTCCCCCCACTGATTGTCGCACATCCCCATCCCCTATTAGCAGATCCCCATCCCTTATTTATAATACCCATTATTGCACCCCTTAGTCAGTGACTGTATTGATTATACTGTATAACATTGCCTTTAGTGTGACTTCATTATATATCAATGACTTGCCCACCCCCCTCCTCACTGATAACAGGCACTATAATCATTAAGAGGGGCACTTATATATAATCAATTAAGTCACTGACTGGGGGATAGTAATGGGTATTATAAAATGTTGTTTTAAAATGCAGTCAGTGAGTCATGGGGGGATAATAATGAGTATCTTAGGTGATGGGGCTTGCTACAATCAGTAAGCCTGGGCCACTCATATACAATAAAGTCAGTGACTGAGGGTGTAATAATGGGGTATGGGCAGTTCTTAAAGTGGTCCTAGAGAAGTGGTGGAACTCAACCCACCCCACCGCCCATGCATGAAAGTTATTGCGCGCGTCATAGGCACGTGCCCCCAAAGGAGGCGTGGTCTCAAAAAGAAAGAGGCGTGGTCACACAATAGTATTCCAAATTAAAATTATGCCACACAGTAGCACAATCTTATTCACATTACACCACATAGTAGTGTCCCTTATTCATGTTATGACACACATTAGTGTCCCTTATACACAAAGCCCACAGTAGTAGCAACTCTAATACACATAATGTCCACAGTAGTAGCACTCCTAATACACATAATGCCCACAGTTGTAGTGCCCCTTATGCAATGTCCACTGTACTGGTAGTGCCCACAGTGGTAGTGCCTCTTATATGCAGCCCATAGTAGTGGTGCCCCTTTGCAATGCCCCCAGTAGTAGTGCCTTTTATGTCCCCAGGAGTGATGCCCCTTATGAAGTGCCCCCTTTACAATGTCCTTATTAAAAGTTCACCCAGTAGTAATGGCCTTAATGGTAATGCCCCCAGTCATTTAGCCCCCTGTAGTTATGCCCCCAGTGGTAATGCCGCAGTGGTTATGACCACAGTAGTTTAGCCTCCCTGTAGTTTAGTCCTCATGTAGTTTGCCCCCAGTAGTAATGCTCCCAGAAGCAATGGCCCCTGTAGTTTGCCCAGAATAGTTAGCCCCCTTGTATTTTGCCCCAGTAGTTAGCCCCTTTGTAGTTTACCCCCAGTAGTTAGCCCCCAGTAGTAAGGCCCTAGTAGCAATGCCCCCAGTAGTTAGCCCCCTTGTAATTTGCCCTCAGTAGTTTGCCCCCAGTAGTAATGCTCTCAGAAGTAATGGCCCCTGTAGTTTGCCCCCAATAGTTAGCCCCCTTGTATTTTGCCCCAGTAGTTAGCCCCCTTGTAGTTTACCCCCAGTAGTAAGCCCCCAGTAGTAATGCCCCCAGTAGTTTGCCCCCAGTAGTTAGCCCCCTTGTAGTTTGCCCCCAGTAGTAATGCCCCCAGTAGTAATTCCCACCAGTAGTAATGCCCCCAATAGTTTGCCCCCAGTAGTTTGCTTCCTTGTAGTTTGCCCAGTAGTGCCCCCAGTAGTAATGTCCCCAAGTAGTAATGCCCCCAGTAGTTAGTCCCCTTGTAGTTTGCCCCAGTAGTTAGTCCCCTAGTAGGTAGCCCCCAGTAGTAATGCTCCCCAGTAATAATGCCCCTCAGTAGTAATGCCCCCAGTAGTTAGCCCACTTGTAGTTTGCCCCCACTAGTTAGCCCTCAGTAGTAATGCCCCCCAGTAGTTTGCCCCTTGTAATTAGCCCCCAGCAGAGTGTTTAAATGTTAGCACCACTGATACACTCAAACATATAGAAAGAAGACCCCACCATACTCACCAAGCCCTGCTCCCACGTCCGACCGCTGCAGTCTTCCTGGCATCCGCTCCTCAGCACTATGGGACAGACGTTATGACGTCTCTCCCATAGCGCACACTCACTGACAGAGCCGGAAGCCGAAGTTCAGTAGTGAGCTCCTGCCTCCGGCTTCAGCTGTGGAGAGAGAGCCGGGCGCCCGCTGGTAACACAATCTCAGCGGGCGCCCGGCATCTCCCTGCGGCACCGGGCACACATTGGGTTAGGTGAGCCCCAGTCCGGCTCACTTTAACCCCTGGGTATGGGGACCTGCTACATTCAATGAGGGGAGCACTGATCTAAAATGCAGTAAATGAGTTGTGTAATAATTGAAATTAGGGATGATTGGGCACGGTGCAATCAGCGAGGGAGGCAAGTAATATACTGAAATAGAATATAATAAGGAGTAGAAACAACAAACAACGCAAGAGGCATAAATCAGGAATAAAATATAATGCTATGGATTGTTTGTTGGAGGGGCCCCCTAAATCGGTATCTTGCTTAGTGCCCCATGAGATCTAAATTCACCTCTGGCATGACTGTAGATCATCTCCAATCCCACTTCTGGACCAGACCAGAACTTCAAATTATGCTAGCACTGTGTTTCGAACAATGCCAGACGAATAGTACAGTATATGTTGTATGGAAAAAATATGCAAATACTGCTACCAGACACTTTTTGCTTTATTTGTTAGGGGTCCAGAAATCCCCGTAGGCTTATTTTGGTTTGTAGCTGTGTGTTGTATTTCTAAGAACACCCTATTTGCTCAGCATTCCACGGACAGCATTTTATTACTAGACATGCATAGAGAAGAAGGGAGGTATGGATCAGGATGATCCACAATCACATACAGTAAGGCAGCTAGTCCTGGGGGAATGGGAGTACAGTCACCTTACTGGAAGCCCTCAGTCCTTTCATTGACCCAGGAAATATCCGGATAGATAATTCCTGTGACTGAATTGAATTAGATCAGACTGTAATCCATGACTGTCCAAGTACTAAATAATAAGTAACCTGATCTCTAAGCTGGATTTATAAATGAAGCAGGTTGGAAAGAGTGTGGCCCAGCACTGTATAAAATGATAGCCACTTCTCTTGCATGGTCAAGATCACTTTGATGTTGCGGCATGGAACCCTTCTCTGGAAATCATGTTTGTGCTCCTGATGAGATTAGTACAGGCATGTCAGTGCTGTCTTACTGTGCCATTGATATCTGTGCCCTTAGGGCTCTATTTTTAAAGCTGTGATAACCCCTTTTACATCCACCACCTTGGTTATAAAGGTTTTCACAGCTTTGTCAAATTAATGAACAAGGTTTCTGCAGAGAAATCTATGATTTTCCTTGCAGGCACCCTAGTTTCTTTCACTATTACTGATTTCGCACAGTCAGGACAAAAGTGACCTCACAGAAGAGACCGTGTTCTTCATGCTTTCTTCCACTCCACAGCATGTGTCTCTGCACCCTACACTGGGTTGGGTACAGCGGCAATTGATATAATTGTTACACACACCCAGAGGCCTAACTAAGAGGGGCTGTGCAGGGCACAAAGCAACGGGATGGAGTGTGGCCGGGGGGCAGGCAGAGCAATAGCGGGGGTGAGTGGGCATGATGCCCTGGCCACCTGCGGTGCCCCCCTCTGCTGGGCCTGCCAAGGCTCCCAGGGCATCCCGCTGCTATGTGAGGGGAGGAGAGCGCAGCGCCTCTCCTGCCCCTCAGTGTGCTGTGTCTGGTCTCCGTTTGGATGGCTAGCCAATCAGAGCTCGCGGACCGGCTCCTGATTGGATGCCGGTCCGCAAGCTCTCATTGGCAAACGAACCGGCGCCAAGATACCCGCCCCAGAGACCAGACTTTATGGAGCAGTATTGAGGGGCAGGAGAGGTGTTGCACTGTGCTCTCCTCCCCTCACATAGCAGAGACAGTGGTGGGCAACCAGCGGGTGTGGTGGTGGTAATGTGTATCTTGGGGCTATGTGTATCTCACTGTGTGGGGCAATGTGTATCTCACTGTGTGGGGCAATGTGTATCTGGCACTGGGTGTACTGTGTGAAAAGGGGACTCTACTGCCGTAATGTGCAAAAATTGAATGAAGGTGTGCTGAGAGACGACACAAGGGGTAGGTGATAGTCATGTTGGCATGCCCCATTTTTAGTGGCCATCCCCCTTCTGGTATGTGGCCACGGCCATTTTTTTGGTGCGCACATATACTGTAGTTGATTTTATGTGTTTTTTTTGGGGGGGCACCACTCTTCATCTTGCCCTGGGCTCCGAAAACCCTAGTTACGCCTCTGCACACACCTCAATGTAGGAACAGGAGTTCTCCAAAGGTGTCCAGTGTGTATCAGTCTATCGGTCAAGCTGGTCAAAGTATCAGGAGATAAACCAGTTCTAGCCCAGTATCTACAGTACTATAAAACTACTGAGCCCCAACATCCAGGGTCAGTGTGCAGCAAGTAAAGCTTGACCATTGGTTCAACCACAATCTGCAAGGATGCCAAACCCACTGCACTGCCAATATTTAGAAACAGCCGAGTGCCTCCATGGAGCTAGGAGTCACAGGCGGTAGCTATTTCAATTGAGTTTGCCCTGCTATAGAATTGTATGTGTACCGTACAGTGTATAGAACCTTGACAGTAGAAACTCTCCTGCAGCTTTGCCCTGCTTTATGTAAAACTTGTGTTTTGTCAGTTTGCTATGCGATCGAGCCCGGTGTAACGTAATGTGCATAGACCTCACTTATCTCTATCGCCCCTGTGTATTTTGGCTAGGGGATTGTGATGCTCCTTCAGCATTACACCGTAGCCTGCAAAACTTATACCATCTCTCACTCCATATCCGAGCGCTGCCTGCCACATGGTGGGGGTTCAGGGGCAGTGGCCATTTTGCCAGTGTGCTATGCGATCGAGTCCGGTGTACCGTAATGTGCATAGACCTCACTTATTCCTATCGCCCCTGTGTATTTTAGCTAGGGGATTGTGACGCTCCTTCAGCATTGCCCCATAGCCTGCAAAATCTGGACTGCTACTTGCTCTGTAGCCTAGGGCCTCCATGGGGCAAGGAGTCATAGGTGGTAGCCATTTCTATTGAGTCTACCCTGCTACAGAATTGTATGTGTACTGTACGGAGCATAGAACCTCAACAGTAGAACCGCTCCTGCAGCTTTGCCTTGGTTTATGTGAATAAAAATAATAATAAGGTGTCTGGAAAAAACTAACATGCATTCGTACTTTAGGAATCGAACCCGGGACTATGAGTATAGGAAGCGGAACACTTCACCACTTCGCCGCAGACAGATGAATAAATCCATTGGTTTTGATTATGCTGTAATGGCTACGGGATTAGGACGCTAACATACTGTACAAAATTCCTAATCTCAAGAGGCAATAGTGAACTTCTAACACGTCCATTTGCGACAGTATACACTACTGGTTTTATGTTGTTTTGTCTGCAGGACTTGGACGCTCACATATTCATAAAATACTGTAGATGGATCATATACTGTATGCTGTACTATTTGCATCTGTACCGTATATACTGTATTAAATAACGCAGCGTAATGAGTATTTACTGTATTAAATAATGCAGCGTAATAAGTATTTACTGTATGCAGTGTAATGAGACGCCTTAGTAAAGTAGTCCTTATTATATATTTCAGTATTGTATTTTACGGGAGACCACACGCATGCGCAGTGGTGATTGTAAAAAGCGACATCTGGTGGATGATCACAGGTATTACATGTAAAGGTAACGCCAAACGCTCTCCATGCGATTAGGTACGCCTCTCTGTGACTAGGCGCGCCTCCCTACACCCCGGGACGCTGCGTATGCTCGATCGGGACAAACGCTTCAGCCAGTCAAGATAAAGGTGGCTACATCTGTAGTCCCTCATTCTGAGTTGTGCGCTCGCTAGCTGCTTTTAGCAGCAGTGCAAACGCTAAGCCGACGCCCTCTGGGAGTGTATCTTAGCTTAGCTGAAGTGCGATCGAAAGGTTCGTAGAACTGCTCCAAAATATTCTCATGCAGTTTCTGAGTAGCTGCAGACCTACTCCTACCTTGCGATCACTGCAGACTATTTAGTTCCTGTTTTGACGTCACATACACGCCCTGCGTTCGGCCAGTAACGCCTTCGTTTTCCCAGGCACGCCTGCGTTATCATCTGACATGCCTGCGTTTTTTAGCACACTCCCGGAAAACGGTCAGTTACTTCCCAGAAACGCCCCATTCATGTCAATCACTCACCGATCAGCCGAGCGACTGAAAAGAGTCGCTTGACCTTGTGTAAAACTGCATAGTTTTTTGTGAAAGTACGTCGCGCGTGCGCACTGCGCCCCATACGCATGCGCAGAAATGCAGATTTTTAGCCTGATCACTGCGCTGCGAACAAAAGCAGCTAGCGATCAACTCGGAATGAGGGCCTTATACAGGAAAATGGAAAAGACAGCACTCAGTGAAGGATATAACAAACAAAAAAATGGTGGTGCAAGGTCAACAAAGGGTTAATATTAACACTCACTTTTACCAGGTAATGAAAAAGAGATACTGTACCAGCACTCACTTTTGGAGATGAAAAATGATTATTTAATCTTCATAAAGATTCCATTGCATATACAGCTGTCGGTCTATATGCAATGGAATCTTTATGAAGATTAAATAATCATTTTTCATCTCCAAAAGTGAGTGCTGGTATCTCTTTTTTCATTACCTGGGAATAGTGAGAGAGAGAGAGAGAGAGAGAGAGTGTGTGTGTGTGTGTGTGTGTATGTGTGTGTATATATATATATATATATATATATATATAAATACAATACACTGTTTACTGTATGCTAGCAAAACATATATATATATTTAAATATTACATATATACACAATCTACCATTGCCAAAGTATGGTATATAAATCAGTCAACACTTTGGATTAAGTATTATGTATGTTAAATACTCACCAATAACATAAAAAAATTGTATTCTGAGGAACTAGTCTATGACAGACTTTTGCTGCTGTTTCTGGTAATGGCGAATGAAGATTCTTTGTTGACATAGGGCCTAATTCAGATCTGTTCGCTCGCTAGCTATTTTTTGCAGCGCTGCGAACAGATAGACGCTGCCTATAGGGGAGTGTATTTTAGCTTTGCAAGTGTGCGAACACGTGCATCCGAGCAGTACAAAAACAGTTTGTGCAGTTTCTGAGTAGCTCTGACCTTACTCAGCCGCTGCGATCACTTCAGCCTCGACACGCCTGCGTTTTTCCAAACACTCCCAGAAAACGGTCAGTTGCCACCCACAAACGCCCTCTTTCTGTCAATCACCTTGCGTTCGGCTGTGCGAATGGATTCTTCGCTAGGACCAGTGCACAGCAACGATCCGCTCTGTACAAGTACGACGCGCCTGCGCATTGCAGTGCATACGCAGTAGTTACCTGATCGCTGTGCAACGAAAAAACGCTAGCGAGCGAACAGATCTGAATTAGGCCTATTGTCCGAGAAAGCACTGTGATTGGTCAGTATTGATTGAAACACTGCTCCATGCGCGTCATAGATGGTGCACAACAGCAAGCAAGCCGCACGCCAAGGAGCCAGATGCAAGGAGGGGAGGATATTCCCCATAAAAAGAGAGATCAGGAGAAAGATAGCGGGATGGGGATGCAGAAAAAGAAATTAAAAGAGCCACAGCCATGTCATCTGCTGAGGTCGAGCTCATTGTTAAGGTTTTGGATCAAAGGGACTATGATGGTATTCAGAAAATTTACCCCAAAACTAACTACAGAAAAGAAATAATAATGCAGCGCCTAGTCAAGGAAATTCATGAGAAGTTCAGTAACCGGAGGAGCAAATATCAATTTCAAAAACGTTGGTCTGACCTGAAACACAAGGAACAGGACAAGTTAAAGAAAATTTGTTTAATAATAAAGAAAAGTGAGTAGAAAAACTTTTGTGACTCTCTTGTCAATAAACTGTCTGTACTTTGGTATCCGATGATACAGTATGTGTGCTTTATTATAATGACGTATTTTTCACAGAAATGATCAGTCATAGAAGACATGTGGAAGCAGTGTCGTAACTAGACATTTCAGTGCCCTGTGCCAGAAAAAGAATTGGTGCTCCCATATTCAAAATAGGCACCAAAAATATAGGGGTGTGGCTTTATTGGGAATGGGAATGGCCACATAATAGTACCATTTCACATTGCATGGCACAGTAGTGTCCGCTGTGCACATTACACCACACAGTATTACCCCTTACACATATTACACCCCATAAACATATTATGCCAGGTAGAGCCCACATTATGCGTGTGTGTGTGTGTGTGTGTGTGTGTGTGAGTGTAGAGCACAACTTTACCTGACACAGTACACACTGCAAGAGCGGGAAGCCGCGGGAATCAAGAAGGACCACACAATACGCCCACCAAGCTGCAGTGCTGCCCATCTGTATCAAGAAGCAACCTGCAGCACCGAACTACTACAGACACACATACATTGCGGGCAGTAGCGGATCTTGCCATGGGCAAGCAGGACTTTTGCCCGGGTCGCCGCCATCCGGAGGGCGCCGCACCATGGCAAGATCCGCTACTGTTTGGAAGTGTCCCCCGCTGTGAAGGGAACTAGACACTACCAGTCTAGTTTCCCTTCGTGGAGAGGACCTTTGCTGTGCGGTGCACAATGACGTCATCGCGCACCGCACAGCATTGTGGGACTGGCACAGACGCTAGGGGTCCTAATTGACCTCTAGTGTCTATCTATGCCAGAGGTTCTCAAACTCGGTCCTCGGGGGCCCACACAGTGCATGTTTTGCAGGTAACCCAGCAGGTGCACAGGTGTATTAATTACTCACTGACACATTTTAAAAGGTCCACAGGTGGAGCTAATTATTTCACTTGGAATTCTGTGAGGAGACCTGCAAAACATGCACTGTGTGGGCCCCCGAGGACCGAGTTTGAGAACCTCTGATCTATGCTGTGCTATGGTAGAGACGTCATGTCATCTCTCCCATAGATCCGGCGAGGAGCGGCGCCGGCGGAGGTCTGCAGCGGTCGGGAATCAGGAGCGGGGATAGTAAGTATTCATTTGGGGTTTTTGGGGGTTTTTTTTTGTAAGCAGCGCTACTGTACATGGGGCACAAATGGGGACACAACTCTACAGGGGGCGTAACTGACCACGCCCCTGTATGAAGCCACGCCCATATTTTTTCACCCGGGGCGCCACAAGGGCTAGAACCGGCCCTGATTGCGGGTGCTGCCGGTGGTTCAGCGCCCACAGTGCATCTTCGCTGTGTGGAAGAAGACAGCGGCAGGGCCTGTGTGAAGATAAAACAGAAGGTAAATAAAGAAATGCACAACACTTTTAGGACCACATGTAAAATGATAATATACCTGAATATATCTCCTTTATAATAGCCCAGATCTCACAACACTGCGCGGAGTTAGTCAAATGAGTCACAGATCTGGGCAAATCTATAGGAGACTAGGAGCAGAAGCAGATGGTATGGGCATGGCACAGGCAGGGGTGCATACCTCCCAGCTTTCTTCAGGCAGACAGGGGTGCATACCTCACAGCTTTCTTCAGGCAGAAGAAGGGACACACGCGCGCAACGAAAAGGGGGCGTGACCAACGAAAAGGGGGGGGAGGCTTCGCAGAGGACCCGGGATCGCAAGCCATGCCCCTGTTTTTGTCAGTGAGAGGGCATGCCCAGCACTCTGTGAGCTGCTGGCATGCCCCCAGGGGTGAATTATGAGTCCGGGGGGCCCAGGGCACTTGAGACAGAGGGGCCCTATCTCATTGCTGAGCCTGCTGTGGGTTTGGGGGCGTGGCCTCACAGCTGGATGCGTGGCCACGCCCCCTTATGCAAATTCTGGGGTTTTTTAATGGGATTTTTGCCCCTCAGCTAGGGGTAAATCCAGAGGGGGTGGTCGCTCCCCCCTACACACCTGCACAGGCAGTAGAAAGCAGGGAGGCTGCTGCCTCCCTGCAACACCACAGACCTGCCAACACGCAGCAGCGTGTGCTGACTGTAGCACAATGCTGCTGCTGTTGCTGGCAGGACGGGGGAGCTTCAGAGCTGGGACAGAGCTACTCCAGTTGGGGGGCCCCCTAAAACTGTGGGGCCAGCGGTACGTACCCCCTGTGCCCCCCTTAATCCGGCTCTGCTGCCGGACCCCCCCCCTTAATCCGTACCCCCTGATGCCCTCTCCCAGACGCTGTGCACATGCGCACAGCGTCTATTCACCGCTGCTCTGCTAAGCAGAACAGCGAGTACAGGAGCTTCCCAACTGCACCCCCCCCCCCCCCCAACCGCGGGACACTGCGGCCCGCGGGTGGGACAGCGGGACAGACCCCCAAAAATGGGACTGTCCCGCGGAAAATCGGGACAGTTGGGAGGTATGGGGGTGTGTGAGGGGGTATGCCGTACAGACAGACGGGCACCAGCTCACTGTGTGCTTGACCCCCCACATCAGCAAACTCAGCAGGGTATCTCTGGCGCGGAGGAGCGTCACTTTCTGGCACACTCCATGCTTCTTAGCTGCAGTTTTGTGGGGCACCTGCCACTGTGCAGATTCCGTACTGCCTCTGTTATCTCCAGCCCCGGCAACCCCACCGCTAGCTGCAGCGCAGCCGCCCGCAGGGAGGTGCGCCCAGCTCCTTCACACACTTTAGCCGGTGGGCAGCGCTGCAGAAGTCCGCGCTGCTTGCAGGCTCCGACCCACTTCAGCCGCAGCGTCTCCTGGGGGCTAACCAGTCACTCCCAGTCTCCCCTCACCACAGTGCCCGGCAGCCGCGAGGTCCGCGCCGCGTGCATGCTATAACCCCCTCCTCCCTCCAGCCGCAGCATCTCCTGGGGGCTAACCAGTCACTCCCAGTCTCCCCTTACCACAGTGCCCGGCAGCCGCGCGAGGTCCGTGGTGTGTGACTGAGGAGTGGGGGGAGGGATGCGGGCGGGCAGAGGAAGCAGGACTCCAGCCTGAGAGAGTCAGCCATGCCAAGTCTCCAGAAGCAGCAGATCCCAACAAGTTGGAGTGGAACAGCAGCAGCCAGCAGCAGTGACTCCGGTAAGACACATCTGTCTGATACCACTGTTTTGTCCCTAATACCAATCTCTCCCGCACCCTGTGTTCTGTCATGTCCCTGTCACCCCTGGCCTTGCCCTGTCACCCTTATCCTGGCCTTGCCCTGTCACCCTTATCCTGGCCCTTTCACCCTTATCCTGGCCCTTTCACCCTTATCCTGGCCCTGTCACCATTATCCTGGCCCTGTTACCGCTATCCTGGCCCTGTCACCCCTGTGCTTGCCCTGTCAACTCTATCCTGGCCCTGTCACCCCTGTCCTGGTCCTGCCGCCCCTACCCTGGCCCTGTCACCCCTATCCTGTCCCTGTCATTTCTGTCCTGGCCCCGTCGCCCCTATCATGGCTCCGTCACCCCTGTTCTGACCCTGTCACCCGTGTCCTGGCCCCATCACCCATGTTCTGACCCTGTCACCCCTGTCCTGGCCCTGTTACTGCATACCCTCCAACTACCTTTTTGGCAGGTACAGTACCCGCAGTGCCTCCAGACCCCTCCCCAATGCACGACACCTCTGCACCTTCCCCTCCACCACATGCAGCACTCCACCCCTTCCCCACATGCTGTGCCACCAGACCCCCTACACCACCCGCGGCTCCCACTCCCCCGCCCCTCCACCACCCACAGCACCTCCAGACCCCCTCCACCATCCACCCCCCATATATGTCTCCCCCCACACCCGCCCCACCCTCCACCCGCAGCATCTGCAGACACCCTTCTCCATCCACGGTCCCCCCCTCACCCACCCCTCCCCCACCCACGACACCCACGCACCTGCCCCTCCACCACCTGCAGCACCTCTGGACCCCTTCACTATCCGCCGCACCACCAGCACCTGCCCCTCCCCCACCCGCGGCGCCTCTGGACCTTCCCATCCCACAGCACCTCCGGAACCCTTCACCCATCCGCAACATCCCCGCACCTGCCCCTCCCCCACCCGTGGCACCCCTGCCTCTCCCCCACCTGCAGTGCCTCCGGACCCCTCCCCCATCTGCAGCCCCCACTCCTCTGCCCCTCCCCCACCCGCAGCACCTCTCGACCCTTCCCCATCCAGGCCCCCTCCACGCGCAGCATCTACAGACACCCTCCTCCATCCACAGCCCCCCCCCCACACCCACTACATTCTGTACATCGTGCCCTGCAGGTGCTGTTCATGCCGTCGCCTCCTTCACCATCGCACGCCCTTTCATCGGGGGTAATTCTGAGTTGATCGCAGCAGGAATTTTGTTAGCAGTTGGGCAAAACCATGTGCACTTCAGGGGGTGCAGATATAACATGTGCAGTGCAGGGGGGGCAGATATAACATGTGCAGAGAGAGTTAGATTTGGGTAGGGTGTGTTCAATCTGCAATCTAAATTGCAGTGTAAAAATAAAGCAGCCAGTATTTACCCTGCACAGAAACAATGTAACCCACCCAAATCTAACTCTCTCTGCACATGTTACATCTGCCCCACCTTCAGTACACATGGTTTTGCCCAACTGCTAACAAAATTCCTGCTGCGATCAACTCAGAATTACCCCCAATGTGCAATATTTAACCACTAATAAGGAATGCAGGTAATACTCCATATAATACAAATATTGAACCCCAGATAGGCATACAAGGGTTAAGGGGACGCCGCCCCTTGCGACGGTGTGTAGAGCGCCCGTAGGGCGCGATGAAGCACCTAGTTGGTTAATATATCCTTGTCTTGCCATCTCTAGATAATATTCATCCGTAGAAAGTAAGTGATAGTACATCAGAGGGACATCAAGAAATATCAATATCCAGCAGTGTCCATGGGGAGCATATACTGTTAGGCAGGTGTCAGTGAAAGGGTTAATAAATATGTAGTTTAGGTAAACATATTCTTTTCTTTTTCACACATAGATACTGTATAAGAGAAATTTCAGATGAAAGTGCAGAAGCGGAAAAGAACATCCAGAACATCCAAACTCCAGATACTTAAAGTGATAAAAGTACAGTACAGGAGAACATCACATATCTATATCACTGCCTCAAATATTTTTGGGGGGATTACAGTCAAAAAATTACAAAAATTAAAAAAACCTTTACACATGCCAACTCTATCTTAGAAAAAATATTAGACGGGTACCAGGTCAAAGAAAAAAAAGTTATTTTACAGATATAATATCTTTTTGTATGGTTTGCCGATTGTTGTGGGCATAATATGTATGATGGAGGACTGCTAGTTCTGGCTGTGGAAATAAAGTGGTATATGTGGCTGATGGGATTTAATTATGTGACCGGCAGTCAGGAGACCGCCGGACACAATACCGACACCTAAATCTAGCCCCCTCAACATCCCGACAGTCGGCATGCCGACTAACAGGGACTATTCCCACTTGTGGGTGTCCACGGCACCCATAGAGTGGGAATATAACCTGTTGCGAGGGCAGCTCACCACCGAGCATGCAAGGGACTTCGTTGCGCTCGACCCTCCCTGCCAGCATTCTAATCCCCAGGATCCCAGCATCGGTATGGTGACCGTCGGGATCCCAAGCGCCGGTCACCCATATCCAACCCGTGGCTGATATGGTTCCTTTGCAGCAACGCATCACATGGGAACAGGCCGGTATGTTCACATGTGATGTGTTGTTGGCAAGGTAAACATATGCCATGACATATACCAGTATATGTTCATCGAAAAACAAGTCACAAATTAAGTTTGATATAGCCATAAAGGCTCCAGTGTTGCATTTATTTATTTATTTATTTATTTTTTGGGGGGGGGGGGGGGTTGGTGCTGTGATGGTAAATATGTCATATTTCTGTCTGTGATCAATTTTTGTCTAATAAACACATTTTTCAAAGTTGCATTATTTTTCAAATACATAGGTAAAAGCATGGATAAAATCATCATTACTATGGCAGAAACAGGTGGCAGAAACAGGTATGAAGTGAGTATAATTTATCGGATACTGTATATTAAATATATACTACTTAAAATGTACTGATATAGTAATGCTATAGGAATGAAGGTTTACAATAAATGAAGGTGTGTAGATAGATAGATAGATAGATAGATAGATAGATAGATAGATAGATAGATAGATAGATAGATAGCATGATAAAGGTCATCTGACCGAAACGCGTTGATACAGTTACCAGGAGTGTGAGTAGCTTCATTTTAAACTACTTGAATTTTGCCTTTTTCAATTTTTTTTACTCTTGGATCCGTTTTTACTTCCTCTTGTTTGTATATTTTGATTTTGTGGACTTTTTTTCTGTAAAGATTTTAAATAATCCAATACATTTTGTATTTATAATAAACTGTGGATACAAATGATTTCCCTGGAAAGGTCCATTGTGTAAAGATACCTTGATAGGAGCAGCTATACACCTTCAAGTGTGAGTCGGGATACGCTGTGTATGATAACCATTATACCCTAAAAGATACCTTGATATGTCTACTATCTATATATATCCTGTGAGTCTTGGGGTACGCCTCCCTTCTTGTCAGTCTTTTCTCTTCTAATTTAAAACACCTCTGCTTCGCACTCTGAGGGTGGAGAAACGTACTATCGGACAATTAAGAATACGTAAAGATACCTTGATGTGCACATATTCACCCCAATTCATGTGCGTGGGGTATGCTGTAGTCCAGCACTGGCAGTAATAACATTTGTCAGTATTTAAGTTGTACTACACATTGGTTGTTCTTTTTTGTTCCTATGACAAACTGAGGGTGTGAGTTATTTCACCCCGGGAAGGAACCTGAGGAAGAGAATTCCGTTAACCTTGTAAAGATACCTTGATAGGAACAGCAATACACCTTCCAGTGTGAGTCGGGGTATGCGGTGTGTGATAACCATTGCACCATAAAGATACCTAGATGTGTCTGCTACCTGTATCTCTCCTGTGAGTTTTGGGGTACGCTTTCTGCTTAGCAAAGTTGTCTGTTTGCAGTGCTTACTACTCACCTGCATTTGGCATCTTATGGGTGGATGGATAGAGTATTAGACGGGAGTAAGTGTGAAAAGAAACCTTGATGTGCACGTATCCACTCTTATCTGTGTGAGTGGCGGTATGCTGGATGTTAACAATTTGTGGTTTTATTAGCAACATCTATCATTGTTTATAATCATACTACACATTGGTTGTTTTTTTCTGCTTTGATTTCCATATTCGGAGTTTATATACCAGACATCATTTATTGGAAGAAGTTTCACAAGAACATCCAGATCTATGCTCAAACACCAAGGGACATATTTCTATTTGAGTGCACTGAGTGTTTTTTTTCTTTGCATTATGTGCTCTTTGGGGCCTATTTTTTAAAACTGCCATCATGTTTGCCACTGCAGTGCCACTCTAAGATGGGCCAGATGTTTGTGCTGCCCTCTTGTGTCGCTTAGCTGAGTCATCCAGCGACCTCGGTGCAACCTTTTGGCCTAAAAACAATATTGTGAGGTGTTCAGAATAGACTGGAAATAAGTGGAAATTAACATTATTGAGGTTAGTCCGACCAAAGGCTGTATACAGGCCCGGCGCTACCCGCTCAGCGAAGGGATGCAGTGCAGGGAGGCGCTGGGACGGAGAGGCGCTCCCCATGCTCTGCATCCCTTCCCTGCTGAGCCGTCCTGGCCCCCCTGCTGCTGCTGCTGCTGTGTCTGTCACTGTATGACAGTCACTGGCAGCGGCTCTTGCAGCATGAAAAGCCTCCTCCCTCCCCTCCCCTCACCTGTGTGACAGCGACTGTGTACGGGACGGAAGGGGGCGGAGCTAAACGGGACGGAAGGGGGCGGAGCTACATGGACCAGGCTGCTGTACAGAGGGAGACTGGCTTAGGTAAGTGTAGGGTGAGAGAGAAGTGTGTATGTGTGTGTGTGTGTATATGGTGGGTGTGTATGTGTGTGTATATATGTGTGAATTGTGTGTGAGTGAGGTATGTCTCTGTATGCGCATTTTATGGATGCTAGTACTGGGGGGGCATTACGTATAATGACGCTACTACTGGTGGGGGGCCATTACATGTAAGGACGCAACTACTACAGGGGGGGCATTTTGTAAAACAACGCTACTACTGGGGGGGCCATTACGTATAAGGACGATACTACTACTAGGGGGGAATTACGTATAAGGACGCTTCTACTACTGGGGGTGCACTACGTATACGGACGCTACTACTACAGGGGGGGCATTACGCGTAATGACGCTGCTACTACTACTGGGGGGGCATTACGCACAAGGACGATACTACTACCAGGGGGAAATTACGTATAAGAAGGCTTCTACTACTGGGGGTGCATTATGTATAAGGACGCTACTACTACTGGGGGGGCATTACGTATAAGGACGATACTACTACTAGGAGGGAATTACGTTTAAGGACGCTTTTACTACTGGGGGTTCACTACGTATAAGGACGCTACTACTACTGGGGGGGGGGGCATTACGTATAAGGACGATACCACTACTGGGGGGGCATTACGTATAAGGACGATACTACTACTGGGGGGGCATTATGTATAAAGATGCTTCTACTACTGGGGGTGCACTACGTATAAGGACACTACTACTACTGGGGGGGCATTACGTATATGGACAATACTACTACTGGGGGGGAATTACGTACAAGGACGCTTCTACTACTGGGGGTGCACTACTAATAAGGACACTACTACTACTGGGGGGGGGGGCATTACGTATAAGGACGCCTCTACTACTGGGGTTTCACTACATATAGGGATGCTACTACTACTGGGGGGGCATTATGTATAAGGAGGCTACCACTACTGGGGGGGGGGCATTATGTGTAAGGATGCTACTACTACTGGGGTGCATTACATACAATGACGCTACTACTACGGGTGGGTCATTATGTATAAGATGAATAAGATTGTGCTACATTGTGGCGTAATTTTAAATGGGGGTACTGTTGTGTGGCCATGCCCCTTACTTGTGAGACCACACTCCTTTTCCCGGCGCGTGCCAAAGGAATATGGGAGGGCGCAAATTTATAGTTTGCAGGGGGGCGCCGAACACCCTAGCACCGGCCCTGGCTGTATATATATATATGTAAGCACTGAGCTCATATTAAACCACAAGGGGTTTTGAGGGTTGCCACTTTAAGGATGTGTTATGATTGTTTTTGTTTGTTATGGCATGATTAGGGGTCAGCCAATGGTGGTCAAGTGGGGAGGAGAGTTTTGTTTGAAACTAGGCTGAGGCAGATTATCTGCCTCTTGGTTCCTGTTTTTCTGGACAGAGAAGTACTCCATTTTGGGCTCTCATAGTCACTGATAATTCTTTCCCTGTGCTGTTTTCCTAATCTTTAATTTTCTTTTGCATTTCTTACTACCTTCTGTTTCATCTCCTATTCTTCACTATATATATATCATCTCTATTCTTTCCCTGTTCCTCTCCCTCTCATGATGTCTTGCCCCCAGCGCCTCTCTCCCCTCCCCGCCCGCTTTATGGATGCTTATACTATTGGGGGCCAGGCAGCTGCTGGCTCCGAGGCTGTTACCCACAGCGGTCGCCAGGCGGCTCTGGTATCCGAGCCCGTGCGGCCTCGTATGCCTACAGCCCCTGCCGCCAGTTCCTGTGAAGTGAGCAGCCTTCACCGGGTACTTCTCCCGGCTACGGCTGCTGGCTTTGGCACTGCTCCCCGCCGCGCTCTCGCAGGTCTGAGCTCGGCGCTACTCCCTCCGGGTCCCAGCAGGAGCGCGGTCGAGTGCTGCTCTCCCCGGCGGTGGCGGTTGGTGGGGGTGCTGCTGGGGGTTCCAGGCGTGGGCGTTCATGCTCCCGCACTCGCCGGGCTGCCCCTGCATCTAATGTAAGTGCTTCGCCCGTACGGCCGAGCACCGCGGCAGCCGGATCCAGGCAGCAGCTCAGGCTACACAGGATCTCCTCGGCAGTGGCCACTGCCGGGGGATCAGGACGCAGGCGTCCACCCTCCCGAGATCTGGGCAGTAGAGGGGGGCGGGGCTTAGCTCCGTGCCACAGTTTCACTGGCATGCAGGAGGGGGAGGCTGTGGCTGCTTGCCATCGCAGGGGACAGGCAAGTCAGGCTTCTCCCTCTCCTGTGGTGCCACAGAATAGGGGGGGCAGGCGGGGGAGAGGTATTAGGGCTAATTATGATAAGCCTCCAGTGCAGGGGGACAATCAGGGGGCAGCAGGCGGCCACAGCCTGGAACAGGGGGCTGACGGGTCCAGTAGGGTAGTAGGGGCTGCCACTAGCATCCCACTATATAGCGAAGTGGTGAGTCATGGGGAGCATTCACAGGGTGGAGCGGCAGTTGGGACCACGGATGTGGTGTCTTCAACTGCGTTCCACCGTACTGCCGTTCTAGGACTGGCACCTGGGCTCCCGAGTACATCAGCCATGGTGGATAGGGTCGAGCAGTCACCGTGGACCCAGGTTACGGGGGTCTGGGAGGGCTGCGTAGGCACAGCACCTTCTTTAGCTCTGCCTTGGGTGTTGTCTCCATTGCGCAGGGCTAAGCGGGCATGGCTACAGCGCCCCATTTAATTCCTCAGAGGTGCTCCACCCCCGCGGTCCCACCAGTGCTTCCTGTCACCGTCACTACCTCATCGGCGAATGCTACCCCTGACCATTCCGAAGCGTTGGAGGTGGTCCAAAAGTTTGTGTCGCTGGCGGAAGTTTTGGCCCCATTGTTGGCAGGGTTACCTTCGCAGGCAACTGGCGCGGCAGCTGGGCAATCTGGTCCGGATACTACATCTTTGCAGATGGCACATGGACAGGAACAGCTAGGTACCCTTGCTGGTCAGGTGCTTGCTGCGTTGGGGGTTCAGATGCCCTTTTCTTCCGCCCAGCTTGATACCAAGACTTCTGCTTTCACTGTCTCTTTCGATGCCTCGTTGTCCGTTCCTTTTCCGGATGTCTCCACAGGTGCTACCCCGGATGTTATGGTGGAGGAGCAAGCCGATTCGGGTCGTGCGGCAGAAGATGATGCGGTTGCAGGTCCTTCAGGTGGGTCTTCTGCGCCTGCCAAGCAATCCAGCAAGCGGGCAGTATCGTCGTCTTCTCCCTCTAGTTCCAGTTTGGATAGCTCAGAAGGGACGGGCGCAAAACAGTCAAGGCGCAGCCGTCGCCATTCTAGACGTAGGGCTAGGAGGTTCCGCTCCTCCAGTGAAAGCAGTTCTGGGTCACCGGTGTTCCCGCGAGGGTAGGTAGTCCATTGCGATAATACGGCAGTGCTTCGGGGTTTGCGCCGTAGTATTCGCGATAGAATTAAAAAGGGGAAGTACGTTAATTTGTTAGTGCTGACAGCTAAGAATAAGAAAGCGCTTAGGGCAGCAAAGCGGCGAGGTGGCGTGGGCGAAGATACTTATTGTTCATATCACAGATGGCAGGCTAGGTTTTTCATGTTCGCTGTATGTTATATGGAGACCAGGCCTCAGGAGCACATGAATGTCATCAAGTATCTCCATTTGATACATTCCATGTTCCGCTCCGATAGTGATAATTCTTGGCAGACGTATGATGAGGAATTCCGGCGCAAGCAGTCGGGTACCTCTGTTATTGACTTTGGGTGTAAAGATGTTGAGGTGTGGCTGGAGTTCCCACGGTCAACTTCTGCCCAGGCAGTCCCCGCGCCGCGGCGTCCGCAACCTCCCTTTCGAGGGGCTCCTCCATCGCCAAATCCGGGTAGGTGTTATGCCTTCAACAATTCCAGCTGTCCGGCAGGAACCCGTTGTAGATTTAGGCATGCTTGCCTCCGCTGCGGAGGTTCACACCCCGCTAAAGACTGCCTGCTCGCAAAAGCAGGGCCTGCCACCGCCCGACCGTCCGCAGGGGGCGGGTCTAAGTAAGGCCGCATCTCCAATCCGACTCAGCCGGATGGAGCGTTGGTTGAGGGTGTATTCCCAACAGGGCTGACGCTGAGTTTTTGTATTCAGGCTTTCGAGACGGTTTTCGGTTGCCAATTTTTGGGGAGGTCACGGTGGGGTTACCAAAAAATTTGAAACCTGCAAGGGAATTGCCGCAGGTGGTGTTGGAGAGGGTGCGAAAGGAGGTCAAGTTGGGCCAAATGGCTGGACCTTTTCCATCACCCCCTTTGGCCGACCTGGGCCAAAATTTACTAAGAATTCGAGTTTGTCCGATTTGTGTTTTTTTTTCTAAGTCCCAATCCGGGAATTCACTAGGCACCAATCTCGGCAGTGTTTGGACTATTCGTAATGGTTTGATTAGCAAAGTTCAGAAATACGAATGAATAGACCATCGGTCAAACACGGCTGTTATTTCATACAATACGGGCATTCACTATTCATTCGTATTTGGGTGTTAGTCTCTGAGTGCTCAAGTGCGGGTCTGTTTTTTTTCGATTCGTTAAAAAAAGCAGCAAAAAAATAGACCTGCTTTTTCCAGTCGAGTTTGGATAACCATGCACAGATCAGTGAGATCTGTGCATGGTTATCTATGGGAAAGGGTCTGTTTAGTGTTAAAACTTAAAAAAAATTGCCTGGGGTCCCCCCTTCTAAGCATAACCAGCCTCGGGCTCTTTGAGCCGGACCTGGTTGTCAAAATATGGGCAAAAAAATTACAGGGGTTCCCCCATATCTCATCAACCAGCACCGGGCTCTACGCCTGGTCCTGGTTCCAAAAATACGGGGGACAAAAAGTGTAGGGGTCCCCCGTATTTTTGAAACCAGCACCGGGCTCCACTAGCCAGGTACATAAAGCCACAGCAGGGGGACACTTTTATACTGGTCCCTGCGGCCCTGGCATTACATACCCAACTAGTCACCCCTGGCCGGGGTACCCTGGAGGAGTGGGAACCCCTTAAATCAAGGTGTCCCCCCCCTCCAGCCACCCAAGGGCCAGGGGTGAAGCCCGAGGCTGTCCCCCCCATCCAAGGGCGGCAGATGGGGGGCTGATAGCCATGTGTAAAAAATGTGAATATTGTTTTTAGTAGCAGTACTACAAGTCCCAGCAAGCCTCCCCGCAAGCTGGTACTTGGAGAACCACAAGTACCAGCATGCGGTTGAAAACCTGACCTGCTGGTACCTGTAGTACTACTACAAAAAAATACCCCCAAAAAAGCAGGACACACATACCGTGAAAGTATAAGTTTATTACATACATGCACACCTCCATACATACATACTTACCTATGTTCCCACGAGGCTCAGTCCTCTTCTCCATGTAGAATCCTTGGGGGACCTGTGAAAAAAATTGTGCTCACATAATCCAGTGTAGATTGTGGCCAAAGTATAATCCACGTACTTGGCAAAACAAAAAAACGGAAACCCGACCACGCACTGAAAGGGGTCCCATGTTTACACATGGGACCCCTTTCCCCGACTGCCAGGACCCCCCCTGACTCCTGTCAAAGAGGGTCCCTTCAGCCAATCAGGGAGCGCCACATCGTGGCACTCTCCTGATTGGCTGTGTGCTCCTGTAGTGTCTGTGAGGCAGCACACGGCACAGATACAATGTAGCGCCTATGCGCTCCATTGTAGCCAATGGTGGGAACTTTGCGGTCAGCGGTTGACCGAAAGTAACCTCACCGCTGACCGCAAAGTTCCCACCATTGGCTACAATGGAGCACATAGGCGCTACATTGTATCTGTGCCGTGTGCTGCCTCACAGACACTACAGGAGCACACAGCCAATCAGGAGAGTGCCACAACGTGGCGCTCCCTGATTGGCTGAAGGGACCCTCTTTGACAGGAGTCAGGGGGGGTCCTGGCAGTCGGGGAAAGGGGTACCATGTGTAAACATGGGACCCCTTTCAGTGCGTGGTCGGGTTTCCGATTTTTTGTTTTGCCAAGTACGTGGATTATACTTTGGACACAATCTACACTGGATTATGGCCCTCATTCCGAGTTGATCGCTCGCAAGGCGAATTTAGCAGAGTTGCTCAGGCTAAGCCTACGCCTACTGGGAGTGTATCTTAGCTTCTTAAAATTGCGACCGATGTATACGCAATATTGCGATTACAAACTACTTAGCAGTTTCAGAGTAGCTTCAGACTTACTCGGCATCTGCGATCAGTTCAGTGCTTGTCGTTCCTGGTTTGACGTCACAAACACACCCAGCGTTCGCCCAGACACTCCCCCGTTTCTCCGGCCACTCCTGCGTTTTTTCCGGAAACGGTAGCGTTTTTATCCACACGCCCCGAAAACGCCGTGTTTCCGCCCAGTAACACCCATTTCCTGTCAATCACACTACGATCGCCGGAGCGATGAAAAAGCCGTGAGTAAAAATACTATCTCCATTGTACAATTACTTGGCGCAGTCGCAGTGCGAATATTGCGCATGCGTACTAAGCGGAATTTCACTGCGATGCGATGAAAAATACCGAGCGAACGACTCGGAATGAGGGCCTATGTGAGTATAATTTTTTTCACAGGTCCCCCAAGGATTCTACATGGAGAAGAGGACCGAGCCTCGTGGGAACATAGGTAAGTATGTATGTATGTATGTATGTATGTATGTATGGAGGTGTGCATGTATGTAATAAACTTATACTTTCACGGTGTGTGTGTCCTGTTTTTTTGGGGGTATTTTTTTAGTAGTAGTACTACAGGTACCAGCGGGCCAGGTTTTCAACCGCATGCTGGTACTTGTGGTTCTCCAAGTACCAGCTTGCGGGGGAGGCTTGCTGGGACTTGTAGTACTGCTACTAAAAACAATATTCACATTTTTTACACATGGCTATCAGCCCCCCATCCACCGCCCTTGGATGGGGGGACAGCCTTGGGCTTCACCCCTGGCCCTTGGGTGGCTGGAGGGGGGGACCCCTTGATTTAAGGGGTTCCCACTCCTCCAGGGTGCCCCGGCCAGGGGTGACTAGTTGGGTATGTAATGCCAGGGCCGCAGGGACCAGTATAAAAGTGTCCCCCGGCTGTGGCATTATGTACCTGGCTAGTGGAGCCCGGTGCTGGTTTCAAAAATAAGGGGGACCCCTATGCTTTTTGTCCCCCGTATTTTTGGAACCAGGACCAGGCGCAGAGCCCGGTGCTGGTTGATGAAATATGGGGGAACCCCTGTCATTTTTTAGCCCATATTTTGTCAACCAGGACCGGCTCAAAGAGCCCGAGGCTGGTTGTGCTTAGGAGGGGGGACCCCACGCAATTTTTTTCTGATTTTGAACGACTTTAAACACCTTTTTAAGGTACACAATGAAGCCCTGCACGGATCTCACAGATCCGGCCGGGATTCCTTGTGTTTTGTCAGGCAGTGTTTTACTCATCACTCCGTAAAACACTGCCTAACATTATGAATCACATCGACATCGGAAAAAACTAATTGGGAAAAGTCGGCAGCTTAGTGAATGATCGCATCAGGATTCAAAAAGTTGCAGTAAAATGCACCCGATACCATTCGAGTTCAAACACCCTTCAAAATGGCAAAAACACGAATCTTTGTAAATATACCCCCTGGTTCTGTCTCCGGTGGGTGTTGTCCCCAAGAAGGAACCAGGTAAATATCGGCTGATACAGCATTTGTCTTACCCATGGGGATCCTCGGTAAACGATGCCATTCCTGCAGAATTGTGTCAGGTGCGATATCAGTCGTTCGATCAGGCATTGGATCTGGTTAGAGCTTCTGGTCAGGGATCCTTGTTGGCCGAGATTGATGTGGAATCTGCCTTTCGCCTCCTGCCGCTACATCCTGAGTCGTTTCGGTTCATGGGCTTTCGCTTGTCTAGCGGTTTCTACGCTGACAAGTGCTTGCCCATGGTCTGTTCTATTTCGTGCATCTTTTTCAAACGTTTTAGCACTTTTCTACACTGGTGCGTGATGGCTGGCACCGGGGAAAGCGGGGTGGCTCACTACCTTGATGATTTCCTGTGCATTGAGCCGGCAGATTCGCCCCGTTGCGGGGAGCTCCTGTTTTCCAGTACAGGCACTCTTTGCATTTTTTGGGGTCCCGGTGGCGCGCGATAAGACCGAAGGGCCGGTGACGAGGCTGTCCTTTTTGGGTATCGAGATTGATACACTAGCTGGCTGCTGTCTTCTTCCTCGCGAGAAGATAGATAAGTTGCGTGAGGCTATTACAGTGGCGCTGTCAGTTGGTAAGCTCAAGCTGTGTTAGATACAGTCCATGCTAGGCCTACTTCACTTCGCTTGCCGGGTGGTGCCCATGGGTAGGGTGTTTTGCAGGAAACTGGAGCGCTCCACATCCGGCATTGCGCTCCCGCACCATTTTGCAAGGTTGTCAGCTGAGGTAAAGCGAGATTTAAGGATTTGGGATGTCTTTCTCTCCCAGTTCAATGGCGTACTGATTTGGCCAGCTCCCGCCTGCAGCAACTTGCAACTTCAACTCTTTACTGATGCTGCGGGGGCGTCCGGCTTTGGGGATTTTCTCAACGGTTCTTGGTGTACCGCACCTTGGCTGGCAGACTGGATTCGGGAGGGGTTGACAAGGAACATGATGTTGCTTGAACTGTTTCCCATAGTGGTGGCATTGGAGTTATGGGGGGACCGTTTGAGCAACTCTAGCATTGTTTTTTGGTGTGATAACCTTGGAGTTGTGCAGGTGATCAATCGTCAGAGTTGCTCCTCTCTGCCGGTTGTTCGTTTGCTGTCCAGGCTGGTCCTTCGCTGCCTTATCCTTAACATTCAGTTTGTAGCAAAACATGTGCCTGGGGTTCAAAATGTAATTGCGGACGCGCTTTCTAGATTTGATTGACCTAGGTTTCGCGCACTGGCTCCTCAGGCGGAGTTAGTGGGTGACCCATGTCCTCTTTATGTTTGGCAGGTGATCAGGTTGGCATGGAGGAATTAGCAACCCGTGCGATTGCACCAAGAACATTGCACTGCTATCGAGCGGGTTGGCTTGAATGGGAGCTTTTTCGTAAATCTGCGGCTCAGGCAGGTAGGGGCTTACGTAAGACTATGCTAGTTTTCGTATGGAGCCTTTACACTCAAGGGCGTTCGGTTGCCGTAGTGAAGCGTATTCTAGCAGGTGTTTCTTATTTCTCATCACTGTACGATAGGCCTGATCCCTCAAGGTCCTTTCTGGTGTCAAGGGCATTGAGGGGTTGGTACCGGTCAATTACCCCGTCGGTTGATTGCAGACGACCAATTAACAATTTGCTTTTGCCCCGTCTTTTGGATTCGGTTTCAGAGATATTTTACTCTTCATATGAAAGTTTATTGTTCCGTTTAAGTTTTTCCATGGCGTTCCATGGAGCATTCCGGGTTTGTGAGCTTGTTGCTCCTTCCAAACGGGTTGAATCTCCCCTCTCTTGTGAGGACGTAATAGTTCAACCTGAGGTTCTTTTACGTCACCTGCGGCGTTCCAAGACTGACCAGGCTGGTAGAGGGCGTTGGCTATCGCTTCGGCCGTGCTCAGACGATAGGGTGTGTCCTGTGACGCTGGCTCAGGCCTTCCTGCAGGTGCGGCCTGACCTGTCTGGGGCATGGTTGATGCATGCAGATGGAATCCCGGTTACAAAATACCAGTTTTGTCATGTCTTGAAGCGTGGTCTGGCTGCATTGGGCTTATCCTCGGAAGAGTTCGTGACGCATTCATTTCGTATCCGGGCTGCAACATCTGCAGCTGTCACAGGCCATTCCGAAGCTGAGATTCAGTCTCTGGGTCGGTGGCACTCTAACGTGTTTCGGTCATATATATGTCTGAGTTTATCTGTTTTTTGTCAACAAACATAGCTGACTGGAGGACTAACCAATCGCCGACATACTGCGGGAGTTTTTGAGGAATTTCACTTCCCCCGGGGGTCCAATTGGAACTCCAATTATGATTATATGGTGTTAGTAATGTTAGCTATTCCGGGGGTTGAGTGTTTTTGCCTCAAGGTCCGGTCGGCTACGTTTGTCTTCCCCTACTGTCCCTCGTTTGTTGCTGTGTTGTGTTGTATGGAGGTGGATCTTTGTTGGTTTTGTTGTTCTCATATATATCTGCCCTTCATGTGCTGACTGAATTTTAACATGTTTCAGGTGGACCTGATTGCAAGCCGGTGTGGGTGCTAGGGCATTCTCATGTTTTTTGGGTGGCTCGTTGCTCAGCTGCTGTGAATGCCGATTATTTTCAACATGCTCCACTGATTCGGTGGTTAGGTTTTCGAGGCGCTGGGGCTCGCTCCGGGCTCGCCTTGTGGAGGCTGTACGGTGTTTCGGATTGCCGAAGGTTTTGACGTTACACTTAGGGGGCAATGATATTGGTCAGCTGACAGCTCTGGAGTTGCATTCGGTTATCATCAGGGACTTGCATGTGATCGCTGAGGCTTTGCCTGAGTGTAAAATAGTTTGGTCTTCTTTGGTCCCTAGGCGTGTTTGGCGAAATGCTAGGTCTAGTGTTCGGTTGGATGTTGCTCAGAAAAAATAAGATTTTAAACCTACCGGTAAATCTTTTTCTCCTAGTCCGTAAAGGATGCTGGGGACTCCGTAAGGACCATGGGGTATAGACGGGCTCCGCAGGAGACATGGGCACTATAAAGAACTTTAGAATGGGTGTGCACTGGCTCCTCCCTCTATGCCCCTCCTCCAGACCCCAGTTAGAGAAACTGTGCCCAGAGGAGACGGACAGTACGAGGAAAGGTTTTTTGTTAATCTAAGGGCAAGATTCATACCAGCCCACACCATCCACACCGTATAACATGGAATATACGAACCAGTTAACAGTATGAAACAAACAGCATCAGCCCGAGACTGATCAAAACTGTAACATAACCCTTATGTAAGCAAAAACTATATACAAGTCTTGCAGAAGATAGTCCGCACTGGGACGGGCGCCCAGCATCCTCTACGGACTAGGAGAAAAAGATTTACCGGTAGGTTTAAAATCTTATTTTCTCTTACGTCCTAGAGGATGCTGAGGACTCCGTAAGGACCATGGGGTTTATACCAAAGCTCCAGACCGGGCGGGAGAGTGCGGATGACTCTGCAGCACCGATTGAGCAAACATGAGGTCCTCATCAGCCAGGGTATCAAACTTGTAGAATTTGGCAAAAGTGTTTGAACCCGACCAAGTCGCCGCTCGGCAAGCTGTAATGCCGAGACGCCTCGGGCAGCCACCCAAGAAGAGCCCACCTTCCTAGTGAAATGGGCCTTAACCAAATTTGGTAACGGCAATCCAGCCGTAGAATGAGCCTGCTTAATCGTGTTACAGATCCAGCGAGCAATAGTCTGCTTAGAAGCAGGAGCGCCAACCTTGTTGGCTGCATACAGGACAAACAGAGCCTCTGTTTTCCTAACCCGAGCCATTCTGGCTACATAAATTTTCAATGCCCTGACTATGTCCAGGGACTTGGAATCCTCCAAGTCCCCCATAGCCACAGTCACCACAATAGGTTGGTTCATATGAAACGATGAAACCACCTTAGGCAAAAATTGAGGACGAGTCCTCAATTCTGCTCTATCCACATGGAAAATCAGATAGGGGCTCTTGTGAGACAAGGCCGCCAATTCGGACACCCGCCTTGCAGATGCCAAGGCCAACAACATGACCACCTTCCAAGTGAGAAATTTTAATTCCACCATTTGAAGAGGTTCAAACCAGTGAGATTTTAAGAACTGTAACACCACGTTAAGGTCCCATGGTGCCACTGGAGGCACAAAAGGAGGCTGTATGTGCAACACTCCCTTTACAAAAGTCTGGACTTCCGGGAGAGAAGCCAATTCTTTCTGAAAGAGAATTGATAGGGCCGAAATCTGTACCTTAATGGAGCCTAATTTCAGGCCCATAACCACTCCTGTCTGCAGAAAGTGGAGAAAACGGCCTAGATGGAAATCTTCCGCAGTAGCATTCTTGGCCTCACACCAAGATACATACTTTCTCCAGATACGGTGATAATGCTTCGCCGTCACCTCCTTCCTAGCCCTTATCAGAGTAGGGATGACTTCTTCCGGAATGCCTTTTCCAGCTAGGATCCGGTGTTCAACCGCCATGCCGTCAAACGTAACCGCGGTAAGTCTTGGAACACGCAGGGCCCCTGTTGCAACAGGTCCTCTCTAAGAGGAAGAGGCCACGGATTTTCTGTGAGCAATTCCTGAAGATCTGAATACCAGGCCCTTCGAGGCCAATAGGGAACAATGAGTATTGTCCGCACTCTTCTTCGTCTTATGATTCTGTATATCTTTGATATGAGTGGAAGAGGAGGAAACACGTAGACCGACCGAAACACCCACGGTGTCACTAGGGCGTCCACCGCTACTGCCTGAGGGTCCCTTGACCTGGCACAATACCACCGAAGCTTCTTGTTGAGGCGTGACGCCATCATGTCTATTTGATGAAGTCCCCAATGACTTGTTATCGCTGCAAAAACTTCTTGATGAAGTCCCCACTCTCCTGGATGGAGATCGTGTCTGCTGAGGAAGTCTGCTTCCCAGTTGTCCACTCCCGGAATGAAGACTGCTGTCAAAGCGCTTACATGATTTTCCGCCCAGCGTAGAATCCTGGTGGCTTCCGCCATTGCCACCCTGCTCCTTGTTCCGCCTTGTCGGTTTACATGAGCCACGGCTGTGACGTTGTCTGACTGAATCAGAATCGGTAGGCCGCGAAGAAGATTTTCCGCTTGACGCAGGCTGTTGTATATGGCCCTCAATTCCAGTACGTTGATGTGTGGACAAGCCTCCTGGGTTGACCATAGTCCCTGAAAATGTTTTCCTTGCGTGACTGCTCCCCATCCTCGGAGGCTCGCGTCCGTGGTCACCAGAACCCAGTCCTGAATGCTGAACCTGCAACCCTCTAGAAGGTGAGCACTCTGCAGCCACCACAGGAGAGACACCCTGGCCCTTGGGGACAGGCTGATTTTCTGATGAATGTGAAGATGGGACCCGGACCATTTGTCCAGAAGATCCCACTGAAAAGTCCTCGCATGAAACCTGCCGAAGGGGATGGCCTCGTAGGACGCCACCATTTTCCCCAGTACTCGAGTGCATTGATGAACTGACACCCTTTTCGGTTTCAACAGGTCTCTGACCATGTTCTGGAGTTCCTGGGCTTTTTCCATCTGGAGAAAAACTCTCTTTTGTTCTGTGTCCAGAATCATGCCCAAGAAAGATAGCCGAGTCGTTGGAAGCAACTGTGACTTCGGCAGATTGAGAATCCAGCCATGTTGCTGCAGCACTCTCAGGGAGAGCGACACGCTTTTCAGCAACTGTTCTCTTGATCTCGCTTTTATCAGGAGATCGTCCAAGTACGGGATAATTGTGACTCCCTGCCGGCGCAGGAGCACCATCATTTCCGCCATTACCTTGGTGAAAATCCTCGGGGCCGTGGAAAGCCCAAACGGCAACGTCTGAAACTGGTAATGACATTCCTGTACAGCGAATCTCAGGTACGCCTGATGAAGGGGATATATGGGGACATGAAGGTATGCATCCTTTATGTCTAGTGACACCATAAAATCCCCCCCTTCCAGGCTGGAGATAACTGCCCAGAGCGATTCCATCTTGAATTTGAACTTTTTCAAGTACACGTTTAGGGATTTTAAATTTAAAATGGGTCTGACCGAGCCATCCGGTTTCGGGACCACAAGCAGGGTTGAATAGTACCCCTACCCCTGTTGAAGTAGGGGAACCTTGACAACCACTTGTTGTTGACACAGTTTTTGAATAGCAGTTAAAACTTTCTCCCTTTCTGGGAAAGAAGCTGGTAAGGCCGATTTGAAAAACCGGCGAGGAGGCACGTCTTCGAATTCCAGTTTGTAACCTTGGGACACAATTTCTATTGCCCAAGGATCCACCTCTGACCGAACCCAGACGTGGCTGAAGAGTCGAAGACGTGCCCCCACAGGCGCAGACTCCCTCAGTGGAGCCCCAGCGTCATGCGGTGGATTTAGTAGATACCGGGGAGGACTTCTGCTCCTGGGAACTAGCCATAGCAGGTTGCTTTTTCCCTTTTCCCTTACTTCTGGCGAGGAAGAAAGAGCCCCGACCTCTTCTGGACTTATGCGACCGAAAGGACTGCATCTGATATTGCGGCGTTTTCTTTTGCTGTGGAGAAACATAAGGTAAAAAAGTAGATTTGCCCGCGGTAGCTGTGGAAACCAGGTCCGCGAGACCTTCCCCAAATAAATCCTCACCTTTGTAAGGCAAAACTTCCATATGCTTCTTTGAGTCGGCATCACCCGACCATTGGCGGGTCCACAGGGCTCGCCTAGCAGAAATCGCCATGGCCTATCCAGGGTACAGTATCAATGTCAGCTGACAAGGTATCCGTCCAAGCCGCAACAGCGCTACAAACCAAGTCAACGGTATAGCCGGTCTGAGCAAGGCCCCCGTATGTGTATAAATTGATTTTAAGGTAGTTTCCTGTCAGCGATCAGCAGGATCCTTGAGGGCGGCCGTGTCTGGAGACGGCAGCGCCACCTTTTTGGACAAGCGCGTTAACGCCTTGTCCACCCTGGGTGAGGATTCCCACCGTAATCTGTCCTGCGCAGGGAAAGGATACGCCATAAGAATTCTTTTGGGATTCTGCAGTTTCTTGTTTGGAGTTTCCCAAGCCTTTTCAATAACGCGTTTAGCTCATGAGATGGAGGAAAGGTTACCTCAGGTTTCTTTTCCTTAAACATGTGTACCCTCTTGTCAGGGACAGAGGGGTCATCAGTGATATGTAAAACATCCTTTATTGCAATAATCATATAATGAATACTTTTGGCCATCCTTGGGTGTAACCTCGCATCATTGTAGTCGACACTGGAATCAGAATCCGTGTCGGTATCAGTGTCTGCTACTTGGGACAGGGGACGTTTCTGAGACCCTGAAGGGCCCTGTGACACAGCCAAATCCATGGATTGACTCCCTGTTCCATCCCTGGACTCTGCTTTGTCCAACCTCTGATGTAATAAAGACACATTTGCATTTAAAACATTCAGCATATCCATCCAATCATGTGTCGGCGTTGCCGACGGAGACACCACAATCATCTGCTCCACTTCCTCCTTAGATTAGCCTTCCGCTTCAGACATGCCGACACACGCGTACCGACACCCCCACACACTCAGGGATATATCTATACGGAGACAGTTCCCCAATAAGGCCCTTTGGAGAGACAGAGAGAGAGTATGCCAACACACACCCAGCGCCAACTGACACTGGAAACAAGATTCCCAGATAAACAGTGCTTTTACATAAATATATGTATATCTATACACTCACTGCGCCTTACAAGTGCCCCCCCTCCTCTTTTTTCCCCTGTGTCACCGTGTCCAGCAGGGGAGAGTCCGGGGAGCCAGCTTCTCTGCAGTGTGCTGTGGAGAAAATGGCGCTGGTTAGTGCTGTGGGATCAAGCTTCGCCCCCTCAGTGGCGGGCTTCGGTCCCGCTCAATTTTTCAATACTGGCGGGGGATTTTAATATATATTGCCTCCGCAGCCTATATATGCCTGTTAGCCAGTCCTAGAGGTTTATTATTGCTACCCAGGGCGCCCCTCCGGCGCCCTGCACCCATCAGTGCCTGCAGTGTGTGTTGTGTGTGGAAGCAATGGCGCGCAGCGTTACCGCTGCGCGTTACCTCAGAGAAGAACTGAAGTCTTCTGCCACCTATGAAGTCTTCTTTCTTCTTATACTCACCCGGCTTCTATCTTCCGGCTCTGTGAGGAGGACGGCGGCGCGGCTCCGGGACGAATGGCGGGGGTGAGACCTGCGTTCCGACCCTCTGGAGCTAATGGTGTCCAGTAGCCTAAGAAGCAGAGCCTATCATTTAAGTAGGTCTGCTTCTCTCCCCTCAGTCCCACAATGCAGGGAGCCTGTTGCCAGCAGTGCTCCCTGAAAATAAAAAACCTAACAAAATTCTTTTTCAGAGACACTCAGGAGAGCTCCCCTGTAATGTACCCAGTCTCCTCTGGGCACAAGATCTAACTGGGGTCTGGAGGAGGGGCATAGAGGGAGGAGCCAGTGCACACCCATTCTAAAGTTCTTTATAGTGCCCATGTCTCCTGCGGAGCCCGTCTATACCCCATGGTCCTTACGGAGTCCCCAGCATCCTCTAGGACGTAAGAGAAAGGTAAATATCGCAGTGGCTCGTTATCTGTTGGAGAATGATGGCGGAGTGGTGGAGCATGGTTTGATTAGATTCCAGGAGGCACACCTTTACCGGTCGGATGGGGTTCACCTTAGCGCTGAAGGTATGGCCATTTTCGTGGAGGATTTGTTCTGCTGGTTAAGGGAGTTTCTTTAGAGATTGTTTGGTGGCGGTGCTGCGGCGTAGGCCTGGCTTTGGCGGTAAAGAACGGTTGGTTGTTAAGTTTTTAGGCTTTAGTGGGTGCGCTCTCCTTGCAGTGGGGTATGGCGTAAACCAATTGTCCTGGACGGGAAATGGTTACACCACCTGAACGGGTGGGTTGTGGAGTGGAGAGTTGAACACCAACGCTTGGTTTTGTGTGTGTGTGTGTTTGTTTTCCCTGTCCGTTCTTTAGTGCCGCCACCATTTAAAGAAAAAAATTAAAATAGTACCTGTCAATAATAAATTTGACAAAGATTTTAAACGCCAGCACTGTTGTCTGTGTCTTTATTTTAGTTGTTATAATACGTAGTTGTGATTAAATACAGGTAAAAGGGGTAACACGAAAAATACCCCGATAGTGGGTTTAGTCCGACCGAAGGCTGAATATATATATATATGTAAGCACTGAGGTCATATTAAACCACAAGGGGTTGTGAGGGTTGCCACTTTAAGGATGTGTTATGATTGTTTTTGTTTGTTATGGCATGATTAGGGGTCAGCCAATGGTGGTCAAGTGGGGAGGAGAGTTTTGTTTGAAACTAGGCTGAGGCAGATTATCTGCCTCTTGGTTCCTGTTTTTCCCACCCTCCCACCCAGTTTGTGTGGTTGGTTAGTTGGTTCAGTATGTGGCGGTAAAGAACGGTTGGTTGTTAAGTTTTAGGCTTTAGTGGGTGCGCTCTCCTTGCAGTGGGGTATGGCGTAAACCAATTGTTCTGGACGGGAAATAGTCACACCGCCTGAACGGGTGGGTTGTGGAGTGGAGAGTTGAACACCAACGCTTGGTTTTGTGTGTGTGTTTGTTTTCCCTGTCCGTTCTTTAGTGCCGCCACCATTTAAAGAAAATTTTTTAAATAGTACCTGTCAATAATAAATTTGACAAAGATTTTAAACGCCAGCACTGTTTGTGTCTTTATTTTAGTTGTTAAGTTATAATAGGTAGTTGTGATTAAATACAGGTAAAAGGGGTAACACGAAAAATACCCCGATAGTGGGTTTAATAATAGGATCAAAATTACCCCCAAATTCTGTGATTTTAGCTGTTTTTATGTATTTTTCAAAACTCATCCAGATCCAAAATCAAAACCAAAACCCGAAAGGGTGGTTTTGGCAAAAACAATCCAAAACCAAAACACAAAACACAAAAAGTGCCCGCCGCACCTCTCTAAAATAATTAGATTTTTTTCCTGGACCACCAACCCAGGACACCCCTGCAAGTACCGCGAGGCACCCCAGGGTGCCACGGCACACAGTTTGAGAACCACTGCACTAGGGTGAAGTGTGTTATGTACACTAGGATGCTTACTGTATTGTACAGTATATCTGTCCATCACTAGTACTGCCCATCTCACTATACAAAACAGTATAATACCGTATTTGACAGATTTTCAATATATTTTAGAAGGTTCATATATTGAATTGAAGTATTTTATTCAAGCAAAAAAGCATCTGTTATTATTCTTGTTTACAAGTAATCCCGGATATATTTAAAAGTTCGTCTTTTTTAAATCTAAATTCCACTCCTGCCCCCCCTGAGGTGATACAGAGGGCGCTGAGGTTATGGACATTACCCACTTGTCTGCTGACCTTTTGTTTTCTCTGTGCACCAGGGCTTTGTCTACATGAGTATTAGTTTAACCTACTGTGACAGGCTCCTCATGCAGTTACACTGAACTCACTATCACAGTGGCTAGGGCTAATGCTGTGCAAATTCCACCTACTGTTCTGTTTTCCAAGGCCACTCTAACTTCCCAATCCACTCCTGGGTGCTATAACTAGCATCAGTCCTGACACAGTCTACGGAATATTACAGAATGTCCTGGGTGTAATTCATTTTATTTTTCTTTCAATTAAGTAACAGTAAGCATATATATGTGCTCAGGATCTCTCATCACCAGCAGCTGCAGAAAAGTGACAAAACTGTGCAGCAAAACATTAAGGTGCAGCTATCGTAATCCAAAAGGCAATTTACAGCAGTTAATTAGGCATTTGCTGTTCATTCCAGTTAATACCCTGGATTTGCAGTTTAATAAGGCTGGGATGAAGGATGGACAGATGGGACCCTTTAATAAACTTTACTATATGACCAGTCACTTGCAGTGAATGATGGGAGACTGTGTGCGCCTAACTGACAGATCAAACACACATATAACACAGAGTAATTTTACAGTAACTCCTCACTTCCCAAACTACTGTACATGTGAAATCATCACTTGTTAGCCAAGAAAAAAAGAAGACTCAAAATACAGTACTGCATGCTGTGTGAGCTATCTTGCCTTTCAGCTTGTTAAAAAAAAACCTCTCTCTTCCATTTTTACATACTGTAGCATGTCTAGCCCACACAGCATTGGGCTCAGTCCATAGAATATTGCCTGAAATTGGTGCCAGAAAAGGACAGAACTTAGGGGGTCATTCCGAGTTGTTCGCTCGTTGCCGATTTTCGCAACGGAGCGATTAAGGCGAAAATGCGCATGCGCATGGTACACAGTGCGCATGCTCTAAGTATTTTAGCACAAAACTTAGTAGATTTACTCACGTCCGAACGAAGAAATTCCATCGTTGAAGTGATCGTAGTGGGATTGACAGGAAGTGGGTGTTTCTGGGTGGAAACTGACCGTTTTCTGGGAGTATGCGGAAAAACGCAGGCGTGCCAGGATAAAACGCGGGAGTGTCTGGAGAAACAGGGGAGTGGCTGGCCGAACGCAGGGCGTGTTTGTGACGTCAAACCAGGAACGAAACGGGCTGAGCTGATCGCAGTGTAGGAGTAAGTCTCGAGCTACTCAGAAACTGCTAAGAATTTTCTATTCGCAATTCTGTTAATCTTTCGTTCGCAATTCTGCTAAGATAAGATACACTCCCAGAGGGCGGCGGCCTAGCGTGTGCAATGCTGCTTAAATCTGCTAGCGAGCGAACAACTCGGAATGACCCCCTCAGCCCCGTGGCATCTGTGTCCCATGAGTGCATGACATCACACCCAGGGGCAGGGAATGAAGTACAGCATTGCCTGTTGCATCCTAAGGATAGGAGGTGACAGTGGATGCATAGGATTCACAAGTGGCTGCATAGGGGGACAATGTCCCCTTTAGCAGCAGACACAGGCCCCGCCCCTATGGCCCATCCAGAAAAGCCTAGGTAAGTAGTACCCCCCGTGCCTCTCAGTGCCCCTACCCTACCCATCATTGTTTGCTACAACAAATGTTAGTGAGTATATCTACTCCACGTACTCCTTCACTGTATTTGGTTTTAGAATTGTGGTTTTGGTTATTGTATGTCTTTGTAAGACCTTGGGGTGCCAAGAAAATACAAGTGAATTAAATAACAACTGTAATAATAATAACACAACGTAACATCAGTTAATCTCCGATGAGCCTGGATACTTAATGGCTGGGCTGCCAATCAGAAGCATCTAATATGTGATTGGCTTAATTCTAAAAGACACTAATGTATATGGTCTAATTATTTATTATTAAAGTTTCTAAATATGATTATTCAGTAAGTTGTTCCCATAACAGCTGAAAACACAAATGCCCTGTGTATGTGCTTTTGGTAAGGCCATGGTGAAACGCATCACAAGTAGGGGAAGGAGGTGCATGCTTCATACTGGCATGGCACTTTGTCCTGTCTCATGTTTCTGCACTATGGGCCTGATTTTACGACACTGCACAGCCGCAGAGAAACGCCTGTGGAATACCGTACAGCTATTATGCTAATGCAGCAGAAGGTGTCTGGTATAACTAGATGCCTCCTGCCTGCTTCCGTGATCCACTGTTGCATCTCAATAAGCACCAATGGATCACTCTGTGGGACCATCGGTCACCTGAGTAACCTTCATCTGCAGCTCAGTCAGTAAATCTGCATCACAATCGCAGACACTGACTTCGGCACTCCTACAAAATGAAGTTGACACACCTCTGTTTTGTGTAACTGACCCAGTCGCCACCCTGTCCAAGCCCCCAAACACCCGGAACCTGTCAATCAGGCTGGGGCTAAGTGGGCACTGCGTGCGAGGACCCATTCTGCACATGTGCAGTGCTCCCACCATCTGACTTGTACTGTAACCATTGTGTTAGCATTATAGATGTGCACCGGAAATTTTTTGGGTTTTGTGTTTTGGTTTTGGATTCGGTTCCGCGGCCGTGTTTTGGATTCAGACGCGTTTTGGCAAAACCTCCCTGAAATTTTTTTGTCGGATTCAGGTGTGTTTTGGATTTGGGTATTTTTTTTTTTCAAAACCCCCTCAAAAACAGCTTAAATCATAGAATTTGGGGGTAATTTTGATCCCATAGTATTATTAACCCCAATAACCATAATTTCCACTAATTTCCAGTCTATATTGAACACCTCACAATATTATTTTTAGTCCTAAAATTTGCACCGAGGTTGCTGGATGACTAAGCTAAGCGACCCAAGTGGGCGGCACAGACACCTGGCCCATCTAGGAGTGGCACTGCAATGTCCGACTGGATGGCACTTAAAAAAATGGTCCCCAAACATCACATGAAGCAGAGATAAATAAAAATAAAAAAAAGAGGTGCAAGATGGAATTGTCTTTTGGCCCTTCCACCCACCCTTATGTTGTATAAACAGGACATGCACACTTTAACAAACCCATCATTTCAGCCACAGGGTCTGCCACACGACTGTGGCTGAAATGACTGGTTGGTTTGGGCCCCCACCAAAAAAGAAGCAATCAATCTCTCCTTGCACAAACTGGCTTTACAGAGGCAAGATGTCCACCTCATCATCATCCTCCGATTCCTCACCCCTTTCACTGTGTACATCCCCCTCCTCACAGAGTATTAATTCGTCCCCACTGGAATCCACCATTACAGGTCCCTGTGTACTTTCTGGAGGCAATTGCTGGTGAATGTCTCCATGGAGGAATTGATTATAATTCATTTTGATGAACATCATCTACTCCACATTTTGTGGAAGTAACCTCGTACGCCGATTGCTGACAAGGTGACCGTTTGCACTAAACACTCTTTCGGAGTACACACTGGAGGGGGGGCAACTTAGGTAAAATAAAGCCAGTTTGTGCAAGGGCCTCCAAATTGCCTCTTTTTCCTGCCAGTATACGTACGGACTGTCTGACGTGCCTACCTGGATGCGGTCACTCATATAATCCTCCACCATTCTTTCAATAGTGACAGAATCATACGCAGTGACAGTAGACGACATGTCAGTAATCGTTGGCAGGTCCTTCAGTCCGGACCAGATGTCAGCACTCGCTCCAGACTGCCCTGCATCACCGCCAGCAGGTGGGCTCGGAATTCTTAGCCTTTTCCTCGCAGCCCCAGTTGTCGGAGAATGTGAAGGAGGAGCTGTTGACGGTACACGTTCCGCTTGAATTGACAAGTGTCTTACCAGCAGGTCTTTGAACCTATGCAGAACCTTGCACGTTGAAATCATTCTCCACTGCGATTGAGTCAGGTGCATTCCCCCTCCTTTGCCTATATCGTAGGCAGATGTATAGGCTTGAATGGCCTTTTGCTGCTCCTCCATCCTCTGAAGCATATAGAGGGTTGAATTCCACCTTGTTACCACCCCTTGCTTCAAATGATGGCGGGGCAGGTTCAGAAGTGTTTGCTGGTGCTCCAGTCTTCGGCACGCGGTGGCTGAATGCCGAAAGTGGCCCGCAATTCTTCGGGCCACCGACAGCATCTCTTGCACGCCCCTGTCGTTTTTAAAAAAAATTCTGCACCACCAAATTCAATGTATGTGCAAAACATGGGACGTGCTGGAATTTGCCCACATGTAATGCACACATAATATTGGTGGCGTTGTCCGATGTCACAAATCCCCAGGAGAGTCAAATTGGGGTAAGCCATTCTGCGATGATGTTCCTCAGTTTCCGTAAGAGGTTGTCAGCTGTGTGCCTCTTATGGAAAGCAGTGATACAAAGCATAGCTTGCCTAGGAACGAGTTGGCGTTTGCAAGATGCTGCTACTGGTGCCTCCGCTGCTGTTGTTGCTGCTGGAGGCAATACATCTACCCAGTGGGCTGTCACAGTCATATAGTCCTGAGTCTGCCCTGCTCCACTTGTCCACATGTCCGTGGTTAAGTGGACATTGGGTACAACTGCATTTTTTAGGACACTGGTGACACTTTTTCCGACGTCTGTGTACATTCTCGGTATCGCATGCCTAGAGAAGTTGAACCTAGATGGTATTTGGTACCGGGGACACACTAACTCAATAAATTGTCTAATTCCCTGTGAATTAACGGTGGATACCGGACACACGTCTACACCAACACAGCTGCCAAGGCCTGAGTTATCCGCTTTTCAGCAGGATGACTGCTGTGATATTTAATCTTCCTCGCAAAGGACTGTTGGACAGTCAATTGCTTACTGGAAGTAGCACAAGTGGTCTTCCGACTTCCCCTCTGGGATGACAATCGACTCCCAGCAGCAACAACAGCAGCGCCAGCAGCAGTAGACTTCTGATGAATGCGCTCCAGGTGACGTATAAGGGAGGATGTTCCTAGGTGGTTAACGTCCTTACCCCTACTTATTACAGATTGACAAAGGCAACACACGGCTTGACACCTGTTGTCCGCATTTCTGTTAAAATAATTCCACACCGAAGAGGTGATTTTTTTTGTAATTTGACCAGGCATGTTAATGGCCATATTCATCCCACAAACAACAGGTGTCTCCCCGGGTGCCTCACTTAAACAAACCACCTCACCATCAGAATCCTCCTTGTCAATTTCCTCCTCAGCGCCAGCAACACCCACAACCTCATCCTGGTGTACTTCAACAGTGACATCTTCAATTTGACTATCAGGAACTGGACTGTGGGTGCTCCTTCCAGCACTTGCAGGGGGCGTGCAAATGGTGAAAGGAGCCACCTCTTCCCGTCCAGTGTTGGTAAGGTCAGGCATCGCAACCGACACAATTGGACTCTCCTTGGGGATTTGTGATTTAGAAGAACGCACAGTTCTTTGCTGGGCTTTTGCCAGCTTAACTCTTTTCATTTTTCTAGCGGGAGGATGAGTGCTTCCATCCTCATGTGAAGCTGAACCACTAGCCATGAACATAGGCCAGGGCCTCAGCCGTTCCTTGCCACTCCGTGTAGTAAATGGCATATTGGCAAGTTCTCCTCAGACGCTTTTAATTTAGATTTTTTGGTCATTTTACTGAACTTTTGTTTTTTGGATTTTACATGCTCTCTACTATGACATTGGGCATCGGCCTTGGCAGACGACGTTGATGGCATTGAATCGTCTCTGCCATGACTAGTGGCAGCAGCTTCAGCACTAGGTGGAAGTGGATCTTGATCTTTCCCTATTTTACCTTCCAAATTTTTGTTCTCCATTTTTTAATGTGTGGAATTATATGCCAGTAATATATCAATAGCAATGACTTACTGTAATGTACTACTATATATACTGGTGTTCACAAAAATGCTTCACTGTACTACTATATATTGCTAACAACAATGCTGCACAGATATGGATACTTGAAGTGACACAGAGCTGCAAGATACAGCAATGGTCTACTGTACTGTACTACTATATATACTGGTGGTCACCAAAATGCTGCACTGTACTACTATATACTGCTCACAACAATGCAGCACAGATATGGATACTTGAAGTGACACGGAGCTGCAAGATACAGCAATGTTCTACTGTACTGTACTACTATATATACTGGTAGTCACCAAAATGCTGCACTGTACTACTATATACTGCTCACAACAATGCTGCACAGATATGGATACTTGAAGTGACACAGAGCTGCAATATACAGCAATGGCCTACAGTACTGTACAACTATATACTGGTGGTCACCAAAATGCTGCACTGTACTACTATATACTGCTCACAACAATGCAGCACAGATATGGATACTTGAAGTGACACAGACCTCCAAAATACAGCAATGTCCTACTGTACTGCACTACTATATATACTGGTGGTCAACAAAATGCTGCACTGTACTACTATAAACTGCTCACAACAATGCAGCACAGGTATGGATACTTGAAGTGACATGGAGCTGCAAGATACAGCAATAGCCTACTGTACTAACATAGTATCTGAGGTTGAAAAAAGACAATTGTCCATCGAGTTCAACCTATTTGTGGTGTCCTATGCATGATGATTTGACTAAAATTTCTGACTGATGCTGCTGTCAGCCATTGCATTTTATCCCTATTTATAGTAACTATAATGCATGACTATGCACCATACCCCTGGATATCCTTATCCAATAGGAATTTATCTAACCCATTCTTAAAGGTGTTGACAGATTCCGCCATTACAACTCCCTCGGGCAGGGAATTCCAAACACGTATTGTCCTTACCGTGAAAAAGCCTTTACTGTACTACTATATATACTGGTGGTCACCAAAATGCTGCACTGTACTACTATATACTGCTCACAACAATGCAGCACAGATATGGATACTTGAAGTGGCACGGAGCTGCAATATACAGCAATGGCCTACTTACTGTACATCTATATACTGGTGGTCACCAAAATGCTGCACTGTACTACTATATACTGCTCACAACAATGCAGCACAGATATGGATACTTCAAGTGACACAGAGCTGTAAGATACAGCTATGGCCTACTGTACTGTACTACTATATATACTGGTGGTCACCAAAATGCTGCACTGTACTACTATATACTGCTCATAACAATGCAGCACAGATATGGATACTTGAAGTGACACAGATCTGCAAGATACAGCAAAGGCCTACTGTACTGTACTACTATATATACTGGTGGTCACCAAAATGCTGCACTGTACTACTATATACTGCTCACAACAATGCATCACAGATATGGATACTTGAAGTGACACAGAGCTGCAAGATACAGCAGTGGCCTACTGTACTGTACTACTATATACTGGTGTTCACCAAAATGCTGCACTGTACTACTATATACTGCTCACAACAATGCAGCACAGATATGGATACTTGAAGTGACAAAGAGCTGCAAGATACAGCAATGGCCTACTGTACTGTACTACTATATACTCTGGTGGTCACCAAAATGCTGCACTGTACTACTATATACTGCTCACAACAATGCAGCACAGGTATGGATACTTGAAGTGACACGGAGCTGCAAGATACAGCAATGGCCTACTGTACGGTACTACTATATACTGGTGGTCACCAAAATGCTGCACTGTACTAATATATTGTATATACTGGTCTCACAACAATGCAGCAGATATTGAGCACTTATCAGGATACTGTCTAGAACTAAGTCTGACACGGAGCTGCAAGATACAGCAATGGCCTACTGTACTGTACTACTATAATATACTGGTGGTCACCACAATGCAGCACACTGAGCACAGATATTGAGCTTTTGAGGCAGAGAACGTATCCACGTACTCTCCGCTCAATCTCCAATGCACGAGTGAAAATAGCGGCGACGCGCGACTCTTTATATGGTATCTCAAATCTTGCGAGAATCCGACAGCGGGATGATGACGTTCGGCCTCGTTCGGGTTAACCGAGCAAGGCGGAAAGATCCGAGGCTGCCTCGGACCCGTGTAAAACACATGAAGTTCGGGGGGGTTCGGATCTCGACGAACCGAACCCGCTCATCTCTAATATGAAGTGGCTAGTTATAATGTGTCAGCTAAAATCAATAGCAGTGTTATACCTGTGTTAAACCGAAAGAAAACAGAAGGCAAACAAACCAACAAGATAACAGAAGGACTGCATTACAAACACTAAACTGAGGATCAATATGTGGCCTCTCCTCACCTCTACCATGAGAACACCAGGACCAGGCTTACCACCTCTCTGGCTGAGAACATCAAGTCTGCCCCTGGGCCTAACCCTCAAGATGAGCAGGGAGCTGTGGGGGGGGGGGGGAGCAACAGGACCAGGCTCAGCAGGGACATCGCCATTGCTCCTGAGTGTGCTCCACACATTCTCATACCCACATGTACTATGATCTTATCAAAATAATGTTATCCCAATTTTCCTTCTGCCACTGGTTACCTGCAAGTATTCCCCCCCCCCCCCCCCTCCGTTGTTGTGGTTTTTTTTTTCTCTCTTCCACCCCACAGTGTGCTTTTCCTGTAATGTTTACCTCCACTGATTGCACACCCCGCCATTGCGCCCTACATACAGGGTACATCATAATACTACACAAGTGTCAGTTTTCCCATATATGCACTGGGCCCTTGTATGCCTCACTTCCCACAGTGTAACCTTCGAAGTGCACCCATCATGGCTGCCCCATATGGTACACTTGTGGATGGGATAAAAAATACATGGACCTGGTGGTTTTGTTGGAACCCTAATCTGAACTTCAGGACTCTGAAATCACCCCCATTTTGTGTCATCTCTTCTAGGGGTAGACTATTCTACTCTGGGTAATCCTACGCTGTTTGCCCAAGATGGCTGTCGCATCTGGTTCCTTGTGAGGGTGGAATACACAACCCTTGGAAGTTATTACCCAAAATCCCTACACCAATCATGCATTATGCTTTCTGTGTGTTTAAGGTTTTCTTTTATGACTGTTGCTTATCTATTGCTGTATCACTTGTATTATGAGCATTGTTTTTGATACAAACAACAAAAAAAAGGTTTGTTGGTGCTGGGCAGGTCTGTGCAGGTATGCACCCTTTGATTGAGATAATACACTATTATATCTTAGTCTATATAATTGTTTTTTAAACTGTTTTTTTATTTGTGTTTTGTAATAAACTGTTTTTAAATTAGGTTGCACCTGTGGTATTGAGCGCTTATCTGGTATTTACTAATATTCGTTGCATTGTTTTTGATGTCTGTAAAGTGCCTTGAGTTCTGTTGGAGAAAGAGCGCTATATAAATAAAATTATTATTATTATAATTATTATTCTCCAGCGGTCCGCAGCTCCTTACTGCGGCTCCAGGCAGGTTGGGTCTACAGCACTGATGCTCTTCCTCTCCCTGCAGTCTCTTTCCTCTGGCCGGCTCCACTCAGCATAGCCTCTGGTCCCGTCCCGCCAGGCAGTAGCGTAGATGGATCCCCTTCTTACAGGGGTCCTCGCCGGGGCTCTGATCCTCCCAGCACTGCTAACTCTGTTTCAGGTATGCTGCTGGCAGCAGTCACTGGTTCGCCTCTCAGCTCTTCTCTGCACAGATTGCCCTTGCGCATTGGCAGACATCACCATTCCCCATGCGGCTGGGCAGCTTGGTTCTCCAGCGGGCACACCCAGACTTCTGGCTCCCGGTAAGTGGCTCCACACTGCAGCAGCTGGGACATCATTGCTTTCCCGTGGGGCGCTACATAGCTGGACTCTCAGGTAGGCTAAGTCCCATTCCTCCCCGGCTCTATTTCCCACGCTGGGGTCCTCCTTCTAAGGGTCCTGGTGCTCCACCACCTCCCCTCTCCTCCACGATGATTGGCTCCCCGGGCCCCAGCAACAGCCCTCCCCCTGGCCATTCTGCCCTGCGACCCAGGGGACCCAATGAACTACTGGGGCTTTTCCCAGGCCAGGGCTGTTGCTGGCCAGAGAAGGACACACCACAAATCAGTGGCGCCAAACTATCCCTGCCAGAGCTGACAGGGTCAGATAAAGGTCAATAAGAGCCCCACCACAGGGCTCTATAGGGGCAGTACTGCAATTGTCTATATAAAAAAAAGAAGGAAGTCCCCAACTTTGTAATAACTCCAGGGTATTACATTTATATATATACATATATATATATATATATATATATATATATATACACTGCTCAAAAAGATAAAGGGAACACTTAAACAACACAATGTAACTCCAAGTCAATCACACTTCTGTGAAATCAAACTGTCCACTTAGGAAGCAACACTGATTGACAATCAATTTCACTTGCTGTTGTGCAAATGGAATAGACAACAGGTGGAAATTATAGGCAATTAGCAAGACACCCCCAATAAAAGAGTTGTTCTGCAGGTGGTGACACAGACCACTTCTCAGCTCCTATGCTTTCTGGCTGATGTTTTGCTCACTTTTGAAAGCTGGCAGTGCTTTCACTCTAGTGGTAGCATGAGACGGAGTCTACAACCCACACAAGTGGCTCAGGTAGTGCAGCTCATCCAGGATGGCACATCAATGCGAGCTGTGGCAAGAAGGTTTGCTGTGTCTGTCAGCGTAGTGTCAAGAGCATGGAGGCGCTACCAGGAGACAGGCCATTACATCAGGAGACGTGGAGGAGGCCGTAGGAGGGCAACAACCCAGCAGCAGGACCGCTACCTCCAGGAGGAGCACTGCCAGAGCCCTGCAAAATGACCTCCAGCAAGCCACAAATGTGCATGTGTCTACTCAAACGATCAGAAAAAGACTCCATGAGGGTGGTATGAGGGCCTGACGTCCACAGGTGGGGGTTGTGCTTACAGCCCAACACTGTGCAGGATGTTTGGCAATTACCAGAGAACACCAAGATTGGAAAATTCGCCACTGGCGCCCTGTGCTCTTCACAAATGAAAGCAGGTTCTCACTGAGCACATGTGACAGACGTGACAGAGTCTGGACACGCCAAGGAGAACGTTCTGCTGCCTGCAACATCCTCCAGCATGACCGGTTTGGCAGTGGGTCAGTAATGGTGTGGGGTGGCATTTCCTTGGGGGGCCGCACAGCCCTCCATGTGCTCGCCAGAGGTAGCCTGACTGCCATTAGGTACCGAGATGAGATCCTCAGACCCCTTGTGAGACCATATGCTGGTGCGGTTGGCCCTGGATTCCTCCTAATGCAAGACAATGCTAGTCCTCATGTGGCTGGAGTGTGTCAGCAGTTCCCTCAAGACGAAGGCATTGATGCTATGGACTGGCCCGCCCATTCCCAGACCTGAATCCAATTGAGCACATCTGGGACATCATGTCTCGCTCCATCCACCAACGCCACATTGCACCACAGACTGTCCAGGAGTTGGCGGATGCTTTAGTCCAGGTCTGGGAGATCCCTGAGGAGACCATCCGCCACTTCATCAGGCGTATGCCCAGGCGTTGTAGGGAGGTCATACAGGCACATGGAGGCCACACACACTACTGAGCCTCATTTTGACTTGTTTTAAGGACATTACATCGAAGTTGGATCTTATCTTGGATCTTATCTTAGACCTTATCTTAGAATGAGGTAGGTATGGGTGACCCATACCTACCTCATTCTAAGATAAGGAAAAATTCTATTTTATAACCCTTTTAGTGCGTATATTCATTTAAGTGCTTTTAGTTCAGTTGTGTATATATTGTTGTCCCCATTTTTTATGTGTCTCTTTTATATTCATTTAATAAATACTTTTTAATATTTTACCTGGCAAACTTATTTTATTGACAACTTGGTCGCTATATATCCCTCATCCTCTCCTTTTTTTACATTAATTTTCAGGGAATTACCACCCCTGTATTTATTTGAGGTACACAGCTGGCGCCCCAATAACAGTATAGGGGATTGTTTTATAAGCCAGCTATTATACAACATATTTGTTTTTTATCACGTGTGGCGCAGTATCAATCCTTGTTTTATATATATATATATATATATATATATATATATATATATAAATATATATAACTGTGAATAAACCCTATTGTGAATATGTGGAATGTGCATAATGGCTAGGCTTTGAATATGTGGGTTTTAATTGCATCATACAAAGTATAACTACAAAGCAATGACAGCTGTTTACTACAGGAAAAAGCAGAATCTGCAACTGTTTCTATCGCATGATGGGGGCTGCCCAGCCTGTCTGCTAAGGCAGGTGCAGAGCGGCCATGTTTTTAATCGAAGGGGCTGTGGAGCGGCCCCCGAAAACGGCCCAGCCATGTCTGCGTTGGGCAGACCACTATCCCGCAATGGTCCCCCACCCGACGCCCACTGCTGTCACTCAAAGTGCGATTGCATCCCTCCGGGATGCGATTGTACTTTGATAGAGCAAAGGATTTATCACAAGGCAACCAAAACTGCTGCTTAGGGCCCTGTTGGTCTCCTGGGACCCTGCTGATCCCAGGGGGCCCACCGACAAGGCTGTATAAAGGCCATGAGCTTCACTGAAATTGTCTGAGAGCTGGGCTGGCTAAATGCTCCCATCAGGCTGTTAGTGATTAGACAGCTGTTGGGCGCCGGCTTCAGCACATGCCTGTGTCTTCAGTCCTGCAGTACGTGTGACCAGTCATGACACACGTGTGTATGACTTCAGATGCTTAGAGAGATGAGCCGGGATGTGCACAGAAAAAAACATGAGGTCTTCCAGGTTACTTTTTACAGTATTTTAACATTTTATATAACATCCACCTACTTAAAATTTCAATCAGGTGGGAGTGGGGGATGGGGTAGGGGTGTACAGTGTTATTTTAAGTACAGTTTATAACATCCGCCTGCTACAAACATGGCTGGGGGTAGGGGGGGTGCGGGTGCATAACAGAGCTATAATACTCTTATTTTAAGAATGGATGAGCAGGTTCGGTTCTCTGAGAACCGAACCCTACCAGACTTCACGCTCTGAGCCCGTTTCCGAGTCAGGCTTGGGTTTTCCCGCCTGACTCGGAAACCTGAATGAGGCAAAACGTCATCATCCCGCTGTCGGATTCTCACGGGATTTGGATTCCATATAAGGAGACGTGCGTCGCGGCCATTTTCACTCCAGTCTCGGAGAGTGTAGTGAGAGGACGTGTCTCCATCCTCAGTGTCTGTGTCGGGGAGGGAAAGTGGGGTGGCGAGTCTAGTGCTGTCTTGTGCTGCTCAGTCCAGTCCAGTGTAGTCAGTGTCTTATGCTGCATCAGTCCAGCCAGTCACAGTGTTGGTGTCCTCGGCTGCTATATGTCCCCAGTGCTGCTGGCTGCTGTATAAGTTCCTTGAATTTTTGCTGTGTTGTCTTGCATCAGACCAGGGGTAATGTCTTGTGCAGCATTAGTCCAGTGACCAGTCACAATGGTGGTGTCCTCTGCTGCCATATATCCAGTGTAGCTGTATAAGTCCCTTTTAGTGGCGCTGTGTTGTCCTGCATTAGACCAGGGGAAGTGTCTTGTGCAGCATCAGTCCAATGACCAGTCACAGTGGTGGTGTCCTCTGCTGACATATATCCATATTGCCGTATAATTACTGTGATACTGGCGTATAATTTCTGTGATATTGCCATATAATTCCTGTGTACTGGCATATAATTCCTGTGACATTGCTGTATAATTCTTTTTATACTGGCGTATAATTCCTGTGATATTGCCATATAATTCTCGGAATACTGGCGTATAATTCCTGTGACATTGCCGTATAATTCTCGGAATACTGGCGTATAATTCCTGTGATACTGCCATATAATTCTGTGATACTTGCGTATAATTCCTGTGACATTGCTATATAATTCCTGTGACATTGCCATATAATTCTCCGAATATTGGTGTACAATTCCCGTGATACTGGTGTATAATTCCTGTGATATTGCCGTATAATTCCTGTGATATTGCCATATAATTCTCGGAATACTGTCTTATAATTCCTGTGATAATGGTGTATAATTCCTGTGATATTGCCATATAATTCTCGGAATACTGGTGTATAATTCCCGTGATACTGGTGTATAATTCCTGTGATACTGCCGCATAGTTCCTGTGATATTGCCATATAATTCTTGGAATACTGGTGTATAATTCCTGTGATACTGCCATATAATTCCCGTGATACTGGTGTATAATTCCTTTGACATTGCCGTATAATTCCTGTGATATTGCCATATAATTCTCGGAATACTGGCGTATAATTCCTGTGATATTGGGGTATAATTCCTGTGATATTGCCGTATAATTCCCGTAATACTGCCATATAATTCCAGTTATCCTGCCGTATATTTCCATATAAATCCACTTAATTCCGTATAAATCCAGTCCAGTGGTGCTGCCATATAAATTCAGTGGTGCTGTCCTGTGCTGTATATTATTTACTCCAAATAAAGGGGTTATTAATATTTAATCCAAATCATTTTTACAGGGTTTTCTCTGTGAGGTGTAGGGGTACGCTCGCTTGTGCCGCATATGGGGGGTCATTCCGAGTTGTTCGCTCGGTAAATTTCTTCGCATCGCAGCGATTTTCCGCTTAGTGCGCATGCGCAATGTCCGCACTGCGACTGTGCCAAGTAAATTTGCTATGCAGTTAGGAATTTAACTCACGTTTTTTTCTTCGTTCTGGTGTTCGTAATGTGATTGACAGGAAGTGGGTGTTTCTGGGCGGAAACTGGCCGTTTTATGGGTGTGTGTGAAAAAACACTAATGTTTCTGGGAAAAACGCGGGAGTGGCTGGAGAAACGGAGGAGTGTCTGGGCGAACGCTGGGTGTGTTTGTGACGTCAAACCAGGAACGACAAGCACTGAACTGATCGCACTGGCAGAGTAAGTCTCGAGTTACTCAGAAACTGCACAGAGATGTCTTATCGCAATATTGCGAATCTTTCGTTCGCAATTTTAAGAAGCTAAGATTCACTCCCAGTAGGCGGCGGCTTAGCGTGTGCAAAGCTGCTAAAAGCAGCTTGCGAGCGAACAACTCAGAATGACCCCCATTGTGTTATATAACTCCAGAAAAATAACGGAGAACAAACATTTGGAGGATAAAATAGAGAAAGATCAAGAACCACTTCCTCCTAGTGCTGAAGCTTCGGTCACTAGCCATGACATAGACAATGAAATGCCATCAATGTCGTCTGCCAAGGCAGATGCACATTGTGATAGTAGAGGGCATGTAAAATGCAAAAAGCCAAAGTTCAGTAAAAAGACCAAAAAAAGAAATTTAAATGGTCTGAGGAGAAACATAAACTTGCCAATATACCATTAACGACACGGAGTGGCAAGGAACGGCTGAGGCCTTGGCCTATGTTCAAGACTAGTGGTTCAGCTTCACATGACGATGGAAGCCCTCAAAACTGAGGCCTTGACACTTATGTTGGTGTTAGACGTGCGTCCGGTATCCGCCATTAGTGCAGTGGGATTTAGACAATTGATGGAGGTATTGTGTCCCCGGTACCAAATCCCATCTAGAGTCCATTTCACTAGGCAGGCAATACCGAGATTTTATCATTTAATTCCAGTGATTTGGACGTATAATTATTAATTACAGTGATTTTGCCAATTATTCCAGTGATTTGAATGTATAATTATTAATTACAATGATTTTGCCAATTAATTCCAGTGATTTGGACGTATAATTATTAATTACAGTGATTTTGCCAATTGATTCCAGTGATTTGGACGTATAATTATTAATTACAGTGATTTTTCCAATTAATTCCGGTGATTTGGACGTATAATTCCAGTGATTTGGATGTATAATTCCAGTGATTTGGACGTATAATTCCAGTTGGAATTGTTTGTGTCGCTTGGCTTAATCATACAGCTACCTCATTGCATCTCTTCGACATCTTTGCATGAGGTGTTGTTTGGGGCCTAGTTTTTGAAAAGTGCCATCCTGTCTGACACAGCCGTATGAGTCCAGGGGTACTGCTGTATTAGTCCTGGGGTACTGATGTATAAGTCCACCAATTGCAGAATTTAAAAAAAATTACAGGGGGCGTGCTGGAGATACTGTCAGTGGACCGAACAATTGCGACCCACTCTCGACATTCAACCACTGCGTGACACTACTAGATGGGCCAGGTGGTTGTGTCGCTTAGCTTAGTCATACAGCAACCTCTGTGCACCTTTTTTCTTCTTTGCATTATGTGATGTTTGGGGCCTTTTTTTTATATCTGCCCTCCAGTCTGCCACTGCAGTGCCACTCCTAGATGGGCCAATTGTTTGTGTCGCTTAGCTTAGTATTACAGCTACCTCATTGCACCTCTTCTGCATCTTTGCATAAGGTGCTGTTTGGGGCCTAGTTTTTGAAAAGTGCCATCCTGTCTGACACTGCAGTGCCACTCCCAGATGGGCCAGGTGTTTGTGCCGCACACTTGTATCGCTTGGCTTAGTCATACGGCAGCCTTTGTACACCTCTTTTTCTTCTATGCATCATGTGCTGGTTAGGGGACTAGTTTTTGAATAGTGCCATCTTGTCTGCAACTGCAGTGCCACTCCTAGATGGGCCAGATGTTTGTGCCACACACTTGTTTCGCTTAGCTTGGGCATACAGCCACCTCTGTGCAACTTTTAGGCCTAAAAAAAATATTGTGAGGTTTGAGGTGTTCAGAATAGACTGGAACTGAGTGGAAATGAATGTTATTGAGGTTAATAATACCGTAGGAGCAAAATTACCCCCAAATTCTGTAATTTTAGCTGTTTTTGTTTAATTCAAAAATCATCCAGATCCAAAACAAAAACAAAAACACGAAAGGGTGGTTTTGGCAAAACCAAGCCAAAACCAAAACATGAAAGTGGAATTAGAACCAAAACCAAAACACGAAAAGTGCCAGCCGCACATCTCTAATAAGTACTCCCGTCTATGGGAGATGCCTGCTACAATCAGTGGGGCACGGATATATAGTCAATACAGTCACACTGGCTGAGGGGTGAAGTATGGTATGGGTGCCTGCATTATATATCAGTGCCCCCCCCCCGCACACACACACACACACACACACACACTGGTTGTAGCACGTCGCTCATCCTCTATTAGCAGGTCCCTTATCTCTTATAATATCCATTGTTGCACCCCGTCAGTCAGTGACTGTATTGACTATACTGTATATCAGTACTTTTAGTGTGACTCCATTATATGAGGCCTGACAATTAGGATAGCGAACTCTGTACTGTGCAGTAGCGGATTTACCACTAGGCAACTAAAGCCCAGTGGGTCCCTTGGGGCTCGCTGACAAATCATGGAGTCGGGAGGGCATTTCTGATTTCAGTCAAAAATGTCCCAGCACTTGGCTGGCTGAATACTCCCGCAGGCTGTCATTGACTAGATAGCTGACAGGTGTGATTTTAACGGCAGCACGGATGGTGTAATGGTTAGCATTACTGCCTAACAGCACTGAGGTCATGGGTTCAATTCCCACCATGGCCCTAACTGTGTGGAGTTTGTATATTCTCCACGTACTTGCATGAGTACTCTGGTTTAATCCCACAATCAAAAAACATACTGCAAGGTTGATTGGTTGCCAACAAAATTAACCCTAGCATGAATGTGTACATGTGATAGGGAATATACTGTAGAACAAACCGCACGGACAAATGATGATGTACACGACGTAGGTGGTAGAACAGGTTAAGACAAACCTGATGTCATACTTCTTCTGACAGTGAGGGTGTTGGAAAGCTTTACAATTAAACATCAGCTGACAGGTATGACATCAGGTTTGTCTTAACCTGTTCTACCACCTACGTCGTGTACATCATCATTTGTCCGTGCGGTTTGTTCTATGTTGGGCAAACCATTCTGAAATTTTCGGAACGGATGGCTGCACACAGATCGGCAATCAAGTTGACCCTTGAGGGGAAACTGGTTGACCAACCTGTGGCTAAACATTTTAAAAAGGCAGGCCACTCTTTAGATTCTTTGCCGTTACTTTATGATTGACCATGTCCCCATGACACTTAGGGGTGGCGATAGGGCCAAAACATTATTAATCAAAGAAGCTCGGTGGATCACCAGGTTGGGTACTACCTCCCCTGGTGGTCTCAATGAGAAGATTAATTGGAATACACTTGTGTAAATTATACTTAACCCTGTATGTTCTGTATTTTTTCCTTAATATAGGCTAATTTAACTATGGGTATGTTAGGTCTAATGTTTTTGTTTTGCCATATTTGGGATGGTTTTATGTTTATGCTTTACTTCTCCAGGTAATGCCTTTGGTGCACTATACTTGTTTTGTTTTGGTTTATGGTATGTTTTGTTTATGTGTTTTTTTAAATCAGTGTGCCGTTCATTCTCTTTCCCCCCCGGCAGATCCCTCCCTCATCCAGTAATGTATGCCCGTCAGTGATGGTCCGCAGCGCTGGTCATAGCTGGAACGCATGCGGCTGTTCCCTTGGCAACCGCTGAGCTGGCGCCCAGATATGACGTGGCGTTTGCAGCCTGAGGAAATGGGACGCGGTGGCGGAAGTGCTTGGACGGTGACACCGGTGGTATGGGTCTCTACTTAAGTGGGTAAGTGTGCTCACTTTTATTGTGGCGTTTATTCTGAGGACGGGGCTTGCTGCTCCGAAACGTTAATTCTTTTAAATACACCTTTATACTCTCAAACAATCTCCGAGTGCTGTTATTGCTGGAGCTTTATCTTTGATGAGGACATGCACCGGAGGAAGCTGATGCTACGTATGTGAGTGCCGGTATACACTGGATGGATATATATATATATATATATATATATACATACATACAAACACACACAGTATAAAGACATATCAGTGCATCATGGAAGAATAAGATGTGTTTTCATATGTGTGGTTTCCCCTTTGACCAATAATAACTTGAAAAATTGAAATATTGACCCCTTGAGGCAAGAACTATTGTAACCTGCAGAGCAGATCAAAAGATAATTTGAGGCAAGCATTCCAGATTCCTCCGACTGGCTCAGTCTAGTTTCCTCTGCATGTGGTGCTTGAGTGGGAGAAGAAACACAATAATATTTACACAATACATGTGATGGAACATCAGTGTTTATGGAGAGCTTTGTTGATTTGCAGTTGATATAAATCTGGGTTTAAAAAAATTCCCATTAATTTTTTCATTGTTTGCCACATTCACATGTGTTAATCCCTGCTCATCTGCTGTGCATATATAGCAGTAGATTTTAATCCCTGCTTTCATATCTCGATGATAGTTGAGGAGACAATTATGGCACAAATTCCATATTGATTGATCCCCCCGTTATTACACAGCAATTGGAAATACTGTGAGTTAAATGCATAAGTACCTAGCACACATATGTAGCAGGAAGTCCCTGTGTAACATCATTTGACATAATGGATATTTTCTTGACGAGTAACAAGACCTAAACCCAACAACTGGGCCCTCTACGCAGTACAATGCTAATATATATTTCCATGACAGTTGGGTCTATAATATTAACATTAGATCCAATTTGCTTTGAACAGCATAGGACATTATGGTGACTACTTAAGGTCTTCCCATATTAGAAAGAAAAGTCATTGTAGGCAATTTTTACCTATGTGCCTAGCTAAATACATAACTAGAGTCCACCAAGTCCATGAAACAAAGCAGCGTTCCCTTTAGTTTAGCAATAGGAATGCCTGGAAGGCTCATGTGGGCAGTAAAAGTAATGTATGTTCTGAGTTGAGCCAGAACATTGTTGGATTCCATCCGGCTACCTTTGTGTGACATCATCACTCACATATTCATGATGACATGTAACCAGCTGGAAATCAGAGCAGAGGTCAAGATGTTAGTCACAGTTTGCCCCGAGACTTGTTCGCTTAGAGCCTTGATGTAAGGAACTTAATAAGTTACTATATACATATTGTTTTAACATTAACTATGTTTTTGTAAAGAGATTCTCCATGGGCAATGTTTGCATTGATTGTAAATGGGTGGTGAGCTGCCAGTGTATGATACAATATTTCAATTTCCTGTCTTCTCAGAGGTATTTTAAAGGTTGCGTCCAGTTCACCCTCACAGTATGTTGTCTGAGTGCTACAAAGCCCACGTGAAGCCAGAGTACTAATTAACAAAGCACATTCTTAGTCACAGTAAATAAAGTAAATATTTTTAGACCTCAATTCAAATGCTCTATTTCCATTCATACCCAGCAGTTGGAAAAGAACAAAGGCGCTGTGAAATAAATGGCTTTCTATGACAACCTTTACTGCATGCCTAACTCCCCACTGTTTTATTATTTCAGCAAATGAAAATGTCACAATTAGAGACATCATGCCCACACACACTTAATTTCATTGTATTTGTTTATATTAATAACTTGCTAAAAATTAAATTTGTCCAGGTGGGGGCAAAAACCACTAAGACTAGGAGGAAGGTGCAGGAGTGCAAAGCAAATTTCCAGTGTGCACTGCACACCCTGCACCCATTTTGCATACGCCACTGGATGGTGATTGTGGAGAAGTACAGTACACTGAACTCATTTTCATGTTTGTGGAACCAGTTTGAAAAGATGTGTGCTTTGTAACATAAAGTTGGGGCAGCACAGATGATGTAATGGTTAGCATTGCTACCTCACAGCACTGAGGTCTTGGGCTTGATTCCCACCATGGCCATAACTATGTGGAGTTTGTATATTCTCCCCATACATGCGTAAGTTTCTTCTGAGTACTCCGATTTCCTCCCATACTCCAAAAATATACAGGTAGGCTTACTGGATCCCAACAAAAAAATAACCCTTGTGTGTGTGCATGTATTCTTGCATATAGGACCTCATTCAGGTACAGGAGCAGATTCTGCTAGCTAGCAGAATCTGCTGCTGCTTCCTATTGCATGCTGGGGGTGGCCCAGCACAGGGCAAGACCGCACAGCGTGCTAATCGGCAGCCAGTGAGTCTAAAATTAGGGTTGACCCCCTGCATACTCAGCTAGGCTGCGTATGCAGTCGGACTGCCACCATTTTTCTGGTCACAGCAACCTAACATGTCTCCAGACCACTCCCCCAAAACGGCCCGGTGGTCGTCGCTGTAAATCAAAGTGCGATCGCATTCTTCTGGGATGCGATTGCACTGTGAGAGTATGCGCACGCACGTTGTGGCTGCTGCACATGCACAATACTTTGAAAATCACCCATTTGCTATTTTTGGAGCATTGCGATCTAACCTGAATGAGGGCCATAGATTGTAATCTCTACCCTACACTCTGCATGTCGCAGAAGATATACAGACTTGTCAGGCCAGGTGACTTTTTTCTACTCTCTCTCCAGCTGCTCAGTGAAGCATCAGTTTTCCTGTTCGTAGATGACATGAGTGGATCCCGGTGTGCTCTTCTGATGCTCTAAATCATTCACCTTAAAAAAATTATATGGTCTGTGTATTCAGAGATGCTCTTCTGTGTATCAAAGTAATAATTTATGGTTCTTTGACTAAATAGGTATTTAATAGAGATGTGTTCTGGACCATGTTTGCTGTATTTTGATTTGGCTCTGATTCATCGTCCGGATTTGGATTTGCCAGACAGCCATGACTGGATTTGGATTTGCATGTTTTTTCTTCAAAAAATGACAAAAAAAAGCTAAAGTCACATAATTTTTTTTTGTGTTCCTAGAGTATTATTAACCTCAATCACATGAATTTCCAGTCATTTCCACTCAATTTTGACCACCTCACAGCTCACAATATTGTTCACCAAAATAAGCCAAAGACTGGATGACTAAACTGCAGTATACAGTGCGGGTCACATACAGGGGGTCATTCCGACTTGATCGCTAGCTGAATTTGTTCGCAGCACAGCGATCAGGCTAAAAATCGGCAGTTCAGCGCATGCGTATGCGGCGCAATGCGCACGCGTGATGTACGGGCACAGCGAACTATGTAGTTTTGCACAGGGTCTAGCGATGCATTTCAGTCGCACTGCTTGCCGCAGAGTGATTGACATGAAGTGGGCGTTTCTGGGTGGCAACTGGTCATTTTCAGGGAGTGTGCAGTAAAACGCAGGCTTGGCTGGGCGAATGCTGGGCGGGTTTGTGACGTCAAATCCGGAACTGAATAGTCTGAAGTGATCGCAAGCGTTGAGTAGGTTTTGAGCTACTCTGAAACTACACATACATTTTTTGTAGCCGCTCTGTGATACAACCGTTCGCACTTCTGCTAAGCTAAAATACACTCCCAGTGGACGTCGGCATAGCATTTGCATAGCTGCTAAAACTAGCTAGCGAGCGATCAACTCGGAATGACCCCAACAGTGCAGGATAAAGTGTGTGTGGGATACAGTGAGGGATACAATGTGGGTTGCATACAGTGTGGGTCAGAAACCATGCAGGTTGGATACAGTGCGGGATGCATTGCGGGCAGTGGCGTAACTAGAAACTTTTCTCCCCCAAGCCAAAAAATCCTTCGGCGCCCCCCCCCCATACCCCCCATAATTGGCACTAGTAAAGGGACAAGTATGCGCGCACCGCCAAAAGGGTGTGTGGCTCTGTTGAAATGGGCGTGGCTTCGCATAAAGGGGCGTGGCATTGCAGGAAAAGACTACCTTATACCCCAGTTTTGCAACCTGCACGCCCAGACGTTGGCCACCACAGGAAAGAAAAATAATCCTGATTCATGCCCCTTACATTATTTGTCATTTTTCCTCCTTATAGTAATGCCCAGTATACATTATGCCACATACTGCAATGGCCTTAGCCATTATGCCACACACAATAATGCACATGACACAATATGCACACACTGTAATGCCCCCGACACATTATGCCACACACCGTAATGCCTGTGACACATTATGACAGGAATCGCAATGCCCGTTATACATTATGCTACACACTGCAATTTCCCTGATACATTATAGCACATACAATGTCTGTGACACAGTATGACACACACCACAATGATCCTGAGACATTATACCACATACCACAATGCCCGTGATATAGTATGCCACACACCGTAATGCCTGACACATTATGACACACACCGCAATGTCCGTGATACATTATGCCACACACCGTAATGCCCATTACACATTAAGTTCTACAGTAAGGCTTCTAATTACTTTTAAATTACCTGCTCGTTGCCAGGGGTTTCATGCTCTTGGTTCCATGCACGGTGCCAGGGGTTTTCATGCTCAGGGTGTCATGCTCGTTGCCAGGGGTTTCATGCACTGGGTGTCATGCTCGTTGCCAGGGGTTTCATGCACTGGGTGTCATGCTTGTTGCCAGGGGTTTCATGCACTGGGTGTCATGCTCGTTGCTAGGGGGTAGTGCTTGTTGCTAGGGCCATGCTCCCAGTGCCACATATGCCCCCAGTGCCAGATATTCCCCCACAGTGCTAGGTATATGCCCCCAGTGCCAGATATTCCCCCACAGTGCCAGGTACATGCCCCCAGGGCCACATATACCCCCCCCAGTGCCACATATGCCCCATCAGTGCCTGCTCCCCCCAGTGCCAAATATTCCCCCACAGTGCCACATATGCCCCCTCAGTGCCTGCTCCCCCCAGTGCCAGATATTCCCCCACAGTGCCAGGTATATGCCCCCAGTGCCAGATATTCCTCCACAGTGCCACATATGCCCCCTCAGTGCCTGCTCCCCCAGTGCCAAATATTCCCCCACAGTGCCAGATCTTCCCCCACAGTGCCAGGTATATGCCCCCAGTGCCAGATCTTCCCCCACAGTGCCAGGTATATGCCCCCAGTGCCAGATCTTCCCCCACAGTGCCAGGTATATGCCCCCAGTGCCAGGTATATGCCCCCAGTGCCAGATCTTCCCCCACAGTGCCAGGTATATGCCCCCAGTGCCAGATCTTCCCCCACAGTGCCAGGTATATGCCCCCAGTGCCAGATCTTCCCCCACAGTGCCAGGTATATGCCCCCAGTGCCAGATCTTCCCCCACAGTGCCAGGTATATGCCCCCAGTGCCAGGTATATGCCCCCAGTGCCAGATCTTCCCCCACAGTGCCAGGTATATGCCCCCAGTGCCAGATCTTCCCCCACAGTGCCAGGTATATGCCCCCAGTGCCAGATATTCCCCCACAGTGCCTGCAACCCCCCCCCACCCGCCGCTCCTTTGTGTTGGAGGGACACGGAGCGCATAACGCGCCTCTCCTGTGTCCCTCCTGGCTCTCCTGCCGGTCTAATAAAGGAAGTGCCGGTTCGTGAGCCAATCAGAGCTCACGAACGGCACTTCCTTTATTAGACAGGCCGGGGGAGAGCCAGGGAGGGACACAGGAGAGGCGCGCGATGTGCGCTCCGTGTCCCTCCTTACAGCAGCGGAGGGAAGGGGACCACAGATTGACATGCGGACGCTCGTCCGCATGTCAATCTGTGCAAAGTCAGTGGCGCCCCCGCAGCCCCTCGCCCCCAAGCCACCGCGAGGACTGCGGGGGCAGTAGTTACGCCACTGATTGCGGGTTGGATACAGTGCACATTGAATACTTTGCGGGATATACTGTAGTGTGGTTTGGATACAGTGCAGGATACATTGCTTGTTGGATACAGTGCGGGTTGGATACAGTTTGTGTCAGATACAGTGTGGGTTGGATACAGTGCGGGTCAGATGCAGCTCAGGATACATTGCTGGTTGGATACAGTGCAAGTTAGATACAGTGTGGGATACTCTGCAGGATATAGTACAGGGTGGATGCAATACACCAATAGTGCACTAACAGCGCAGGATTGCCAGTGTTGTCTGTATTGCTGGTCATTTCATCAGTGTCGGTGGTGTGCTTAGTGTGGGGGTGCTGACTACTGGGGTGCTGGTGTTGTCGGCAGCCCGGGAAATGCTGGTGGTGTCCTTAGTGCGGGCATGCCAGTGGTGTCAGCAGTGCAGGAGTGCCGGCAGTGTCCTCATTGCTGGGGTGCTAGTGGCGTGCGGTGAGGTCAGTGGTTGGTGAGGCACTGCAGGCATAATGTTCTCTGAGTCCCGCTGATGACCCCTACCGCCGTCAGGCTAATACCCGCTACCATCACCAAGCCGATGCCAGTTACCGCCGACGTCCCTGATGCGTCAGCTTGGGTAGGTGAGGGATCAGACAGGCAGACAGGGGATGTGAGAGGATGGTGGAAAAAGACAGACAGGCAGGCAGACAGACAGAGGATGTGAGAGGATGGTGGAGAGGAAAGAGACAGACAGACAGACAGACAGAGGATATGAGAGAATGGTGGAAAGAGACACACTGAGGAAAGAGACAGACAGGCAGACAGACAGAGGATGTTAGAGGATGGTGAAAGAGACACACAGAGGATAGAGACAGACATGCAGACAGACAGAGGATGTGAGAGGGTGGAGGAAAGAGGCACACAGAGGAAAGAGACAGACATGCAGGCAGAAGATGTGAGAGGATGGTGGAAAGAGACACACAGAGGAAAAGAGACAGACAGACCTAGGATGTGAGAGGATGGTGGAAAGAGACACAGAGGAAAGAGACAGACATGCAGACAGACAGAGGATGTGAGAGGATGGTGGAAAGAGACACACAGAGGAAAGAGACAGACAGGCAGAGGATGTGAGAGGATGGTGGAAAGAGACACACAGAGGAAAGAGACAGACAGACAAACAGACAGAGGATGTGAGAGGACGGTGGAAAGAGACAGACAGGCAGACAGAGGATGTGAGATGATGGTGGAAAGAGACACATAGAGGAAAGAGACAGGCAGAGGATAGTGGAAAGAGACACACAGAGGAAAAAGAGACAGACAGACAGGCAGGCAGACGATGTGAGAGGATGGTGGAAAGAGACACACAGAGGAAAGAGACAGGTGGCAGAGAGTAATAGAGATAGAAGGAAGGGACAGTCAGACAGAAGAATGATACACTACAGAGGGAGGAAATCACATACAGTATCAGCCCCTCTCCCCTGAAGCCATTACCTATGCCCATACATGAAACATCAACCTGCTCCTTCCTATTGCACACACTTGTCAGGATCAGGAAGTGGAACAGCATCCTGCTCTGCAGAGGAAGGGGGGAGGTGCTGTGTAACGCTGCTGCACAGGGGGAGGGGAGGAGCCCCGGAGACAGAGTACAAACCAGAAACACAGTGTGTCACGGCATAGGGGAGGGGAGGGGCTGCAACTGACCCCACAACTCCTATAGTTAAAATAAGAATTTACATTGTGGAGAGACTTATGGGCACCTGTGTAGCCTTGTCCTGTATGGGAGTCCCCTACTCGGCTTCCTGTTACTGGATGCTGCTGCTGGAGTTCCGTGGGGGAGCTGGGGCAGAGCATGCATAGCAGCCCTCCCGCAGCCATTGTACTGTAACCTGTTGCTAAAGAAGGACCAGTGACCACTACCCGATCAGAGCACCGATCGCGGTAGCGGCCATCTGGCCCTGCACACACTCACAGTGTAAACCGGCCCAGCAGACATGCACCCTTCCTCACAGAGATCCTTTCTCCTGCGGCCAGGCAGACTCAGCAGTGGTCACTGGTTGCAAGAGAGCTCTCTCAGCCAGCTGGGCTCCCAGCACCTGAAGAGATCCCCCCTGTCACAGAACCCGAACGGTGGTGCAGATTACAGAGAGAGAGCATCTAGGTAGGGTGCAAACAACTAATGGGGCACCCTCAAAAGTAATGACAAAGCCGACCCTGCCCACTGCCCTATCACAGCTTCCTCAGGGACAGGGGCGTGCTTTCATGTGAGCTGACAGCACGCCCCTGTCAAAGCGGCACTTCCATTAGGGTTGGTTCTATATCGAAGGGGCTGAAGGGACCTTGTGACGTATTGAGGGGAGGAGCTACGTCACCAGGGGGAGGAGCTACGGGCGAACAGGGTACCCGAAAAGTACCCTCGCGGGCTCGCTTCGCTCGCCACGCTTCGGGCACGGTGGCTCGCTCCGCTCCGCTTCGCTCACCACCTAATTACTAAAGGTAATAGTTGGTGGCGTGGATAGTAGAGGAACTATCCCGCTGGCCTAGCTCCTCCCCCTTGCGTCGTAACTCCTCCCCCTTACGGAAAAGGTCCCTTAGCCCACTTGATTCTAGCACCTACCCTTCCATTAGGTGCCGCTTCAGCTGCATTTTTTTGAATGGGCTTTCACTGCCCTATGTTTGGCCCCGCCCCCCGCTTCCGTACCTTTCACACTGATAGCTGCCTGGAGGCACCGAGAGCGGTGCCTCCAACACACATTTAACAGTTATTCACAAGGTACAAATGATTAAAATAATGTAAAGACTAAAGCAGATACTTATAACACAGAATATGTGTCATAAGTATCTTCTTTGTATTATTTTAATCATTAATGACAGGGGAGGCACTGCCTCCCCTGACTGCACGTCCCTGGTCAGCAGTGTGGGGTGCAGTTTAAGTCAGCAGTGTGGAGGTGCTGACTGTGTCGACAGAGCAGAAGTGGCGGCGGTGTCCTCAGTGCGGGGGTGCCAGCAGTGTGGGTAGTGCGGGTGTGCCGGCAGTGTGGGGGTGTTGGCAGTGGGGGTGTTAGCAGTTCTGCTGGCGATGTCATTAGTGCGGTGGGGGCCACCATTTTGCCCCACTGAAGTCTATGGGGACGTGCTAATTGACTGAGAGTCATGACAGATGGCTCTCTCAGCCAATCAGTTGTCAGCCCACAGATTTCAATGGGACTTTGGAAATTGGCACCCGAGCAAAATCCAGAAATCCGACAGCAGGATCTTGAGGTTTTGCCTCAGATAGGGATCCGAGAGACTGTTGTGCAAATTCGGGGACATAGTAGTTTCTGAGATATTCAAACCACACTGTCTGGCACCAACAATTATTCCATGGTCAAAGTCACTTAGATCACATTTCAAGTAAGCGTTTGGCGAGAACAACTACTGAATCTCTCGAACATGACTAAATGCTTTTATTCATTGAGTTGTTTAGATTTTTGCATTAATGAACAGCAGGGCCGTAACTACGTGTGTGCCAAGTGGGCTTGGCACACAGTGCAGTTGCCCTGAGGGCGCACGGCCAGCGGCATGTAATGAGTCAAATTGACTCATTACATGCCGCCTCTGCTGTGTGCGCCGTGCGCCGCGCTGTGGAGGGAGAAGAGGACCAGCGCCGGGCAGCGGAGGAGGAGGGAGGGGGAGCAGGGAGCCGCAGCAGCGCTATGTCATTGGTAGTAAGCGCCGCTGCAGCATCCCCCTCTCCTTCTGTATTGGCTGCCCGGCGCTGCTGTGGATGCTGGGATGCGGTTCCTCCATCCCATCATCCACAGCAGCGCCGGGCAGCCAATACGGAAGGAGAGGGGGATGCTGCAGCGGCGCTTACTACCAATGACATAGCGCTGCTGCGGCTCCCTGCTCCCCCTCCCTCCTCCTCCTTCTCACCTCACTGCCTGCACCGAGGGAGCTGCACGAGGAGCCTGACTGCCAGCAGGGAGATGGTAAGTATATCTCTCTCTCTCTCTCTCTCTGTCACCGTCTGCCGCAATGTGTAAAAAGGGGGATGGCTGCCGCAATGTGTAAAAAGGGGGACTGGCTGTAAAAAGGGGGCCTGGCTGCCGCAATGTGTAAAAAGGGGGCCTGGCTGCCGCAATGTGTAAAAAGGGGGCCTGGCTGCCGCAATGTGTAAAAAGGGGTACTGGCTGCCGCAATGTGTAAAGAGGGGGCCTGGCTGCCGCAATGTGTAAAAAGGGGGACTGGCTGCCGCAATGTGTAAAAAGGGGGCCTGGCTGCCGCAATGTGTAAAAAGGGGGACTGGCTGCCGCAATGTGTAAAAAGGGGGACTGTCTGCTGTAATGTGTAAAAAGGGGGACTGTCTGCTGTAATGTATAAATGGGGCTCTACCTGGTGTAGTGGCGCTACTGTGCAGCGTAATTTGAATAATGTAGACTACTGTGCACCGTAGTATGAATTGCTATTATTTTGTGGCCACGCCCCTTCCCAGTGAAGCCACGCCCCTATAAATTTTTCACGCGCCTACGGCGCGCACTGCCCCTATCTTACATGGGGGGGGGCGCCACTGTCGTTTCTTGCATACAGCGCTAAAATGCCTAGTTACAGCACTGATGAACAGGTGTATAGATGCAGCCAATAAAATAATGTACATTCTTTTCCCATGCTGACTGCAGTCTGTGCATCCACATAAAAAAAATTAAGTTCTTCTAGACTTCATAAAACATATGAGGAGACAGATGGAAAAGGTGAAATAAATACATGGGATAGCGCTAATTATAGTAGGATGTACTCTGAAGTGTCAAATTGACTTTCCCAAAACTGAAATGTGAGCTACAGTAGGACCCATGAATACACTATGGCCTAATTCAGGGATAAATGCAAACCTGATGTTTACATACAGTACATCTCCAATGCTGTGAGATCTGTACAAAACTTGCAGTCTCCTGGATGCAGCAGTCTGATTGACAGGCTGCGGTCGTTTGGGGGGCAGAATGGAGGTGGTGATGGGGAGCATTTGTCAAAACGGGGGCTTGTCCATTTTTCAGGTGTGCAGCGGTCATGATCTGCATCTTCTTACTGACCTCTGCAGCGTGACTACACTACACCAGAACTCCTCAGTAACCTAAGGGTTACTAAGATGATTTGTTGCTGCATCTTCGGACACAGCAGTCAATCAGAAAGCCAAAAGTAGGTGCCTATTTACTAGAAATGCGCACCGGCCATTTTTGCTGGATTTGGATTTGATTCTAATTCATCGCCTGGCTTTGGATTCGGATTTGTCAAATCGCCGTGACTGGCTTTGGATTTGGATTTTTTTCAAAAATGCACCAAAAAAAATAAAATCACATCATTTGGGCCTTTTTTTGTCCCTAGAGTATTATTAACCTCAATAACATTCATTTCCAGTCATTTTTACTAAATTTTGACCACCTCACAGCTCACAATATTGTTTTCACCAGTATTGGCCAAAGGCTGGCTCATAGGCAAACGCGAGGGGGGGGGGGGGGGGGGGGGTTTCTGGTTGCCCGAAAACCCCTCTCCTCTTGCCAAGTGGCTTAAATTATGACAATAGCAATGATATATGATTCAAATACTAGAGCTGCTGTCACAACATGCAGTTTAAAGGGCAGAGCACAGCTGCTGCACATGCCCAGTGTAGCAGCATTATCTACCTAGTTTGCTGTGAATGAAGCTGAGTCTTCAATCAGTGCAATGGACCAGAGAGCAGCTACCAGGTAGAAGAGACAGGAGCCTTATCATATTATGGGAGAATTTGTGCTTAGAAAGTGCAGTACCTGTTCTATTATGTTTGTGTATTTATTATGGTTTGTTTTTCCTTTTCCTGGCAACTTATTTATATTATTTAAATACAGCTTATACTATAGACCATGTATAATATTAAATATTAATACTGTATTGCATCCAGTAACCGCTCCCCCAGACTCCCACGCTTGCTCCAATGTTCTACAGAGTGGGAGATTATGGACTGCATTTGGAAACCCCTCTCTAGAAATTCTGCTATGGCCACTGGGCTGGCTGGATAAATTGTGGTATACAGTGTGGGTTGGATACAGTGTGGGTCAGATACAGTGTGGGTTGGATACAGTGCGGGATACAGGACAGGTTGAATACAGTGCGGGATACAGAGTGGGTTGGATACAGTGCTGGTTGGATTCTGTGTAGGTTGGATACAGTGCGGGATACCCTGCGGGTCAGATACATTGTGGGTTGGATACAGTGTGGGTCAGATACAGTGTGGGTTGGATACAGTGCGGGATACAGGACAGGTTGGATACAGTGCGGGATACAGAGTGGGTTGGATACAGTGCTGGTTGGATTCTGTGTAGGTTGGATACAGTGCGGGATACCCTGCGGGTCAGATACATTGTGGGTTGGATACAGTGTGGGTCAGATACAGTGTGGGTTGGATACAGTGCGGGATACAGGACAGGTTGGATACAGTGCGGGATACAGAGTGGGTTGGATACAGTGCTGGTTGGATTCTGTGTAGGTTGGATACAGTGCAGGATACCCTGCGGGTCAGATACATTGTGGGTTGGATACAGTGTGGGTCAGATACAGTGTGGGTTGGATACAGTGCGGGATACAGGACAGGTTGGATACAGTGCGGGATACAGAGTGGGTTGGATACAGTGCTGGTTGGATTCTGTGTAGGTTGGATACAGTGCGGGATACCCTGCGGGTCAGATACATTGTGGGTTGGATACAGTGTGGGTCAGATACAGTGTGGGTTGGATACAGTGCGGGATACAGGACAGGTTGGATACAGTGCGGGATACAGAGTGGGTTGGATACAGTGCTGGTTGGATTCTGTGTAGGTTGGATACAGTGCAGGATACCCTGCGGGTCAGATACATTGTGGGTTGGATACAGTGTGGGTCAGATACAGTGTGGGTTGGATACAGTGCGGGATACAGGACAGGTTGGATACAGTGCGGGATACAGAGTGGGTTGGATACAGTGCTGGTTGGATTCTGTGTAGGTTGGATACAGTGCAGGATACCCTGCGGGTCAGATACATTGTGGGTTGGATACTGTGTGGGTCAGATACAGTGAAAGATACATTGCTAGTCGGACATAGTGCATGTTGGATATAGGGGGTAATTCCGAGTTGATCGCTCGCTGCCATTTTCCACAGCGCAGCGATCAGGTCTCTACTGCGCATGCGTATGCACTGCAATGTGCATGCGCGTCGTACGGGTACACAGCGGATCGTTGCTGAGCTATGGATTTAACGAAGAATCCATTTGCACGGGCGATCGCAAGGAGATTGACAGGAAGAAGGCGTTTGTGGGTGGCAACTGACCGTTTTCTGGGAGTGTTTGGAAAAACGCAGGTGTGTCCAAGCGTTTGCAGGGCGGATGTCTAACGTCAATTCCAGGACCTAAAAGACTGAAGGCTGAGTAAGTCCAGACCTACTCAGAAACTGCACAAAATGTTTTTGCACAGCTCGGCTGCACAGGCGTTCGCACACTTGCAAAGCGAAAATACACTCCCCCGTGGGTGGCGACTATGCATTTGCATGGCTGCTAAAAGTAGCTAGCGAGCGATCAACTCGAAATGAGGGCCATAATGCAGGATACAGTGTGGGTTGGATACAATGCAGGATTCAGTGCAGGGTGCATACAGCAATAGTGTACTTACTGTGAGGGGATGCTGGTGGTGTCCTCAGTGCGGGAGTGGTGGCAGTGCAGGGGTGCTGGAAGAGTCCTCATTGTGAGGATGCCGACGGTGTCGGTACTGCTGGGGTGCTGGTGGTTTTGGCAGTGACGGTGGTGTCCTCAGTGCAGAGATGCTGATGGTGTCGGTACTGCTGGCTGTGTCAGCAATGCGGAAATGCCAGGGGTATCCTTACTGCAGGGGTGTCGGCAGTGCTGACAGTGTCCTCAGTGTTGCCGGTGGTGTCCGTACTGCTTTGGTGCTGGCAGTGTTGGCACTGATGGCTGTGACCTTAGTGCAGAGTTGCTGGTGGTGTTAGTACTGTTGGTTGTGTCGGCAGTGCAGGGGTGTCAGAGGTATCCTTACTGCAGGAGTGTCAGCAGTGCTAGCAGTGTCCTTAGTGTGGGGTTGCCGGTGGTGTCGGTACTCCTGGGGTGCTGGTGGTGTCGGCAACGTGGGAGTGCTTATGGCTTACTCAGTGCTGGGGCGTGTCAGCAGTGTGGGGGTTCCAGCTGAGTCAGCAGTGGGGGAGTGCAGGTTGTATCGGCAGTGCAGGAGTGCTGGCGGTGTTCTCAGTGCTGCGGTGTGTCAGCAGTGTGGGGGTTCCTGGCTGAGTCAGCAGTGTGGTGGTGCCGGTTATGTCTGCAGTGCCAGCGGTGTCCTCAGTGCGGGGGTGTTGGCAGTGCGGGAGTGCTTGCAGTATCCTCAGTGCAGGGGTGTTGGCAGTGCGGGTGTCGGTGTTGGGTGTTGGCAGAGCAGGCGGTGGTGCCAGCAGTGTGGGCAGTGGTGTCACAGCGGTGTAGGCATCCATATTTACTCATTATAGTCTATGGGGAGATGCTGATTGGCTGAGAGCCGTGAGAGACAGCTCTCTCAGCCAAACAGCGGTCAGCCCCATAGAATTTTGAAATGAGTGCCAGAGGTGAACATGTGAGATCCAACAGTGGGATCTCATGTGTTCGCTTCAGGCCGGGCTCGAGGCAACCGGGGCAGATCCGAGCCCCGGCTCGACTGCCCACATAGGGGATGTTCAGACCGGTTCAGATTTACCCAAATCCTAACCGCTCATCTCTACTACTTACACAAGAGTCAGACGCCTTCTGCAGCATTGGCTTATTATCATACAGCCGCTGCATACAAAGATTTACAGGCTGTGTGATTTGTGTCCATCTGAATCACCGCTGAACATGAGCAAATATTTTTCGCTCAACATGCCCAAGTAGTCAGATTGTAGTAATCAGTCACATTTCCCACATCTTAAATATCACACAGGGATACTGATTGGGGTTATCTTGTGTACACTACACACACACTGCAATTCACCCAGTTAAGGCCAGTACTGAGGAGGGAGATGTGTGCTGAGCGATCTTAACACAGACCGCTCAGCACACATCTCTCCCCCTGCTCAGCACAGAGCGAGGGGGGTCAACGACGGGAGGCCGCTCACTTCACACAGCGCTGAAGTGAGCGACCCGCTAGTTTAAGCCTGCATGCAGGCTCAGTCTAGCACCGGCGATAGCGATGCGTGAGGCCGTGCATCGCTATCGCTGGGGGGCATACACATGGCAGATCCGTGCTTAAAATCTAAGCAATCTAGTCAGATTGCTTAGGTTTTAAACACGGATCTCTCCGTGTGTACCCCCCTTTACTGTAGGTCCAAACTACAGATAAGGCCAGCAGATTATCACACCTTTAGGGGTCTATATAGTAAGCCTGGGACAGAGATAAACTGGGTAAAACTGAGTGGTATGTCAGTCCGATTTGCCAGATCAGATGACATACAGTATCGCTCAATTCGGCACATATCAGGCAATGGGTATGCCCGCAATCCAGGTGCCCATGGTCGCTAGTAACATTGGGGGACATTCCGAGTTGATCGCTCGTTGCCGATTTTCGCAACGGAGCGATTAAGGCTAAAATGCGCATGCGCATGGTATGCAGTGCGCATGCGCTAAGTATTTTAACACAAAACCTAGTAGATTTACTCACGTCCGAACTAAAAATTTTCATCGTTGTAGTGATCGGAGTGTGATTGACAGGAAGTGGGTGTTTCTGGGCGGAAACTGGCCATTTTCTGGGAGTGTGCGGAAAAACGCAGGCGTGTCAGGGAAAAACGCGGGAGTGTCTGGAGAAACGGCGGAGTGGCTGGCCGAACGCTGGGCGTGTTTGTGACGTCAAACCAGGAACGAAACGGCCTGAGCTGATCGCAATCTGTGAGTAGGTCTGGAGCTACTCAGAAACTGCTAAGAATTTTCTATTCGCAATTCTGCTAATCTTTCGTTCGCTATTCTGCTAAGCTAAGATACACTCCCAGAGGGCAGCGGCCTAGCGTGTGCAATGCTGCTAAAATCTGCTAGTGAGCGAACAACTCGGAATGACCCCCATTGTCAGGTTTGATGTGCTGCACATCAAACCTGCCGATATCACTAGCGTCCTGTAGCATGCTAATGAAGGGCGGAACATGATCCTTCATTAAAGCCACCTCAGTGTGTACAGCCTATAACATGCAGTTAGGAGCAGATTGACTGATATTTTATCTCTCTCCACTCTATTTCTCTCCAAGGCTCAGTACATATACCCATAGGGGGAGATGTACTAAGCAGTGAAAAGTAGAGATGAGCGGGTTCGGTTCCTCGGAAACCGAACCCGCCCGAACTTCAGTTTTTTTTACACGGGTCCGAGCGACTCGGATCTTCCCGCCTTGCTCGGTTAACCCGAGCGCGCCCGAACGTCATCATCCCGCTGTCGGATTCTCGCGAGGCTCGGATTCTATCGCGAGACTCAGATTCTATATAAGGAGCCGCGCGTCGCCGCCATTTTCACACGTGCATTGAGATTGATAGGGAGAGGACGTGGCTGGCGTCCTCTCCGTTTATAGAGAGTGAGACTAGAGTAGAGAGAGACACAGTATTATTTACTTTAGTAATTTTGGGGAGCATTAGGAGGAGTACTACTACTTGCTGAAGTGATAGATAGTGTGACTGTATATCTGACTTGTGGGGGAGACACTGACAGTGGGGAGCAGTTAGAGTCTGAGAGCAGGAGTACATATTTTAACGTACAGTGCACACTTTTGCTGGCACTCTGCTGCCAGAGTGCCACACTGCCATTGTGACCACACTGACCACCAGTCTATATTGTGATTGTCTGCTTAGGAGTACTACTTGCAAGTTGCTGATAGTGTGACCAGTGACCTGACCACCAGTTTAATTAATCACCACCAGTTTAATATATATATATATATATATATATATATATATAATTGTGTATAATATATATATAATTGTATACCACCTACCCGTGTTTTTTTTTTTCTTTCTTCTTGATACATACTACTATAGTAGCTTACTGTAGCAGTCTGCGGTGCTGCTGAGCTGACAGTGTCCAGCAGGTCCGTCATCAGTCATTACATAATAAATATATATACCTGTCCGGCTGCAGTACTAGTGATATTATATATATATATATATATATATATATATATTAATTTCATCTCATTATCATCCAGTCTATATTAGCAGCAGACACAGTACGGTAGTCCACGGCTGTAGCTACCTCTGTGTCGGCAGTCGCTGGTCCATCCATAATTGTATACCACCTACCCGTGGTTTTTTTTTTTTCTCTTTCTTCTTGATACATACTACTATAGTAGCTTACTGTAGCAGTCTGCGGTGCTGCTGAGCTGACAGTGTCCAGCAGGTCCGTCATCAGTCATTGCATAATAAATATATATACCTGTCCGGCTGCAGTACTAGTGATATTATATATATATATATATATATATATATATATATTAATTTCATCTCATTATCATCCAGTCTATATTAGCAGCAGACACAGTACGGTAGTCCACGGCTGTAGCTACCTCTGTGTCGGCAGTCGCTGGTCCATCCGTAATTGTATACCACCTACCCGTGGTTTTTTTTTTCTCTTTCTTCTTGATACATACTACTATAGTAGCTTACTGTAGCAGTCTGCGGTGCTGCTGAGCTGACAGTGTCCAGCAGGTCCGTCATCAGTCATTACATAATAAATATATAATATATACCTGTCCGGCTGCAGTACTAGTGATATTATATATATATATATATATATTAATTTCATCTCATTATCATCCAGTCTATATTAGCAGCAGACACAGTACGGTAGTCCACGGCTGTAGCTACCTCTGTGTCGGCAGTCGCTGGTCCATCCGTAATTGTATACCAACTACCCGTGGTTTTTTTTTTCTCTTTCTTCTTGATACATACTACTATAGTAGCTTACTGTAGCAGTCTGCGGTGCTGCTGAGCTGACAGTGTCCAGCAGGTCCGTCATCAGTCATTACATAATAAATATATATACCTGTCCGGCTGCAGTACTAGTGATATTATATATATATATATATATATATATATATATTAATTTCATCTCATTATCATCCAGTCTATATTAGCAGCAGACACAGTACGGTAGTCCACGGCTGTAGCTACCTCTGTGTCGGCAGTCGCTGGTCCATCCATAATTGTATACCACCTACCCGTGGTTTTTTTTTCTCTTTCTTCTTGATACATACTACTATAGTAGCTTACTGTAGCAGTCTGCGGTGCTGCTGAGCTGACAGTGTCCAGCAGGTCCGTCATCAGTCATTACATAATAAATATATATACCTGTCCGGCTGCAGTACTAGTGATATTATATATATATATATATATATATTAATTTCATCTCATTATCATCCAGTCTATATTAACAGCAGACACAGTACGGTAGTCCACGGCTGTAGCTACCTCTGTGTCGGCAGTCGCTGGTCCATCCATAATTGTATACCACCTACCCGTGTTTTTTTTTCTCTTTCTTCTTGATACATACTACTATAGTAGCTTACTGTAGCAGTCTGCGGTGCTGCTGAGCTGACAGTGTCCAGCAGGTCCGTCATCAGTCATTACATAATAAATATATATACCTGTCCGGCTGCAGTACTAGTGATATTATATATATATATATATATATATTAATTTCATCTCATTATCATCCAGTCTATATTAGCAGCAGACACAGTACGGTAGTCCACGGCTGTAGCTACCTCTGTGTCGGCAGTCGCTGGTCCATCCATAATTGTATACCACCTACCCGTGGTTTTTTTTTTCTCTTTCTTCTTGATACATACTACTATAGTAGCTTACTGTAGCAGTCTGCGGTGCTGCTGAGCTGACAGTGTCCAGCAGGTCCGTCATCAGTCATTACATAATAAATATATATACCTGTCCGGCTGCAGTACTAGTGATATTATATATATATATTAATTTCATCTCATTATCATCCAGTCTATATTAGCAGCAGACACAGTACGTTAGTCCACGGCTGTAGCTACCTCTGTGTCGGCAGTCGCTGGTCCATCCATAAGTATACTAGTATCCATCCATCTCCATTGTTTACCTGAGGTGCCTTTTAGTTGTGCCTATTAAAATATGGAGAACAAAAATGTTGAGGTTCCAAAATTAGGGAAAGATCAAGATCCACTTCCACCTCGTGCTGAAGCTGCTGCCACTAGTCATGGCCGAGACGATGAAATGCCAGCAACGTCGTCTGCCAAGGCCGATGCCCAATGTCATAGTACAGAGCATGTAAAATCCAAAACACCAAATATCAGTAAAAAAAGGACTCCAAAATCTAAAATAAAATTGTCGGAGGAGAAGCGTAAACTTGCCAATATGCCATTTACCACACGGAGTGGCAAGGAACGGCTGAGGCCCTGGCCTATGTTCATGGCTAGTGGTTCAGCTTCACATGAGGATGGAAGCACTCAGCCTCTCGCTAGAAAAATGAAAAGACTCAAGCTGGCAAAAGCACCGCAAAGAACTGTGCATTCTTCGAAATCCCAAATCCACAAGGAGAGTCCAATTGTGTCGGTTGCGATGCCTGACCTTCCCAACACTGGACGTGAAGAGCATGCGCCTTCCACCATTTGCACGCCCCCTGCAAGTGCTGGAAGGAGCACCCGCAGTCCAGTTCCTGATAGTCAGATTGAAGATGTCAGTGTTGAAGTACACCAGGATGAGGAGGATATGGGTGTTGCTGGCGCTGGGGAGGAAATTGACAAGGAGGATTCTGATGGTGAGGTGGTTTGTTTAAGTCAGGCACCCGGGGAGACACCTGTTGTCCGTGGGAGGAATAGGGCCGTTGACATGCCAGGTCAAAATACAAAAAAAATCAGCTCTTCGGTGTGGAAGTATTTCAACAGAAATGCGGACAACATTTGTCAAGCCGTGTGTTGCCTTTGTCAAGCTGTAATAAGTAGGGGTAAGGACGTTAACCACCTCGGAACATCCTCCCTTATACGTCACCTGCAGCGCATTCATAATAAGTCAGTGACAAGTTCAAAAACTTTGGGCGACAGCGGAAGCAGTCCACTGACCAGTAAATCCCTTCCTCTTGTAACCAAGCTCACGCAAACCACCCCACCAACTCCCTCAGTGTCAATTTCCTCCTTCCCCAGGAATGCCAATAGTCCTGCAGGCCATGTCACTGGCAATTCTGACGAGTCCTCTCCTGCCTGGGATTCCTCCGATGCATCCTTGCGTGTAACGCCTACTGCTGCTGGCGCTGCTGTTGTTGCTGCTGGGAGTCGATGGTCATCCCAGAGGGGAAGTCGTAAGCCCACTTTTACTACTTCCACCAAGCAATTGACTGTCCAACAGTCCTTTGCGAGGAAGATGAAATATCACAGCAGTCATCCTGTTGCAAAGCGGATAACTGAGGCCTTGACAACTATGTTGGTGTTAGACGTGCGTCCGGTATCCGCCGTTAGTTCACAGGGAACTAGACAATTTCTTGAGGTAGTGTGCACCCGTTACCAAATACCATCTAGGTTCCACTTCTCTAGGCAGGCGATACCGAGAATGTACACGGACATCAGAAAAAGACTCACCAGTGTCCTAAAAAATGCAGTTGTACCCAATGTCCACTTAACCACGGACATGTGGACAAGTGGAGCAGGGCAGGGTCAGGACTATATGACTGTGACAGCCCACTGGGTAGATGTATGGACTCCCGCCGCAAGAACAGCAGCGGCGGCACCAGTAGCAGCATCTCGCAAACGCCAACTCTTTCCTAGGCAGGCTACGCTTTGTATCACCGGTTTCCAGAATACGCACACAGCTGAAAACCTCTTACGGCAACTGAGGAAGATCATCGCGGAATGGCTTACCCCAATTGGACTCTACTGTGGATTTGTGGCATCGGACAACGCCAGCAATATTGTGTGTGCATTAAATATGGGCAAATTCCAGCACGTCCCATGTTTTGCACATACCTTGAATTTGGTGGTGCAGAATTTTTTAAAAAACGACAGGGGCGTGCAAGAGATGCTGTCGGTGGCCAGAAGAATTGCGGGACACTTTCGGCGTACAGGCACCACGTACAGAAGACTGGAGCACCACCAAAAACGCCTGAACCTGCCATCATCTGAAGCAAGAAGTGGTAACGAGGTGGAATTCAACCCTCTATATGCTTCAGAGGTTGGAGGAGCAGCAAAAGGCCATTCAAGCCTATACAATTGAGCACGATATAGGAGGTGGAATGTACCTGTCTCAAGCGCAGTGGAGAATGATTTCAACGTTGTGCAAGGTTCTGCAACCTTTTGAACTTGCCACACGTGAAGTCAGTTCAGACACTGCCAGCCTGAGTCAGGTCATTCCCCTCATCAGGCTTTTGCAGAAGAAGCTGGAGGCATTGAAGGAGGAGCTAAAAGGGAGCGATTCCGCTAGGCATGTGGGACTTGTGGATGGAGCCCTTAATTCGCTTAACAAGGATTCACGGGTGGTCAATCTGTTGAAATCAGAGCACTACATTTTGGCCACCGTGCTCGATCCTAGATTTAAAACCTACCTTGGATCTCTCTTTCCGGCAGACACAAGTCTGCTGGGGTTCAAAGACCTGCTGGTGACAAAATTGTCAAGTCAAGCGGAACGCGACCTGTCAACATCTCCTCCTTCACATTCTCCCGCAACTGGGGGTGCGAGGAAAAGGCTCAGAATTCCGAGCCCACCCGCTGGCGGTGATGCAGGGCAGTCTGGAGCGACTGCTGATGCTGACATCTGGTCCGGACTGAAGGACCTGACAACGATTACGGACATGTCGTCTACTGTCACTGCATATGATTCTCTCACCATTGAAAGAATGGTGGAGGATTATATGAGTGACCGCATCCAAGTAGGCACGTCAGACAGTCCGTACTTATACTGGCAGGAAAAAGAGGCAATTTGGAGGCCCTTGCACAAACTGGCTTTATTCTACCTAAGTTGCCCTCCCACAAGTGTGTACTCCGAAAGAGTGTTTAGTGCCGCCGCTCACCTTGTCAGCAATCGGCGTACGAGGTTACTTCCAGAAAATGTGGAGAAGATGATGTTCATTAAAATGAATTATAATCAATTCCTCCGTGGAGACATTGACCAGCAGCAATTGCCTCCACAAAGTACACAGGGAGCTGAGATGGTGGATTCCAGTAGGGACGAATTGATAATCTGTGAGGAGCGGGATGTACACGGTGATATATCGGAGGATGATGATGAGGTGGACATCTTGCCTCTGTAGAGCCAGTTTGTGCAAGGAGAGATTAATTGCTTCTTTTTCGGTGGGGGTCCAAACCAACCCGTCATTTCAGTCACAGTCGTGTGACAGACCCTGTCACTGAAATGATGGGTTGGTTAAAGTGTGCATGTCCTGTTTATACAACATAAGGGTGGGTGGGAGGGCCCAAGGACAATTCCATCTTGCACCTCTTTTTTCTTTCATTTTTATTTGCGTCATGTGCTGTTTGGGGAGTGTTTTTTGGAAGGGCCATCCTGCGTGACACTGCAGTGCCACTCCTAGATGGGCCAGGTGTTTGTGTCGGCCACTAGGGTCGCTTAGCTTACTCACACAGCTACCTCATTGCGCCTCTTTTTTTCTTCTTTGCGTCATGTGCTGTTTGGGGAGTGTTTTTTGGAAGGGCCATCCTGCGTGACACTGCAGTGCCACTCCTAGATGGGCCAGGTGTTTGTGTCGGCCACTAGTGTCGCTTAGCTTACTCACACAGCTACCTCATTGCGCCTCTTTTTTTCTTCTTTGCGTCATGTGCTGTTTGGGGAGTGTTTTTTGGAAGGGCCATCCTGCGTGACACTGCAGTGCCACTCCTAGATGGGCCAGGTGTTTGTGTCGGCCACTAGGGTCGCTTAGCTTACTCACACAGCTACCTCATTGCGCCTCTTTTTTTCTTCTTTGCGTCATGTGCTGTTTGGGGAGTGTTTTTTGGAAGGGCCATCCTGCGTGACACTGCAGTGCCACTCCTAGATGGGCCAGGTGTTTGTGTCGGCCACTAGGGTCGCTTAGCTTAGTCATCCAGCGACCTCGGTGCAAATTTTAGGACTAAAAATAATATTGTGAGGTGTGAGGTGTTCAGAATAGACTGAAAATGAGTGGAAATTATGGTTTTTGAGGTTAATAATACTTTGGGATCAAAATGACCCCCAAATTCTATGATTTAAGCTGTTTTTTAGTGTTTTTTGAAAAAAACACCCGAATCCAAAACACACCCGAATCCGACAAAAAAAATTCGGTGAGGTTTTGCCAAAACGCGGTCGAACCAAAAACACGGCCGCGGAACCGAACCCAAAACCAAAACACAAAACCCGAAAAATTTCAAGTGCACATCTCTAGTGAAAAGAGTGGAGAAATGAGCCAGTGTAGAAGTTTCCCATGGCAACCAATTAGCATTGAAGTAACTTAAATAATTTGCACACTATAAAATTTTACAGAGCAGCTGATTGGTTGCCATGGGCAAGTTCTCCGCTGGCTAATTTTTCCACTTTTATCACTTCTTAGTACATCTCCCCCATAGCTTGTTGTGTACTAAACCATTGATTAACCTTATTGACCTATACCACATTGTTTCTAATAAATGATGGCTTCTGTAAAATCTTTTTTCTTTCCGTTACTTTAAGTATCTTTTAATGACAGACGGTGTAATCAGAGACAAAAGTCATTGACTGTTTGATTTCTAGCTTATTTTCATGCAGCAGATTATAAATCTAATGGAAAAGGAAACAAATTCATGAAATAGTCTTCAGTTTCTATTTAAGGTCAATTTATTAATATATTTGATGGATTTTTTTTTTTTGTTGGTTTATTAATTTCAAATGCTAGAAACCTTTCCCACAGTCGATAGATATTTTTAGTGTTTTGAAATATGTCCAAGGCTGGTACAGTACATACTTTCTTTTCCAATAACATTTCAAAGTTCTGGGTGGATACTTTTGTTAATAGTGAGTAACTAGGGTTTCACAGAGTAGATGCCTGCCTTAAAGCAATTGTTTTAAGTTGAATAAAACTTAAAAAACATCCCCACAAACACACACAAAAAAATAATGACACACACACACACATAAAAAAAAAATTACAAAGCAAATTAAAACTGACTCTGAGTCCTTCCATCGTGCTGACTAGGAATTACCCAGGAATGCTTTGTCCCTGTTCAAAAATAAATGGATGCATTGGGGTATATTTACTAAGCTCCCGATTTTGACCGAGATGCCGTTTTTTCATCAAAGTGTCATCTCGGTCAATCTCGGTCATTTACTAAACACTAATCACGGCAGTGATGAGGGCATTCGTAATTTTTTTCTAGTTCAGGTAAAAAATTACGAATGAATACACCATCGGTCAAATTACGCCTGTTTAAGTATGAATCTCGGTCATTTACTAAGAAGTGCAAAGCAAAAAAACCCAAAACACTGCCGTGAAAAATTACAATTCGTAAAAAAGTCCTAAAAAAAAACAGACCTGCTTTTTTTATTCGTGATTTGAGATGCATGCAGGGATCCATGAGATCCGTGCATGTATATCAGTGGGAAGGGGTTGGAAAGTGCTTTTTTTTGCCAAAAAAAATTGCGTGGGGTCCCCCCTCCTAAGCATAACCAGCCTCGGGCTCTTTGAGCCGATCCTGGTTGCAGAAATATGGGAAAAAAAATGACAGGGGTTCCCCCATATTTAAGCAACCAGCATCGGGCTCTGCGCCTGGTCCTGGTCCCAAAAATACGGGGGACAAAAAGAGTAGGGGTCCCCCGTATTTTTAAAACCAGCACCGGGCTCCACTAGCTGGACAGATAATGCCACAGCCGGGGGTCACTTTTATACAGCGCCCTGCGGCCGTGGCATCAAAAATCCAACTAGTCACCCCTGGCCGGGGTACCCTGGGGGAGTGGGGACCCCTTCAATCAAGGGGTCCCCCCCCCCAGCCACCCAAGGGCCAGGGGTGAAGCCCGAGGCTGTCCCCCCCCATCCAATGGGCTGCGGATGGGAGGGCTGATAGCCTTTGTTGTAAAATAAAAGATATTGTTTTTAGTAGCAGTACTACAAGTCCCAGCAAGCCTCCCCCGCATGCTTGTACTTGGAGAACCACAAGTACCAGCATGCGGCGGAAAAACGGGCCCGCTGGTACCTGTAGTACTACCACTAAAAAAATACCCAAAAAAACACAAGACACACACACCGTGAAAGTATAATTTTATTACATACATACACACATACATACATACATACATACATACTTACCTTATGTTCCCACGCAGGTCGGTCCTCTTCTCCAGTAGAATCCAAGGGGTACCTGTTGAAGAAATTCTACTCACCAGATCCAGTGGTCAAGGCTCCTCGGCAAATCCAGGGATAATCCACGTACTTGAATAAAACAAAAAAAACGGCTGCCCGACCACGAACTGAAAGGTGACCCATGTTTGCACATGGGTCACCTTTCCACGAATGCCAGAAACCCACTTTGCCTTCTGGCTAAGTGGGTTTCTTCAGCCAATCAGGGAGTGCCACGTTGTAGCACTCTCCTGATCAGCTGTGTGCTGCTGTCCTCACTGACAGGCAGCACGCGGCAGTGTTACAATGTAGCGCCTATGCGCTACATTGTAACCAATGATGGGAACTTTCTGCCCTGCGGTTGACCTAAAGTGACGTCACCGCTGAGCAGAAAGTTCCCATCATTGGGGTATATTTACTAAGCTCCCGATTTTGACCGAGATGCCGTTTTTTCATCAAAGTGTCATCTCGGTCAATCTCGGTCATTTACTAAACACTAATCACGGCAGTGATGAGGGCATTCGTAATTTTTTGCTAGTTCAGGTAAAAAATTACGAATGAATACACCATCGGTCAAATTACGCCTGTTTAGATACGAATCTCGGTCATTTACTAAGCAAAAAAACACAAAACACTGCCGTGAAAAATTACAATTCGCAAAAAAGTCCTAAAAAAAAACAGACCTGCTTTTTTTATTCGTGATTTGAGATGCATGCAGGGATCCATGAGATCCGTGCATGTATATCAATGGGAAGGGGTGGGAAAGTGTTTTTTGTTGTTAAAAAAAATTGCGTGGGGTCCCCCCTCCTAAGCATAACCAGCCTCGGGCTCTTTGAGCCGATCCTGGTTGCAGAAATATGGGGAAAAAAATGACAGGGGTTCCCCCATATTTAAGCAACCAGCATCGGGCTCTGCGCCTGGTCCTGGTCCCAAAAATACGAGGGACAAAAAGAGTAGGGGTCCCCCGTATTTTTAAAACCAGCACCGGGCTCCACTAGCTGGACAGATAATGCCACAGCCGGGGGTCACTTTTATACTGCGCCCTGCGGCCGTGGCATCAAAAATCCAACTAGTCACCCCTGGCCGGGGTACCCTGGGGGAGTGAGGACCCCTTCAATCAAGGGGTCCCCCCCCCCCAGCCACCCAAGGGCCAGGGGTGAAGCCCGAGGCTGTCCCCCCCCATCCAATGTGCTGCGGATGGGAGGGCTGATAGCCTTTGTTGAAAAATAAAAGATATTGTTTTTAGTAGCAGTACTACAAGTCCCAGCAAGCCTCCCCCGCATGCTGGTACTTGGAGAACCACAAGTACCAGCATGCGGCGGAAAAACTGGCCCGCTGGTACCTGTAGTATTATTACTAAAAAAATACCCAAAAAAACACAAGACACACACACCGTGAAAGTATAATTTTATTACATACACACATACATACATACTTACCTTAAGTTCCCACGCAGGTCGGTCCTCTTGTCCAGTAGAATCCAAGGGGTACCTGTTGAAAAAATTATACTCACGAGATCCAGTGGTCCAGGCTCCTCGGCAAATCCAGGGTTAATCCACGTACTTGAATAAAATAAAAAAACGCTGTCACGACCACGAACTGAAAGGTGACCCATGTTTGCACATGGGTCACCTTGCCCCGAATGCCAGAAACCCACTTTGCCTTCTGGCTAAGTGGGTTTCTTCAGCCAATCAGGGAGTGCACGTTGTAGCACTCTCCTGATCAGCTGTGTGCTCCTGTCCTCACTGACAGGCAGCACACGGCAGTGTTACAATGTAGCGCCTATGCGCTACATTGTAACCAATGATGGGAACTTTCTGCTCAGCGGTGACGTCACTTTAGGTCAACCGCAGGGCAGAAAGTTCCCATCATTGGTTACAATGTAGCGCATAGGCGCTACATTGTAACACTGCCGTGTGCTGCCTGTCACTCACTACAGGAGCACACAGCCGATCAGGAGAGTGCTACAACGTGGCACTCCCTGATTGGCTGAAGAAACCCACTTATCCAGAAGGCAAAGTGGGTTTCTGGCATTCGGGGCAAGGTGACCCATGTGCAAACATGGGTCACCTTTCAGTTCGTGGTTGTGACAGCGTTTTTTTAGTTTATTCAAGTACGTGGATTAACCATGGATTTGCCGAGGAGCCTGGACCACTGGATCTCGTGAGTATAATTTTTTCAACAGGTACCCCTTGGATTCTACTGGACAAGAGGACCGACCTGCGTGGGAACTTAAGGTAAGTATGTATGTATGTGTGTATGTATTTAATAAAATTATACTTTCACGGTGTGTGTGTCTTGTGTTTTGTTGGGTATTTTTTTAGTAATAGTACTACAGGTACCAGCGGGCCAGTTTTTCCGCCGCATGCTGGTACTTGTGGTTCTCCAAGTACCAGCATGCGGGGGAGGCTTGCTGGGACTTGTAGTACTGCTACTAAAAACAATATCTTTTATTTTTCAACAAAGGCTATCAGCCCTCCCATCCGCAGCCCATTGGATGGGGGGGGACAGCCTCGGGCTTCACCCCTGGCCCTTGGGTGGCTGGGGGGGGGGACCCCTTGATTGAAGGGGTCCTCACTCCCCCAGGGTACCCCGGCCAGGGGTGACTAGTTGGATTTTTGATGCCACGGCCGCAGGGCGCAGTATAAAAGTGACCCCCGGCTGTGGCATTATCTGTCCAGCTAGTGGAGCCCGGTGCTGGTTTTAAAAATACGGGGGACCCCTACTCTTTTTGTCCCCCGTATTTTTGGGACCAGGACCAGGCGCAGAGCCCGATGCTGGTTGCTTAAATATGGGGGAACCCCTGTCATTTTTTTCCACATATTTCTGCAACCAGGATCGGCTCAAAGAGCCCGAGGCTGGTTATGCTTAGGAGGGGGGACCCCACGCATTTTTTTTTTAAAAATTACATTGTTTACTTTAAAAAAAAAAAAAAAAAAAACCCAGCACGGATCACACAAATCCGGCCGAGACTGATTGTAAAAAAAAACGGCAGTGTTTTGCTAATCACTGCCGTTAAATTAGGTAAAAAAACACGAATGACATCGACATCGGAAGCAAAGAAAAACACGAATACGACAGCTTAGTAAATTAGTCGTAATCCATTCAAAAAGTTGCAGTTTTACACTGTCGATGTCATTCGTGATTGAAATTTGACCTTTTTTCGGAAATTACGAATCTTAGTAAATAAACCCCATTGGTTACAATGTAGCGCATAGGCGCTACATTGTAACACTGCCGCGTGCTGCCTGTCAGTGAGGACAGCAGCACACAGCTGATCAGGAGAGTGCTACAACGTGGCACTCCCTGATTGGCTGAAGAAACCCACTTAGCCAGAAGGCAAAGTGGGTTTCTGGCATTCGTGGAAAGGTGACCCATGTGCAAACATGGGTCACCTTTCAGTTCGTGGTCGGGCAGCCGTTTTTTTGTTTTATTCAAGTACGTGGATTATCCCTGGATTTGCCGAGGAGCCTGGACCACTGGATCTGGTGAGTAGAATTTCTTCAACAGGTACCCCTTGGATTCTACTGGAGAAGAGGACCGACCTGCGTGGGAACATAAGGTAAGTATGTATGTATGTGTGTATGTATGTAATAAAATTATACTTTCACGGTGTGTGTGTCTTGTGTTTTTTTGGGTATTTTTTTAGTGGTAGTACTACAGGTACCAGCGGGCCCGTTTTTCCGCCGCATGCTGGTACTTGTGGTTCTCCAAGTACAAGCATGCGGGGGAGGCTTGCTGGGACTTGTAGTACTGCTACTAAAAACAATATCTTTTATTTTACAACAAAGGCTATCAGCCCTCCCATCCGCAGCCCATTGGATGGGGGGGGACAGCCTCGGGCTTCACCCCTGGCCCTTGGGTGGCTGGGGGGGGGGGACCCCTTGATTGAAGGGGTCCCCACTCCCCCAGGGTACCCCGGCCAGGGGTGACTAGTTGGATTTTTGATGCCACGGCCGCAGGGCGCTGTATAAAAGTGACCCCCGGCTGTGGCATTATCTGTCCAGCTAGTGGAGCCCGGTGCTGGTTTTAAAAATACGGGGGACCCCTACTCTTTTTGTCCCCCGTATTTTTGGGACCAGGACCAGGCGCAGAGCCCGATGCTGGTTGCTTAAATATGGGGGAACCCCTGTCATTTTTTTCCCCATATTTCTGCAACCAGGATCGGCTCAAAGAGCCCGAGGCTGGTTATGCTTAGGAGGGGGGACCCCACGCAATTTTTTTTAGGATTTTACTTTGTTTAATTTAAAAAAAAAAAAAAATACGAACCCCAGCACGGATCACATAGATCCGGCCGAGATTGATTGTAAAAAAAAACGGCAGTGTTTTGCTAATCACTGCCGTCAAATTAGGTAAAAAAACACGAATGACATCGACATCGGAAGCAAAGAAAAATACGAATACGACAGCTTAGTAAATTAGTCGTAATCAATTCAAAAAGTTGCAGTTTTACACTGCCGATGTCATTCGTGATTGAACTTTGACCTATTTTCGGAAATTACGAATCTTAGTAAATATACCCCATTATGTGCAGGTAATGTCCTATGGTTTTCAATGCTTCTGTTCTTCCCACAGGAAACAGCTCAGAGAAGTGGCAGAGAAAGAGAGCTGTGGATTAATTGGGAAAGCCGGAAAGAGAGAAAGAGGAAGGCATTAGAGAAAGTAGAGATCCTTGGGGCTAGTAATGACTCTATCTGAGCCAAGTCAGGCTGAAAATGCGCATTGTGTCTTGTTGATCTCAAATGGGGTGGTCTACAGCTAACGTGAATTCACATGATCCTAAATTCAGAACATAGATGATGTCTATCTGTCTATGCCAAGTCCTGACTGCACAATGTCTCCAGGTATTTTGGTCCCTTAGCTTAAGCAAACCTGTTTTTGCAAACTTACGGCCTGATTCTGACCCTATGGGGTCGTGCAGGAAATCTCAGTCCTCTGATGGAGATCCTGGACTCTTTCCTCCCCTGCAACTGCTCCATTTAGAGAAACGGAGGAAGTCGCCACCCCCTCCCTGCTCCTAAATAGCATCAGCCTGCCAATCAATGACAGTCTGATGCCGATCTGCGTTAGTGATGAGCGGGTTCGGCTCCTCGGAAACCGAACCCTCCGAACTTCACCCATTTTACACGGGTCCGAGGCATACTCGGATTCACCCGTATGGCTCGGTTAACCCGAGCGCGCCCGAACGTCATCATCCCGCTGTCGGATTCTCGCGAGATTCGGATTCAATATAAGCAGCCGCGCGTCGCCGCCATTTTCACTCGTGCATTGGAAATGTTAGGGAGAGGACGTGGCTGGCGTCCTCTCCGTTTATTCATTGTTGATGCAAATATTTGTGCTTGCTTATATCTTAATTGTGGGGACTGGGGAGCAGCTGTATTACTAATATAGGAGGAGTACAGTGCAGAGTTTTGCTGATCAGTGACCACCAGTTTTTTCCGTTCTCTGCCTGAAAAAAACGCTCCTTATCCGTTATCTGTGCTCAGTGTGCTGCATATATCTGTGCTCACACTGCTTAATTGTGGGGACTGGGGAGCAGCTGTATTATATAGGAGGAGTACAGTGCAGAGTTTTGCTGACAGTGACCACCAGTATACGTTGTCTGCCTGAAAAACACTCCATATCTGTGCTCAGTGTGCTGCATATATCTGTGCTCACACTGCTTAATTGTGGGGACTGGGGAGCAGCAGTATTATATAGGAGGAGTACAGTGCAGAGTTTTGCTGACAGTGACCACCAGTATACGTTGTCTACCTGAAAAACACTCCATATCTGTGCTAGTGATGTGCACCGGAATTTTTCGGGTTTTGTGTTTTGGTTTTGGGTTCGGTTCCGCGGCCGTGTTTTGGGTTCGGACGCGTTTTGGCAAAACCTCACCGAAATTTTTTTGTCGGATTCGGGTGTGAATTTGGGGGTCATTTTGATCCCATAGTATTATTAACCTCAATAACCATAATTTCCACTCATTTTTAGTCTATTCTGAACACCTCACATCTCACAATATTATTTTTAGTCCTAAAATTTGCACCGAGGTCGCTGGATGGCTAAGCTAAGCGACCCAAGTGGCCGACACAAACACCTGGCCCATCTAGGAGTGGCACTGCAGTGTCAGACAGGATAGCCCTTCAAAAAAATTGTCCCCAAACAGCACATGATGCAAAAAAAAAAAGAGGCGCAATGAGGTAGCTGTGTGACTAAGCTAAGCGACCCAAGTGGCCGACACAAACACCTGGCCCATCTAGGAGTGGCACTGCAGTGTCAGACAGGATGGCCCTTCAAAAAAATTGTCCCCAAACAGCACATGATGCAAAGAAAAAAAGAGGCGCAATGAGGTAGCTGTGTGACTAAGCTAAGTGACCCAAGTGGCCGACACAAACACCTGGCCCATCTAGGAGTGGCACTGTAGTGTCAGACAGGATGGCACTTCAAAAAAATACTCCCCAAACAGCACATGATGCAAAGAAAAAAGAGGCGCAATGAGGTAGCTGTGTGACTAAGATAAGCGACCAAGTGGCCGACACAAACATCTGGCCCATCTAGGAGTGGCACTGCAGTGTCACGCAGGATGGCACTTCAAAAAAATACTCCCCAAACAGCACATGATGCAAAGAAAAAAAAGAGGCGCAATGAGGTAGCTGTGTGACTAAGATAAGCGACCCAAGTGGCCGACACAAACATCTGGCCCATCTAGGAGTGGCACTGCAGTGTCACGCAGGATGGCCCTTCAAAAAAATACTCCCCAAACAGCACATGATGCAAAGAAAAATGAAAGAAAAAAGAGGTGCAAGATGGAATTGTCCTTGGGCCCTCCCACCCACCCTTATGTTGTATAAACAGGACATGCACACTTTAACGAACCCATCATTTCAGTGACAGGGTCTGCCACACGACTGTGACTGAAATGACTGGTTGGTTTGGGCCCCCACCAAAAAAGAAGTAATCAATCTCTCCTTGCACAAACTGGCTCTACAGAGGCAAGATGTCCACCTCCTCCTCATTGTCCGATTCATCACCCCTTTCACTGTGTACATCCCCCTCCTCACAGATTATTAATTCGTCCCCACTGGAATCCACCATCTTAGGTCCCCATGTACATTCTGGAGGCAATTGCTGCTGGTGAATGTCTCCACGGAGGAATTGATTATAATTCATTTTAATGAACATCATCTTCTCCACATTTTCTGGAAGTAACCTCGTACGCCGATTGCTGAGGTGAGCGGCTGCACTAAACACTCTTTCGGAGTACACACTGGAGGGAGGGCAACTTAGGTAGAATAAAGCCAGTTTCTGCAAGGGCCTCCAAATTGCCTCTTTTTCCTGCCAGTATACGTACGGACTGTCTGACGTGCCTACTTGGATGTGGTCACTCATATAATCCTCCACCATTCTTTCAATGGTGAGAGAATCATATGCAGTGACAGTAGACGACATGTCAGTAATCGTTGGCAGGTCCTTCAGTCCGGACCAGATGTCAGCACTCGCTCCAGACTGCCCTGCATCATCGCCAGCGGGTGGGCTCGGAATTCTTAGCCTTTTCCTCGCACCCCCAGTTGCGGGAGAATGTGAAGGAGGAGCTGTTGACGGGTCCCGTTCCGCTTGACTTGACAATTTTCTCACCAGCAGGTCTTTGAACCCCTGCAGACTTGTGTCTGCCGGAAAGAGAGATACAACGTAGGTTTTAAATCTAGGATCGAGCACGGTGGCCAAAATGTAGTGCTCTGATTTCAACAGATTGACCACCCGTGAATCCTGGTTAAGCGAATGAAGGGCTCCATCCACAAGTCCCACATGCCTAGCGGAATCGCTCTGTTTTAGCTCCTCCTTCAATGCCTCCAGCTTCTTCTGCAAAAGCCTGATGAGGGGAATGACCTGACTCAGGCTGGCAGTGTCTGAACTGACTTCACGTGTGGCAAGTTCAAAGGGTTGCAGAACCTTGCACAACGTTGAAATCATTCTCCACTGCGCTTGAGACAGGTGCATTCCACCTCCTTTGCCTATATCGTGGCCAGATGTATAGGCTTGAATGGCCTTTTGCTGCTCCTCCATCCTCTGAAGCATATAGAGGGTTGAATTCCACCTCGTTACCACCTCCTGCTTCAGATGATGGCAGGGCAGGTTCAGGTATTTTTGGTGGTGCACCAGTCTTCTGTACGCGGTGCCTGAACGCCGAAAGTGGCCCGCAATTCTTCGGGCCACCGACAGCATCTCTTGCACGCCCCTGTCGTTTTTTAAATAATTCTGCACCACCAAATTCAAGGTATGTGCAAAACATGGGACGTGCTGGAATTTGCCCAGATGTAATGCACGCACAATATTGCTGGCGTTGTCCGATGTCACAAATCCCCAGGAGAGTCCAATTGGGGTAAGCCATTCTGCGATGATCTTCCTCAGTTGCCGTAAGAGGTTTTCAGCTGTGTGCCTCTTCTGGAAAGCGGTGATACAAAGCGTAGCCTGCCTAGGAACGATTTGGCGTTTGCGAGATGCTGCTACTGGTGCCGCCGCTGCTGTTCTTGCAGTAGGAGGCAATACATCTACCCAGTGGGCTGTCACAGTCATATAGTCCTGAGTCTGCCCTGCTCCACTTGTCCACATGTCCGTGGTTAAGTGGACATTGGGTACAACTGCATTTTTTAGGACACTGGTGAGTCTTTTTCTGAGGTCTGTGTACATTTTCGGTATCGCTTGCCTAGAGAAATGGAACCTAGATGGTATTTGGTACCGGGGACACAGTACCTAAATTAAGTCTATAGTTGGCTCTGAATTAACGATGGATACCGGAACCTCGTTTCTCACCGCCCAGGCTGCCAAGGCCTCAGTTATCCGCTTTGCAGCAGGATGACTGCTGTGATATTTCATCTTCCTCGCAAAGGACTGTTGGACAGTCAATTGCTTACTGGAAGTAGTACAAGTGGTCTTCCGACTTCCCCTCTGGGATGACGATCGACTCCCAGCAGCAACAACAGCAGCACCAGCAGCAGTAGGCGTTACACTCAAGGATGCATCGGAGGAATCCCAGGCAGGAGAGGACTCGTCAGACTTGCCAGTGACATGGCCTGCAGGACTATTGGCTTTCCTGGGTAAGGAGGAAATTGACACTGAGGGAGTTGGTGGTGTGGTTTGCAGGAGCTTGGTTACAAGAGGAAGGGATTTACTGGTCAGTGGACTGCTTCCGCTGTCGCCCAAAGTTTTTGAACTTGTCACTGACTTATGATGAATGCGCTGCAGGTGACGTATAAGGGAGGATGTTCCGAGGTGGTTAACGTCCTTACCCCTACTTATTACAGCTTGACAAAGGCAACACACGGCTTGACACCTGTTGTCCGCATTTGTGTTGAAATAATTCCACACCGAAGAGCTGATTTTTTTTGTATTTTGACCTGGCATGTCAATGGCCATATTCCTCCCACGGACAACAGGCGTCTCCCCGGGTGCCTGACTTAAACAAACCACCTCACCATCAGAATCCTCCTTGTCAATTTCCTCCCCAGCACCAGCAACACCCATATCCTCATCCTGGTGTACTTCAACAGTGACATCTTCAATTTGACTATCAGGAACTGGACTGCGGGTGCTCCTTCCAGCACTTGCAGGGGGCGTGCAAATGGTGGAAGGCGCAAGCTCTTCCCATCCAGTGTTGGCAAGGTCAGGCATCGCAACCGACACAATTGGACTCTCCTTGGGGATTTGTGATTTCGAAGAACGCACAGTTCTTTGCTGTGCTTTTGCCAGCTTAAGTCTTTTCTTTTTTTCTAGCGAGAGGATGAGTGCTTCCATCCTCATGTGAAGCTGAACCACTAGCCATGAACATAGGCCAGGGCCTCAGCCGTTCCTTGCCACTCCGTGTCGTAAATGGCATATTGGCAAGTTTACGCTTCTCCTCAGACGCTTTTAATTTTGATTTTTGGGTAATTTTACAGATCTTTTGTGTTTTGGATTTTACATGCTCTGTACTATGACATTGGGCATCGGCCTTGGCAGACGACGTTGATGGCATTTCATCGTCTCGGCCATGACTAGTGGCAGCAGCTTCAGTACGAGGTGGAAGTGGATCTTGATCTTTCCCTATTTTTTTAACCTCCACATTTTTGTTCTCCATATTTTAATGCGCACAACTAAAAGGCACCACAGGTATACAATGTAGATGGATGGATAGTATGCTTATTATTATTAATGGATGACGAGTGACTGACGACACAGAGGTAGGTACAGCAGTGGCCTACCGTACTGCTATATACAGTATAATAAATGGACCTGGTGGACACTGTCAGCAAACTGCTAAACTAGTATAAAGAAAAAAAGCCACCACAGGTATACAATGTAGATGGATGGATAGTATACTTATGGACGACGAGTGACAACACAGAGGTAGGTACAGCAGTGGCCTACCGTACTGCTATATACAGTATAATAAATGGACCTGGTGGACACTGTCAGCAAACTGCTAAACTAGTATAAAGAAAAAAAGCCACCACAGGTATACAATGTAGATGGATGGATAGTATACTTATGGAAGACGAGTGACGGCACAGAGGTAGGTACAGCAGTGGCCTACCGTACTGCTATATACAGTATAATAAATGGACCTGGTGGACACTGTCAGCAAACTGCTAAACTAGTATGTATAAAGAAAAAAAGCCACCACAGGTATACAATGTAGATGGATGGATAGTATACTTATTATTATTAATGGATGACGAGTGACTGACAACACAGAGGTAGGTTCAGCAGTGGCCTGCCGTACTGCTATATACAGTATAATGGACCTGGTGGACACTGTCAGCAGACTGCTAAACTAGTACTACTAGTATAAAAAAAAAGCCACCACAGGTATACAATGTAGATGGATGGTAGTATACTTATGGACGACGAGTGACGACACAGAGGTAGGTACAGCAGTGGCCTACCGTACTGCTATATACAGTATAATGGACCTGGTGGACACTGTCAGCAGACTGCTAAACTAGTACTACTAGTATAAAAAAAAAGCCACCACAGGTATACAATGTAGATGGATGGTAGTATACTTATGGATGACGAGTGACGACACAGAGGTAGGTACAGCAGTGGCCTACCGTACTGCTATATACAGTATAATGGACCTGGTGGACACTGTCAGCAGACTGCTAAACTAGTACTACTAGTATAAAAAAAAAAGCCACCACAGGTATACAATGTAGATGGATGGATAGTATACTTATTATTAATGGATGACGAGTGACTGACGACACAGAGGTAGGTACAGCAGTGGCCTACCGTACTGCTATATACAGTATAATGGACCTGGTGGACACTGTCAGCAGACTGCTAAACTAGTACTACTAGTATAAAAAAATGCCACCACAGGTATACAATGTAGATGGATGGATAGTATACTTATGGACGAGTGACTGATGACACAGAGGTAGGTACAGCAGTGGCCTACCGTACTGCTATATACAGTATAATGAACCTGGTGGACACTGTCAGCAGACTGCTAAACTAGTACTACTAGTATAAAAAAAAAAAAGCCACCACAGGTATACAATGTAGATGGATGGATAGTATACTTATGGACGAGTGACTGACGACACAGAGGTAGGTACAGCAGTGGCCTACCGTACTGCTATATACAGTATAATGGACCTGGTGGACACTGTCAGCAGACTGCTAAACTAGTACTACTAGTATAAAAAAAAAGCCACCACAGGTATACAATGTAGATGATTGGTAGTATACTTATGGACGACGAGTGACGACACAGAGGTAGGTACAGCAGTGGCCTACCGTACTGCTATATACATTATAATGGACCTGGTGGACACTGTCAGCAGACTGCTAAAGTAGTACTACTAGTATAAAAAAAAAAGCCACCACAGGTATACAATGTAGATGGATGGATAGTATACTTATTATTAATGGATGACGAGTGACTGACGACACAGAGGTAGGTACAGCAGTGGCCTACCGTACTGCTATATACAGTATAATGGACCTGGTGGACACTGTCAGCAGACTGCTAAACTAGTACTACTAGTATAAAAAAAAAAGCCACCACAGGTATACAATGTAGATGGATGGATAGTATACTTATGGACGAGTGACTGATGACACAGAGGTAGGTACAGCAGTGGCCTACCGTACTGCTATATACAGTATAATGAACCTGGTGGACACTGTCAGCAGACTGCTAAACTAGTACTACTAGTATAAAAAAAAAAAAGCCACCACAGGTATACAATGTAGATGGATGGATAGTATACTTATGGACGAGTGACTGACGACACAGAGGTAGGTACAGCAGTGGCCTACCGTACTGCTATATACAGTATAATGGACCTGGTGGACACTGTCAGCAGACTGCTAAACTAGTACTACTAGTATAAAAAAAAAGCCACCACAGGTATACAATGTAGATGATTGGTAGTATACTTATGGACGACGAGTGACGACACAGAGGTAGGTACAGCAGTGGCCTACCGTACTGCTATATACAGTATAATGGACCTGGTGGACACTGTCAGCAGACTGCTAAACTAGTACTACTAGTATAAAAAAAAAGCCACCACAGGTATACAATGTAGATGGATGGATAGTATACTTATGGACGACGAGTGACGACACAGAGGTAGGTACAGCAGTGGCCTACCGTACTGCTATATACAGTATAATGGACCTGGTGGACACTGTCAGCAGACTGCTAAACTAGTACTACTAGTATAAAGAAAAAAAGCCACCACAGGTATACAATGTAGATGGATGGATAGTATACTTATTATTATTAATGGATGACGAGTGACTGACGACACAGAGGTAGGTACAGCAGTGGCCTACCGTACTGCTATATACAGTATAATGGACCTGGTGGACACTGTCAGCAGACTGCTAAACTAGTATAAAAAAAAGCCACCACAGGAGTGTTTTTCAGGCAGACAAACGTATACTGGTGGTCACTGTCAGCAAAACTGTGCACTGTGCTCCTGCTATAGCTGCTCCCCAGTCCCCACAATTAAGCAGTGTGAGCACTCAGCACAGATATATCATGCAGCACACTGAGCACAGATATGGTATGGAGCGTTTTTTTCAGGCAGAGAACGGATAAAAAAAAAACTGGTGGTCACTATCAGCAAAACTCTGCACTCTACTCCGAGTCCTAACAGCTGCTCCCCAATCCTCCCAACACAATTAGTAATAAAACAAGCAATCAACTGTCTCTTCTACAATTATAAACGGAGAGGACGCCAGCCACGTCCTCTCCCTATCAATCTCAATGCACGTGTGAAAATGGCAGCGACGTGCGGCTGCTTATATAGAATCCGAATCTCGCGAGAATCCGACAGCGGGATGATGACATTCGGGCGCGCTCGGGTTAGCCGAGCAAGGCGGGAGGATCCGAGTCTGCTCGGACCCGTGTAAAAAAGGTAAAGCTCGGGTGGGTTCGGTTTCTCGGAAACCGAACCCGCTGATCACTAATCTGTGCTCAGTGTGCTGCATATATCTGTGCTCACACTGCTTTATTGTGGGGACTGGGGACCACCAGTATATTATATAGGAGGAGTACAGTGCAGAGTTTTGCTGACCAGTGACCACCAGTATACGTTATCAGCCTGAAAAACACTCCATATCTGTGCTGCATTGTAGTATATAGTAGGAGTACAGTGCATAATTTTGATGACCACCAGTATATAATATATAGGAGTACGGTACAGTAGGCCACTGCTGTACCTACCTCTGTGTCGTCAAGTATACTATCAATCCATACCTGTGGTGCATTTCAGTTTTGCACAGTTTGCTGACCACCAGTATATAATATATAGCATTACGGTACAGTAGGCCACTGCTGTACCTACCTCTGTGTCGTCAAGTATACTATCCATCCATACCTGTGGTGCATTTCAGTTTTGCACAGTTTGCTGACCACCAGTATATAATATATAGCATTACGGTACAGTAGGCCACTGCTGTACCTACCTCTGTGTCGTCAAGTATACTATCCATCCATACCTGTGGTGCATTTCAGTTTTGCAGTTTGCTGACCACCAGTATATAATATATAGCATTACGGTACAGTAGGCCACTGCTGTACCTGCCTCTGTGTCGTCAAGTATACTATCCATCCATACCTGTGGTGCATTTCAGTTTTGCACAGTTTGCTGACCACCAGTATATAATATATAGCATTACGGTACAGTAGGCCACTGCTGTACCTACCTCTGTGTCGTCAAGTATACTATCCATCCATACCTGTGGTGCATTTCAGTTTTGCACAGTTTGCTGACCACCAGTATATAATATATAGCATTACGGTACAGTAGGCCACTGCTGTACCTACCTCTGTGTCGTCTAGTATACTATCCATCCATACCTGTGGTGCATTTCAGTTGTGTGCAGTATATATAGTAGTAGGCCATAGAGATGAGCGCCTGAAATTTTTCGGGTTTTGTGTTTTGGTTTTGGGTTCGGTTCCGCGGCCGTGTTTTGGGTTCGAACGCGTTTTGGCAAAACCTCACCGAATTATTTTTGTCGGATTCGGGTGTGTTTTGGATTCGGGTGTTTTTTTCCAAAAACACTAAAAAACAGCTTAAATCATAGAATTTGGGGGTCATTTTGATCCCAAAGTATTATTAACCTCAAAAACCATAATTTACACTCATTTTCAGTCTATTCTGAATACCTCACACCTCACAATATTATTTTTAGTCCTAAAATTTGCACCGAGGTCGCTGTGTGAGTAAGATAAGCGACCCTAGTGGCCGACACAAACACCGGGCCCATCTAGGAGTGGCACTGCAGTGTCACGCAGGATGTCCCTTCCAAAAAACCCTCCCCAAACAGCACATGACGCAAAGAAAAAAAGAGGCGCAATGAGGTAGCTGTGTGAGTAAGATTAGCGACCCTAGTGGCCGACACAAACACCGGGCCCATCTAGGAGTGGCACTGCAGTGTCACGCAGGATGGCCCTTCCAAAAAACCCTCCCCAAACAGCACATGACGCAAAGAAAAAAAGAGGCGCAATGAGGTAGCTGACTGTGTGAGTAAGATTAGCGACCCTAGTGGCCGACACAAACACCGGGCCCATCTAGGAGTGGCACTGCAGTGTCACGCAGGATGGCCCTTCCAAAAAACCCTCCCCAAACAGCACATGACGCAAAGAAAAAAAGAGGCGCAATGAGGTAGCTGACTGTGTGAGTAAGATTAGCGACCCTAGTGGCCGACACAAACACCGGGCCCATCTAGGAGTGGCACTGCAGTGTCACGCAGGATGTCCCTTCCAAAAAACCCTCCCCAAACAGCACATGACGCAAAGAAAAAAAGAGGCGCAATGAGGTAGCTGTGTGAGTAAGATTAGCGACCCTAGTGGCCGACACAAACACCGGGCCCATCTAGGAGTGTCACTGCAGTGTCACGCAGGATGTCCCTTCCAAAAAACCCTCCCCAAACAGCACATGACGCAAAGAAAAAAAGAGGCGCAATGAGGTAGCTGACTGTGTGAGTAAGATTAGCGACCCTAGTGGCCGACACAAACACCGGGCCCATTTAGGAGTGGCACTGCAGTGTCACGCAGGATGTCCCTTCCAAAAAACCCTCCCCAATCAGCACATGATGCAAAGAAAAAGAAAAGAAAAAAGAGGTGCAAGATGGAATTATCCTTGGGCCCTCCCACCCACCCTTATGTTGTATAAACAAAACAGGACATGCACACTTTAACCAACCCATCATTTCAGTGACAGGGTCTGCCACACGACTGTGACTGATATGACGGGTTGGTTTGGACCCCCCCCAAAAAAGAAGCAATTAATCTCTCCTTGCACAAACTGGCTCTACAGAGGCAAGATGTCCACCTCATCTTCACCCTCCGATATATCACCGTGTACATCCCCCTCCTCACAGATTATCAATTCGTCCCTACTGGAATCCACCATCTCAGCTCCCTGTGTACTTTGTGGAGGCAATTGCTGCTGGTCAATGTCTCCGCGGAGGAATTGATTATAATTCATTTTAATGAACATCATCTTCTCCACATTTTCTGGATGTAACCTCGTACGCCGATTGCTGACAAGGTGAGCGGCGGCACTAAACACTCTTTCGGAGTACACACTTGTGGGAGGGCAACTTTGGTAGAATAAAGCCAGTTTGTGCAAGGGCCTCCAAATTGCCTCTTTTTCCTGCCAGTATAAGTACGGACTGTGTGACGTGCCTACTTGGATGCGGTCACTCATATAATCCTCCACCATTCTATCAATGTTGAGAGAATCATATGCAGTGACAGTAGACGACATGTCCGTAATCGTTGTCAGGTCCTTCAGTCCGGACCAGATGTCAGCATCAGCAGTCGCTCCAGACTGCCCTGCATCACCGCCAGCGGGTGGGCTCGGAATTCTGAGCCTTTTCCTCGCACCCCCAGTTGCGGGAGAATGTGAAGGAGGAGATGTTGACAGGTCGCGTTCCGCTTGACTTGACAATTTTGTCACCAGCAGGTCTTTCAACCCCAGCAGACCTGTGTCTGCCGGAAAGAGAGATCCAAGGTAGGCTTTAAATCTAGGATCGAGCACGGTGGCCAAAATGTAGTGCTCTGATTTCAACAGATTGACCACCCGTGAATCCTTGTTAAGCGAATTAAGGGCTGCATCCACAAGTCCCACATGCCTAGCGGAATCGCTCCCTTTTAGCTCCTTCTTCAATGCCTCCAGCTTCTTCTGCAAAAGCCTGATGAGGGGAATGACCTGACTCAGGCTGGCAGTGTCTGAACTGACTTCACGTGTGGCAAGTTCAAAGGGCATCAGAACCTTGCACAACGTTGAAATCATTCTCCACTGCACTTGAGATAGGTGCATTCCATCTCCTATATCGTGCTCAATTGTATAGGCTTGAATGGCCTTTTGCTGCTCCTCCAACCTCTGAAGCATATAGAGGGTTGAATTCCACCTCGTTACCACTTCTTGCTTCAGATGATGGCAGGGCAGGTTCAGTAGTTTTTGGTGGTGCTCCAGTCTTCTGTACGTGGTGCCTGTACGCCGAAAGTGTCCCGCAATTTTTCTGGCCACCGACAGCATCTCTTGCACGCCCCTGTCGTTTTTTAAAAAATTCTGCACCACCAAATTCAAGGTATGTGCAAAACATGGGACGTGCTGGAATTTGCCCATATTTAATGCACACACAATATTGCTGGCGTTGTCCGATGCCACAAATCCACAGGAGAGTCCAATTGGGGTAAGCCATTCCGCGATGATCTTCCTCAGTTGCCGTAAGAGGTTTTCAGCTGTGTGCGTATTCTGGAAAGCGGTGATACAAAGCGTAGCCTGCCTAGGAAAGAGTTGGCGTTTGCGAGATGCTGCTACTGGTGCCGCCGCTGCTGTTCTTGCGGCGGGAGTCCATACATCTACCCAGTGGGCTGTCACAGTCATATAGTCCTGACCCTGCCCTGCTCCACTTGTCCACATGTCCGTGGTTAAGTGGACATTGGGTACAACTGCATTTTTTAGGAGACTGGTGAGTCTTTTTCTGACGTCCGTGTACATTCTCGGTATCGCCTGCCTAGAGAAGTGGAACCTAGATGGTATTTGGTAACGGGGGCACACTGCCTCAATAAATTGTCTAGTTCCCTGTGAACTAACGGCGGATACCGGACGCACGTCTAACACCAACATAGTTGTCAAGGACTCAGTTATCCGCTTTGCAGTAGGATGACTGCTGTGATATTTCATCTGCCTCGCAAAGGACTGTTGAACAGTCAATTGCTTACTGGAAGTAGTACAAGTGGGCTTACGATTTCCCAGCGGCAACAACAGCAGCGCCAGCAGCAGTAGGCGTTACACGCAAGGATGCATCGGAGGAATCCCAGGCAGGAGAGGACTCGTCAGACTTGCCAGTGACATGGCCTGCAGGACTATTGGCATTCCTGGGGAAGGAGGAAATTGACACTGAGGGAGTTGGTGGGGTGGTTTGCGTGAGCTTGGTTACAAGAGGAAGGGATTTACTGGTCAGTGGACTGCTTCCGCTGTCACCCAAAGTTTTTGAACTTGTCACTGACTTATTATGAATGCGCTGCAGGTGACGTATAAGGGAGGATGTTCCGAGGTGGTTAACGTCCTTACCCCTACTTATTACAGCTTGACAAAGGGAACACACGGCTTGACACCTGTTGTCCGCATTTCTGGTGAAATACCTCCACACCGAAGAGCTGATTTTTTTGGTATTTTCACCTGGCATGTCAACGGCCATATTCCTCCCACGGACAACAGGTGTCTCCCCGGGTGCCTGACTTAAACAAACCACCTCACCATCAGAATCCTCCTGGTCAATTTCCTCCCAAGCGCCAGCAACACCCATATCCTCCTCATCCTGGTGTACTTCAACACTGACATCTTCAATCTGACTATCAGGAACTGGACTGCGGGTGCTCCTTCCAGCACTTGCAGGGGGCGTGCAAATGGTGGAAGGCGCATGCTCTTCACGTCCAGTGTTGGGAAGGTCAGGCATCGCAACCGACACAATTGGACTCTCCTTGTGGATTTGGGATTTCAAAGAACGCACAGTTCTTTGCGGTGCTTTTGCCAGCTTGAGTCTTTTCAGTTTTCTAGCGAGAGGCTGAGTGCTTCCATCCTCATGTGAAGCTGAACCACTAGCCATGAACATAGGCCAGGGCCTCAGCCGTTCCTTGCCACTCCGTGTGGTAAATGGCATATTGGCAAGTTTACGCTTCTCCTCCGACAATTTTATTTTAGGTTTTGGAGTCCTTTTTTTACTGATATTTGGTGTTTTGGTTTTGACATGCTCTGTACTATGCCATTGGGCATCGGCCTTGGCAGACGACGTTGCTGGCATTTCATCGTCTCGGCCATGACTAGTGGCAGCAGCTTCAGCACGAGGTGGAAGTGGATCTTGATCTTTCCCTAATTTTGGAACCTCAACATTTTTGTTCTCCATATTTTAATAGGCACAACTAAAAGGCACCTCAGGTAAACAATGCAGATGGATGGATTGGATACTAGTATACAATTATGGACGGGCTGCCGAGTGCCGACACAGAGGTAGCCACAGCCGTGAACTACCGCACTGTACTGTGTCTGCTGCTAATATATAGACTGGTTGATAAAGAGATAGTATACTCGTAACTAGTATGTATGTATAAAGAAAGAAAAAAAAACCACGGTTAGGTCACTGGTATATACAATTATGGACGGGCTGCCGAGTGCCGACACAGAGGTAGCCACAGCCGTGAACTACCGCACTGTACTGTGTCTGCTGCTAATATATAGACTGGTTGATAAAGAGATAGTATACTCGTAACTAGTATGTATGTATAAAGAAAGAAAAAAAAACCACGGTTAGGTCACTGGTATATACAATTATGGACGGGCTGCCGAGTGCCGACACAGAGGTAGCCACAGCCGTGAACTACCGCACTGTACTGTGTCTGCTGCTAATATATAGACTGGTTGATAAAGAGATAGTATACTCGTAACTAGTATGTATGTATAAAGAAAGAAAAAAAAACCACGGTTAGGTCACTGGTATATACAATTATGGACGGGCTGCGGAGTGCCGACACAGAGGTAGCCACAGCCGTGAACTACCGCACTGTACTGTGTCTGCTGCTAATATATAGACTGGTTGATAAAGAGATAGTATACTCGTAACTAGTATGTATGTATAAAGAAAGAAAAAAAAACCACGGTTAGGTGGTATATACAATTATGGACGGGCTGCCGAGTGCCGACACAGAGGTAGCCACAGCCGTGAACTACCGCACTGTACTGTGTCTGCTGCTAATATATAGACTGGTTGATAAAGAGATAGTATACTCGTAACTAGTATGTATGTATAAAGAAAGAAAAAAAAACCACGGTTAGGTGGTATATACAATTATGGACGGGCTGCCGAGTGCCGACACAGAGGTAGCCACAGCCGTGAACTACCGCACTGTACTGTGTCTGCTGCTAATATATAGACTGGTTGATAAAGAGATAGTATACTCGTAACTAGTATGTATGTATAAAGAAAGAAAAAAAAACCACGGTTAGGTCACTGGTATATACAATTATGGACGGGCTGCCGAGTGCCGACACAGAGGTAGCCACAGCCGTGAACTACCGCACTGTACACTGGTTGATAAAGAGATAGTAGTATACTCGTAACAACTAGTATGACGACGGTATAAAGAATGAAAAAAAAACCACGGTTAGGTGGTATATAATACAATTATGGTTGGACGGACTGCCTGCCGAGTGCCGACACAGAGGTAGCCACAGCCGTGAACTACCGCACTGTACACTGGTTGATAAAGAGATAGTAGTATACTCGTAACAACTAGTATGACGACGGTATAAAGAATGAAAAAAAACCCACGGTTAGGTGGTATATAATACAATTATGGTTGGACGGACTGCCTGCCGAGTGCCGACACAGAGGTAGCCACAGCCGTGAACTACCGCACTGTACACTGGTTGATAAAGAGATAGTAGTATACTCGTAACAACTAGTATGACGACGGTATAAAGAACGAAAAAAAAACCACGGTTAGGTGGTATATATTATAATACAATTATGGATGGACGGACTGCCTGCCGAGTTCCGACACAGAGGTAGCCACAGCCGTGAACTACCGCACTGTACACTGGTTGATAAAGAGATAGTAGTATACTCGTAACAACTAGTATGACGACGGTATAAAGAACGAAAAAAAAACCACGGTTAGGTGGTATATATTATAATACAATTATGGATGGACGGACTGCCTGCCGAGTTCCGACACAGAGGTAGCCACAGCCGTGAACTACCGCACTGTACACTGGTTGATAAAGAGATAGTAGTATACTCGTAACAACTAGTATGACTATGACGACGGTATAAAGAAAGAAAAAAAAAACCACGGTTAGGTGGTATATAATACAATTATGGATGGACGGACTGCCTGCCGAGTGCCGACACAGAGGTAGCCACAGCCGTGAACTACCGCACTGTACTGTGTCTGCTGCTAATATAGACTGGTTGATAAAGAGATAGTATACAATACTACTAATATACTGGTGGTCAGGCACTGGTCACCACTAGTCACACTGGCAGTGGCACTCCTGCAGCAAAAGTGTGCACTGTTTAATTTTAATATAATATTATTTATCATGTACTCCTGGCTCCTGCTATAACAACCTGCAGTGCTCCCCAGTCTCCCCCACAATTATAAGCTTTATATACAATACATTGATGTGCAGCACACTGGGCTGAGCAGTGCACACAGACTGAGTCACTGTGTGACTGTGTATCGTTTTTTTCAGGCAGAGAACGGATATATTAAATAAAACAAACAACTGCACTGTCTCTGGTGGTCACTGGTCACTGTGGTCGTCAGTCACTAAACTCTGTCTGCACTCTGCACTCTCTTCTAATCTACAGTATCACAGCAATCTCTCTCTCTCTCTCTCTCTTCTAAATCTAATCTAAATGGAGAGGACGCCAGCCACGTCCTCTCCCTATCAATCTCAATGCACGTGTGAAAATGGCGGCGACGCGCGGCTCCTTATATAGAATCCGAGTCTCGCGATAGAATCCGAGCCTCGCGAGAATCCGACAGCGTCATGATGACGTTCGGGCGCGCTCGGGTTAACCGAGCAAGGCGGGAAGATCCGAGTCGCTCGGACCCGTGAAAAAAAAAGTGAAGTTCGTGCGGGTTCGGATTCAAAGAAACCGAACCCGCTCATCTCTAGTAGGCCATTGCTATTGAGTGATACTGGCATATAATTCCACACATTAAAAAATGGAGAACAAAAATGTGGAGGGTAAAATAGGGAAAGATCAAGATCCACTTCCACCTCGTGCTGAAGCTTCTGCCACTAGTCATGGCCGAGACGATGAAATGCCATCAACGTCGTCTGCCAAGGCCGATGCCCAATGTCATAGTAGAGAGCATGTAAAATCCAAAAAACAAAAGTTCAGTAAAATGACCCAAGAATCAAAATTAAAAGGGTCTGAGGAGAAGCGTAAACTTGCCAATATGCCATTTACGACACGGAGTGGCAAGGAACGGCTGAGGCCCTGGCCTATGTTCATGGCTAGTGGTTCAGCTTCACATGAGGATGGAAGCACTCATCCTCTCGCTAGAAAACTGCAGTGCCACTCCTAGATGGGCCAGGTGTTTGTGTCGGCCACTTGGGTCGCTTAGCTTAGTCACACAGCTACCTCATTGCGCCTCTTTTTTTCTTTGAATCATGTGCTGTTTGGGGACAATTTTTTTGAAGTGCCGTCCTGTCTGACACTGCAGTGCCACTCCTAGATGGGCCAGGTGTTTGTGTCGGCCACTTGGGTCGCTTAGCTTAGTCACACAGCTACCTCATTGCGCCTCTTTTTTTCTTTGCATCATGTGCTGTTTGGGGACTATTTTTTTTAAGTGCCATCCTGTCTGACACTGCATTGTCACTCCTAGATGGGCCAGGTGATTGTGTCGGCCACTTGGGTCACTTAGCTTAGTCACACAGCTACCTCATTGCGCCTCTTTCTTTCTTTGCATCATGTGCTGTTTGGGGACAATTTTTTGAAGTGCCATCCTGTCTGACACTGCAGTGCCACTCCTAGATGGGCCAGGTGTTTGTGTCGGCCACTTGGGTCGCTTAGCTTAGTCACACAGCTAACTCATTGCGCCTCTTTTTTTCTTTGCATCATGTGCTGTTTGGGGACTATTTTTTTGAAGTGCCATCCTGTCTGACACTGCAGTGCCACACCTAGATGGGCCAGGTGTTTGTGTCGGCCACTTGGGTCGCTTAGCTTAGTCACACAGCTACCTCATTGCGCCTCTTTTTTTCTTTGCATCATGTGCTGTTTGGGGACTATTTTTTTTAAGTGCCATCCTGTCTGACACTGCAGTGCCACTCCTAGATGGGCCAGGTGTTTGTGTCGGCCACTTGGGTCGCTTAGCTTAGTCATCCAGCGACCTCGGTGCAAATTTTAGGACTAAAAATAATATTGTGAGGTGTTCAGAATAGACTGGAAATAAGTGGAAATTATGGTTATTGAGGTTAATAATACTATGGGATCAAAATGACCCCCAGATTCTATTATTTAAGCTGTTTTTGAGGGTTTTTTGTAAAAACACACCCGAATCCGACAAAAAATTTTCAGAGAGGTTTTGCCAAAACGCGTCCGAATCCAAAACACGGCCGCGGAACCGAATCCAAAACCAAATCACAAAACCCCAAAAATGTCCGGTGCACATCACTAATCTGCGTCCATCGTCGCAGGACCCGTTTGTGCATGCACAGAACGGGTCCTGCACATGCTCAAAGTACCGATAGTCGATACTTTGCAACGGACGCAGCATCTCCAACCACATCTGAATTAGTGATGAGCGGGTTCAATTCCTCGGAAACCGAACCCCCCCGAACTTCACCCATTTTACACAGGTCCGAGGCATACTCGGATTCTCCCGTATGGCTCGGTTAACCCGAGCGCGCCGAACGTCATCATCCCGCTGTCGGATTCTCGCGAGATTCGGATTCTATATAAGCAGCCGCACGTTGCCGCCATTTTCACTCGTGCATTGGAAATGTTAGGGAGAGGACGTGGCTGACGTCCTCTCCGTTTATTCATTGTTGAGTTGATGCAAATATTTGTGCTTGCTTATATCATTGTGGGGACTGGGGAGCAGCTTTATATTAATATAGGAGGAGTACAGTGCAGAGTTTTGCTGATCAGTGACCACCAGTTTTATCCATTCTCTGCCTGAAAAAAACGCTCCTTATCTGTGCTCAGTGTGCTGCATATATCTGTGCTCACACTGCTTAATTGTGGGGACTGGGGAGCAGCTGTATTATATAGGAGGAGTACAGTGCAGAGTTTTGCTGACAGTGACCACCAGTATACGTTGTCTGCCTGAAAAACACTCCATATCTGTGCTCAGTGTGTGTTATGCACACCAGTGCCTGCAGGAAAGTACTGGTGTCAGAACTGTTATGCACTCCAGTGCCTGCAGGAATGTACTGGTGTTTGAACTGTTATGCAAAACAAATGGACTCACAGACAGACTGGGGAATATGACATAACGTACACAGAAGGTGATAGGGTAACAAAATACACACAAGGTGAACAGAGAAGCCCAGAGGCTAAGGAACTGGGTATCTCCCTTGTATTAGAACTGCTCAGATGGGAAAAGCAAGATGTTGTGTTTTAATACGTAGAGAACCCGAAATGCTGTTGCTAAGGGCAACAGCAAAACCCTAAAGGGTTACCAACGGGTGTGGCAGTAAACTCCTTGGTCAGAGATGGAATGATAGACACAAGGAGAGTCTCCACAATCCTAATTCTCACTTGCAGTGCACAGGTTCAGCTTACTGCCACTAAACTGACCCCTGACACCTAGCACAGTGAGACAGGATTAGACAGGCAAGTCTTAGAATACAGCCGCAAACTTGCTAAGTTCACAGAGTAGTAACAGAACCACAGCAAGCTAAACGACTGACTCCAGTCTTACTGCTAGGTCTGGATTGGCAGAGTGTAATACCAAATCCCCAGGCCTATTTGCAGTAAGCAACAAACAAATACAAAGCTACACAGTACTGGTTAACTTTCAGGAACTGACTAACCAACAAAGATTCAGCAGCATCTGCTTACCCTGAGAAGAGGCCTTATAAAGCAGGTGCTGTCCACGCCCCACTCAGACCTCACAGACTGTGAGCACAAAAACCAGCACCGGATCCCCTGCCGTGCACAGAGCCTATAACCACTGCACAGCAAAAGACCCGAACCGGAGTATCAGCTGCGCTCAGGTTACTCCGCTAGCACTTGTCTCCCGGTTGCCATGACAACGTGGCAGCACAGGGCAGGAGACCCTAACAGTACCCCCCCTCTGACGAGGGGTCAAAGAACCCCTACCACCGGGTTTATCGGGGAACTGCGAGAAGAAAGAGCGTATCAGTCTGGGGGCATGAAGATCACAACTGCGCACCCACGACCGCTCCTCCGGGCCATACCCCTTCCAGTGCACCAAAAATGACAGCCGACCCCGAACCACCTTGGTGTCAAGAATCCTTTCAACAACAAACTCCCTCTGGCCACGTATCAGAAGAGGGGAAGGTCTTCCACTGGAAGAAGGATTACTAATCGCCCGTTTTAAAAGGGAACAATGAAATGTTTTATTGATACCCAAAGAACGGGGCAGATCTAACTGAAATGCCACCGGATTGATAACCCTGGTGATCTTATAAGGGCCGATGAACCGGGGGCCTAACTTATGAGATGGCTGTCTCAACTTCAAATTCTTGGTAGACAACCAGACGAAGTCTCCTAATTTGAAGCTGCAGGGTCTTTTCCGCTTATCAAAAACCCTTTTGGTCACTAATGACACAGACACAAGGGCTTTCTTCACTTTCCGCCAAATACCTCTAAGGACCGAAACCACAGAGGAACCACCAGGCGTGGAGTCCAGGGGGTCAAAAGAATTGGCCTTAGGATGATGCCCATACACACAAAGGAAGGGAGAGATCCCTGTAGCAGAGTGAGCCGCGTTGTTATAGGCAAACTCCGCCATGGACAGATGAGCAGCCCAGTCAGTCTGACACTTGGAGACATAACACCTGAGGAACTGCTCCAAGGACTGGTTCACCCTTTCAGTCTGCCCATTAGACTGCGGATGGTAGCCTGACGACAAGCTGACAGAAATCTGGAGATCGGAACAAAATGCCCTCCAGAATTTGGCCACAAACTGGGATCCGCGGTCAGAGACCACATCAAGTGGCAACCCGTGGAGACGCACAACATGCAGCATAAATAATTCAGACATGCGTCTGGCCGATGGCAGCCCAACCAGTGGAACGAAGTGCGCCATCTTCGAAAACCTGTCAACGACAACCCAGATGGCTGTCATCCCCGAGGATTTGGGCAAGTCCACCACAAAATCCATTGAAATGTGGGTCCATGGCTTAGATGGGATAGAGAGTGGATGTAATGGGCCAACAGGAACCCCTCTAGGAGTCTTATTTCGGGCACAGATGTCACATGCCCGAACCCACTGATCCACATCCTTAGCCACCGAGGGCCACCACACCGCCCTAGATAGCAACTCCCGAGTTCTGGCAATACCCGGGTGACCTGCCGACTTCTTGGCATGGAATTCCAGGAACACTCGCTGTCTTAACCTAGGAGGCACAAACAAAAGACCTACCGGAAGGTCTGGAGGAGCCTGCTCCTGTGCTCTAAGGACTAATGATAAGAGGTCCTGGGTAATGCCCACTTTAATACATGATGGGGAAACAATGGGCAACGGCTCCTCGGTGGTCTCCTGGATTGGAGCAAAACTCAGCGAGAGCGCATCAGCCTTGATGTTTTTTGACCCAGGGCGATATGTTATCAAAAAATTAAAGCGAGCAAAAAACAAAGCCCATCGTGCCTGCCTGGCATTGAGACGCTTTGCTGACTCTAAATATGCCAGATTCTTATGGTCAGTGAGAATTGAGACCACAAACTTAGCCCCCTCAAGCCAGTGTCTCCACTCCTCGAGTGCATCCTTAATAGCCAACAATTCCCGGTTACCCACGTCATAATTCATCTCGGCAGGCGAAAATTTACGGGAAAAGTAAGCACAGGGATGAAGGCGATTATCAGACACTCCCATCTGAGAAAGCACTGCCCCAATACCCATCTCAGAGGCATCCACCTCCACCACAAAAGGACGCTCTGGATCTGGGTGTCGCAGCACCTTGGCCGAAACAAATGCCCTTTTGAGACGGGCAAAAGCCGCTTTAGCCTCACAAGACCAGTGAGCAACATCCGCCCCTTTCTTAGTGAGTGCCACCAAGGGCGCCACTATAGACGAAAATCCAGCGATAAATCGTCTATAAAAATTCGCAAAGCCCAGGAAACGCTGAAGCGCCTTCAAACTAGTGGGCTGAACCCAATCCAGGGCTGCCTGTACCTTGGAACCCTCCATTTGGAAACCTTCTGGGGAGATAATATATCCTAGAAATGCGATTTGCTGAACTTCAAATTCGCACTTCTCCAGCTTCGCCCCAAGCCGGTGGTCTCTGAGTTTCTGGAGGACTAAGCGTACATGCTTCCGATGTTTCTCCAGGGAATGGGAGAAGATTAGGATGTCATCTAAGTATACAACTAAGAATCTATCCAAATATTCCCTGAGCACATCATTCATGAAATCCTGGAAGACTGCCGGGGCATTACAGAGCCCAAAAGGCATCACCAAATATTCATAATGCCCTGAGTGGGTATTAAAGGCAGTCTTCCATTCATCCCCCTCTCTTATTCGGATTAGATTGTACGCACCGCGTAGGTCAATCTTAGAAAAAATGGTGGCAGTACGAAGCTGGTCAAACAAGACCGAAATGAGAGGCAGTGGGTATGAGTTTTTAATCGTGATACGGTTCAATTCCCTGAAGTCGATGCAGGGTCGCAACGAACCGTCCTTTTTACCCACGAAGAAGAACCCCGACCCAACTGGAGACTGTGAAGGTCTGATAAATCCCTTAGCCAAGTTCTCCTGAATGTACTCTGCCATAGCCTGAGTCTCAGGACGTGACAGGGAGTACAACCTGCTCTTGGGAAGCTTAGCATTTGGCAACAAATCAATGGCACAGTCATAGGGGCGATGGGGAGGTAGTACTTCTGCAACTTTTTTGGAGAACACGTCCGCAAAATCTGCATAACACCCTGGCAATCCTGGCAAACTTAGCTGCGAGAGCCTGACTGGAAGGCTCAAGCAACTCCTGAAACAATCAGTACCCCAACTAAGAATCTCCCCAGAGACCCAGTCAAATTGAGGATTGTGGGCCCTTAACCAGGGTAACCCCAACACCAATGGGGCAAAAGTACAGACAGTCACATAAAAGGACAATTTTTCAGAGTGTGTGGCTCCAATAAACAAAGAAATATGGCTAGTGCAAGAGGTAATTTTACCTTGGGATAATGGTTCCCCGTTTAACCCACAAATCTCAATTTACGATGCCAAGGGTACTAAGGGAACAGAGTGTTTCAGGGCGAATTGGCGGTCCATAAAAACCCCGTCGGCCCCACTGTCCACAAAGGCCTCAGTCTTGACAGTTTGACCGAGGATCTTCAAGGTCACCGGAATGATAAAAGTCTTCTTGGGAAATTCTGACTTCTGGCCTGACAGGATATTTCCCATCACCCTCAGGCCCTGAAGTTTTCCGGCTTTTCTGGGCATGATACTACCACATGACCTTTATTCCCACAGTACAAACACAACCACTGCTGTCTCCTCCGCGTCTTCTCACGCGAGGAGAGGCGGGTAGCCCCAATCTGCATAGGCTCCTCGGAAAATTCCTCAGAGTCTGAGGTTCCCTTGGGAAGGAAGGAAATCTCAGTCTCCCTTTCAAGCCTACGCTCTCTCAGCCGTCTATCCACCCGGATGGATAACTGCATGAGCTGATCCAAGCTATCAGGCAAGGGATATTGTACCAGTTGGTCCTTTATCTGGTTAGAAAGACCTCTTCGGTACTGGTGTCTCAGGGCTGGGTCATTCCACTGGGTATCATGGGCCAACCTCCGAAACTCCGTACAGTAAACCTCAACTGGCCTTCGCCCTTGCTTAAGGATCGAAATCTGAGCCTCGGCTGAGGCCGTCTTGTCAGGGTCATCATACAACATGCCCAGTGCCGTAAAAAAAGCATCAACACTTTTAAGCGACGGACAGTCAGGCTGCAACCCATATGCCCAGACCTGTGGGTCTCCTTGTAGCAAGGAAATCATTATGCCCACCCGCTGAATCTCCGACCCAGAAGACTGAGGCCTAAGCCGGAAGTATAGCTTGCAGCTCTCCTTGAAACAAAAGAACTGCGAGCGATCTCCAGAAAAACGATCCGGGAGATTTACTTTCGGCTCCTTAACCCCTGCAGGTGCTGCTGCTGCGGGAGCTCCACCAGCAGCCTGGGAGGTGTGCATTTTAATGGACAAATCATTAAGTTGTCGAGTCAGGACCTGCACCTGATCGACCACCTGTTGCAACGTATTTTGAGGGGTATGCTCCATATTCCCACAAAATTTCAACAGGAGTATTAGGCTGCTGAATATGTTATGCACACCAGTGCCTGCAGGAAAGTACTGGTGTCAGAACTGTTATGCACTCCAGTGCCTGCAGGAATGTACTGGTGTTTGAACTGTTATGCAAAACAAATGGACTCACAGACAGACTGGGGAATATGACATAACGTACACAGAAGGTGATAGGGTAACAAAATACACACAAGGTGAACAGAGAAGCCCAGAGGCTAAGGAACTGGGTATCTCCCTTGTATTAGAACTGCTCAGATGGGAAAAGCAAGATGTTGTGTTTTAATACGTAGAGAACCCGAAATGCTGTTGCTAAGGGCAACAGCAAAACCCTAAAGGGTTACCAACGGGTGTGGCAGTAAACTCCTTGGTCAGAGATGGAATGATAGACACAAGGAGAGTCTCCACAATCCTAATTCTCACTTGCAGTGCACAGGTTCAGCTTACTGCCACTAAACTGACCCCTGACACCTAGCACAGTGAGACAGGATTAGACAGGCAAGTCTTAGAATACAGCCGCAAACTTGCTAAGTTCACAGAGTAGTAACAGAACCCCAGCAAGCTAAACGACTGACTCCAGTCTTACTGCTAGGTCTGGATTGGCAGAGTGTAATACCAAATCCCCAGGCCTATTTGCAGTAAGCAACAAACAAATACAAAGCTACACAGTACTGGTTAACTTTCAGGAACTGACTAACCAACAAAGATTCAGCAGCATCTGCTTACCCTGAGAAGAGGCCTTATAAAGCAGGTGCTGTCCACGCCCCACTCAGACCTCACAGACTGTGAGCACAAAAACCAGCACCGGATCCCCTGCCGTGCACAGAGCTTATAACCACTGCACAGCAAAAGACCCGAACCGGAGTATCAGCTGCGCTCAGGTTACTCCGCTAGCACTTGTCTCCCGGTTGCCATGACGACGTGGCAGCACAGGGCAGGAGACCCTAACAGTGTGCTGCATATATCTGTGCTCACACTGCTTTATTGTGGGGACTGGGGACCACCAGTATAATATTATATAAGAGGAGTACAGTGCAGAGTTTTGCTGACCAGTGACCACCAGTATACGTTGTCTGCCTGAAAAACACTCCATATCTGTGCTGCATTGTGTATTATATAGTAGTACAGTGCATAATTTTGCTGACCACCAGTATATAATATATAGGAGTACGGTACAGAAGGCCACTGCTGTACCTACCTCTGTGTCGTCAAGTATACTATCCATCCATACCTGTGGTGCATTTCAGTTTTGCACAGTTTGCTGACCACCAGTATATAATATATAGCATTACGGTACAGTAGGCCACTGCTGTACCTACCTCTGTGTCGTCAAGTATACTATCCATCCATACCTGTGGTGCATTTCAGTTTTGCACAGTTTGCTGACCACCAGTATATAATATATAGCATTATGGTACAGTTGGCCACTGCTGTACCTACCTCTGTGTTGTCAAGTATACTATCCATCTAGATTCTATACCTGTGGTGCATTTCAGTTGTGCAGTTTGCTGACACAGTGACCACCAGTATATATAGCAGTACGGTACGGAAGGCCACTGCTGTACCTACCTCTGTGTCGTCAAGTATACTATCCATCTAGACTCTATACCTGTGGTGCATTTTAGTTTTGCAGTTTGCTGACAGTGACTACCAATATATATAGCAGTACGGTACGGTAGGCCACTGCTGTACCTACCTCTGTGTCGTCAAGTATACTATCCATCTAGATTCTATACCTGTAGTGCATTTCAGTTGTGTAGTTTGCTGACACAGTGACCACCAGTATATATAGCAGTACGGTACGGAAGGCCACTGCTGTACCTACCTCTGTGTCGTCAAGTATACTATCCATCTACATTCTATACCTGTGGTGCATTTTAGTTTTGCAGTTTACTGACAGTGACCACCAGTATATATAGCAGTACAGTACGGAAGGCCACTGCTGTACCTACCTCTGTGTCGTCAAGTATACTATCCATCCATACCTGTGGTGCATTTCAGTTTTGCACAGTTTGCTGACCACCAGTATATAATATATATAGCAGTACGGTACAGTAGGCCACTGCTGTACCTACCTCTGTGTCGTCAAGTATACTATCCATCCATACCTGTGGTGCATTTCAGTTGTGCGCAGTATATATAGTAGTAGGCCATTGCTATTGATACTGGCATATAATTCCACACATTAAAAAATGGAGAACAAAAATGTGGAGGTTAAAATAGGGAAAGATCAAGATCCACTTCCAGCTCGTGCTGAAGCTGCTGCCACTAGTCATGGCCGAGACGATGAAATGCCATCAACGTCGTCTGCCAAGGCCGATGTCATAGTAGAGAGCATGTAAAATCCAAAAAACAAAAGTTCAGTAAAATGACCCAAAAATCTAAATTGAAAGCGTCTGAGGAGAAGCGTAAACTTGCCAATATGCCATTTACGACACGGAGTGGCAAGGAACGGCTGAGGCCCAGGCCTATGTTCATGGCTAGTGGTTCAGCTTCACATGAGGATGGAAGCACTCATCCTCTCGCTAGATAAATGAAAAGACTTAAGCTGGCAAAAGCACAGCAAAGAACTGTGCGTTCTTCTAAATCACAAATCCCCAAGGAGAGTCCAATTGTGTCGGTTGCGATGCCTGACCTTCCCAACACTGGACGGGAAGAGCTTGCGCCTTCCACCATTTGCACGCCCCCTGCAAGTGCTGGAAGGAGCACCCGCAGTCCAGTTCCTGATAGTCAAATTGAAGATGTCACTGTTGAAGTACACCAGGATGAGGATATGGGTGTTGCTGGTGCTGGGGAGAAAATTGACAAGGAGGATTCTGATGGTGAGGTGGTTTGTTTAAGTCAGGCACCCGGGGAGACACCTGTTGTCCGTGGGACGAATATGGCCATTGACATGCCTGGTCAAAATACAAAAAAAAATCACCTCTTCGGTGTGGAATTATTTCAACACAAATGCGGACAACAGGTGTCAAGCCGTGTGTTGCCTTTGTCAAGCTGTAATAAGTAGGGGTAAGGACGTTAACCACCTCGGAACATCCTCCCTTATACGTCACCTGCAGCGCATTCATAATAAGTCAGTGACAAGTTCAAAAACTTTGGGCGACAGCGGAAGCAGTCCACTGACCAGTAAATCCCTTCCTCTTGTAACCAAGCTCACGCAAACCACCCCACCAACTCCCTCAGTGTCAATTTCCTCCTTCCCCAGGAATGCCAATAGTCCTGCAGGCAATGTCACTGGCAATTCTGACGAGTCCTCTCCTGCCTGGGATTCCTCCGATGCATCCTTGCGTGTAACGCCTACTGCTGCTGGCGCAGCTGTTGTTGCTGCTGGGAGTCGATGGTCATCCCAGAGGGGAAGTCGTAAGCCCACTTGTACTACTTCCAGTAAGCAATTGACTGTTCAACAGTCCTTTGCGAGGAAGATGAAATATCACAGCAGTCATCCTGCTGCAAAGCGGATAACTGAGGCCTTGACAACTATGTTGGTGTTAGACGTGCGTCCGGTATCCGCCGTTAGTTCACAGGGAACTAGACAATTTATTGAGGCAGTGTGCCCCCGTTACCAAATACCATCTAGGTTCCACTTCTCTAGGCAGGCGATACCGAGAATGTACACGGACGTCAGAAAAAGACTCACCAGTGTCCTAAAAAATGCAGTTGTACCCAATGTCCACTTAACCACGGACATGTGGACAAGTGGAGCAGGGCAGGGTCAGGACTATATGACTGTGACAGCCCACTGGGTAGATGTATGGACTCCCGCCGCAAGAACAGCAGCGGCGGCACCAGTAGCAGCATCTCGCAAACGCCAACTCTTTCCTAGGCAGGCTACGCTTTGTATCACCGCTTTCCAGAATACGCACACAGCTGAAAACCTCTTACGGCAACTGAGGAAGATCATCGCGGAATGGCTTACCCCAATTGGACTCTCCTGTGGATTTGTGGCATCGGACAACGCCAGCAATATTGTGTGTGCATTAAATATGGGCAAATTCCAGCACGTCCCATGTTTTGCACATACCTTGAATTTGGTGGTGCAGAATTTTTTAAAAAACGACAGGGGCGTGCAAGAGATGCTGTCGGTGGCCAGAAGAATTGCGGGACACTTTCGGCGTACAGGCACCACGTACAGAAGACTGGAGCACCACCAAAAACTACTGAACCTGCCCTGCCATCATCTGAAGCAAGAAGTGGTAACGAGGTGGAATTCAACCCTCTATATGCTTCAGAGGTTGGAGGAGCAGCAAAAGGCCATTCAAGCCTATACAATTGAGCACGATATTGTTATGATTCCCGTACTCCAGACCAGAAGAGATCTTATGGCAGAGGTCTGAGTACTGGGAAGATATGCTGGTTGTGGGAGCAGGAGAGCCTAGTAACCCCTGGCGCCCTAACTCCGTTGTCTCGCCCGTGTTATCAGAAATCCCTTGCGAGACTATGGTTGCTTGAGCCCATGGCAGCCGCGTTCGAAGGGCGGATTATGTCTGCCCAACCCCGATGCCCCCGCAGGTCTTAATGGGAGACAAAGGGAAATCCGAGACAGGGTGATAACAAGGGGCCCTCTGACTAAGCAACCAGGCCAGGGGTTACAAGCTAACTAACTTTAACCAAAGGTATGTGCGGACTAGCCGCCAGGGAAAAGGACAACCAAAGAACCACTGATCCGTTACTCCTATCCAGCACCGCTGGATACCAGAGTGGATCTGTGGGAGCGGAATCCTCCGCAAAAGCTCCAGAACACAAATTAACTAAATAATAAACAGTAAGCGGACAAGCCGCAACACACGGCTGAGCCGCGACTCACGAACACCACAGGATGTTAAAGGTGCTCGGTCAGACTCCAGGAATAGATGGCAAACTTCCGAGTACAGGATCTCTGAGGACAGGAACAACCGGATTGAGCAGGACTGGAAACTCTCTGTAGCAGACACAGGCAAACAGGAAGCTATCACCGGCGTCTGTAAGAAGTCCTGAGGGTGCCTTTATTCAGGAACCCTCCAATCAAGATCCAGACAGGGTAATCAATGGAAATGCCGTGCAGCTTGCATGCTGCACGGCCAGCACATAATCAGGTAATTTAGGACAGACCCAGCAACGGGGAACGCGGCTGAACGTGGCGTCCCCGTTGCTAAGGTCAGAGCGGCTCTGTGCGCCCGGCGTCTAGCGTTGCCAGGGAGCCGGCGGCTGAACGCGCACGGCGTCCCTGGTTGCTAGGCGCCAGGCCGCACCGACGAGCGGACCCCGACGCCTAACAGTACCCCCCCCCTTGAGGAGGGGTCAAGGAACCCCTAAAGCCAGGTTTCTGAGGAAATTCTCGAAAAAATGCCCTTTTGAGCCTTGGGGCATGAAGGTCCTCATCCAGGACCCAAGACCTTTCCTCTGGCCCATAACCTCTCCAATGTACCAAAAAATAAAGCCGACCCCGGGATGTCTCGCCCGTGTTATCCCCAGAAAAACGGTCAGGCAGATGCATTTTTGGTTCAGGGATGACCCTCGGGGAAGTCCGTAACAGATCTTCCTGTGACCTCACCCGGAGGGACAGATCCTGAACCATCTGAGTAAGTTCTTGAATCTGACTAACTAGAAGCTGGCCAGGATTTGGCCCAATACCGGCGGGATTCATGAGGCCGACAAAATCTCCCAACTGAATAAGTGAAAAAATTAACTCCTGTTAATTTAAATTTTTTCTTTTGTCTGGCCGGTGATAATGTTATGATTCCCGTACTCCAGACCAGAAGAGATCTTATGGCAGAGGTCTGAGTACTGGGAAGATATGCTGGTTGTGGGAGCAGGAGAGCCTAGTAACCCCTGGCGCCCTAACTCCGTTGTCTCGCCCGTGTTATCAGAAATCCCTTGCGAGACTATGGTTGCTTGAGCCCATGGCAGCCGCGTTCGAAGGGCGGATTATGTCTGCCCAACCCCGATGCCCCCGCAGGTCTTAATGGGAGACAAAGGGAAATCCGAGACAGGGTGATAACAAGGGGCCCTCTGACTAAGCAACCAGGCCAGGGGTTACAAGCTAACTAACTTTAACCAAAGGTATGTGCGGACTAGCCGCCAGGGAAAAGGACAACCAAAGAACCACTGATCCGTTACTCCTATCCAGCACCGCTGGATACCAGAGTGGATCTGTGGGAGCGGAATCCTCGGCAAAAGCTCCAGAACACAAATTAACTAAATAATAAACAGTAAGCGGACAAGCCGCAACACACGGCTGAGCCGCGACTCACGAACACCACAGGATGTTAAAGGTGCTCGCTAGAGATGAGCGGATTCGGTTTTACTCGGTTTTACTCGGTTCTCAAAACCGAATCTTATTGGCTCACGGATGTCACGTGTTTTGGATAGCCAATAAGATTCGGTTTTGAGAACCGAGTTAAACCGAGTAAAACCGAATCCGCTCATCTCTAGCTCGGTCAGACTCCAGGAATAGATGGCAAACTTCCGAGTACAGGATCTCTGAGGACAGGAACAACCGGATTGAGCAGGACTGGAAACTCTCTGTAGCAGACACAGGCAAACAGGAAGCTATCACCGGCGTCTGTAAGAAGTCCTGAGGGTGCCTTTATTCAGGAACCCTCCAATCAAGATCCAGACAGGGTAATCAATGGAAATGCCGTGCAGCTTGCATGCTGCACGGCCAGCACATAATCAGGTAATTTAGGACAGACCCAGCAACGGGGAACGCGGCTGAACGTGGCGTCCCCGTTGCTAAGGTCAGAGCGGCTCTGTGCGCCCGGCGTCTAGCGTTGCCAGGGAGCCGGCGGCTGAACGCGCACGGCGTCACTGGTTGCTAGGCGCCGGGCCGCACCGACGAGCGGACCCCGGCGCCTAACAGATATAGTAGGTGGAATGCACCTGTCTCAAGCGCAGTGGAGAATGATTTCAACGTTGTGCAAGGTTCTGATGCCCTTTGAACTTGCCACACGTGAAGTCAGTTCAGACACTGCCAGCCTGAGTCAGGTCATTCCCCTCATCAGGCTTTTGCAGAAGAAGCTGGAGACATTGAAGGAGGAGCTAACACGGAGCGATTCCGCTAGGCATGTGGGACTTGTGGATGGAGCCCTTAATTCGCTTAACAAGGATTCACGGGTGGTCAATCTGTTGAAATCAGAGCACTACATTTTGGCCACCGTGCTCGATCCTAGATTTAAAGCCTACCTTGGATCTCTCTTTCCGGCAGACACAAGTCTGCTGGGGTTGAAAGACCTGCTGGTGACAAAATTGTCAAGTCAAGCGGAACGCGACCTGTCAACATCTCCTCCTTCACATTCTCCCGCAACTGGGGGTGCGAGGAAAAGGCTCAGAATTCCGAGCCCACCCGCTGGCGGTGATGCAGGGCAGTCTGGAGCGACTGCTGATGCTGACATCTGGTCCGGACTGAAGGACCTGACAACGATTACGGACATGTCGTCTACTGTCACTGCATATGATTCTCTCAACATTGATAGAATGGTGGAGGATTATATGAGTGACCGCATCCAAGTAGGCACGTCACACAGTCCGTACTTATACTGGCAGGAAAAAGAGGCAATTTGGAGGCCCTTGCACAAACTGGCTTTATTCTACCTAAGTTGCCCTCCCACAAGTGTGTACTCCGAAAGAGTGTTTAGTGCCGCCGCTCACCTTGTCAGCAATCGGCGTACGAGGTTACATCCAGAAAATGTGGAGAAGATGATGTTCATTAAAATGAATTATAATCAATTCCTCCGCGGAGACATTGACCAGCAGCAATTGCCTCCACAAAGTACACAGGGAGCTGAGATGGTGGATTCCAGTGGGGACGAATTGATAATCTGTGAGGAGGGGGATGTACACGGTGATATATCGGAGGGTGATGATGAGGTGGACATCTTGCCTCTGTAGAGCCAGTTTGTGCAAGGAGAGATTAATTGCTTCTTTTTTGGGGGGGGGTCCAAACCAACCCGTCATATCAGTCACAGTCGTGTGGCAGACCCTGTCACTGAAATGATGGGTTGGTTAAAGTGTGCATGTCCTGTTTTGTTTATACAACATAAGGGTGGGTGGGAGGGCCCAAGGACAATTCCATCTTGCACCTCTTTTTTCTTTTCTTTTTCTTTGCGTCATGTGCTGTTTGGGGAGGGTTTTTTGGAAGGGACATCCTGCGTGACACTGCAGTGCCACTCCTAGATGGGCCCGGTGTTTGTGTCGGCCACTAGGGTCGCTTATCTTACTCACACAGCTACCTCATTGCGCCTCTTTTTTTCTTTGCGTCATGTGCTGTTTGGGGAGGGTTTTTTGGAAGGGACATCCTGCGTGACACTGCAGTGCCACTCCTAGATGGGCCCGGTGTTTGTGTCGGCCACTAGGGTCGCTAATCTTACTCACACAGCTACCTCATTGCGCCTCTTTTTTTCTTTGCGTCATGTGCTGTTTGGGGAGGGTTTTTTGGAAGGGCCATCCTGCGTGACACTGCAGTGCCACTCCTAGATGGGCCCGGTGTTTGTGTCGGCCACTAGGGTCGCTTATCTTACTCACACAGCGACCTCGGTGCAAATTTTAGGACTAAAAATAATATTGTGAGGTGTGAGGTATTCAGAATAGACTGAAAATGAGTGGAAATTATGGTTTTTGAGGTTAATAATACTTTGGGATCAAAATGACCGCCAAATTCTATGATTTAAGCTGTTTTTTAGGTTTTTTGGAAAAAAACACCCGAATCCAAAACACACCCGAATCCGACAAAAAAAATTCGGTGAGGTTTTGCCAAAACGCGGTCGAACCCAAAACACGGCCGCGGAACCGAACCCAAAACCAAAACACAAAACCCGAAAAATTTACGGCGCTCATCTCTACTAGCTATACACCCCACTGCCTTACGCGCTCCATGTTTCCCCGTGGCACTACAAGTAACACAACGCCCTGTCACTGCTCCCCGCTCTGGTAGCACAGTCACACCCTCCAAGAAACACCCCACCCATGTCTGCAAGCACACCTGGGCACCCTGCTGCACATCTGCAACGCTGACACCCTCCCCCCCCCCCGCTATTCCCCACGATACCCGTGCAAAGTTAGACGCCGCCTCCATCCCCCCTAGTCACCCCGCTGCCCGTCTACATTTACTCGCCTAGCTATACACCCCACTGCCTTACGCGCTCCATGTTTCCCCGTGGCACTACAAGTAACACAACGCCCTGTCACTGCTCCCCGCTCTGGTAGCACAGTCACACCCTTCAAGAAACACCCCACTCATGTCTGCAAGCACACCTGGGCACCCTGCTGCACATCTGCAACGCTGACACCCTCCCCCCCCCCGCTATTCCCCACGATACCCGTGCGAAGTAAGACGCCGCCTCCATCCCCCCTAGTCACCCCACTGCCCGTCTACATTTACACGCCTAGCTATACACCCCACTATATTACGCGCTCCATGTTTCACCGTGGCACTACAAGTAACACAACGCCCTGTCACTGCTCCCCGCTCAGGTAGCACAGTCACACCCTCCAAGAAACACCCCACCCATGTCTGCAAGCACACCTGGGCACCCTGCTGCACATCTGCAACGCTGACACCCTCCCCCCCCCCTGCTATTCCCCACGATACCCGTGCAAAGTTAGACGCCGCCTCCATCCCCCCTAGTCACCCCGCTGCCCGTCTACATTTACTCGCCTAGCTATACACCCCACTGCCTTACGCGCTCCATGTTTCCCCGTGGCACTACAAGTAACACAATGCCCTGTCACTGCTCCCCCCTCTGGTAGCACAGTCACACCCTCCAAGAAACACCCCAACCATGTCTGCAAGCACACCTGGGCACCGTGCTGCACATCTGCAACGCTGACACCCTCCCCCCCCCCCGCTATTCCCCACGATACCCGTGCAAAGTTAGACGCCGCCTCCATCCCCCCTAGTCACCCCGCTGCCAGTCTACATTTACACGCCTAGCTATACACCCCACTATATTACGCGCTCCATGTTTCACCGTGGCACTACAAGTAACACAACGCCCTGGCACTGCTCCCCGCTCAGGTAGCACAGTCACACCCTTCAAGAAACACCCCACCCATGTCTGCAAGCACACCTGGGCACCCTGCTGCACATCTGCAACGCTGACACCATCCCCCCCCCCGCTATACCCCACGATACCCATGCAAAGATAGACGCCGCCTCCATCCCCCCTAGTCACCCCGCTGCCCGTCTACATTTACACGCCTAGCTATACACCCCACAAAATTACGCGCTCCATGTTTCACCGTGGCACTACAAGTAACACAACGCCCTGGCACTGCTCCCCGCTCTGGTAGCACAGTCACACCCTTCAAGAAACACCCCACCCATGTCTGCAAGCACACCTGGGCACTCTGCTGCACATCTGCAACGCTGACACCCCCCCCCCCCCGCTATTCCCCACGATACCCGTGCAAAGTTAGACGCCGCCTCCATCCCCCCTAGTCACCCCGCTGCCCGTCTACATTTACTTGCCTAGCTATACACCCCACTGCCTTACGCGCTCCATGTTTCCCCGTGGCACTAGAGATGAGTGCCTGAAATTTTTCGGGTTTTGTGTTTTGGTTTTGGGTTCGGTTCCGCGGCCGTGTTTTGGGTTCGAACGCGTTTTGGCAAAACCTCACCGAATTTTTTTTGTCGGATTCGGGTGTGTTTTGGATTCGGGTGTTTTTTTCAAAAAACACTAAAAAACAGCTTAAATCATAGAATTTGGGGGTCATTTTGATCCCAAAGTATTATTAACCTCAAAAACCATAATTTACACTCATTTTCAGTCTATTCTGAATACCTCACACCTCACAATATTATTTTTAGTCCTAAAATTTGCACCGAGGTCGCTGTGTGAGTAAGATAAGCGACCCTAGTGGCCGACACAAACACCGGGCCCATCTAGGAGTGGCACTGCAGTGTCACGCAGGATGTCCCTTCCAAAAAACCCTCCCCAAACAGCACATGACGCAAAGAAAAAAAGAGGCGCAATGAGGTAGCTGTGTGAGTAAGATTAGCGACCCTAGTGGCCGACACAAACACCTGGCCCATCTAGGAGTGGCACTGCAGTGTCACGCAGGATGGCCCTTCCAAAAAACCCTCCCCAAACAGCACATGACGCAAAGAAAAAAAGAGGCGCAATGAGGTAGCTGTGTGAGTAAGATTAGCGACCCGAGTGGCCGACACAAACACCGGGCCCATCTAGGAGTGGCACTGCAGTGTCACGCAGGATGTCCCTTCCAAAAAACCCTCCCCAAACAGCACATGACGCAAAGAAAAAAAGAGGCGCAATGAGGTAGCTGTGTGAGTAAGATTAGCGACCCTAGTGGCCGACACAAACACCGGGCCCATCTAGGAGTGGCACTGCAGTGTCACGCAGGATGTCCCTTCCAAAAAACCCTCCCCAAACAGCACATGACGCAAAGAAAAAAAGAGGCGCAATGAGGTAGCTGACTGTGTGAGTAAGATTAGCGACCCTAGTGGCCGACACAAACACCGGGCCCATTTAGGAGTGGCACTGCAGTGTCACGCAGGATGTCCCTTCCAAAAAACCCTCCCCAATCAGCACATGATGCAAAGAAAAAGAAAAGAAAAAAGAGGTGCAAGATGGAATTGTCCTTGGGCCCTCCCACCCACCCTTATGTTGTATAAACAAAACAGGACATGCACACTTTAACCAACCCATCATTTCAGTGACAGGGTCTGCCACACGACTGTGACTGATATGACGGGTTGGTTTGGACCCCCCCCCAAAAAAGAAGCAATTAATCTCTCCTTGCACAAACTGGCTCTACAGAGGCAAGATGTCCACCTCATCATCACCCTCCGATATATCACCGTGTACATCCCCCTCCTCACAGATTATCTTCACGTCCAGTGTTGGGAAGGTCAGGCATCGCAACCGACACAATTGGACTCTCCTTGTGGATTTGGGATTTCGAAGAATGCACAGTTCTTTGCTGTGCTGCTTTTGCCAGCTTGAGTCTTTTCATTTTTCTAGCGAGAGGCTGAGTGCTTCCATCCTCATGTGAAGCTGAACCACTAGCCATGAACATAGGCCAGGGCCTCAGCCGTTCCTTGCCACTCCGTGTCGTAAATGGCATATTGGCAAGTTTACGCTTCTCCTCCGACAATTTTATTTTAGGTTTTGGAGTCCTTTTTTTTCTGATATTTGGTGTTTTGGATTTGACATGCTCTGTACTATGACATTGGGCATCGGCCTTGGCAGACGACGTTGCTGGCATTTCATCGTCTCGGCCATGACTAGTGGCAGCAGCTTCAGCACGAGGTGGAAGTGGATCTTGATCTTTCCCTAATTTTGGAACCTCAACATTTTTGTTCTCCATATTTTAATAGGCACAACTAAAAGGCACCTCAGGTAAACAATGGAGATGGATACTAGTATACAATTATGGACTGCCTGCCGAGTGCAGACACAGAGGTAGCCACAGCCGTGAACTACCGTACTGTACTGTGTCTGCTGCTAATATAGACTGGTTGATAAAGAGATGTCTATGTAACTATGTATGTATAAAGAAGAAAGAAAAAAAAACCACGGTTAGGTGGTATACAATTATGGACGGACTGCCTGCCGAGTGCAGACACAGAGGTAGCCACAGCCGTGAACTACCGTACTGTACTGTGTCTGCTGCTAATAATATAGACTGGTTGATAAAGAGATGTCGTAGTAGTATGTATGTATAAAGAAGAAAGAAAAAAAAAACCACGGTTAGGTGGTATACAATTATGGACGGACTGCCTGCCGAGTGCAGACACAGAGGTAGCCACAGCCGTGAACTACCGTACTGTACTGTGTCTGCTGCTAATATAGACTGGTTGATAAAGAGATGTCTATGTAACTATGTATGTATAAAGAAGAAAGAAAAAAAATCCACGGTTAGGTGGTATACAATTATGGACGGACTGCCTGCCGAGTGCAGACACAGAGGTAGCCACAGCCGTGAACTACCGTACTGTACTGTGTCTGCTGCTAATATAGACTGGTTGATAAAGAGATGTCTATGTAACTATGTATGTATAAAGAAGAAAGAAAAAAAAACCACGGTTTGGTGGTATACAATTATGGACGGACTGCCTGCCGAGTGCAGACACAGAGGTAGCCACAGCCGTGAACTACCGTACTGTACTATGTCTGCTGCTAATATAGACTGGTTGATAAAGAGATGTCTATGTAACTATGTATGTATAAAGAAGAAAGAAAAAAAAAACCACGGTTAGGTGGTATACAATTATGGACGGACTGCCTGCCGAGTGCAGACACAGAGGTAGCCACAGCCGTGAACTACCGTACTGTACTGTGTCTGCTGCTAATATAGACTGGTTGATAAAGAGATGTCTATGTAACTATGTATGTATAAAGAAGAAAGAAAAAAAAACCACGGTTAGGTGGTATACAATTATGGACGGACTGCCTGCCGAGTGCAGACACAGAGGTAGCCACAGCCGTGAACTACCGTACTGTGTCTGCTGCGACTGGATGATAAATGATATAAAAAATATATATATATCACTACTGCAGCCGGACAGGTATATATTATATATTATATAATGACGGACCTGCTGGACACTGTCTGTCAGCAGAATGAGTTTTATTTTTATAGAATAAAAAAAAAAACAACACACAAGTGAAGTCACACGACGAGTGTTTAACTTTTTCAGGCAATCACAATATAAGTATACTACTAACTATACTGGTGGTCAGTGTGGTCAGGTCACTGGTCAGTCACACTGGCAGTGGCACTCCTGCAGCAAAAGTGTGCACTGTTTAATTTTAATATAATATTATGTACTCCTGGCTCCTGCTATAACCTATAACTGGCACTGCAGTGCTCCCCAGTCTCCCCCACAATTATAAGCTGTGTGAGCTGAGCAGTCAGACAGATATATAATATATATAGATGATGCAGCACACTGGGCTGAGCCTGAGCAGTGCACACAGATATGGTATGTGACTGAGTCACTGTGTGTATCGCTTTTTTCAGGCAGAGAACGGATATATTAAATAAACTGCACTGTCTGGTGGTCACTCACTATATAATATTATGTACTCCTGGCTCCTGCTATAACCTATAACTGGCACTGCAGTGCTCCCCAGTCTCCCCCACAATTATAAGCTGTGTGAGCTGAGCAGTCAGACAGATATATAATATATATAGATGATGCAGCACACTGGGCTGAGCCTGAGCAGTGCACACAGATATGGTATGTGACTGAGTCACTGTGTGTATCGCTTTTTTCAGGCAGAGAACGGATATATTAAATAAACTGCACTGTCTGGTGGTCACTCACTAGTAAACTCTCTGCACTCTCTACACTTCTACAGTACTCCTCCTAGTCCTAAGCTCCAGTAAATCTCTCTCTCTTATAATCTAAATGGAGAGGACGCCAGCCACGTCCTCTCCCTATCAATCTCAATGCACGTGTGAAAATGGCGGCGACGCGCGGCTCCTTATATAGAATCCGAGTCTCGCGAGAATCCGACTGCGTCATGATGACGTTCGGGCGCGCTCGGGTTAACCGAGCAAGGCGGGAGGATCCGAGTCTGCTCGGACCCGTGAAAAAAAACCATGAAGTTCGGGCGGGTTCGGATTCAGAGAAACCGAACCCGCTCATCTCTACGTGGCACTACAAGTAACACAACGCCCTGTCACTGCTCTCCGCTTTGGTAGAACAGTCACACCCTTCAGGAAACACCCCACTCATGTCTGCAAGCACACCTGGGCACCCTGCTGCACATCTGCAACGTTGACACCCTCCACCCCCCCGCTATTCCCCACGATACTAGAGATGTGCACTTGAAATTTTTCGGGTTTTGTGTTTTGGTTTTGGGTTCGGTTCCGCGGCCGTGTTTTGGGTTCGACCGCGTTTTGGCAAAACCTCACCGAATTTTTTTGGTCGGATTCGGGTGTGTTTTGGATTCGGGTGTTTTTTTCAAAAAACACTAAAAAACAGCTTAAATCATAGAATTTGGGGGTCATTTTGATCCCAAAGTATTATTAACCTCAAAAACCATAATTTCCACTCATTTTCAGTCTATTCTGAATAACTCACACCTCACAATATTATTTTTAGTCCTAAAATTTGCACCGAGGTCGCTGGATGACTAAGCTAAGCGACCCTAGTGGCCGACACAAACACCTGGCCCATCTAGGAGTGGCACTGCAGTGTCACGCAGGATGGCCCTTCCAAAAAACACTCCCCAAACAGCACATGACGCAAAGAAAAAAAGAGGCGCAATGAGGTAGCTGTGTGAGTAAGATAAGCGACCCTAGTGGCCGACACAAACACCTGGCCCATCTAGGAGTGGCACTGCAGTGTCACGCAGGATGGCCCTTCCAAAAAACACTCCCCAAACAGCACATGACGCAAAGAAAAAAAGAGGCGCAATGAGGTAGCTGTGTGAGTAAGATAAGCGACCCTAGTGGCCTACACAAACACCTGGCCCATCTAGGAGTGGCACTGCAGTGTCACGCAGGATGGCCCTTCCAAAAAACACTCCACAAACAGCACATGACGCAAAGAAAAAAAGAGGCGCAATGAGGTAGCTGTGTGAGTAAGATAAGCGACCCTAGTGGCCGACACAAACACCTGGCCCATCTAGGAGTGGCACTGCAGTGTCACGCAGGATGGCCCTTCCAAAAAACACTCCCCAAACAGCACATGACGCAAAGAAAAAAAGAGGCGCAATGAGGTAGCTGTGTGAGTAAGATAAGCGACCCTAGTGGCCGACACAAACACCTGGCCCATCTAGGAGTGGCACTGCAGTGTCACGCAGGATGGCCCTTCCAAAAAACACTCCCCAAACAGCACATGACGCAAAGAAGAAAAAAAGAGGCGCAATGAGGTAGCTGTGTGAGTAAGATAAGCGACCCTAGTGGCCGACACAAACACCTGGCCCATCTAGGAGTGTCACTGCAGTGTCACGCAGGATGGCCCTTCCAAAAAACACTCCCCAAACAGCACATGACGCAAAGAAGAAAAAAAGAGGCGCAATGAGGTAGCTGTGTGAGTAAGATAAGCGACCCTAGTGGCCGACACAAACACCTGGCCCATCTAGGAGTGGCACTGCAGTGTCACGCAGGATGGCCCTTCCAAAAAACACTCCCCAAACAGCACATGACGCAAAGAAAAAAAGAGGCGCAATGAGGTAGCTGTGTGAGTAAGATAAGCGACCCTAGTGGCCGACACAAACACCTGGCCCATCTAGGAGTGGCACTGCAGTGTCACGCAGGATGGCCCTTCCAAAAAAAACTCCCCAAACAGTACATGACGCAAAGAAAAAAAGAGGCGCAATGAGGTAGCTGTGTGAGTAAGATAAGCGACCCTAGTGGCCGACACAAACACCTGGACCATCTAGGAGTGGCACTGCAGTGTCACGCAGGATGGCCCTTCCAAAAAACACTCCCCAAACAGCACATGACGCAAAGAAAAAAAGAGGCGCAATGAGGTAGCTGTGTGAGTAAGATAAGCGACCCTAGTGGCCGACACAAACACCTGGCCCATCTAGGAGTGGCACTGCAGTGTCACGCAGGATGGCCCTTCCAAAAAACACTCCCCAAACAGCACATGACGCAAAGAAGAAAAAAAGAGGCGCAATGAGGTAGCTGTGTGAGTAAGATAAGCGACCCTAGTGGCCGACACAAACACCTGGCCCATCTAGGAGTGGCACTGCAGTGTCACGCAGGATGGCCCTTCCAAAAAACACTCCCCAAACAGCACATGACGCAAAGAAAAAAAGAGGCGCAATGAGGTAGCTGTGTGAGTAAGATAAGCGACCCTAGTGGCCGACACAAACACCTGGCCCATCTAGGAGTGGCACTGCAGTGTCACGCAGGATGGCCCTTCCAAAAAACACTCCCCAAACAGCACATGACGCAAAGAAAAAAAGAGGCGCAATGAGGTAGCTGTGTGAGTAAGATAAGCGACCCTAGTGGCTGACACAAACACCTGGCCCATCTAGCAGTGGCACTGCAGTGTCACGCAGGATGGCCCTTCCAAAAAACACTCCCCAAACAGCACATGACGCAAAGAAAAAAAGAGGCGCAATGAGGTAGCTGTGTGAGTAAGATAAGCGACCCTAGTGGCCGACACAAACACCTGGCCCATCTAGGAGTGGCACTGCAGTGTCACGCAGGATGGCCCTTCCAAAAAACACTCCCCAAACAGCACATGATGCAAATAAAAATGAAAGAAAAAAGAGGTGCAAGATGGAATTGTCCTTGGGCCCTCCCACCCACCCTTATGTTGTATAAACAGGACATGCACACTTTAACCAACCCATCATTTCAGTGACAGGGTCTGCCACACGACTGTGACTGAAATGACGGGTTGGTTTGGACCCCCACCGAAAAAGTAGCAATTAATCTCTCCTTGCACAAACTGGCTCTACAGAGGCAAGATGTCCACCTCATCATAATCCTCCGATATATCACCGTGTACATCCCGCTCCTCACAGATTATCAATTCGTCCCCACTGGAATCCACCATCTCAGCTCCCTGTGTACTTTGTGGAGGCAATTGCTGCTGGTCAATGTCTCCACGGAGGAATTGATTATAATTAATTTTAATGAACATCATCTTCTCCACATTTTCTGGAAGTAACCTCGTACGCCGATTGCTGACAAGGTGAGCGGCGGCACTAAACACTCTTTCGGAGTACACACTTGTGGGAGGGCAACATAGGTAGAATAAAGCCAGTTTGTGCAAGGGCCTCCAAATTGCCTCTTTTTCCTGCCAGTATAAGTACGGACTGTCTGACGTGCCTACTTGGATGCGGTCACTCATATAATCCTCCACCATTCTTTCAATGGGGAGAGAATCATATGCAGTGACAGTAGACGACATGTCCGTAATCGTTGTCAGGTCCTTCAGTCCGGACCAGATGTCAGCATCAGCAGTCGCTCCAGACTGCCCTGCATCACCGCCAGCGGGTGGGCTCGGAATTCTGAGCCTTTTCCTCGCACCCCCAGTTGCGGGAGAATGTGAAGGAGGAGATGTTGACAGGTCGCGTTCCGCTTGACTTGACAATTTTGTCACCAGCAGGTCTTTGAACCCCAGCAGACTTGTGTCTGCCGGAAAGAGAGATCCAAGGTAGGTTTTAAATCTAGGATCGAGCACGGTGGCCAAAATGTAGTGCTCTGATTTCAACAGATTGACCACCCGTGAATCCTTGTTAAGCGAATTAAGGGCTCCATCCACAAGTCCCACATGCCTAGCGGAATCGCTCCCTTTTAGCTCCTCCTTCAATGCCTCCAGGCTCTTCTGCAAAAGCCTGATGAGGGGAATGACCTGACTCAGGCTGGCAGTGTCTGAACTGACTTCACGTGTGGCAAGTTCAAAAGGTTGCAGAACCTTGCACAACGTTGAAATCATTCTCCACTGCGCTTGAGACAGGTACATTCCACCTCCTATATCGTGCTCAATTGTATAGGCTTGAATGGCCTTTTGCTGCTCCTCCAACCTCTGAAGCATATATAGGGTTGAATTCCACCTCGTTACCACTTCTTGCTTCAGATGATGGCAGGGCAGGTTCAGGCGTTTTTGGTGGTGCTCCAGTCTTCTGTACGTGGTGCCTGTACGCCGAGAGTGTCCCGCAATTCTTCTGGCCACCGACAGCATCTCTTGCACGCCCCTGTCGTTTTTTAAAAAATTCTGCACCACCAAATTCAAGGTATGTGCAAAACATGGGACGTGCTGGAATTTGCCCATATTTAATGCACACACAATATTGCTGGCGTTGTCCGATGCCACAAATCCACAGGAGAGTCCAATTGGGGTAAGCCATTCCGCAATGATCTTCCTCAATTGCCGTAAGAGGTTTTCAGCTGTGTGCGTATTCTGGAAAGCGGTGATACAAAGCGTAGCCTGCCTAGGAAAGAGTTGGCGTTTGCGAGATGCTGCTACTGGTGCCGCCGCTGCTGTTCTTGCGGCGGGAGTCCATACATCTACCCAGTGGGCTGTCACAGTCATATAGTCCTGACCCTGCCCTGCTCCACTTGTCCACATGTCCGTGGTTAAGTGGACATTGGGTACAACTGCATTTTTTAGGACACTGGTGAGTCTTTTTCTGACGTCCGTGTACATTCTCGGTATCGCCTGCCTAGAGAAGTGGAACCTAGATGGTATTTGGTAACGGGGGCACACTACCCCAAGAAATTGTCTAGTTCCCTGTGAACTAACGGCGGATACCGGATGCACGTCTAACACCAACATAGTTGTCAAGGCCTCAGTTATCCGCTTTGCAACAGGATGACTGCTGTGATATTTCATCTTCCTCGCAAAGGACTGTTGGACAGTCAATTGCTTGGTGGAAGTAGTAAAAGTGGGCTTACGACTTCCCCTCTGGGATGACCATCGACTCCCAGCAGCAACAACAGCAGCGCCAGCAGCAGTAGGCGTTACACGCAAGGATGCATCGGAGGAATCCCAGGCAGGAGAGGACTCGTCAGAATTGCCAGTGACATGGCCTGCAGGACTATTGGCATTCCTGGGGAAGGAGGAAATTGACACTGAGGGAGTTGGTGGGGTGGTTTGCGTGAGCTTGGTTACAAGAGGAAGGGATTTACTGGTCAGTGGACTGCTTCCGCTGTCGCCCAAAGTTTTTGAACTTGTCACTGACTTATTATGAATGCGCTGCAGGTGACGTATAAGGGAGGATGTTCAGAGGTGGTTAACGTCCTTACCCCTACTTATTACTAGAGATGAGCGGGTTCGGTTTCTTTGAATCCGAACTCGCACGAACTTCACTTTTTTTTCCACGGGTCCGAGCGACTCGGATCTTCCCGCCTTGCTCGGTTAACCCGAGCGCGCCCGAACGTCATCATGACGCTGTCGGATTCTCGCGAGGCTCGGATTCTATCGCGAGACTCGGATTCTATATAAGGAGCCGCGCGTCGCCGCCATTTTCACTCGTGCATTGAGATTGATAGGGAGAGGACGTGTCTGGCGTCCTCTCCATTAGAATAGAGATAGATAGATTAGATAGAGAGAGATTGTGCAGAGTCGCAGACAGAGTTAGTTTACCACAGTCAGTGACCAGTGCAGTTGCTAGTTAACTTTTATTTAATATAATATATCCGTTCACTTCTCTCTGCTATATCCGTTCTCTGCCTGAAAAAAAAAACGATACACAGCACAGTCAGTCACACAGTGTGACTCAGTCTGTGTGCACTCAGCTCAGCCCAGTGTGCTGCACAGTCATCAATGTATAAATTAAAAGCTTATAATTAATTGTGGGGGAGACTGGGGAGCACTGCAGGTTGTTAGCAGGAGCCAGGAGTACAATTATATTAATTAACAGTGCACACTTTTGCTGCAGGAGTGGTGACCAGTGCCTGACCACCAGTATAGTATTGTTGTATACTACTAATATCTCTTTAAATATCAACCAGTCTATATTAGCAGCAGACACAGTACAGTGCGGTAGTTCACGGCTGTGGCTACCTCTGTGTCGGCACACGGCAGGCAGTCCGTCCGACCAGAATTGTATTATTTATTATTATATACCTACCACCTAACCGTGGTTTTTTTTTCATTCTTTATACCGTCATAGTGTCATCCTAATTGTTACGAGTATACTACTATCTCTTTATCAACCAGTGTACAGTGCGGTAGTTCACGGCTGTGGCTACCTCTGTGTCGGCACACGGCAGGCAGTCCGTCCGACCAGAATTGTATTATTTATTATTATATACCTACCACCTAACCGTGGTTTTTTTTTCATTCTTTATACCGTCATAGTGTCATCCTAATTGTTACGAGTATACTACTATCTCTTTATCAACCAGTGTACAGTGCGGTAGTTCACGGCTGTGGCTACCTCTGTGTCGGCAGTCGGCAGGCAGTCCGTCCATCCATAATTGTATTATTATTATAATATATACCACCTAACCGTGGTTTTTTTTCATTCTTTATACCGTCATAGTGTCATACTAGTTGTTACGAGTATACTACTATCTCTTTATCAACCAGTGTACAGTGCGGTAGTTCACGGCTGTGGCTACCTCTGTGTCGGCAGTCGGCAGGCAGTCCGTCCATCCATAATTGTATTATTATTATAATATATACCACCTAACTGTGGTTTTTTTTGCATTCTTTATACCGTCGTCATAGTGTCAAACTAGTTGTTACGAGTATACTACTATCTCTTTATCAACCAGTGTACAGTGCGGTAGTTCACGGCTGTGGCTACCTCTGTGTCGGCAGTCGGCAGGCAGTCCGTCCATCCATAATTGTATTATTATTATAATATATACCACCTAACCGTGGTTTTTTTTTCATTCTTTATACCGTCGTCATAGTGTCATACTAGTTGTTACGAGTATACTACTATCTCTTTATCAACCAGTGTACAGTGCGGTAGTTCACGGCTGTGGCTACCTCTGTGTCGGCAGTCGGCAGGCAGTCCGTCCATCCATAATTGTATTATTATTATAATATATACCACCTAACCGTGGTTTTTTTATACCACCTAACCGTGGCAGTCCGTCCATAATTGTATACTAGTATCCAATCCATCCATCTCCATTGTTTACCTGAGGTGCCTTTTAGTTCTGCCTATAAAATATGGAGAACAAAAAAGTTGAGGTTCCAAAATTAGGGAAAGATCAAGATCCACTTCCACCTCGTGCTGAAGCTGCTGCCACTAGTCATGGCCGAGACGATGAAATGCCAGCAACGTCGTCTGCCAAGGCCGATGCCCAATGTCATAGTACAGAGCATGTCAAATCCAAAACACCAAATATCAGAAAAAAAAGGACTCCAAAACCTAAAATAAAATTGTCGGAGGAGAAGCGTAAACTTGCCAATATGCCATTTACCACACGGAGTGGCAAGGAACGGCTGAGGCCCTGGCCTATGTTCATGGCTAGTGGTTCAGCTTCACATGAGGATGGAAGCACTCAGCCTCTCGCTAGAAAACTGAAAAGACTCAAGCTGGCAAAAGCACCGCAAAGAACTGTGCGTTCTTTGAAATCCCAAATCCACAAGGAGAGTCCAATTGTGTCGTTTGCGATGCCTGACCTTCCCAACACTGGACGTGAAGAGCATGCGCCTTCCACTATTTGCATGCCCCCTGCAAGTGCTGGAAGGAGCACCCGCAGTCCAGTTCCTGATAGTCAGATTGAAGATGTCAGTGTTGAAGTACACCAGGATGAGGAGGATATGGGTGTTGCTGGCGCTGGGGAGGAAATTGACCAGGAGGATTCTGATGGTGAGGTGGTTTGTTTAAGTCAGGCACCCGGGGAGACACCTGTTGTCCGTGGGAGGAATATGGCCGTTGACATGCCAGGTGAAAATACCAAAAAAATCAGCTCTTCGGTGTGGAGGTATTTCACCAGAAATGCGGACAACAGGTGTCAAGCCGTGTGTTCCCTTTGTCAAGCTGTAATAAGTAGGGGTAAGGACGTTAACCACCTCGGAACATCCTCCCTTATACGTCACCTGCAGCGCATTCATAATAAGTCAGTGACAAGTTCAAAAACTTTGGGTGACAGCGGAAGCAGTCCACTGACCAGTAAATCCCTTCCTCTTGTAACCAAGCTCACGCAAACCACCCCACCAACTCCCTCAGTGTCAATTTCCTCCTTCCCCAGGAATGCCAATAGTCCTGCAGGCCATGTCACTGGCAAGTCTGACGAGTCCTCTCCTGCCTGGGATTCCTCCGATGCATCCTTGCGTGTAACGCCTACTGCTGCTGGCGCTGCTGTTGTTGCCGCTGGGAGTCGATGGTCATCCCAGAGGGGAAGTCGTAAGCCCACTTGTACTACTTCCAGTAAGCAATTGTCTGTTCAACAGTCCTTTGCGAGGAAGATGAAATATCACAGCAGTCATCCTACTGCAAAGCGGATAACTGAGTCCTTGACAACTATGTTGGTGTTAGACGTGCGTCCGGTATCCGCCGTTAGTTCACAGGGAACTAGACAATTTATTGAGGCAGTGTGCCCCCGTTACCAAATACCATCTAGGTTCCACTTCTCTAGGCAGGCGATACCGAGAATGTACACGGACGTCAGAAAAAGACTCACCAGTGTCCTAAAAAATGCAGTTGTACCCAATGTCCACTTAACCACGGACATGTGGACAAGTGGAGCAGGGCAGGGTCAGGACTATATGACTGTGACAGCCCACTGGGTAGATGTATGGACTCCCGCCGCAAGAACAGCAGCGGCGGCACCAGTAGCAGCATCTCGCAAACGCCAACTCTTTCCTAGGCAGGCTACGCTTTGTATCACCGCTTTCCAGAATACGCACACAGCTGAAAACCTCTTACGGCAACTGAGGAAGATCATCGCGGAATGGCTTACCCCAATTGGACTCTCCTGTGGATTTGTGGCATCGGACAACGCCAGCAATATTGTGTGTGCATTAAATATGGGCAAATTCCAGCACGTCCCATGTTTTGCACATACCTTGAATTTGGTGGTGCAGAATTTTTTAAAAAACGACAGGGGCGTGCAAGAGATGCTGTCGGTGGCCAGAAAAATTGCGGGACACTTTCGGCGTACAGGCACCACGTACAGAAGACTGGAGCACCACCAAAAACTACTGAACCTGCCCTGCCATCATCTGAAGCAAGAAGTGGTAACGAGGTGGAATTCAACCCTCTATATGCTTCAGAGGTTGGAGGAGCAGCAAAAGGCCATTCAAGCCTATACAATTGAGCACGATATAGGAGATGGAATGCACCTGTCTCAAGTGCAGTGGAGAATGATTTCAACGTTGTGCAAGGTTCTGATGCCCTTTGAACTTGCCACACGTGAAGTCAGTTCAGACACTGCCAGCCTGAGTCAGGTCATTCCCCTCATCAGGCTTTTGCAGAAGAAGCTGGAGGCATTGAAGAAGGAGCTAACACGGAGCGATTCCGCTAGGCATGTGGGACTTGTGGATGCAGCCCTTAATTCGCTTAACAAGGATTCACGGGTGGTCAATCTGTTGAAATCAGAGCACTACATTTTGGCCACCGTGCTCGATCCTAGATTTAAAGCCTACCTTGGATCTCTCTTTCCGGCAGACACAGGTCTGCTGGGGTTGAAAGACCTGCTGGTGACAAAATTGTCAAGTCAAGCGGAACGCGACCTGTCAACATCTCCTCCTTCACATTCTCCCGCAACTGGGGGTGCGAGGAAAAGGCTCAGAATTCCGAGCCCACCCGCTGGCGGTGATGCAGGGCAGTCTGGAGCGACTGCTGATGCTGACATCTGGTCCGGACTGAAGGACCTGACAACGATTACGGACATGTCGTCTACTGTCACTGCATATGATTCTCTCAACATTGATAGAATGGTGGAGGATTATATGAGTGACCGCATCCAAGTAGGCACGTCACACAGTCCGTACTTATACTGGCAGGAAAAAGAGGCAATTTGGAGGCCCTTGCACAAACTGGCTTTATTCTACCTAAGTTGCCCTCCCACAAGTGTGTACTCCGAAAGAGTGTTTAGTGCCGCCGCTCACCTTGTCAGCAATCGGCGTACGAGGTTACATCCAGAAAATGTGGAGAAGATGATGTTCATTAAAATGAATTATAATCAATTCCTCCGCGGAGACATTGACCAGCAGCAATTGCCTCCACAAAGTACACAGGGAGCTGAGATGGTGGATTCCAGTGGGGACGAATTGATAATCTGTGAGGAGGGGGATGTACACGGTGATATATCGGAGGGTGAAGATGAGGTGGACATCTTGCCTCTGTAGAGCCAGTTTGTGCAAGGAGAGATTAATTGCTTCTTTTTTGGGGGGGGTCCAAACCAACCCGTCATATCAGTCACAGTCGTGTGGCAGACCCTGTCACTGAAATGATGGGTTGGTTAAAGTGTGCATGTCCTGTTTTGTTTATACAACATAAGGGTGGGTGGGAGGGCCCAAGGATAATTCCATCTTGCACCTCTTTTTTCTTTTCTTTTTCTTTGCATCATGTGCTGATTGGGGAGGGTTTTTTGGAAGGGACATCCTGCGTGACACTGCAGTGCCACTCCTAGATGGGCCCGGTGTTTGTGTCGGCCACTAGGGTCGCTAATCTTACTCACACAGCTACCTCATTGCGCCTCTTTTTTTCTTTGCGTCATGTGCTGTTTGGGGAGGGTTTTTTGGAAGGGACATCCTGCGTGACACTGCAGTGCCACTCCTAGATGTGCCCGGTGTTTGTGTCGGCCACTAGGGTCGCTAATCTTACTCACACAGTCAGCTACCTCATTGCGCCTCTTTTTTTCTTTGCGTCATGTGCTGTTTGGGGAGGGTTTTTTGGAAGGGCCATCCTGCGTGACACTGCAGTGCCACTCCTAGATGGGCCCGGTGTTTGTGTCGGCCACTAGGGTCGCTTATCTTACTCACACAGCGACCTCGGTGCAAATTTTAGGACTAAAAATAATATTGTGAGGTGTGATGTGTTCAGAATAGGCTGAAAATGAGTGTAAATTATGTTTTTTGAGGTTAATAATACTTTGGGATCAAAATTACCCCCAAATTCTATGATTTAAGCTGTTTTTTAGGGTTTTTTTAAAAAAACACCCGAATCCAAAACACACCCGAATCCGACAAAAAAAATTCGGTGAGGTTTTGCCAAAACGCGGTCGAACCCAAAACACGGCCGCGGAACCGAACCCAAAACCAAAACACAAAACCCGAAAAATTTCCGGCGCTCATCTCTACTTATTACAGCTTGACAAAGGCAACACACGGCTTGACAAATGTTGTCCGCATTTCTGTTGAAATACTTCCACACCGAAGAGCTGATTATTTTGGTATTTTCACCTGGCATGTCAACGGCCCTATTCCTCCCACGGACAACAGGTGTCTCCCCGGGTGCCTGACTTAAACAAACCACCTCACCATCAGAATCCTCCTTGTCAATTTCCTCCCCAGCGCCAGCAACACCCATATCCTCCTCATCCTGGTGTACTTCAACACTGACATCTTCAATCTGACTATCAGGAACTGGACTGCGGGTGATCCTTCCAGCACTTGCAGGGGGTGTGCAAATGGTGGAAGGCGCATGCTCTTCACGTCCAGTGTTGGGAAGGTCAGGCATCGCAACCGACACAATTGGACTCTCCTTGTGGATTTGGGATTTCGAAGAACGCACAGTTCTTTGCGGTGCTTTTGCCAGCTTGAGTCTTTTCATTTTTCTAGCGAGAGGCTGAGTGCTTCCATCCTCATGTGAAGCTGAACCACTAGCCATGAACATAGGCCAGGGCCTCAGCCGTTCCTTGCCACTCCGTGTGGTAAATGGCATATTGGCAAGTTTACGCTTCTCCTCCGACAATTTTATTTTAGATTTTGGAGTCCTTTTTTTACTGATATTTGGTGTTTTGGATTTTACATGCTCTGTACTATGACATTGGGCATCGGCCTTGGCAGACGACGTTGCTGGCATTTCATCGTCTCGGCCATGACTAGTGGCAGCAGCTTCAGCACGAGGTGGAAGTGGATCTTAATCTTTCCCTAATTTTGGAACCTCAACATTTTTGTTCTCCATATTTTAATAGGCACAACTAAAAGGCACCTCAGGTAAACAATGGAGATGGATGGATACTAGTATACTTATGGATGGACCAGCGACTGCCGACACAGAGGTAGCTACAGCCGTGGACTACCGTACTGTGTCTGCTGCTAATATAGACTGGATGATAATGAGATGAAATTAATATATATATATATATATAATATCACTAGTACTGCAGCCGGACAGGTATATATATTTATTATGTAATGACTGATGACTGATGACGGACCTGCTGGACACTGTCAGCTCAGCAGTACCACAGACTGCTACAGTAAGCTACTATAGTAGTATGTATCAAGAAGAAAGAAAAAAAAAAACACGGGTAGGTGGTATACAATTATGGATGGACCAGCGACTGCCGACACAGAGGTAGCTACAGCCGTGGACTACCGTACTGTGTCTGCTGCTAATATAGACTGGATGATAATGAGATGAAATTAATATATATATATATAATATCACTAGTACTGCAGCCGGACAGGTATATATATTTATTATGTAATGACTGATGACGGACCTGCTGGACACTGTCAGCTCAGCAGCACCGCAGACTGCTACAGTAAGCTACTATAGTAGTATGTATCAAGAAGAAAGAAAAGAAAAAAAACCACGGGTAGGTGGTATACAATTATGGATGGACCAGCAACTGCCGACACAGAGGTAGCTACAGCCATGGACTACCGTACTGTGTCTGCTGCTAATATAGACTGGATGATAATGAGATGAAATTAATATATATATATATATATAGTCACAGTGAACAGAGGCGGCACTCTCAGGACTTGCAGTCGTAGTTCAAATAAAGAAATAACAGCTACAACATAGCTCTGTCAATTAACGTTTCGATTTATAGCAAAACCGTCATCAGAATCATATAACACATATTACAAACAAGACATACTTACATAACCTCGTGTCCCCCCGTCAGGAAGCCGCCAGCGCCGCGCCGTCTCCCGAGTCTGTGACGTCACACATGCGACGCGCGCCCTCCGGCGCGCTCAGGTGACCGCCCGGCGTCATGGCAACCTGATAAACAAATACACATACCAGTGAACAAAACATAAAAACAACAGCAATCGAGTATACTGGCATAATCAGGGGTTAAGGTAACCATCCTATATTAATAATGCCTACACCAATGCAGCACAGTCTACGAATGTATAAATGAGCTGTAGCTAATACAGGAGAAAACATATAATTAGAAATGAAAAAACAGGGCATGTACCTAGATCAGAGAACAGCATACTGAGAATCAGAGCCAAAAAAGATAAACCATAACATAAACAGACAGCTATATTACAGAAAGCAGCTTAATGGTAACATCTCATTTAAGCCACGCGGAGAGACTGTGTCCAGCCGGTGAATCCACCGCGATTCTCTCTGCAGCAGTGCCCTGTGTCTGTCACCCCCCCGCAATCTCTTTGGTGCTTGATCTATAATTTTATAGCGTAAGGTGCTAAGCCCGTGATTGAGTGCCTTAAAGTGCCGGGCCACTGGCTGACTATGTACGCCCGTCTTATGGCGGACCTATGTAGCGCCATCCGTTCCTTAAATTGCCTTGTGGTCTTCCCCACATAGAGGAGACCACAAGGACAGCGTATAATATAAATGACAAATGTGCTGGAGCACGTCAACACTTGTCGGATGTCACACCTCACGCCCGTCCGGATGGCGCTACACAGTGCCCTGTGTCTGTCACCCCCCCGCAATCTCTTGGGTGCTTGATCTATAATTTTATAGCGTAAGTACTGATAGAAATACCCTGCTGCACTTTGCTAGTCAGCATCCGAATGCGACGAAGATGGGGCTACCTTACTCTCAGTTCCTTAGAGTTCATCGGATTTCCGATGATCCTGTGGCAACTGAGAGAGAGATAGACCTCATGGTACGTCAATTTTTGGTTAGAGGGTATAAGTACGATGCCCTGATTGAGGCCAAACAAAGGGTGCTGAGGATTCCCAGGACTAAGACACTAGGACAGAGTCCCAAAAAGAAGGGGGGCAGAGAGGTTGTCCCATTTGTTCAGAGATTTCATTCTTCCAGTGGGGAGATTGCCAAATGTGCCAAAAGATTGTGGCCAATAGTGACTGCGGACAAGGACCTGTCGTGTCTCCGCAATGCCACTATTATGCCCAGCTTTGCTAGGGACCGCAACCTGAAGGATTGGCTGGTCAAGAACGACATCTCTTCCTTTCAAGACAGGATCCCCATTAATTTTATGACTAGAAAACCAGGATGCTATAGGTGCACCGGGTGCACCACATGTAGCTATATGGAGACGGGGAGCTCCTTTCCGCACCCACAGACGGGCGTGAGGTGTGACATCCGACAAGTGTTGACGTGCTCCAGCACATTTGTAATTTATATTATACGCTGTCCTTGTGGTCTCCTCTATGTGGGGAAGACCACAAGGCAATTTAAGGAACGGATGGCGCTACATAGGTCCGCCATAAGACAGGCTTTTGACCAGACGGGCGTACATAGTCAGCCAGTGGCCCGGCACTTTAAGGCACTCAATCACGGGCTTAGCACCTTACGCTATAAAATTATAGATCAAGCACCCAAGAGATTGCGGGGGGGTGACAGACACAGGGCACTGCTGCAGAGAGAATCGCGGTGGATTCACCGGCTGGACACAGTCTCTCCGCGTGGCTTAAATGAGATGTTACCATTAAGCTGCTTTCTGTAATATAGCTGTCTGTTTATGTTATGGTTTATCTTTTTTGGCTCTGATTCTCAGTATGCTGTTCTCTGATCTAGGTACATGCCCTGTTTTTTCATTTCTAATTATATGTTTTCTCCTGTATTAGCTACAGCTCATTTATACATTCGTAGACTGTGCTGCATTGGTGTAGGCATTATTAATATAGGATGGTTACCTTAACCCCTGATTATGCCAGTATACTCGATTGCTGTTGTTTTTATGTTTTGTTCACTGGTATGTGTATTTGTTTATCAGGTTGCCATGACGCCGGGCGGTCACCTGAGCGCGCCGGAGGGCGCGCGTCGCATGTGTGACGTCACAGACTCGGGAGACGGCGCGGCGCTGGCGGCTTCCTGACGGGGGGACACGAGGTTATGTAAGTATGTCTTGTTTGTAATATGTGTTATATGATTCTGATGACGGTTTTGCTATAAATCGAAACGTTAATCGACAGAGCTATGTTGTAGCTGTTATTTCTTTATTTGAACTACGACTGCAAGTCCTGAGAGTGCCGCCTCTGTTCACTGTGACTATTTAGACCCTTGCTTGGGTTTATACTTGGAAGGCACCTGGGCATATTTGTTGGCTTTGCTGAGTGCCGGTGTATACGGATAGTATATATATGTATATATATATATATATATAATATCATTAGTACTGCAGCCGGACAGGTATATATATTTATTATGTAATGACTGATGACGGACCTGCTGGACACTGTCAGCTCAGCAGCACCGCAGACTGCTACAGTAAGCTACTATAGTAGTATGTATCAAGAAGAAAGAAGAAAAAAAAAACACGGGTAGGTGGTATACAATTATGGATGGACCAGCGACTGCCGACACAGAGGTAGCTACAGCCGTGGACTACCGTACTGTGTCTGCTGCTAATATAGACTGGATGATAATGAGATGAAATTAATATATATATATATATATATATATAATATCACTAGTACTGCAGCCGAACAGGTATATATATTTATTATGTAATGACTGATGACGGACCTGCTGGACACTGTCAGCTCAGCAGCACCGCAGACTGCTACAGTAAGCTACTATAGCAGTATGTATCAAGAAGAAAGAAAAAAAAAACCACGGGTAGGTGGTATACAATTATGGATGGACCAGCGACTGCCAACACAGAGGTAGCTACAGCCGTGGACTACCGTACTGTGTCTGCTGCTAATATAGACTGGATGATAATGAGATGAGATATAATATCACTAGTACTGCAGCCGGACAGGTATATATATTTATTATGTAATGACTGATGACGGACCTGCTGGACACTGTCAGCTCAGCAGCACCGCAGACTGCTACAGTAAGCTACTATAGTAGTATGTATCAAGAAGAAAGAAAAAAAAAAACCACGGGTAGGTGGTATACAATTATGGATGGACCAGCGACTGCCGACACAGAGGTAGCTACAGCCGTGGACTACCGTACTGTGTCTGCTGCTAATATAGACTGGATGATAATGAGATGAAATTAATATATATATATATATAATATCACTAGTACTGCAGCCGGACAGGTATATATATTTATTATGTAATGACTGATGACGGACCTGCTGGACACTGTCAGCTCAGCAGCACCGCAGACTGCTACAGTAAGCTACTATAGTAGTATGTATCAAGAAGAAAGAAAAAAAAAACCACGGGTAGGTGGTATACAATTATGGATGGACCAGCGACTGCCGACACAGAGGTAGCTACAGCCGTGGACTACCGTACTGTGTCTGCTGCTAATATAGACTGGATGATAATGAGATGAAATTAATATATATATATATAATATCACTAGTACTGCAGCCGGACAGGTATATATATTTATTATGTAATGACTGATGACGGACCTGCTGGACACTGTCAGCTCAGCAGCACCGCAGACTGCTACAGTAAGCTACTATAGTAGTATGTATCAAGAAGAAAGAAAAAAAAAACCACGGGTAGGTGGTATACAATTATGGATGGACCAGCGACTGCCGACACAGAGGTAGCTACAGCCGTGGACTACCGTACTGTGTCTGCTGCTAATATAGACTGGATGATAATGAGATGAAATTAATATATATATATATATAATATCACTAGTACTGCAGCCGGACAGGTATTATATATTTATTATGTAATGACTGATGACGGACCTGCTGGACACTGTCAGCTCAGCAGCACCGCAGACTGCTACAGTAAGCTACTATAGTAGTATGTATCAAGAAGAAAGAAAAAAAAAAAAACATGGGTAGGTGGTATACAATTATATATATATTATATACAATTATATATATATATATATATATATATATATATTAAACTGGTGGTGATTAATTAAACTGGTGGTCAGGTCACTGGTCACACTATCAGCAACTTGCAAGTAGTACTCCTAAGCAGACAATCACAATATATATACTGGTGGTCAGTGTGGTCACAATGGCAGTGTGGCACTCTGGCAGCAAAAGTGTGTACTGTACGTTAAAATATGTAGTCCTGCTCTCAGACTCTAACTGCTCCCCACTGTCTCCCCCACAAGTCAGATATACAGTCACACTATCACTTCAGCAAGTAGTAGTACTCCTCCTAATGCTCCCCAAAATTACTAAAGTAAATACTGTGTCTCTCTCTACTCTAGTCTCACTCTCTTCTCTATAAACGGAGAGGACGCCAGCCACGTCCTCTCCCTATCAATCTCAATGCACGTGTGAAAATGGCGGCGACGCGCGGCTCCTTATATAGAATCCGAGTCTCGCGATAGAATCCGAGCCTCGCGAGAATCCGACAGCGGGATGATGACGTTCGGGCGCGCTCGGGTTAACCGAGCAAGGCGGGAAGATCCGAGTCGCTCGGACCCGTGTAAAAAAACATGAAGTTCGGGCGGGTTCGGATTCCGAGGAACCGAATCCGCTCATCTCTACACGATACCCGTGCAAAGTTAGACGCCGCCTCCATCCCCCCTAGTCACCCCGCTGCCCGTCTACATTTACACGCCTAGCTATACACCCCACTGCCTTACGCGCTCCATGTTTCCCCGTGGCACTACAAGTAACACAACGCCCTGTCACTGCTCCCCGCTCTGGTAGCACAGTCACACCCTTCAAGAAACACCCCACCCATGTCTGCAAGCACACCTGGGCACCCTGCTGCACATCTGCAACGTTGACACCCTCCCCCCCCCCGCTATTCCCAACGATACCCGTGCAAAGTGCAAAGTTAGACGCCGCCTCCATCCCCCCTAGTCACCCCGCTGCCCGTCTACATTTACTCGCCTAGCTATACACCCCACTGCCTTACGCGCTCCATGTTTCCCCGTGGCACTACAAGTAACACAACGCCCTGTCACTGCTCCCCGCTCTGGTAGCACAGTCACACCCTTCGAGAAACACCCCACGCATGTCTGCCAGCACACCTGGGCACCCTGCTGCACATCTGCAACGCTGACAACCTCCCCCTTCCACCCCCCCCCCCCCCCACACCCCCCCGGCTATCACATTTTACAAATTCACAGTAACAGTTTTAAAAAATTTTTTAAGTATTCTCTCCTAAACTGTTCCATGCAGGGCCGAAACTAGGGGGGGCTAGGGGGGCAGGCGACCTGGGCGCCGGATTGGAGGGGGCGCCGAGACCCCCTAACACCCGCCGCGGCACTTTTATAACGTTGAAACCCCCTTCTCCCGAGTGCCCAGCTCGGGGGGCGGGGTTTCGCGGAATGACGCGATTGCGTCGTGACGTCACGGCGCAAACGCGTCATTCCACGAAACCCCGCCGGAGGAGGGAGAAGGGGGAGCCGCGCAGACCGGACAAGGAGGGAGAGGCGGCTGAAGAGCGGCGAGAACCGCTTCAAATGTAAGTCAGCCCCTCTCCCTTCCTCTCTCTCTCTCTCCCTCCACCACCGTCCTGCCGCAATGTGTAAAATGGGGACCTGTGCCTGCCGCAATGTGTAAAATGGGGACCTGTGCCTGCCTCAATGTGTAAAATGGGGACACTTTTTCCTGCCACAATGTGTAAAATGGGGACACTTGCCAGCGTACTGTGTAAAATGGGGACCTGTGCCTGCCTCAATGTGTAAAATGGGGACACTTTTTCCTGCCACAATGTGTAAAATGGGGACACTTGCCAGCGTACTGTGTAAAATGGGGACCTGTGCCTGCCGCAATGTGTAAAATGGGGACACTTGCCAGCGTACTGTGTGAAATGGGGACCTGTGCCTGCCGCAATGTGTAAAATGGGGACACTTGCCAGCGTACTGTGTAAAATGGGGACCTGTGCCTGCCGCAATGTGTAAAATGGGGACACTTGCCAGCGTACTGTGTAAAATGGGGACCTGTGCCTGCCGCAATGTGTAAAATGGGGACACTTGCCAGCGTACTGTGTAAAATGGGGACCTGTGCTTGCCGCAATGTGTAAAATGGGGACACTTTTTCCTGCCGCAATGTGTAAAATGGGGACCTGTGCCTGCCGCAATGTGTAAAATGGGGACACTTTTTCCTGCCGCAATGTGTAAAATGGGGACCTGTGCCTGCCGCAATGTGTAAAATGGGGACACTTTTTCCTGCCGCAATGTGTAAAATGGTGACACTTTTTCCTGCCGCAATGTGTAAAATGGGGACACTTTCCTGCCGCAATGTGTAAAATGGGGACACTTGCCAGCGTACTGTGTAAAATGGGGACACGTGCCTGCCGCAATGTGTCAAATGGGGACACTTTTTCCTGCCGCAATGTGTAAAATGGGGACACTTGCCAGCGTACTGTGTAAAATGGGGACACGTGCCTGCCGCAATGTGTAAAATGGGGACACTTTTTCCTGCCGCAATGTGTAAAATGGGGACACCTGTCTGCCGCAATGTGTAAAATGGGGTCACCTGTCTGCCGCAATGTGTAAAATGGGGACACTTTTTCCTGCCGCAATGTGTAAAATGGGGACACCTGTCTGCCGCAATGTGTAAAATGGGGTCACCTGTCTGCCGCAATGCGTAAAATGGGGACTGGGGACACTTGCCTGTCGTACTGTGTAAAATGGGGACACTTTTTCCTGGATATGAAATTCATGTTAGAAAAGGCAATTTTTCAGGTAAAAAAGTTCTGAAAGAGATATATATATATATATATATATATATATATAATATTTTTATTCATGTATTTATTTATTTTAATTTTTTTTATTATTATTTATATTTATTTATTGTAAAATAATTTTTTTTTTTTTTTGCCGGGGGGGGGGGGTGTCAAATGACTACCTTGCCCCGGGTGACAAAAATCCTAGTTTCGGCCCTGGTTCCATGATATCACCACTATCACCTTGGCGTCATGTCCCAGACTTGCTATTCAGAATTCATTGTAAACTAATCCATTGAAGTTCTAGCCACACAAAGCTATTGTTATGAACCTGTCTCTATTCTTTTTTTCCCCTCTCATTAGTCTATTCTAAACAGTTTCATTATATCACCACTATCACCTCGGCGTCAGGTCCAACAGTTGATATTCACAAATGCAGATGTACAAGTTGCACATGGGTGGGGTGTTTCTTGGAGGGTGTGACTGTGCTACCAGAGCGGGGAGCAGTGACAGGGCATTGTGTTACTTGTAGTGCCACGGGGAAACATGGAGCGCGTAAGGCAGTGGGGTGTATAGCTAGGCGTGTAAATGTAGACGGGCAGCGGGGTGACTAGGGGGGATGGAGGCGGCGTCTAACTTTGCACGTTTATCGTGGGGAATAGCGGGGGGGGGGGAGGGTGTCAGCGTTGCAGATGTGCAGAAGGGTGCCCAGGTGTGCTTGCAGACATGGGTGGGGTGTTTCTTGGAGGGTGTGACTGTGCTACCAGAGCGGGGAGCAGTGACAGTGCGTTGTGTTACTTGTAGTGCCACGGGGAAACATGGAGCGCGTAAGGCAGTGGGTTGTATAGCTAGGCGTGTAAATGTAGACGGGCAGCGGGGTGACTAGGGGGGATGGAGGCGGCGTCTAACGTCTAACTTTGCACGGGTATCGTGGGGAATAGCGGGGGGGGGAGGGTGTCAGCGTTGCAGATGTGCAGCAGGGTGCTCAGGTGTGCTTGCAGACATGGGTGGGGTGTTTCTTGGAGGGTGTGACTGTGCTACCAGAGCGGGGAGCAGTGACAGGGCGTTGTGTTACTTGTAGTGCCACGGGGAAACATGGAGCGCGTAAGGCAGTGGGGTGTATAGCTAGGCGTGTAAATGTAGACGGGTAGCGGGGTGACTAGGGGGGATGGAGGCGGCGTCTAACTTTGCACGGGTATCGTGGGGAATGGCGGGGGGGGGAGGGTGTCAGCGTTGCAGATGTGCAGCAGGGTGCCCAGGTGTGCTTGCAGACATGGGTGGGGTGTTTCTTGGAGGGTGTGACTGTGCTACCTGAGCGGGGAGCAGTGACAGGGCGTTGTGTTACTTGTAGTGCCACGGGGAAACATGGAGCGCGTAAGGCAGTGGGGTGTATAGCTAGGCGTGTAAATGTAGACGGGCAGCGGGGTGACTAGGGGGGATGGAGGTGGCGTCTAACGTCTAACTTTGCACGGGTATCGTGGGGAATAGCGGGGGGGGAGGGTGTCAGCGTTGCAGATGTGCAGCAGGGTGCCCAGGTGTGCTTGCAGACATGGGTGGGGTGTTTCTTGGAGGGTGTGACTGTGCTACCAGAGCGGGGAGCAGTGACAGGGCGTTGTGTTACTTGTAGTGCCACGGGGAAACATGGAGCGCGTAAGGCAGTGGGGTGTATAGCAAGGCGTGTAAATGTAGACGGGCAGCGGGGTGACTAGGGGGGATGGAGGCGGCGTCTAACTTTGCACGGGTATCGTGGGGAATAGCGGGGGGGGGAGGGTGTCAGCGTTGCAGATGTGCAGCAGGGTGCCCAGGTGTGCTTGCAGACATGGGTGGGGTGTTTCTTGGAGGGTGTGACTGTGCTACCAGAGCGGGGAGCAGTGACAGGGCGTTGTGTTACTTGTAGTGCCACGGGGAAACATGGAGCGTGTAAGGCAGTGGGGTGTATAGTAGAGATGAGCGGGTTCGGTTTCTCTGAAACCGAACCCGCACGAACTTCATGGTTTTTTCACGGGTCCGAGCAGACTCGGATCCTCCCGCCTTGCTCGGTTAACCCGAGCGCGCCCGAACGTCATCATGACGCTGTCGGATTCTCGCGAGACTCGGATTCTATATAAGGAGCCGCGCGTCGCCGCCATTTTCACACGTGCATTGAGATTGATAGGGAGAGGACGTGGCTGGCGTCCTCTCCATTAGAAATTAGATTAGAAGAGAGAGAGAGATTGTGCAGAGTCAGACAGAGTTTACCACAGTGACCAGTGCAGTTGTTGTTAGTTAACTTTTATTTATTTTAATATAATATATCCGTTCTCTGCTATATCCGTTCTCTGCCTGAAAAAAAACGATACACAGCAGCAGCCAGTCACACAGTGTGACTCAGTCTGTGTGCACTCAGCTCAGCCCAGTGTGCTGCACATCAATGTATAAAAGGCAAAGCTTATAATAATTGTGGGGGAGACTGGGGAGCACTGCAGGTTGTTATAGCAGGAGCCCCCAGGAGTACATAATATTATATTAATTTAAAATTAAACAGTGCACACTTTTGCTGCAGGAGTGCCACTGCCAGTGTGACTAGTGGTGACCAGTGCCTGACCACCAGTATAGTAGTATATTGTTGTATGTATTGTATACTATCTCTTTATCAACCAGTCCATATTAGCAGCAGACACAGTACAGTGCGGTAGTTCACGGCTGTGGCTACCTCTGTGTCGGCAGTCGGAACTCGGCAGGCAGTCCGTCCATCCATAATTGTATTACAATATATACCACCTAACCGTGGTATTTTTTTTTCTTTCTTTATACCGTCGTCATAGTGTCATACTAGTTGTTACGAGTATACTACTATCTCTTTATCAACCAGTGTACAGTGCGGTAGTTCACGGCTGTGGCTACCTCTGTGTCGGCAGTCGGCAGGCAGTCCGTCCATCCATAATTGTATTATTATTATAATATATACCACCTAACCGTGTTTTTTTTTCCATTCTTTATACCGTCATAGTGTCATACTAGTTGTTACGAGTATACTACTATCTCTTTATCAACCAGTGTACAGTGCGGTAGTTCACGGCTGTGGCTACCTCTGTGTCGGCAGTCGGCAGGCAGTCCGTCCATCCATAATTGTATTATTATTATAATATATACCACCTAACCGTGGTTTTTTTTTCATTCTTTATACCGTCGTCATAGTGTCATACTAGTTGTTACGAGTATACTACTATCTCTTTATCAACCAGTGTACAGTGCGGTAGTTCACGGCTGTGGCTACCTCTGTGTCGGCAGTCGGCAGGCAGTCCGTCCATCCATAATTGTATTATTATTATAATATATACCACCTAACCGTGGTTTTTTTTTCATTCTTTATACCGTCGTCATAGTGTCATACTAGTTGTTACGAGTATACTACTATCTCTTTATCAACCAGTGTACAGTGCGGTAGTTCACGGCTGTGGCTACCTCTGTGTCGGCAGTCGGCAGGCAGTCCGTCCATCCATAATTGTATTATTATTATAATATATACCACCTAACTGTGGTATTTTTTTTTCTTTCTTTATACCGTCGTCATAGTGTCATACTAGTTGTTACGAGTATACTACTATCTCTTTATCAACCAGTGTACAGTGCGGTAGTTCACGGCTGTGGCTACCTCTGTGTCGGCAGTCGGCAGGCAGTCCGTCCATCCATAATTGTATTATTATTATAATATATACCACCTAACCGTGGTTTTTTTTTCATTCTTTATACCGTCATAGTGTCATACTAGTTGTTACGAGTATACTACTATCTCTTTATCAACCAGTGTACAGTGCGGTAGTTCACGGCTGTGGCTACCTCTGTGTCGGCAGTCGGCAGGCAGTCCGTCCATCCATAATTGTATTATTATTATAATATATACCACCTAACCGTGGTTTTTTTTTCATTCTTTATACCGTCGTCATAGTGTCATACTAGTTGTTACGAGTATACTACTATCTCTTTATCAACCAGTGTACAGTGCGGTAGTTCACGGCTGTGGCTACCTCTGTGTCGGCAGTCGGCAGGCAGTCCGTCCATCCATAATTGTATTATTATTATAATATATACCACCTAACCGTGGTTTTTTTTTCATTCTTTATACCGTCGTCATAGTGTCATACTAGTTGTTACGAGTATACTACTATCTCTTTATCAACCAGTGTACAGTGCGGTAGTTCACGGCTGTGGCTACCTCTGTGTCGGCAGTCGGCAGGCAGTCCGTCCATCCATAATTGTATTATTATTATAATATATACCACCTAACTGTGGTATTTTTTTTTCTTTCTTTATACCGTCGTCATAGTGTCATACTAGTTGTTACGAGTATACTACTATCTCTTTATCAACCAGTGTACAGTGCGGTAGTTCACGGCTGTGGCTACCTCTGTGTCGGCAGTCGGCAGGCAGTCCGTCCATCCATAATTGTATTATTATTATAATATATACCACCTAACCGTGGTTTTTTTTTCATTCTTTATACCGTCGTCATAGTGTCATACTAGTTGTTACGAGTATACTACTATCTCTTTATCAACCAGTGTACAGTGCGGTAGTTCACGGCTGTGGCTACCTCTGTGTCGGCAGTCGGCAGGCAGTCCGTCCATCCATAATTGTATTATTATTATAATATATACCACCTAACCGTGGTTTTTTTTTCATTCTTTATACCGTCGTCATAGTGTCATACTAGTTGTTACGAGTATACTACTATCTCTTTATCAACCAGTGTACAGTGCGGTAGTTCACGGCTGTGGCTACCTCTGTGTCGGCAGTCGGCAGGCAGTCCGTCCATCCATAATTGTATTATTATTATAATATATACCACCTAACCGTGGTATTTTTTTTTCTTTCTTTATACCGTCGTCATAGTGTCATACTAGTTGTTACGAGTATACTACTATCTCTTTATCAACCAGTGTACAGTGCGGTAGTTCACGGCTGTGGCTACCTCTGTGTCGGCAGTCGGCAGGCAGTCCGTCCATCCATAATTGTATTATTATTATAATATATACCACCTAACCGTGGTTTTTTTATACCACCTAACCGTGGCAGTCCGTCCATAATTGTATACTAGTATCCAATCCATCCATCTCCATTGTTTACCTGAGGTGCCTTTTAGTTCTGCCTATAAAATATGGAGAACAAAAAAGTTGAGGTTCCAAAATTAGGGAAAGATCAAGATCCACTTCCACCTCGTGCTGAAGCTGCTGCCACTAGTCATGGCCGAGACGATGAAATGCCAGCAACGTCGTCTGCCAAGGCCGATGCCCAATGTCATAGTACAGAGCATGTCAAATCCAAAACACCAAATATCAGAAAAAAAAGGACTCCAAAACCTAAACTAAAATTGTCGGAGGAGAAGCGTAAACTTGCCAATATGCCATTTACCACACGGAGTGGCAAGGAACGGCTGAGGCCCTGGCCTATGTTCATGGCTAGTGGTTCAGCTTCACATGAGGATGGAAGCACTCAGCCTCTCGCTAGAAAAATGAAACGACTCAAGCTGGCAAAAGCACAGCAAAGAACTGTGCGTTCTTCGAAATCCCAAATCCACAAGGAGAGTCCAATTGTGTCGGTTGCGATGCCTGACCTTCCCAACACTGGATGTGAAGAGCATGCGCCTTCCACCATTTGCACGCCCCCTGCAAGTGCTGGAAGGAGCACCCGCAGTCCAGTTCCTGATAGTGAGATTGAAGATGTCAGTGTTGAAGTCCACCAGGATGAGGAGGATATGGGTGTTGCTGGCGCTGGGGAGGAAATTGACAAGGAGGATTCTGATGGTGAGGTGGTTTGTTTAAGTCAGGCACCCGGGGAGACACCTGTTGTCCGTGGGACGAATATGGCCGTTGACATGCCAGGTGAAAATACCAAAAAAATCAGCTCTTCGGTGTGGAGGTATTTCACCAGAAATGCGGACAACAGGTGTCAAGCTGTAATAAGTAGGGGTAAGGACGTTAACCACCTCGGAACATCCTCCCTTATACGTCACCTGCAGCGCATTCATAATAAGTCAGTGACAAGTTCAAAAACTTTGGGTGACAGCGGAAGCACTCCACTGACCAGTAAATCCCTTCCTCTTGTAACCAAGCTCCTGCAAACCACCCCACCAACTCCCTCAGTGTCAATTTCCTCCTTCCCCAGGAATGCCAATAGTCCTGCAGGCCATGTCACTGGCAATTCTGACGATTCCTCTCCTGCCTGGGATTCCTCCGATGCATCCTTGCGTGTAACGCCTACTGCTGCTGGCGCTGCTGTTGTTGCTGCTGGGAGTCGATGGTCATCCCAGAGAGGAAGTCGTAAGACCACTTTTACTACTTCCACCAAGCAATTGACTGTCCAACAGTCATTTGCGAGGAAGATTAAATATCACAGCAGTCATCCTACTGCAAAGCGGATAACTGAGGGCTTGACATCCTGGGTGGTGAGAAACGTGGTTCCGGTATCCATCATTACTGCAGAGCCAACTAAAGACTTGTTGGAGGTACTGTGTCCCCGGTACCAAATACCATCTAGGTTCCATTTCTCTAGGGTTGCGATACCGAAAATGTACACAGACCTCAGAAAAAGAGTCACCAGTGTCCTAAAAAATGCAGCTGTACCCAATGTCCACTTAACCACGGACATGTGGACAAGTGGAGCAGGGCAGGGTCAGGACTATATGACTGTGACAGCCCACTGGGTAGATGTATGGACTCCCGCCGCAAGAACAGCAGCGGCGGCACCAGTAGCAGCATCTCGCAAACGCCAACTCGTTCCTAGGCAGGCTACGCTTTGTATCACCGGTTTCCAGAATACGCACACAGCTGAAAACCTCTTACGGCAACTGAGGAAGATCATCGCGGAATGGCTTACCCCAATTGGACTCTCCTGTGGATTTGTGGCATCGGACAACGCCAGCAATATTGTGCGTGCATTACATCTGGGCAAATTCCAGCACGTCCCATGTTTTGCACATACCTTGAATTTGGTGGTGCAGAATTTTTTAAAAAACGACAGGGGCGTGCAAGAGATGCTGTCGGTGGCCAGAAAAATTGCGGGACACTTTCGGCGTACAGGCAGCACGTACAGAAGACTGGAGCACCACCAAAAACGCCTGAACCTGCCCTGCCATCATCTGAAGCAGGAGGTGGTAACGAGGTGGAATTCAACCCTCTATATGCTTCAGAGGTTGGAGGAGCAGCAAAAGGCCATTCAAGCCTATACAACTGACCACGATATAGGAGGTGGAATGCACCTGTCTCAAGCGCAGTGGAGAATGATTTCAACGTTGTGCAAGGTTCTGCAACCTTTTGAACTTGCCACACGTGAAGTCAGTTCAGACACTGCCAGCCTGAGTCAGGTCATTCCCCTCATCAGGCTTTTGCAGAAGAAGCTGGAGACATTGAAGGAGGAGCTAAGACAGAGCGATTCCGCTAGGCATGTGGGACTTGTGGATGGAGCCCTTAATTCGCTTAACAAGGATTCACGGGTGGTCAATCTGTTGAAATCAGAGCACTACATTTTGGCCACCGTGCTCGATCCTAGATTTAAAACCTACCTTGGATCTCTCTTTCCGGCGCACACAAGTCTGCTGGGTTTCAAAGACCTGCTGGTGAGAAAATTGTCAAGTCAAGCGGAACGCGACCTGTCAACATCTCCTCCTTCACATTCTCCCGCAACTGGGGCTGCGAGGAAAAGGCTCAGAATTCCGAGCCCACCCGCTGGCGGTGATGCAGGGCAGTCTGGAGCGACTGCTGATGCTGACATCTGGTCCGGACTGAAGGACCTGACAACCATTACGGACATGTCGTCTACTGTCACTGCATATGATTCTATCACCATTGATAGAATGGTGGAGGATTATATGAGTGACCGCATCCAAGTAGGCACGTCACACAGTCCGTACTTATACTGGCAGGTAAAAGAGGCAATTTGGAGGCCCTTGCACAAACTGGCTTTATTCTACCTAAGTTGCCCTCCCACAAGTGTGTACTCCGAAAGAGTGTTTAGTGCCGCCGCTCACCTTGTCAGCAATCGGCGTACGAGGTTACATCCAGAAAATGTGGAGAAGATGATGTTCATTAAAATGAATTATAATCAATTCCTCCGCGGAGACATTGACCAGCAGCAATTGCCTCCACAAAGTACACAGGGAGCTGACATGGTGGATTCCAGTGGGGACGAATTGATAATCTGTGAGGAGGGGGATGTACACGGTGATATATCGGAGGATGATGATGAGGTGGACATCTTGCCTCTGTAGAGCCAGTTTGTGCAAGGAGAGATTAATTGCTTCTTTTTTGGTGGGGGTCCAAACCAACCCGTCATTTCAGTCACAGTCGTGTGGCAGACCCTGTCACTGAAATGATGGGTTGGTTAAAGTGTGCATGTCCTGTTTTGTTTATACAACATAAGGGTGGGTGGGAAGGGCCCAAGGACAATTCCATCTTGCACCTCTTTTTTCTTTTATTTTTCTTTGCGTCATGTGCTGTTTGGGGAGGGTTTTTTGGAAGGGACATCCTGCGTGACACTGCAGTGCCACTCCTAAATGGGCCCGGTGTTTGTGTCGGCCACTAGGGTCGCTTATCTTTCTCACACAGCTACCTCATTGCGCCTCTTTTTTTCTTTGCGTCATGTGCTGTTTGGGGAGGGTTTTTTGGAAGGGACATCCTGCGTGACACTGCAGTGCCACTCCTAGATGGGCCCGGTGTTTGTGTCGGCCACTAGGGTCGCTTATCTTTCTCACACAGTCAGCTACCTCATTGCGCCTCTTTTTTTCTTTGCGTCATGTGCTGTTTGGGGAGGGTTTTTTGGAAGGGACATCCTGCGTGACACTGCAGTGCCACTCCTAGATGGGCCCGGTGTTTGTGTCGGCCACTAGGGTCGCTAATCTTACTCACACAGCTACCTCATTGCGCCTCTTTTTTTCTTTGCGTCATGTGCTGTTTGGGGAGGGTTTTTTGGAAGGGACATCCTGCGTGACACTGCAGTGCCACTCCTAGATGGGCCCGGTGTTTGTGTCGGCCACTAGGGTCGCTTATCTTTCTCACACAGTCAGCTACCTCATTGCGCCTCTTTTTTTCTTTGCGTCATGTGCTGTTTGGGGAGGGTTTTTTGGAAGGGACATCCTGCGTGACACTGCAGTGCCACTCCTAGATGGGCCCGGTGTTTGTGTCGGCCACTAGGGTCGCTTATCTTTCTCACACAGTCAGCTACCTCATTGCGCCTCTTTTTTTCTTTGCGTCATGTGCTGTTTGGGGAGGGTTTTTTGGAAGGGACATCCTGCGTGACACTGCAGTGCCACTCCTAGATGGGCCCGGTGTTTGTGTCGGCCACTAGGGTCGCTAATCTTACTCACACAGCTACCTCATTGCGCCTCTTTTTTTCTTTGCGTCATGTGCTGTTTGGGGAGGGTTTTTTGGAAGGGACATCCTGCGTGACACTGCAGTGCCACTCCTAGATGGGCCCGGTGTTTGTGTCGGCCACTAGGGTCGCTTATCTTTCTCACACAGTCAGCTACCTCATTGCGCCTCTTTTTTTCTTTGCGTCATGTGCTGTTTGGGGAGGGTTTTTTGGAAGGGACATCCTGCGTGACACTGCAGTGCCACTCCTAGATGGGCCCGGTGTTTGTGTCGGCCACTAGGGTCGCTTATCTTTCTCACACAGTCAGCTACCTCATTGCGCCTCTTTTTTTCTTTGCGTCATGTGCTGTTTGGGGAGGGTTTTTTGGAAGGGACATCCTGCGTGACACTGCAGTGCCACTCCTAGATGGGCCCGGTGTTTGTGTCGGCCACTAGGGTCGCTAATCTTACTCACACAGCTACCTCATTGCGCCTCTTTTTTTCTTTGCGTCATGTGCTGTTTGGGGAGGGTTTTTTGGAAGGGACATCCTGCGTGACACTGCAGTGCCACTCCTAGATGGGCCCGGTGTTTGTGTCGGCCACTAGGGTCGCTTATCTTACTCACACAGCGACCTCGGTGCAAATTTTAGGACTAAAAATAATATTGTGAGGTGTGATGTGTTCAGAATAGGCTGAAAATGAGTGTAAATTATGTTTTTTGAGGTTAATAATACTTTGGGATCAAAATTACCCCCAAATTCTATGATTTAAGCTGTTTTTTAGGGTTTTTTGAAAAAAACACCCGAATCCAAAACACACCCGAATCCGACAAAAAAAATTCGGTGAGGTTTTGCCAAAACGCGGTCGAACCCAAAACACGGCCGCGGAACCGAACCCAAAACCAAAACACAAAACCCGAAAAATTTCCGGCGCTCATCTCTAGTGTATAGCTAGGCGTGTAAATGTAGACGGGCAGCGGGGTGACTAGGTGGGATGGAGGCGGCGTCTAACTTTGCACGGGTATCGTGGGGAATAGCGGGGGGGAGGGTGTCAGCGTTGCAGATGTGCAGCAGGGTGCCCAGGTGTGCTTGCAGACATGGGTGGGGTGTTTCTTGGAGGGTGTGACTGTGCTACCAGAGCGGGGAGCAGTGACAGGGCGTTGTGTTACTTGTAGTGCCACGGGGAAACATGGAGCGCGTAAGGCAGTGGGGTGTATAGCTAGGCGTGTAAATGTAGACGGGCAGCGGGGTAACTAGGGGTGATGGAGGCGGCGTCTAACTTTGCACGGGTATCGTGGGGAATAGAGGGGGGGGGAGGGTGTCAGCGTTGCAGATGTGCAGCAGGTTGCCCAGGTGTGCTTGCAGACATGGGTGTGGTGTTTCTTGGAGGGTGTGACTGTGCTACCAGAGCGGGGAGCAGTGACAGGGCGTTGTGTTACTTGTAGTGCCACGGGGAAACATGGAGCGCGTAAGGCAGTGGGGTGTATAGCTAGGCGTGTAAATGTAGACGGGCAGCGGGGTGACTAGGGGGGATGGAGGCGGCGTCTAACTTTGCACGGGTATCGTGGGGAACAGCGAGGGAGAGGGTGTCAACGTTGCAGATGTGCAGCAGGGTGCCCAGGTGTGCTTGCAGACATGGGTGGGGTGTTTCTTGAAGGGTGTGACTGTGCTACGAGCGGGGAGCAGTGACAGGGCGTTGTGTTACTTGTAGTGCCACGGGGAAACATGGAGCGCGTAATATAGTGGGGTGTATAGCAAGGCGTGTAAATGTAGACGGGCAGCGGGGTGACTAGGGGGGATGGAGGCGGCGTCTAACTTTGCACGGGTATCGTGGGGAATAGCGGGGCGGGGGGTGTCAGCGTTGCAGATGTGCAGCAGGGTGCCCAGGTGTGCTTGCAGACATGAGTGGGGTGTTTCTTGAAGGGTATGACTGTGCTACAAGAGCGGGGAGCAGTGACAGGGCGTTGTGTTACTTGTAGTGCCACGGGGAAACATGGAGCGCGTAAGGCAGTGGGGTGTATAGCTAGGCGTGTAAATGTAGACGGGCAGCGGGGTGACTAGGGGGGATGGAGGCGGCATCTAACTTTGTACGGGTATCGTGGGGAATAGCTGGGGGGGGAGGGTGTCAACGTTGCAGATGTGCAGCAGGGTGCCCAGGTGTGCTTGCAGACATGGGTGCGGTGTTTCTTGAAGGGTGTGACTGTGCTACCAGAGCGGGGAGCAGTGACAGGGCGTTGTGTTACTTGTAGTGCCACGGGGAAACATGGAGCGCGTAAGGCAGTGGGGTGTATAGCTAGGCGTGTAAATGTAGACGGGCAGCGGGGTGACTAGGGGGGATGGAGGCGGCGTCTAACTTTGCACGGGTATCGTGGGGAATAGCGGGGGGGGGAGGGTGTCAGCGTTGCAGATGTGCAGCAGGTCAGGGTATTGTGTATGTCAGGCATGTCCAAACTGCGGCACTCCAGGTGTTGAGAAACTACACATCCCAGCATGCACTGAAACTCTATAGTTGGCCTATATTTATATGTAGATATCTTAGATATATTATCTGTCAAAGTAATTAGTGTTGATCTTACTTTTGTCGATCTTGTGTATGTCGACCTATTACATGTCGAGCCTTTTAAGTGTCGATCTAAGTTTTGTCTACCAAATTAGCGGTCGATTTAGTAACGGTCGATAAAACAAATTTCAAACTAAAAGATGTTCGAACTAATGGCAGTCGGCCTATTTAATGTCGAACTAGTTACTGTCGGTCTAACGCAGTTGTCGAACAAACTACTGTCGATCTTAATCCATGTCTATTTATATTATGTCGACCAGTATGTTATGTCTAACTAATGTTGCCTTATAGGTAATTGTCTGCACTTAGTCTAATATTAGGGCAATAGATGTTGTCTGAATCAAAATATAATTCATTATAAATAGGCGATGTTACCATAGTGGACAGTATAGTGGATATATATAGTAAGGAATAGATATGAAATAAGTTTGAATGTATGAGGTAATGTTTAGCTGATTTAAGAGATTAGGTTTGTGTATGTGTTTATATAGATATACTGTATATTTGTGTTTTACTGCAAGATGGTAATAAAATAGTGTAGGGAACAGGTTTATTCTGCTCTAGTCATAAATAAGGCCAGAGAGGTTACAGTAAGATCAAGAGTCATTGTAGAGAAAAGGTATTAGGCCATAAATGATAATAGGTATGTGACAGAGCTCTGTTGGTCATTGGAATTCACAGGTGTGCTTACAGTAGATCAGAATCTACTGGTTTGTCTATTGTCCAGTGAATGTTAAAAGCTAGGGAGCATAAATTAACTACTATGAAAAGAGATCACATCCATTGATAAAACATTGTGTAACCGACCCCAGGAAAACTTGTCAATACAACAGAACTTTGGATGAAAAGACATTCCAGATTTTACAATACTATACTTGCTTAAGGCAGTGTGGACACCACACTTTTATGACACCATGCCTCCGTGAACAGGACACGACAGCCCAGTTCAATGTTTGTTTTATTACACCTTGGAATCTGACAAACCTATAATTACCTATTCCATTGGAAACTATGAGAATATGATAGTTTGAATTGGTAAAATATGAGATAAAAGGACCAGACTTGTAGTTAGGAGTTAGAAGGAAGAGGGAGAGGGAGAAGAAGAAGGAGAAGGAAGGAAGTCAGTCAGGAGGAGAAGTCATGGAGAACATGCAGAAGGAATGATTCTTGGGATGGCAATCTTTAACTTGCAAGTATAAATATGATAATAATTGAAACTGTTTGTGAAACTTATGTCATGTTGTTTTATGTTATGTAACGAAGGAAACATAGCATAGCTTAATATAATTATAATTAGTATATATATCACTACTGTGTATATCTTATTCTGTACGATTTGATCTGCCTGTAAATAAAGAATCATATAAAAAGAGCGGTAATATTCAAGCTTGAACTCTCTTTAAGGAATCTTAACTTCATAATTTCATAAGTCATATATATATAAGGACTGCATATATTTATCAGCCAATTAATTTGTAAGCCTGACATAATATATTTGCAGATATATATGATAACGCATATTAATTTAAATATATCCATATATTAATAACCATATATGTTATATTAAATATTAATATTCATAAATATGATTCCATAAAGCAATATTGGCGACCACGAATTGGACTTGTTATTACTGAATCTGATTATCTGATTTATAATATTTATGAGGAGTAGCAAATGCTATAAGCTGGCTACCAAATCTGCAGAATCACGGTGGGGATGTATCTATGAAAATTTATTACCATTGTGTAATGTCAATTTTGTATTCTGTATAACCTAGGATAAATGTGTTAGTGCAATATACGTTATTTTAACTAACATAATATCTATTAGGAAGCAGCACCAATGGCTGTAAGCCTGCTGGCAAAGTACAAGATCACAGTGGAATAGGTTACAAATGAGAATAAAGAATTTAAAGGCCTAGAATAGAAAATGTGCACAGTGGAAATGAGTATTTCCAAATAAATGAATATATGTACCAGGTATTAGAGTTTAACCTTAAGACACCGGTCAATCTTAAGGAGAGGATACCGTCAGTACAAAAACAAGGAATATAAAAATTTAGCATTGTAAATGATTGCAATGTTAAAAATGCAAAAGTTTTCTGTAGCATTAAGAAAAATGCGCAGAACTGCGGCTTTAGAAGCCAAACAGAAATGTAAAGAAGAATCAGGTTCGCGTCTTCGTAAGGCGTGCCTGACCATTAATGCAAAAATGCATTCATTATTTAAGTCCCTTAAACAGAAAAATAAACAGAAAAAGTTTGGGGCAGAAGCAAAAAGCCTGGCAGATTGTAAGCAAACTGTCATGACCTCTCAGGAGGAGATAAAAGGAAGTACAAGGGAGAATATTGTAGATGTAGGTGAGACTCAGGACAGCATTGTCCATGTGCAGCACACAGAGTCTGCTATGGTCACACAGACCACCAGCAGAACAGCCTCTTTGGTAAAAGAAGAAAGTAGCAATGTGCAGGATGTGTCTATCATCAGACAGCACATTAATGTAAAGGAGGTAGCAGCAATAGGAGATGTCCCCTATACTGTTTCTACTAAAGGGGAAGATTATTGTAACTCAGATTATGAGTATTCTGCTGAATACACTCTCAGAGTTCCCAATGTAAATGAAGAATTTGTTATGCCCTTAGGCAAAGGTGAATTGTCAGCAGATTTAAACACTGATAGCAGCAGTACAGTGCACACAGGGGTGGAGAAGTTCCCCATGGTGAAAACTCCCATGGCAACCAGAGTTGCAAACCTTGAAATGTATTCACCTGGAAACATGTTTAAAGGGGAAATCCATGAAATTAATTCAGGAATGCATGTTTACAAACAAGGTTCCCAAACTTTTGTAACCCCCACACAACACTCAGAGACATCTAGTGATGGTGCAAATGTTTGCATGCTCTCAGAGAGACCACATGCAGAGTGTCATTCTGCAAACCACACACCAATTAACAATGACAAAAAGGATCACCAGGATGAAAATGTTTTTATGCCCTGGTGCCATAACCATTTTATTACAGGTGTGGAAAGACAGAAAGCCCTGGGACCTGCAATACATATTTGGCAAAGTCTAACAAGTTTCTCTCCCCACAAAAGTAGGTTTTTTCAGAAGCTCCAAGATTCTTCCAGACTAAGGAGCCATGCCAAGCAGCAAACGCTATGGTTGAAGACAGTCTGGGCCCAGGCTGCATCACAAGGGAGTATGGTCACAAGTGAATACGGTAGTATCATTCCTTTACTTGTTAGATCCAATGTAGCCATTGTTTGCTTTGATGTTCAAACAGCCACAGTTTCCAAATTAAACCAGCATCATATCTGCAGCGACAATTGTGCTGTCATTGACACACAATGTGACAGGAAAGATTGGCACAGGCCAGAAACAATTGTTTGTTGGTTCTTCAATCTTTAAAGACACATTTGTAAATTCTGTACCTGATAACATGCAGCAGATAGGACAGAATGCATAGCAAGCTATGTTAAATCACTGTATAAATATCTGTGATAGTCATTGTATGTATTTTTGTTTGATTCATAGTAATCCTGGCAACCTGTATACAGAATGGTGCAAGACTCCAAAAAAGACTCCAATTTACAAGGGAAAAGGTCTTCATTAACCCTTTCATCGCTGCTATCCAGCAAAATCTACATAGCATCCCTAAAGACTGATATATGGACAAATCCTCAAGGAGTTTTCCAGTTTCACAAGAAAGGGGAAGGTTTTCATTAACCCTTTCATCACAAGTAATCATTACTTGTCTTTCAAACTACATGTACACCCCCACAACAGTGTACAGCACCTCTCATCACTGTGATTATACAGAACTGTCTCATCCCTTCATATACCTTAATCAAATATATATGTAGACATTTGTCTGATATATATATATATATATATATATATTTGATATCATTGTATTATATACCTTGTAAATATTTTATGTTTTTTTTATATTACACAGTAGATACTACCTATGCTTCCTTCGTAAAAGCTTCAAAAGTAATTAAAATAATACTGGATGGAATTAGATTTAGTCAAAGCCATTCCTAAAAGATATTTAATATCTGTTTGAAGCAAAATTGTATTCATTTATTGTATTGATAGGATGTTACTATATACACATCAAAAGCATTTTAAATAATTATTAGTCAAAATATAGGTAGGATAGAAAACGCCTTTATATGGGTTAAACTGGTATTAGGTTATGTAAGATTGAGATGTATAAATAGGTACAAGGTAGAATAAGGAGATTTAAGACTGCATGGTAATTTATTCAGTGAGGAAATACAGTAAACAGAGTAGGTGTACTACTCGCAGCCATTTGTGGTACTATTGCCCGAAGACAATTAAGACCTACTATTAACAAGCAAAGAAAGAAAGAAAGACTGGTTCATATATGACTGTTCTATTCAAAATCACAACCTGTTTTGTGCAAAGCAATATGGACACTGGTCACAACTGCGGTATTGGATAAACGCAAAGGAAACAGAACTGCTAAATACTGTATAAAGACCATTACCGAGGGTCATCACAAGTACTGAGTTGCAAACTCAAGATCATAGTACGCAAAATACACAGCCCTCTGCGTCAAACAGCGAAATGGCAAGCAAAGGAGCAGCTGCTATGAAGAATTCTACTTCAACTGCCTCCATAATGCAGACGCAAGACGTCTCCAATTGCAAGCAAACCACGCAGATGACAGTCTTATCCCAGTAAATTGCTACAGCCAAGAACAGCAAAAATGTCCAAACGTACTGATCCAGATACAGAAAAAAAGGTCTACAATTGGGCTATGGTATTCCAAATGTCTGTAGAAATTAGTTTTCCTCATGAATACTGAATAAAAACCTCAGTCTTGTCTGCTTTAGTTAAAAAGTAGAATAAGGTTAGGTAAGCTAAGAATTTTTATAGATTTTTAAAATCACAATGGTTATTATTATTACACTTATGGTATATATTAGGGTTACAACAAAAGTTATGTTTTGAAGAAATATTTTGAAATGTATTTGGAAGCAATTACGCTAGTTTAATGTGTGGCCAATCAAAATAATTTCTCATGGCCACAAGGGGGCGACTGTTGCCTTATAGGTAATTGTCTGCATTTAGTCTAATATTAGGGCAATAGATGTTGTCTGAATCAAAATATAATTCATTATAAATAGGCGATGTTACCATAGTGGACAGTATAGTGGATATATATAGTAAGGAATAGATATGAAATAAGTTTGAATGTATGAGGTAATGTTTAGCTGATTTAAGAGATTAGGTTTGTGTATGTGTTTATATAGATATACTGTATATTTGTGTTTTACTGCAAGATGGTAATAAAATAGTGTAGGGAACAGGTTTATTCTGCTCTAGTCATAAATAAGGCCAGAGAGGTTACAGTAAGATCAAGAGTCATTGTAGAGAAAAGGTATTAGGCCATAAATGATAATAGGTATGTGACAGAGCTCTGTTGGTCATTGGAATTCACAGGTGTGCTTACAGTAGATCAGAATCTACTGGTTTGTCTATTGTCCAGTGAATGTTAAAAGCTAGGGAGCATAAATTAACTACTATGAAAAGAGATCACATCCATTGATAAAACATTGTGTAACCGACCCCAGGAAAACTTGTCAATACAACAGAACTTTGGATGAAAAGACATTCCAGATTTTACAATACTATACTTGCTTAAGGCAGTGTGGACACCACACTTTTATGACACCATGCCTCCGTGAACAGGACACGACAGCCCAGTTCAATGTTTGTTTTATTACACCTTGGAATCTGACAAACCTATAATTACCTATTCCATTGGAAACTATGAGAATATGATAGTTTGAATTGGTAAAATATGAGATAAAAGGACCAGACTTGTAGTTAGGAGTTAGAAGGAAGAGGGAGAGGGAGAAGAAGAAGGAGAAGGAAGGAAGTCAGTCAGGAGGAGAAGTCATGGAGAACATGCAGAAGGAATGATTCTTGGGATGGCAATCTTTAACTTGCAAGTATAAATATGATAATAATTGAAACTGTTTGTGAAACTTATGTCATGTTGTTTTATGTTATGTAACGAAGGAAACATAGCATAGCTTAATATAATTATAATTAGTATATATATCACTACTGTGTATATCTTATTCTGTACGATTTGATCTGCCTGTAAATAAAGAATCATATAAAAAGAGCGGTAATATTCAAGCTTGAACTCTCTTTAAGGAATCTTAACTTCATAATTTCATAAGTCATATATATATAAGGACTGCATATATTTATCAGCCAATTAATTTGTAAGCCTGACATAATATATTTGCAGATATATATGATAACGCATATTAATTTAAATATATCCATATATTAATAACCATATATGTTATATTAAATATTAATATTCATAAATATGATTCCATAAAGCAATACTAAACTATTCGATAAAGTAGCTGTCGATCATTTGTTATGGTCGAACAAATACATGTCGAACTAAAGATACTGCCGATATACAGACAGTCGATGAGTTGTAGTGTTCGAACTACCGTGGTCGATCCAAACATTGTCGCACAAACGCATGCCGATAAAACGAACCATAGTGACTGCCAGGATTGCAGACCACTGTGTCGTGTGAGACATGTATGTTATGTCTGTTTTGTTTAGTTGTTGTCTCACCACCAGGAGTCACCAGACATTTCTGGATTGCAGTTCCGCTCTCTGCCAGAGATGCTGCTCTTTGGACATTCTTGCAGATCAGGTGCCTGGTGAGTAGGAATGGCCATCGGTGGGGTGCCCATTGATGGTTGCCATCAATTATACCATCGATGATAACCATTGATAGTACACACACCATCTATGGTGATCCATCGATGGTTTGCACCACTCGATGGCCCCAAATAAAAGTTGCTGGCTGGTCCGCGGACCATTAAATAAACAAGGGTAGGGTTTAGCGGGTGTCGGGGGATGGAGCTATGCTCTATGGTGGGCATTTAGAAGAATATTTGATTGTGGACAGCAGCTTAGGAGTTGCTAGGTTGTGCTGCTGCCTCCCTCTTCATCCCGTTAGCTGTAACTGACACCCGCGACCCCCCCCCCCTTTCACATCATGGCCTCTGCTTCTCTCGCCCCAGGCGTGCCCCCAGGACCCCCACCCATTACCTGCATGAAGGGTTTGATGGCCGGGGATCTCTGGAGGACGCGTCTCTCTCCCTGCTGGCTGCCTGTGCCGCTGCGGACGCACCCGTTGGTGTCCAGCATTCATCGCGGATGCACGCAGTGGCAGCAGAGGGACCGGAGGCACCGGACACTGGCTCTGGTTGTTCTAGGCAGAGGGGCAGGAGAGTGGGGAGCGCTCTTGCTGAGGGTCTTGCCGGGTCCCATGATCCCCCCCGTCGTCGGCGTCGTGTGCACGCGCACCGGCAGCTGGTGGATCTCCCTTTACCCTGCTGCTGAACTCATGGCCAGATGTTCTATCGGGCCGTCCAGGCAGGGGAGCCAGGGTCACGGACATCAGTGGGGACCTCCAGGGTGATGTGCGGGTCCCAGGCGTGCGGGAGCGCATGCTCGGGGAATGTAGCTGGGCAAGCAGTACCAGTAGGGAGCAGGGGGGGGGGCGGGTGGCCGGGTCCCATGGAGTTGACACTCCTGATCTGGTGCAGGGATCGCGAGTGTGTGGGAACGCTTTAGGGAGTTCCCAGACTATGTGCTTCCCCAGGCCGCGTCATATGCGGCAGGGTAGCACATGGGAGGTGTCAGAGGCGGTTGCGCGGAGTGTGGGGAGTGCCGGTGCCTCAGTTTCAGATCCTGCCCCAGAGGATTGGGTGTCTGCGGTGTCATCCGTGGCTTCGACTTTGGGTTCACTGGTGGCAGCTCTGTCATCTGGAGCTGCGGAGCCATTAGCAGCGGCACGGGGACACGAAGCTACTGTGCCACCGGGACCGGTGGTGGAGCAGCTTTTGCAGGCATGTCGGACTTTATGAGCCACAGTGTCGCATCTCGGTGATAGATCACCGGTGCCAACATACCGGAATGACGCGCAGGCTGCAGTTCTTCCTTCCAGGTTGCCTGTTTCCCAGGCTTCGGCCTCGGAGCATGTATCTTCTTCTTTTTCAGATTTTCGTGGCGGCGAGGATGACGAAGACGATAGTGACTTTGAGGTCATGTCATATGAATTGTCGGGAGCCAGGCGGTCTGAGTTGTCAGGTGAGATGTCGACGTTATATGGTAGCGATAGTGAGGGCTCTTCCTCTTCGACATTGTCAGACATTGTCTCATCTTCCTTTTCGTCTTTGCTTGTGTCTAATGTTAGCAGCGCGGCAATGGCAAAAAAGCGGGCTGCTAGGTATGCTAAGCATGCGGCTGCACGGCGTGAGACACGGAAGAGGCGCAAGCGAGAGCGTCAGAGTTCGTGCAGGGCAAAAAAGCGCCGTAACTTGCCTCGGGTCATACATTGCGATTACACGGCCGTGTTGAGGGGTTTGTGCAATAGTTGCCGTAGGAAGATCGCTAGAGGGGAATTCGTGGACATGTTTGTATTAACGGACGATGCGATGAAGTAGTTTAAGGCAGCTAGAGAAAAAGGGGGTGTAGGGGCCGGCGCATATCGGTCATACGATAACTGGCTCGCGGGCTTCTGTGTATTTGCCGCGTGTTATCTGGAGGATAGACCTGATGAGCATTTAAATATCATTAGGTACATTCACCTCATTCATGAGATGCAGCGCAAGTCCAGGGGGACTGAGTGGCAGACATACTATGAGAAGTTTCAGCCCAAGCAGGACTGTCTGCATATCATGGATTTTGGTTGCAAGAATGTCGAGGTCTGGCTCGATGTCACTCTCTCTAACCAGGATCCGAAAGAGCCACAGAGTACGGTGAACTAGGGTCCACAGGCAGCTTCTCTTGTGCATGGGACCAGTGCGGATACTTCGTCGGGTCGTAAGACAGGTGGTGCAGGTGCCAGCGAAAGGGAAATCCTTTGCGTACAATAACGGTTCATGCTCGCTAGGCCGGAAGTGTCACTTTCGGCACTTATGCTTGCACTGTAGTGGATTTCATCTGGCCGCAAACTGTTTTCGAGGGAATCGTTAGGCACCCAGAGCAGGGAAGGCAGGAGCAGGTAAACCCACCAGCGGCGGGGGTGCTCAGTAAGGCTCCATCGCCAGTCCGGTTGGATACTATGGCCAAATGGCTGAGTTGGTATCCTCATAGAGAAGTTGCAGAGTTTTTGTTGTACGGTTTTCAGTTTGGTTTCCGCCTGCCGGTTGCAAGTGAGGTGAGAGTGGGTGCCCCGAGGAATCTTCAGTCAGCGCATGCTTTTCCAGTGGTTTTGCGCGATAAAGTGGAGATGGAAGTTCGGCTTGGGATAATGGCAGGTCCTTTTGCTATGTCCCCTATGGAGGATTTGGTTATTTCTCTGGTGGGTGTGGTTCCTAAGAAGACTCCAGGTTCCTTCCGAATCATACAGCATTTGTCTTACTCTTCAGGGTCGTCGGTCAATGATGCTATACCTCCAGAGCAATGCTTGGTGGTCTATCAGTCTTTTGATGAGGTTCTGGGGGTATCGTGAGGTCCTATGGTCCCGGTGTTCTGATGGCTAAGATTGATGTGGAGTCAGTTTTTCGGTTACTTCCCTTACATAGGGACTCGTTCCAGTTTATGGGATTTCGTATTGGGACGGAGTATTTCATCAACAAGTGCTTGCCTATGGGATGCTCCATTTCCTGTTCTTTTTTTGAGAAGTTCAGCACTTTTTTGCATTGGTGTGTAGAGTCTTCTACAGGAGGTCATGGGGTGGCACACTACCTCGATGACTTCCTCTGTGTTGGGCCTGCGGATTCCAGCCGTTGCAGTGAATTATTGTTTAGCGTGAGAGCACTTTTCTATCATTTTGGTGTACCGGTAGCTGCAGATAAAACCGAAGGGCCCCTATCTCGTTTATCTTTTCTGGGTATCGAAATTGATACAGTGGCAGGTTCATGTCGCCTTCCTCAGGCCAAGGTCGCCAAATTGCGCAAGGTCATTAGGCAGTTTTTAGTGTCGCGCAAGGTTACTCTTCGGCAAGCCCAATCTTTGCTGGGCCTGTTGAACTTTGCCTGTCGGGTCATCCCGATGGGTAGGGTTTTTTGCTGGAAATTAGAGCGGGCCACGGCGGGGTGTTTCAGACCGCATCATTTTATTCGGTTGTCTTCCGAAATTAAGAGGGATTTGGCCGTTTGGGCCTCTTTTTTAGAGGAGTTTAATGGAGTGCGGATCTGTTTGGCCCCGCTTGTAGACAATACTGAGTTGCAGCTATTTACTGATGCAGCGGGGTCATTGGGGTTTGGTTGCTACCTTAATTGATCTTGGTGCGTGGCTTCTTGGCCTGAGGAATGGTGCGTAAGGGTCTCACTAAGGATCTTTTGCAGCTGGAACTTTTCCCAGTCATGGTGGCATTGGAAGTTTGGGGTGAGTGGTTGTCCAATCGCAGCATCTCATTCAGATGTGATAATCTGGGCGTGGTGCATGCGATTAACAATCAGAGGGCTAAGTCGCTCGTTGTGTTGCGGGTGTTGGAGCAGCTCATTATGGCTTGTCTGAGATGGAATGTGTTGTGTCGCACACAACATGTTCCAGGAACAGACAATGGAATTGCTGATACTTTGTCCCATGGTCAGTGGGATAGGTTCCGGTCTTTGGCTCCTGAGACTGAAGCTCTTGGGGTTTGCTGTCCCTATTATGTTTGGCAGGTGATCGGGCCGGGCTGGAGGGATTAGCAGAGCGATCAATCGCCCTGAATACGCTCAAGGCTTACCATCAAGCTTGGAGTGAGTGGGAAGAGTTTGCCCGCGGATGGGGGCATGGAGCTAAGTGCGGGCATCGGTTGATTCTTTCTTTTATATGGAAACTCTATGTCTCCGGTAGGTCTAGAGTGGTGGTGTCGCTGTACTTGGCTGGGATTTCATTTTTTGCCAAATTAAAGGGTCTTCCTGATGTTACGAAGAGCTTCCTCCTTGCTAAGGCACTCAGAGGGTGGCCGCGTCCAATTACTGCAGCGCTACTGCCAGCAATACTGGCAGCTGTGGCAGATGTAGTGTTTTCAGGTTTCGAGGCTTTGTTCGAATTGGCTTTTTCCATGGCGTACCATGGGACTTTTCGTGTTTTGGAGCCAGTTGCATCCTCTAAATGGAAGGATTCGCCCGTGCTTCATAAGGATGTTGTGGTGTGTGAGAGGTCCTTGCTGTGTAGACTGCGTCGCTCCAAGACAGACCAGGTAGGTAGAGGTCGATGGGTCATGTTGGTCGTGTCATTGGATGTTCGGATTTGCCCAGTCGTGTTGGCTACCCAATACTCAGCCGTTAGGCCTTCCTCGGAGGGCTCCTGGCTTCTTCATTATGATGGGCTGTCATTGACGAAATATCAATTTCGTTGGATGCTAAGTCGTTGTCTGACCAGTTTGGGCAATTCACCCAAGGCTTACGGGATGCACTCATTTTGGATCGAAGCTGCTACTTTGGCCGTGTCAGCCGGGTTTTCTGTCAAGGAGATTAAGTTGCTGGGGCACTGGAAATCCCCCAGCTACAAGCGTTATATTCGACCCAATTTTTTTAATTACCGTATAAACTCGAGTATAAGTCGACCCGAATATAAGCCGAGGCACCTAATTTTACCACAAAAACTTGGGAAAACCTATTGACTCGAGTATAAGCCTAGGGTGGGAAATGCAGCTCTAGCCGTACACAGCCCTCATAGTGCCAGATATGCCCTCATACTGCCAGATATGCCCCCACAGTGCCAGATATGCCCTCATGCTGCCAGATATGCCCCACAGTGCCAGATATGCCCTCATGCTGCCAGATATGCCCCACAATGCCAGATGTGCCAGATATGCCCTCATGCTGCCAGATATGCCCCACAGTGCCAGATGTGCCAGATATGCCCCACAGTGCCAGATATGCCCTCATGCTTCCAGCTTTGCCCCACAGTGCCAGATGCGCCAGATATGCACTCATGCTGCCTGATATGCCCCACAGTGCCAGATGTGCCAGATATGCCCTCATGCTGCCAGATATGCCCCACAATGCCAGATGTGCCAGATATGCCCCACAGTGCCAGATATGCCCTCATGCTTCCAGCTTTGCCCCACAGTGCCAGATGCGCCAGATATGCCCCACAGTGCCAGATGTGCCAGATATGCCCTCATGCTGCCAGATATGCCCCACAGTGCCAGATGTGCCAGATATGCCCTCATGCTGCCAGATATGCCCCACAATGCCAGATATGCCCCATAGTGCCAGATGTGCCAGATATGTCCCACAGTGCCAGTTACATAGGTGTGCACAGACACTGACAGGCGAGTGTCGCTCCGGACTTCCCCCCCTCCACGGTATTATAGTGTTCTCTCACCTCCCCTGTCCTGGATATAGACTGCTTACCTTACCTATAATGCCGTGGGGGGGGGGGGGGGGGGGGCGAGTCCGGAGCGGCACCCGCCTGTCAGTGTCTGCGCACGCCTATGGCCAGTTACTTACCCTCCATCGCTCCCGCGCTGTCTTCTGAAGGAGGGATACGGAGGGCACAGCGCGCGGCTCTCCTGTGTCCCTCCTGCGTCTCCGGCGGCAGCGGCGTGTGTGTGTTAAAGGAAGTGCCGGTTCATGCACTTCCTTTAACACACACGCCGCTGCCACGGAGACGCAGGAGGGACACAGGAGAGCCGCGCGCTGTGCCCTCTGTGTCCCTCCTAAATACTGACTCGAGTATAAGCCGAAGTGGCTTTTTCAGCACAAAAAAAGGTGCTGAAAAAGTCGGCTTATACTCGAGTATATACGGTAATTAACGTTGTTTTAGCAAGTTTGCTTACAAGTTGGTTGTCGAATCTGCTTAGTACGTTATTGTATGAATTTGTTCGTTCTCCCCTGTCCTTCCTACTCGTAGATTAGCTACTCGCCACTGTTGGCAGTGGAGGTTTGGAGTTATTTAACAATTTTTTATCTGGACTGAAGGGCTGACTTCGGCTTACTTTATACTGATTTGGCTAATTGGATGTCAATTAAAAGTTCCCCTGCAGGTTTTTAAGTTTCACCTCCAGTTTACCTGCGTTGTCCAGTTTATTTTTGTTTTACAATGTGTCTTCCCCCCCCAAAGATCCCCTTCAATGTTTTGTTTTATTATCTTTTTCTATTTTTATTTTAGTTCATTATGTGGTTTGCCTTTCCCATTGTGTCTTTATGTTGCTTCAATTGGCCGAAGCTTATTTTGTATGGCTTTGCCGTGATATGCAAAATTTTTCTTTTTTCTGTCAGATCCTCATTGTTTACTTTTCATGCATCAAATTCATGTTTTTTCATTATTAACCTATTTTTCTTCTTTCCTTTCCTTTGTTTTGGATGGGTTGAGGATAAGTGTCCGGTATGGGTGGTTGAGCACTCCTTTGTGTTTTGGGCATGTAGATTTATGGCCTCGGAGAGAGCTCTGTGTTTTTCAAGGGTTCATGAGATTCGTTGGTTGGGTTAGCGTGGAATGTTGTGGCAAGACCTCAAGGTGAGGTTATTAGCTCAAGTCCAGCTTCATGGTGTCCCAAGTGTTTTGTTGGTGCATTTGGGTGGAAATGATTTAGGTAAGAGGACTTTGTTAGATTTGCATTGTTCTATGGTGAAGGATTTGGCTAGTATTGCTGAGGCTTGGCCTCATTTGCACATTGATCTTTTCATTTATTGTGCCAAGTTTATGTTGTTAGGGAGTGCCCGATGGTCGGCCTATTGATGAGGCCAGAAAGAAGGTGAATTCAGCAGTGGCGAAGTGGGTGTTGGCGCACGGTGGTGCAGTAGTTCGTCACGATAGGATTAGGTATCGGCACGATTACTTATTTCAGGCCGATGGAGTACACTTATCTGAGTAAGGGATGGTACTTTTTATTGAGGATCTATTTTGGGTTTTGGATTCGGTAGGTTGGGGTATGGTGGCGGTGCGTAGCCTCTTTAGGTGGAGTCTTCGCTGTGGTCGGAAAAGAGCGCCAGGTTCACTGTGTTTGAGTTAGTAGTCGCAGTTTTAGTCGGTTTGGTGCTGTTTAGGTGCACTCACCTTTGTTGACTGTTATATCTGCTGGACCACCCTTCAGGTGGCAGCGTCATCACCCTTCAGGGTGGGTAGTCAAGGTAGAAGGTCTGAGTGTATACCTATGTTTGGTTGGTAGTTTGGATTGTTTTAATGTTTGGGTTGGTGTGAATAGTTTGGGGATTGACGTTAGATTTCAGCCGTTCTTTGTTCTGCCCACCATATTCTCATTCTTTACCCTTGTTAATTGATGATTAATTTAATAAATAGCTAACAGTTTTTTCTGCCAAAATACAAGTCTCTGTGTCTTTATTTTATAGTATAAGTTGTGTTAATGTTTTGAATGTTATAAGGAGGTACGGCCCTCAACCATTAGGAGGTTTTTACATTTCCTGGTCTGATGTAAGGAGGTTGCTGATCCTGGAGCTGTTCCTGTTATGCAGGTCTGCCAATACCTTGTAAAGCCGAGCCACAGTAGTTCTTGGATTCCTGGCCTGTCTGTCTACATCCCATAAAGTCTGCCGCAGCAGTTCCTAAAATACTTGCATTTCCATAATCTGCAATTATTCTGTTTTCTGGTTTCTACTATATATGCATATTCTCCAGCATCACCTCAGTCTGCGGATATCCTGTGTGCTAGACTTGTCATCTCTGTATTTCTCTGGGCAATCTATTTGTTAGCATTACCTCAGTTTGCAATATCTTGTGTTAAGGGGGTAATTCTGAGTTGATCGCAGCAGGAATTTTGTTAGCAATTTGGCAAAACCATGTGCACTGCAGGGGGGGCAGATATAACATTTGCAGAGAGAGTTAGATTTGGGTGGGTTATTTTGTTTCTGTGCAGGGTAAATACTGGCTGCTTTATTTTTACACTGCAATTTAGATTGCAGATTGAACACACCCCACCCAAATCTATCTCTCTCTGCACATGTTATATCTGCCTCCCCTGCTCTGCACATGGTTTTGCCCAATTGCTTACAAACTTGAAGCTGCGATCAACTCAGAATTACCCCCTAAGTTTTCTGCCATACCTGCATATACCTGGACAATTCATTCACCAGCATCATCTCAGTCTGCAAATATCCTGTGTTTTAGTAATCCTTCACAATAAACACCCTGAATTACCAGCAACTCTTTGTTCTTTGGATTCCTGACTAACTTTGGGAAAGTTAGCGTAACAGAATGACCAGCCCAAACAAACATGAGAATGCTGAAGAACAAATCACTTCAGATTCTCTAATTAAAGTGCTTGTTGCTGAAATCCCTGAAGTAGTTACTCAGGTCAATCTGTCCTGTGGAAAGACATCACTGCAAACCCTGTCAGCTGACTTGATTTTGCTGCATGCACAATTAGTACAGCGGTTGTGTCTATGTTGCCTTCGTGCAAAGGACCTGGACGTGACAAAACGAGTGGGCAGGAGAGAACTTCCGCCCTTACAGCTCCTAAATGTTTTCTTTGTTCTCCGTCCGTTTGGGGTATTTTTTTTTCTCTATGCAGCATTGGACCCTCGCGGGCTCGCTTCGCTCGCCACGCATCGAGCACGGTGTCTCGCTCCGCTCCGCTTCGCTCGCCACACTTTTCTATTCCAAATAGATTGTGACATGGACCCAGGGGGTTATGGGAAAGGTCCTCTGCACGAAGAGAATCTAGACGCTACCTTAGCACAGCTTCAACTATCTTGGCAGAACTGCTTGTAAAGATGTCCACATTCCTCCAAGCAATTGTCTTTTTCAGTGTTACTGAAACGTTTGCAGGGAATTACACCCCAGCTTGCCAAAAGGGGTCTATTAGTTTCACCAATCCACAGAGGACCTCTGTACCATGTGTCACTGCAGCCTCAAATTCAGTTCAGCCTAGTACTGTGAATGTCAAGGTTTCCAGCGGTCCTCTGGCCCCTCTTATTGAAACAGAGTGTGCTTTTAATAGATGCAATAAACTATGCTTATATTGTACTAGTCCAGAGCACTTTCTGCTTTTTTTTTCCATGTCGCAAACCCAAGATTGGAGGAGGATTTGATTGTGCAGTCCCTGAAAAAGGATTCATGTCTGCTGGTACCACAGGGGAATGTCATGTTTGCCTGCCAGTCCCAAGGAGGGACTTTATGTCCAGCAAGTCCCAAGTAAGGGCTTTATGCCCAGACGGCCCCCAGAAGGGACTTTCTGTCTTGTTGGTCCCACTGGAGGGACCATGTGAAGCTGCCCAGCCGGAGTCTCCAGCCAGAGCTGCCCAGCCGGAGTCTCCAGCCAGAGTCTCTATGCCCCCGGATGGGACTCGTGCCAAAGCCCCCGGAGGGGTCCCTACTGCCCTGGCCCCCAGGGCCTGAGGTTCTGTCTGCCCAGGTCTGACTCTGTGTTCTGGTTTCTGCCATACATGCATATACCTGGACAATTAATTCACCAGCATCACCTCAGTCTCCAAATATCCTGTGTTCTAGTCTTGTCATATCTGTATTTCTCTGGGCAATCCATTTGTTAGCATTACCTCAGTTTGCAATATCTTGTGTTAAGTTTTCTTCCATACCGGCATATACCTGGACTATTTATTTACCTGCATCGCCTCAGTTTGTAAGTATACTGTGTTCTAGTAATCCTTCACAATAAACACCCTTAATTACCAGCAACCTTTTTGTTCTTTGGATTCCTGACTAACTTTGGGAAAGTAAGCGTAACATATGTATATACGCAGGTGAATCAGCCATCGAGCCCACATCAGCCCCGTTAATGACAGGCTACCTGTAGCTTTAGGTGGAATTGTAAAGCAGAAAAATATTGTATGAACTCATGGGGCTAAATATAATAGGTCGCAATTTTGTGAAACATGAGATTTTTACAGCAAAATTGTACGCGGCCCTGTATAAAAGTGTTAACCAGCTGTGGCATTATATTCCGGGCTTGTGAAGCCCGGTGCTGCTTCCAAAAATAGGGGGGACCCCCACGTCTTTTTTTTTCTTTCTTTTTTATCCCTGTATTTTTGGAACCAGGACCAGTCCAAGAGCCTGGTACTGGTTGTTAAAATACTGGGGAACCCTACATAATATTTTTATTTTCCCCTGTATTATAGCAACAAGAACAGGCTCAATGAGCCCGGGGCTGGTAATGCTTTTAGAGGGGACCAGCACGTCATGGTTTATTTTTTTTAAACGCTTTCTTTACTTTTACATATAGAAACATGAACGGATCTCACTGATCTGTGCATGCTTCTGGATAAGTGCTAAGTTACTAAAAACCGCATGTTTCATTTAATACAAATTTGCAAAAAATCGTGTGCGATTTCTGTTTTAACCCTTGATAATGTCGATATTATCTTAAACCATAAAGCTATACCTCTAAATACACTTTTACCATGGAGCCGCTGCGGCCGCTAGACTTAATACACACGCTACGTACTTTGTACGCTATTTGCGTACAGAGTCCCGTACCTTGTACAGACTTAGCGTACAAACGCCGCGCTGGGGGTACAAAGTACACACAGCGCGCACACACTCTTGATATACTTTAAACCTTATTAGTAATACAATGCAATGATATTATTACACTCTAAACCTTATGCAGCAAAGCACTGCAATGATGTTACACCTTAAACCTTATGCAGCGCTGACGGTACAAAGTACCCGCAGTGCGTACACACCTTATCAATACACTTTTAAACCTTATACAGTTAGGTAATGTAATATGCTTTAAACCCTAGCAGGGAAAAGAGGACACAACACCGATTTGTAGTTAAACACTGGGCTCCGACACCTCAGCGTATATATCTGGAAGGGGATAACAATACAATTTATACACTACAATATAACAGAGTAAATGGCTACAGTCAATGTACATACGTGAGAATATTCGCTTGCGCAACCCGGCCCGGTCCTCCGCTATCAGGTTGATTGCGTTGAGAGTCTTGTTGTCAGGCCAGGCTGCAGCAGGCTTTTTATACAGTAGATCAAAACATAATACAATAGACACTGTGTGCTCTTCTTCCATTGGTTCGGGGGTGGGACATATCCTGTGCACCGGGGACCATTGGTCAGCTCAAGAAGTGGGCGATGGCTAGGACTTGAGATGTGGTTTCTGTTGTTTGCATCAAGTTCCCGCCCCATGACCAGTTAAACCCATCACATTAATCATACATAAATCTGGTATTATTTATAATTTAATGTGGTAATATATAATAATGTTCTTATTCCCACCAGATTAATGTTTACATGACTCTGAACAATATGATCCCACACATGATATGATTATCTATTTCAATCCTCAAGATATACATATATCCACATATATCCATATACTCATATATATATATATATATATATACATACACACACACACACACACATACTCCTGCTATCACAATTTGTTAGGAATTATATATATATATATATATATATATACCAACAAACACACACATCTCCATGAGTTTAGACTATGAATGTTAATATCTTAGATTTCTAAATGTCTGGTTTTGTGTTTTGGTTAACTATTGTTAATTGATTTTCTAACAGCTTCGGTTCCTGGGTATTGTCTCTTCGTTTGTTTTTGTCTTCAGGTGAGACAATGACAATCCAGTACTCATTGTTTTAAATAGAAACTTGGCTATCCTAGTAAACAAAGGTGTTTGCCTTCTTCATAGAATTTCAAAGCTTAGTGTAAATAAGGCCATTGTATTTTAGTCTCTGGGAGTTTTAATTTGTGTGACTGATCTTCATGCTATTTAGAAGAAAAAGCAGACAGTGTGGGATTTATACAATATATATATTAGATTTATGATATGTCTTTGTGGCTTTTCCATGAGAGTACAAACTCCACTGTAATTACTCATACCACGCTCAAACCGCGCAGGACCGCGGGAGCGACCATACGCAATTTGCGAATATGTGCATGCACAGCCGAACACGCACGCACACGGAGGCCACCTATGTGGTGTTTGTATGTAATGTGTGTTTTGTAATATTTTCTGACTTCGACGCCCTAAACATTGCAACCTATAAAATTTGCGATTTTTAGCTAAAAATTGCAAGTTTCAAACGTGCGATTTGATACAATTATTAGGATACCTAAAAAATCTCATCCTATTACATCTAGCCCATCTAGTGAGGAAACAGCTCAGCCACATATTGTAGAAATTGGAGTAGCCACGATCCCAAAGAACTTAGATGTGTCAATGAGTGTGACTCAACATGGGACTGACGCGTTTCATCACTGCTTACTTTTTTCAAAGCTAGGTGAATCTTTATTTTTTTCTGTTATGTCTATACAGAGTTTGCAGCTTCAATCCTCTATAATACAGCAGCTAGGTGTGACTGAATTTGAAGTGATGCACGCTTTTTTTGAAGACAGCACAAGATTATTTTTTGTCCTTCAAGTATAGCATACATTAATGATGTAAGACTAGGTATAAACAGGCTAACGAGATGGTCACATCTGCAAAGTATATTTTGCCTATTATTTTTAGATTTTTGCAGTGCACATGTTCCAGTGCTGAACATATGCAAGTACAGGTGATGCAGAGTCATATGTATTAGTTTCATCTTTACTTGCAACAGGGTATGTTGAAAAGGTTGTGATGCATTTCCACATAGTTAAAGGTCAATAAGGGTTTATCAGCAGGACTCTATGTATGCATACTGTAATTACACCTGTTAAACAAAAAGTTCCAGTACTGGGAAAAGCAAAAACTCCCCCTTCCTGGGGAGTAACCCGCACCGAGAAAAAGAAACTAGTAAAGTATGTACACAAATAGGGGTACCTTTTATATGTATATTGTCAACCCCTACCTTTCTGATACACGGGGGGGAAGTACACATGTGTCCACAAACAGATGGAGCTAAAGGTTCAAATGGTGCTACCAACTGGTTTAAGTTTACAGTATTATGTCAAATTCCTACAGAGCGGCGAAAAGAAAAAGAAACACCAGTTAAACTAGGGTGCACTCAACCCTAACTAAATTAAAATATTTCCTTTATTATAAGTAGAATTGTTGTCCGGACCGGCACTCCGATAAAATATATTACAGGTGCTCCGGTGCCCCAGAGAAGGCTGGCAAATAATTATCTACTACATGCATTAAAATCTCTAAACTGGAGACGGAACACCAGGCTACCCTGTTAGCAGATACCCGTCAAGACTGGCTGTTAAAACTCAAAACGCAATGTGAGGAGTATCGAAGGGATCTCATCAAGTTTAAGAGAAATAAAATGCAAATTGTCCGTGAGGACTATGAGTCTAACCGGGTTTATCGATGATTAATGGGGGGACCTCCAGGGGAACCAGATTACAAAACAACAGGCCTAGACAAAGCTGGTGCAGAAGGAGAGAACACCAACAAGACACGTCAGTAACATCTAATAGTGATAATGACGCTACAGTATTTGACACCGACGGACCTTCCTCCTCAGGTAGTGTCCCTTTAGGGGATCGACGTACCACCTCTGTGGTGCCAGCACAAACAAAAGGCAGAAGAGGACGCCCACCCGCAGATCCAAACAGAATGTCAGGATCCAAAGGTCTGGCAGTAAAAAAGACTCGCTAGTTTATAATTTATCCAAAAGGGAACTAACGGAAAGTGAATTGAGGGTTTTGGAGAAGGGTTTGTCCTTCGTACCCACCACCAGGTTTGACGAATTAATATGGGAAATTGATATCCATAGATTTCAATGTAAGCTGAGACTGCAAGAATATTTCCAAGATCGACCAAGAGACCCCTCGCTTTCAGTGATTGACCCCATTCAGCAACAGTTTATCAATAACAGACAAATTGACATTTGACCAAAGTTCAGTCAACCCTTCTATAAAAACCTTTGGCAGATTAATTGATGAGTCAGTAAAAAAAATTCCATCACGCGGAATCCAAGACCAATTATAATATGTCTCGAGCCGAAAGAACTGCACTTAAAGATGTTAGCAAGTATGAAGACATTATAATCCACCCCGCCGATAAGGGGGGAGGGATAGTGGTCCTCGATTTTGCCTATTATAGAGAGGAAATCTACAACCAACTAGCCAATGAAACTACTTACGAGCTGTTACACTCGGACCCGACAGCCAAATACAAAATGGAAATTGACAAGATTCTAAATGAAGGCCAAATTAAGGGTTATATTTCCTCTAAATTGTGTACGGCATTGAAACAGGACCATCCAGTAGTGCCGATATTCTTTAAAATTCACAAGAACCAGGAATCTCCCCCTGGCTGACCTATAATTTCCGCTAGAAATTCAATATTCCGACCTATCTCTGTGTTCCTTGATGGGATACTTCAACCATTGGTGATGAAGCACAACAGATTCATCAAAGACACCACTAGTTTTTTGACTACTCAGAGGTCCCTGCAGGAGCCCTGCTCTGTATGGTAGACGTGTGCAGTTTGTACACGAGCATACCCCACACAGAGGGACTACAGGCAGTCAGGGAGTTCTTGATATCAGAAAAGATGGAGTCCATTAACTTGGACCTATTCATGACTCTTTTAGAGCTGACACTTGAAGAGGAACTATTTTTTATTTAATGGCTGTTTCTTCCGCCAGAAGACCTGGTGTGCAATAGGGAGCAACATCTCCCCTTCTGTAGTGAACATATTTATGTTCAAAGAGGAGGAACAAATCTTTTTTGCGAATTCAGATGTTGCCACCCACATATTGATGTACACTAGGTTTATTGACGACCTCTTTATAATACGGACGGAAACTGAAAAAGATTTCATGGAGACACTGGACGATATCAATTCCAGCAGGACACCGATTAAATACACTTACCAGATCAGTGCATCATTGGTAAATTATTTAGATGCGAAAGTGACCTTAAAGGAGGGCCGGATTGACACGGGATTATTTACCAAACCCACGGACAAAAATACATTCCTGAGGGCCAATAGTCATCATCCCAAATCACTAAAAATGGGACTACCTCGTTCCCAAATGATCAGGGCCAGCAGGAACATTAGCGATCGTTCTACAGTGGAAGTTACATCAGAGACCATGATCCAGAAATTTGTTACCAGAGGTTATGACCCTGTACTCCTGAGACAACAGAAGGAGGAAGTATTAGCAATCCCGAGAAGTGAGTTGCTAGTTACAAAGAACAAAATTCATAAACCCATTATTCCATTCGTAAGCAAACACAACACGACTAGCACAGTACTCCTAAGGGCAACAAGGGCGTTATGGGCGATCATTTCAACTGACAATCAGCTACAAAGCATAGCAGATAAACGCCCTACGTTCAGAGAGATCGACAACTACCAACTTCTTAAAGAAACCCCCGGGGTGTTACAAGTGCCCTAAGTGCACAACGTGTTCACATAGGGTTCACTACGATCTGCCGGCGACCGGCCTCCCGGCGACCAGCATACTGGCGCCGGGAGGCCGGCTGCCCGACAGTGTGGCGAGCGCAAATGAGCCCCTTGCGGGCTCGCTGCACTCGCCACGCTACGGGCACGGTGGCGCGCCACACTATTTTATTCTCCCTCCAGGGGGGTCGTGGACCCCCACGAGGGAGAATAAGTGTCGGTATGCCGGCTGTCGGGCTCCCGGCGCCGGTATGCTGGTCGCCGGGAGCCCGACCGCCGGCATACTGAAGACCACCCGTTCACATATGCTTACGGGTACACATTTTCAACATCCACATTTGGAGCGGTCCTATAAGATCAGATATGCCTTAACTTGTACATCTACCACATAGTATACATCATCAAGTGTCCTTGCAATTTATACTACGTGGGCAAATCGATAAGATCTTTAAGAGAGAGAATGGCCCTCCACAGGTCGGCCATCAAACAAGCCATCAGTGGAAAAGGTTCCGATCAGCCCGTAGCTAGACATTTTGCGGAAATTGGACACAACATAAACGATCTTTAACAAATGGCCATTGATCACATTCTCAAAAATAGGAGAGGAGGCGACAGGAATGGCTTACTTTTGAAACTGGAAGCCAAATGGATTTTCCTATTAGGGACCATCAATCCAAAGGGCCTTAATGAAATCATGCCGTGGAATGTATTTATGTGAAAGAGCCTATTTGACCAGATTTTCTAAACATAACATCTAACAGTCTTATTACTTTTTATTATTCCAGTAATACATGTAATTGTTTTGGTTAGCAGGCAGGGCGGTGAGCCTAATGGGGGATAGCCCAGATCATTTTGTTATATAAAGCAACATTGTCACTCATGAGCATTTTATCATCTTTCACAATCAATGTTTTATAAGTTATGCCCTCGGTTCCCCAAGGAGCTAGTTGCATATTGGTATCACTCACCGTACACTATTTTACAGTGATCGCAATTTTTTGTGCACTTTTACAGTTGTACTAAAAATTTTTATAAGTATATTTGTTTCACTGACTACGATAGGGATTATTTTTAGCCCCCAGTTTCATAGAGTAATTAGTGCACTGCGAACATATAAAAAAGTGACAGTAAGGTCAGACACGTTCACCGATTAAATCAGACACACAGAGATTATATGTTTAACACATTTATTTTAGGTTTGAGTTCTGGATCCAGGCTAACTAGTCTGCTGTCTCCTGCCCCTCCTATATAGGCTACATTGCTGCTGTTTCATCTGGTGTGTGGGCGCTGTAATCCTTTCACCCTTTCTGTATATGTTTATCTTATAGCGCACGATGACGGGAGGTTGGGCGTCTTGGTATCCATGGCTACCCGGTGCCGCTTCATCAGTGACGCTGTAGGAGTGCGCCAGTTCTGGGTCCAGGGGATGAGACCACGGTAGATGCTAGAATCAAGTGGGCTAAGGGACCTTTTCCGTCTGGGGGAGGAGTCACAACACAAGGGGGTGGAGCAAGGCCAGCGGGATAGTTCCTCTACTATCCACGCCACCAACTATTACCTTTAGTAATCAGGTGGCGAGCGAAGCGAGCCACCGAGCCCGAAGCGTGGCGAGCGAAGCGAGCCCGCGAGGGTACTTTTCGGGTACCCTGTTCGCCCGTAGCTCCTCCCCCTGGTGACGTGTCTCCTCCCCTAGATACGTCAGAAGGTCCCTTCTCCCACTCTGAAATAGAATCAACCATGAGACCACGGGCGGCGCTGATCACTTGGCGGGCTTCTTTTAGGTATAAAGGTAAGATGTTTTTCTTTGCACATCATGTCTGCTCACCTTGACAAAGGGGCGTGCCAGCCCCGAAACGTTGGTATGGTGTATCACTTTTAAACACACTTTTTGCTTTGTTTAAGACTCCGAGTGCCGCAGAACTTTCTTTCTAAGGTAATGCTTTATTATAAGTACATATACTCTAAACAATAATATTCAATGAAGGCCTAAATGCCTGTTAGATGTGTTTTTGATCCAAGTCAGTGTTATTATTAAATTGGGACAAGTGTCCTTTATTAATTATCGAGCAAAGTATTAAAATCAACAAGAAAAATAAATGTGAAGAGAATAAGTATAAAGTGAATAAAGATTTAAAACAAAGCAATTGTGTTGTTACCTTAATTCTTCTTGAATATTATTGTTTAGGGCAGAGGTTCCCAAACTGTGTGCCATGCCTCCCTGGGGTGCCTTGGGACACTTGCAGGGGTGCCCTGGGTTGGTGGTCCAGGACCAATTCAAATTATTCATGGTCAATATAATAGGCAAAACCAGTGCTGGTGGCTTGCAGTCATAAAATATGTGGCCAAACAGAAGCAAATCTTGTCCCTCACCACACAACTGACCCTAAAGATGACATATAAACGCGATCTACTTAATGTAATATTTCTTTCTAAATTTCTCAATAAGAAATTTTTGGCCTAGGGGTGCCGGGGAAAAAAATCTGATATTCTAGGGCGCCGTGATTCGAAAAAGTTTGGAAACCACTGGTTTAGGGTATATGTACTTATAATAAAGGAAATATTTTATTTTAGTTAGGGTTGACTGCACCCTAGTTTAAGTGGTTTCTTTTTCTTTTCCCCGCTCTGCGGGGATTTGACATAATAATTACACCTGTTGTCAGTCACATTCTTGCATTAAGGATAGGGTGCATGTGTAGTGATAATGAAGAGGGCAATAAAACCAGGCTAAGGGTAGGCGCGGTCCCATCACCCCAAAGTTCCATCCACCCAATGCTGGAGCAATTACGGCCAATTTGCATTTAACACTGGCGCAGCACAGCATTTGGTTGGCTCTGGAGCAGACACTGGGTTTTATTTACGGGTCTTTAAAAGCCACTTTCTGTATTGATGCATAGTAGCACTTTAACAGCAAGTTCAGCAAAGTACTGGAAGCATGACAGCAGGCCTGTTACCGATCAGCAAATCAGTGATGAGAACCAGTGGAAGGTATTATCTAGGGGGCCGCAGTCCCCTACAGTGAATTCCACTGCACCCCTGTGACCCCGCAGTCCCCAGTCCATGATTTAGCATTGGCTCCCTCTGTTAATCACATGCTAGGCAGGCAGTCCCAGCAGAGGTGTCCACCTGGGACTACACATCCAGACAATGGTTAACAGAGATCATTTCCAGTGGGAAGCCACTCTCTTGCTAATTTGTAAGCCCTACCTGGCTTCTAGAGGCTGCAGCCTATGCAGTCTCTAGACGCAAAAGGATGAAGGAGGGAATGAAAAGCAATGTTCAGACACCAGCTGCGGTGTCCATGATGTCAGGGGGCATGGCATACTGTGGGTTCTATTTATTAAGCCTTTGTAGAGAGATAAGTGGACAGAGATAAATTGAGATGTATTATAGTGGCATGCATCTTTTTCGTATTATAGTGGCATGCATCTTTACCGAGGAGAAACCTCTCCCCTCTGGCAATCCCTGTCAGAGTCTACAGCGCATGAGCCTAATACTGAAGCGCTGTGTCTCAGCTCCTGACTTACTCCACTGGGCATGAGCAAAATCTCGCAAGCATTGTGAGATATCCCGTTTGCAACCCCGGAGGCAAGCAGCAACCGCAGTAAGGTACAGGCCATGAATGGGGCAACGACAGTTGCAGCTGTCAAAATCAATAGCTACAGATTTCAGAACAGTCAGTGCCACTGACCATTCCTGTTTAGGTGGCACATCAATGCACTTGTAGATAGTAGCGCCGATTGTAATTTTACCACACATCACCAAACTAATACAGTAGAAGAACCATTGTAGCTGGACTATAATTCTGGTTTTCGCAAAAGACGCCTAAGACTAGGAATTAGTTGACTTATCAGGGGCACCACAACCCTTTTAAATAATTGCATAGTGATGCCTCTATTTCGCTGAATGTCGCTTCCTCAGGGGCAGCTGGACTTACCTGCCACACCACCTACTTGATCACAGAGATATATTATCTATCTATCTATCTATCTATCTATCTATCTATCTATCTATCTATCTGTATCAGAGGAACAAGTTGACTCATCTCCGATATTTAGAATGAATTGGATTATCATATTGATATCTGTCTTGTGACAAAAGGCTCACACATAGAACATTTGTAACTTAGTTAATGAAACTTACAGATAGAGATAGTAAAAACTTTACTGATTCCTCTGTTTTGTGTTTTTTAAGAAGGCTGTCAATATATTAGATCAGAAAATTAGTTTTTAGTACATGATAAAACAAGGGGGGGGGGAGTATAAACAAGTCACTTAATTCACAGACCACAAGACTCCACTTATATTTGTATAATGTCCTACATAATTCAGTGGAGAACACTAAAGGGCATGAATGAGAATAGTCAGGCATTAGGTTGCCGTGGGGACCAGTTAACTAGCAGTATTGGAATTTGCAAAGCTTGGGGAAGTTGGGGTGAAAAGTTGTGTCAGTTAGGACAATTACATAAGAGAGGCTATAAAAAAAATACGTTAAATGGGTATATATGAAGTGGAATGATCAGAGTGGGAGAGACATGCAAACAAACATAAGCAAGAAATAAATATGTGTTCGGAAGCTCTCAGTTTCCTATCAAAATAAATTAATCTTGGGACTTGAGCAGCATTGAATCTTTGCATACATTTTTTACTGACTCAAATTTTGTAGGTGGACATATAGTACAGGCTTTATTTAGTGAGTTTTTATTTATTGTTTATTTATTACTGATTATTATTGCTTTTCTCACTGACCAGAAAATTATGACATCAGAACTCACTATTAATACAGATATTTCCATGGGTTGATACATGACTTGTTTATTATATACTGTAACTGTGATAATACTTACTGCATAGTTTATCATATTTTGTAATGGGCTAACAAGGCAAAGAATAACAGTACAGTCAATGGTCTTCTCAGATTAGCTATTTCCTCTTAGTATTACTTTCATGTTATATTTGTGATTGTATTTATTTGTATATTAAATGGTAAATGTGACTTAGTATTCATTAATAACACTGTCCAGAAACATTCTTAAGTATATAATAACTTTTTATAGTACAGTATAAGAATCTTTGGCTGGAGTAACCTTAAACTGATATTTGTGACCCCTCATTACACAGCCCTTCGTACCACAGTATGTGGAAACTTTATACACAAAAGACATAAATAAAAGCTCTGTCTGGAATATATTTCAGAGTGACATATAGTGACATATAGTAGATAGTCTGGTGATGATTAAGTACATAGTAGGTGCAAAAATAATTAGTTGAGGTCCAACAGAAAAGAAGCTTGTAACATCATCCTTAATTCAATATAAGTAAAGGCTTCATAGTCTCTCTTGGAAAAAAACTGATGGCTGTTCCAATAATAATAAACATGAGATTGTACAGTGATGTTGTATTTGCTGATGTGGATGAAAGCGACAAAGTTCACCATTGTGGGACTAAAAATGCACCTGATAGCAAAAGGAAAATTCAAAACTAGCCACAGTTATGTCCCACAACCCATAGCCAGATTAAGGGGGGGGGGGGGGGGGATGCTGGGCATACGGTACCCCGAGCCACCCTCTGTCAAGGGGCCCCCCAGCCCGAGCACATTGAGATCACTAGCTCTCCCTCTTGTGCAGCAGCAGAACCAGGCTGCCAGAATGTGAGCATTACATTGCAGGCAAAGACACAGGAGTATCAGGTTTCATGAGATACCATCGGAGCTTACTGACCAGAGGAGAAATAGCAGAGGGGAGAGAGCTGTAAGTGACCCAGGGATCCCAGCTTCTTCTCCTCCCACCTGGGTGTCAGGGTCCTGTGTAACCTGTTATTTAATGAGAGCATTCATGTTTAGAGAGAAACACACACAGAGCATCCTCCTGAGTCCTGTCCCAGTGTGTAAGTAGTACAGAGGCTGCTGCTATTGCATTTTTGCAAGATAAATTATAGATTTTATTTTTCTATGTGTATTTTAAGCTTAAATTGTCTTTGTTCCAAAACAGGATAACATTATAAAATATTTTTCTCTCTGTTAGGTGGAGATAAACACAGTACCCAGGCCTTTTTAAACTATTAGTTTAAATCTACTATACACCATTGTTTATATTTAATATACACAATTCATACCTCCTAACATGACCCATGCTCTCTACCTGAACTTCCCTCTTAATTTATGATTGTAAACATTGTTGTTGAAATACCTTTTTTATCAATGAAATAGTTCAACACATCTGATGCCAGTCATATATTAAGAGGGAAGTCCAGGTAGAGGGCATTTTGTCCCTCCCAGAATGGGTCATGTTGAGAGGTATGCACAATCTAATATACACCCTCCCCCTTCACCAGGGGCCCCCTGTCTAAAGTGCCCCAGGCCACCCCAATGCTTAATCCGGCATTGCCCCAACCTCCACTAATGGGGATATGGGCCCTCATTCCGAGTTGATCGTTCACTAGCTACTTTTACAGCCGTGCAAACACATAGTCGCCGCCCATGGGGGAGTGTATTTTTGCTTTGCAGGAGTCGAATGCCTGTGCAGCCACATGGCTGCAAACACATTTTGTGTAAAAGAAGACCAGCCCTGTAGTTACTTATTCTGTGTGATGATTTCTGCGATGAATGACACGGTAATGACGTCAGACACCCGCCCAGCAAACGCCCGGCCACGCCTGCCTTTTTCCAAACACTCCCAGAAAATGGTCAGTTGACACCCAGAAACTCCCACTTCTTGTCAATCTCCTTGCGTTCGCCAGTGCGACTGAAAGCGTCGCTAGAACCTGTGCAAAACCACGATGCTCTTTGTACCCATACGTCGCGCTTGCGCATTGCGATGCATACTTATGCGCACATTTGCCATTTTTTTAAATGATTGCTACGCAGCGAACAACGGCAGCTAGCGGTCAACTCGGAATGAGGGCCATGAAGCATAAGGAAGATGTACTGCAGGACACTTCTTACAGCACACGCACTACATACACACATACAGTGGCGGCCTGCAGCATACACCACATCGTGCAGGGGGAGCAGGTTAGCACCTACTGTATGACTGTGTCAGCAGGGGCATAGCCAGAACTTTATGGGCCCCATAGCAACATTTTGAAGGGGCCCTTGTCCCAATACTTCTAGAGATACACTTCTCTGAAGCAGTTGTTAATTGTATGCCCTATAATAGTGCTCTTGTTCATTTTCTGAACCATAGTATAGCCCATACTTGCCTACCTGACCCTCTCCATGAGGGAGAAAATTCTCTGTTCCTGGACTTTCCTGGTAATGTATGATTGCCATCACCTGTGGTGAAACACCTTTCTTATCGATTAACTAGCTCACCACAGGTGATGGCAATCATACATTACCAGGAAAGTCCAGGAACAGAGCATTTAATCCCTCATGGAGAGGGTCAGGTAGGCAAGTATGGTATAGCCTTATTTAATGTTATGCCCCATAGTAGTGGCATAGTTTATTTTATGAATGGTAGTAGTGCTTAAGTTCACCCTATGTCACATTTCAGAGCTGCCAGTACACATTATGCCGGATATAGTGTTCACCATTCATATTGTGCCTAATTACAGTGCCCCGGTTCATATATATAACATTAAAATGCCATCCAGTTCATTTTATACCACACTACAATGAGCAGGTCCAGGGGAATAACTAGATATATTGCAGGCCCCAAGGAAATAGTTTGAAAGGACCCATACGTACCACCCAATGGTGAAAAATGTATATAACACATGTAATTTTGACAGGGAAGGTGGGCCCGTTATAGCTCTGGGCCCCATAGCAGCCACACTGCCTGCACCTATGGTAGCTACGCCCTTGTGTGTCAGAACTTAGTGACATATTTAGGAGTTATTCCATTCAATTTCGTTTAATCTGTGTCATTTCAGGAACTGATTCCGTGTACAGAATGAAAGTGGCACACACCTGGCCTCTATATTTTATTTTTTTTCAAGTAAAATTATACACTCTCTGTATGCTGTCTTAGTGCACCCTCAAAAGCTTATACTTGCTGTGATTTCTAAGTGCACAGAGCAAAATCAAAGCTTGAGTTTCATGAATCGGTGCCAATCGAGGCAAATAGAGATTTGTAAGAATAATTGAAAAAAATAGATATTTCTAAGATATTCATGAATTTTGAGACAAATTGTATCCAAATCTCAGTGCACAGAATTGCTGGGGCTACAAAAAAACTTGTCCTGACAATAAAGGTGCAAATTGCCTTTGATGACAAAGGGTTTGTCATAAATGTAATTTTCACATGTTGTGGTTTTGAATCACACACCAACATACAGTATCTGGCTTTTGTTATAATTTTCACAGTAATGTTCTGTATTCTAATGGGCAAAATATGTGTAGTGGTGGGAAAGGAGGAACTGTATGGTCAATAAAAACAGCCTTGCTATCGTTGAATCTAGTTATGGTTAGAGATGAGCGGGTTCGGTTCCTCGAGATCCGAACCCCCCCGAACTTCACCTATTTTACACGGGTCCGAGCCAGCCTCGGATCTTCCCGCCTTGCTCGGTTAACACGAACGCGCCCGAACGTCATCATCCCACTGTCGTATTCTCGCGACATTCGTATTGCATATAAAGAGCAGCGCGTCGCCGCCATTTTCACTCGTGCATTGGAGATGATAGCAAGAGGACGTGGCTGCGTTCTCTCAGTTTCTGTGTTCAGTGTGCTGCAAATATCTGTGCTCAGTGTGCTGCAAATATCTGTGCTCAGTGTGCTGCAAATATCTATGTTCTCTGCCTGAAAACGCTCCATATCTGTGCTGTATTGTAGTTGTGCGCAGTATATAGTAGGAGGACAGTGCAGAATTTTGCTGACCACCGGTATATATATAGCAGTATGGTACAGTAGTCCATTGCTCTACCTCTGTGTCGTCAAGTATACTATCCATATCTGTGCTGCATTGTAGTTGTGCGCAGTATATAGTAGGAGGACAGTGCAGAATTTTGCTGACCACCAGTACATATATAGCAGTATGGTACAGTAGTCCATTGCTGTACCTCTGTGTCGTCAAGTATACTATCCATATCTGTGCTGCATTGTAGTTATGCGCAGTATATAGTAGGAGGACAGTGCAGAATTTTGCTGACCACCAGTATATATATAGCAGTATGGTACAGTAGTCCATTGCTCTACCTCTGTGTCGTCAAGTATACTATCCATATCTGTGCTGCATTGTAGTTGTGCACAGTATATAGTAGGAGGACAGTGCAGAATTTTGCTGACCACCAGTATATATATATAGCAGTATGGTACAGTAGTCCATTGCTCTACCTCTGTGTCGTCAAGTAAACTATCCATATCTGTGCTGCATTGTAGTTGTGCACAGTATATAGTAGGAGGACAGTGCAGAATTTTGCTGACCACCAGTATATATATAAATATATATATATATATATATATAGCAGTACGGTACAGTAGTCCATTGCTCTACCTCTGTGTCCTCAAGTATAATTTCCATATCTGTGCTGCATTGTAGTTGTGCGCAGTATACAGTAGGAGGACAGTGCAGAATTTTGCTGACCACCAGTATATATATAGCAATACGGTACAGTAGTCCATTGCTTTACTGCGGTGTCATCAAGTACACTATCCATATTTGTGCTGCATTGTAGTTGTGCACAGTATATAGTAGGAGGACAGTGCAGAATTTTGCTGACCACCAGTATATATATATAGCAGTACTGTACAGTAGTCCATTGCTCTACCTCTGTGTCATCAAGTATACTATCCATATCTGTGCTGCATTGTAGTTGTGCGCAGTATATAGTAGGAGGACAGTGCAGAATTTTGCTGACCACCAGTATATATATATAGCAGTACGGTACAGTAGTCCATTGTTCTACCTCTGTGTCATCAAGTATACTATCCATCTCTGTGCTGCATTGTAGTTGTGCGCAGTATATAGTAGGAGGACAGTGCAGAATTTTGCTGACCACCAGTATATATATAGCAGTACGGTACAGTAGTCCATTGCTCTACCTCTGTTTCATCAAGTATACTATCCATATCTGTGCTGCATTGTAGTTATGCGCAGTATATAGTAGCAGGACAGTGCAGAATGTTGCTGACCACCAGTATATATATATATATATAGCAGTACGGTACAGTAGTCCATTGCTCTACCTCTGTGTCGTCAAGTATACTATCCATATCTGTGCTGCATTGTAGTTGTGCGCAGTATATAATAGGAGGACAGTGCAGAATTTTGCTGACCACCAGTATATATATAGCAGTACGGTACAGTAGTTCATTGCTCTACCTCTGTATAATCAAGTATACTATCCATATCTGTGCTGCATTGTAATTGTGCGCAGTATATAGTAGGAGGACAGTGCAGAATTTTGCTGACCACCAGTATATATATAGCAGTACGGTACAGTAGTCCATTGCTCTACCTCTGTGTCGTAAAGTATACTATCCATATCTGTGCTGCATTGTAGTTGTGCGCAGTATATAGTAGGAGGACAGTGCAGAATTTTGTTGACCACCAGTATATATATAGCAGTACGGTACAGTAGTCCATTGCTCTACCTCTGTGTCGTCAAGTATACTATCCATATCTGTGCTGCATTGCAGTTGTGCGCAGTATATAGTAGGAGGACAGTGCAGAATTTTGCTGACCACCAATATATATATATATATATATATATATATATATATAGCAGTACGGTACAGTAGTCCATTGCTCTACCTCTGTGTCGTCAAGAATACTATCCATATCTGTGCTGCATTGTAGTTGTGCGCAGTATATAGTAGGAAGACAGTGCAGAATTTTGCTGACCACCAGTATATATATAGCAGTACGGTACAGTAGTCCATTGCTCTACCTCTGTGTCGTCAAGTATACTATCCATATCTGTGCTGCATTGTAGTTGTGCGCAGTATATAGTAGGAGGACAGTGCAGAATTTTGCTGACCACCAGTATATATATATATATATATATATATATGTCTATATATATATATATAGCAGCACGGTACAGTAGTCCATTGCTTTACCTTTGTGTCATAAGTATACTATCCATATCTGTGCTGCATTGTAGTTGTGCACAGTATATAGTAGGGGGACAGTGCAAAATTTTGCTGACCACCAGTATATATATATATATATATATATATATATATATCTATCAGTACGGTACAGTAGGCCATTGCTATTGCTATATTACTGGCATATAATTCCACACATTAAAAAATGGAGAACAAAAATGTGGAGGGTAAAATAGGGAAAGATCAAGAGCCACTTCCACCTCGTGCTGAAGCTGCTGCCACTAGTCATGGCCGAGACGATGAAATGCCATCAACGTCGTCTGCCAAGGCCGATGCCCAATGTCATAGTAGAGAGCATGTAAAATCCAAAAAACAAGTACAGTAAAATGACCCAAAAATCAAAATTAAAAGTGGCTGATGAGAAGCATAAACTTGCCAATATGCCATTTACAACACGGAGTGGCAAGGAGTGGCTGAGGCCCTGGCCTATGTTCATGGCTAGTGGTTGAGCTTCACATGAGGATGGAAGCACTTATCCTCCCGCTAGAAAAATGTAAAGACTTAAGCTGGCAAAAGCACAGCAAAGAACTGTACGTTCTTCTAAATCACAAATCCCCAAGGAGAGTCCAATTGTGTCGGTTGCGATGCCTGACCTTCCCAACACTGGACGGGAAGAGGTGGCGTCTTCCACCATTTGCATGCCCCCTGCAAGTGCTGGAAGGAGCACCCACAGTCCAGTTCCCGATAGACAAATCGAAGATGTCACTGTTGACGTACACCAGGATGAGGATATGGGCAGGGCTTAAAGTGGTCCTGGAGAGGTGGGGGAACTCACCTCGCCCGCAACGCCGCAGAAAGGGGTGTGGCCTCACAAGGAAGGGGCGTGGCCACACAAAAGTACCACCAATTCAAAATAATGCTTCACAGTAGGACAATCTTATTCACATTTCCCGCCCCACATACTAGTGCCCTTTACACACACAATGCCCACAATAGCAGAGTCCCCCTTTTACACAGTACGGCAGACAGAGCCCCCTTTTACACAGTACGCAGACAGAGCCCCCTTTTACACAGTACGGCAGACAGAGCCCCCTTTTACACAGTACGGCAGACAGAGCCCCCTTTTACACAGTACGGCAGGTAGAGCCCCCTCCAAGGGCAAACGCAGGATTTTATGAGGGGGTTTTCCAGATAGATATACGTATATATATAGGCACTCAGAGTTTTGAAAAAGTGCAAAAACAGACAAAAAGAGTGAGTGAGAGTGAGTGTGAGAGAGAGAGAGAGAGAGAGAGAGAGAGAGAGAGAGAGAGAATTAACATATCAACAGCAGCAGAAAGACTGGGCACCCAGAGCTGTGATATGTAGCAGCAGTTACCTGGAGGTCTTCATGTGGAGGGCGAGTTGTCTCTCCTGCCAGATGCCATGGGGTGTGCCACGGTTAGGGCCTCGGACTGTAATGCACAATCACTTGCAGACAGCGCTCCGGTGGAGGTGGGGAGAGCATTATAGGCCGCGGGTCACTAAGCCTAGGGGTGGGGTGGACTTTAAGTTGCTACGCTGGCAGGGAGATGTGTAGTGGGCACGGACATTACATCCCGCCGCGCAGCCTCACAGTAAACTCCGGCTGCGGGTGGGATCGGGCATTACTGGCCGCGGCTCACACTCCGGAGGCTGCGGCGGAGGGGGGGGCACTTTGAATCTGGCACCGACTGTGCGCCATTCACGGCTCCTGGACCGCCAGCTAATGAGAAGCTGCCACTTGGCAGCTTCTCATTGGCTGGCGGTCTGCGAGCCGTGATTGGCTCACGGCAGATTTTAAAAAAACCTTCCCTTCTTCCGATTGGTGCTGCAGCCGGTCCGCGAGCCGTGATTGGCTGGCGGCCGCTGCCACCTTTACAATGGAACAGGGACATGATGCTTTGGCCGGGCGGAGGCGGAACTGGTTCCGCCTGCAATTAGAGGTGACGGAACGCAGTTCCGCCCCGTTCCGGCCCACTTTAACCACTGGATAAGGGTGTTGCTGGCGCTGAGGAGGAAATTGACAAGGAGTATTCTGATGGTGAGGTGGATTGTTTAGGTCAGGCACCCGGGGAGACACCTGTTGTCCATGGGACGAATATGGCCATTGACATGCCTGGTCAAATTACAAAAAAAAATCACCTCTTCGGTGTGGAATTATTTTAACAGAAATGCGGACAACAGGTGTCCAGCCGTGTGTTGCCTTTGTCAAGCTGTAATAATTAGAGGTAAGGACGTTAACCACCTAGGAACATCCTCCCTTATACGTCAATTGGAGCGCATTCGTCAGAAGTCATTGACAAGTTCAAAAACTTTGGGTGACAGCGGAAGCAGTCCACTGACAACTAAATCCCTTCCTCTTGTAACCAAGCTCCTGCAAACCACACCACCAACTCCCTCAGTGTCAATTTCCTCCTTAGACAGGAAAGCCAATAGTCCTGCAGGCCATGTCACTGGCAAGTCTGACGAGTCCTCTCCTGCCTGGGATTCCTCTGATGCATCCTTGAGTGTAACACCTACTGCTGCTGGCGCTGCTGTTGTTGCTGCTGGGAGTCGATCGTCATCCCAGAGGGGAAGTCGATAGACCACTTGTACTACTTCCCGTAAGCAATTGACTGTCCAACAGTCCTTTGCGAGGAAGATGAAATATCACAGCAGTCATCCTGCTGTTAAGCAGATAACTAAGGTCTTGGCAGCTGCGGTGGTGTTAAACGTGTGTCCGGTATCCACAGTTAATTCACAGAGAACTAGAGAATTGATTGAGGTACTGTGTCCCCTGTACCAAATACCATCTAGGTTCCATTTCTCTAGGCAGGCGATACCGAGTATGTACACAGACGTCAGAAAAAGAGTCACCAGTGTCCTAAAAAATGCAGTTGTACCCAATGTCCACTTAACCACGGACATGTGGACAAGTGGAGCAGGGCAGACTCAGGACTATATGACTGTGACAGCCCACTGGGTAGATGCATTGCCTCCCGCAGCAAGAACAGCAGCGGCGGCACCAGTAGCAGCATCTCGCAAACGCCAACTCGTTCCTAGGCAGGCTACGCTTTGTATCACCGCTTTCCATAAGAGGCACACAGCTGACAACCTCTTACGGAAACTGAGGAACATCATCGCAGAATGGCTTACCCCAATTGGACTCTCCTGGGGATTTGTGACATCGGACAACGCCACCAATATTGTGCGTGCATTACATGTGGGCAAATTCCAGCATGTCCCATGTTTTGCACATACATTGAATTTGGTGGTGCAGAATTTTTTTTAAAACGACAGGGGCGTGCAAGCGATGCTGTTGGTGACCCGAAGAATTGCGGGCCACTTTCGGCATTCAGCCACCGCGTGCCGAAGACTGGAGCACCAGCAAACACTCTTGAACCTGACCCGCCATCATCTGAAGCAAGAGGTGGTAACGAGGTGGAATTCAACCCTCTATATGCTTCAGAGGATGGAGGAGCAGCAAAAGGCCATTCAAGCCTATACATCTGCCTACGATATAGGCAAAGGAGGGGGAATGCACCTGACTCAAGCGCAGTGGAGAATGATTTCAACGTTGTGCAAGGTTCTGCAACCCTTTGAACTTGCCACACGTGAAGTCAGTTCAGACACTGCCAGCCTGAGTCAGGTCATTCCCCTCATCAGGCTTTTGCAGAAGAAGCTGGAGAGATTGAAGAGGAGCTAAAACGGAGCGATTCCGCCAGGCATGTGGGACTTGTGGATGGAGCCCTTAATTCGCTTAACCAGGATTCACTGGTGGTCAATCTGTTGAAATCAGAGCACTACATTTTGGCCACCTGTCTCGATCCTATGTTTAAAGCCTACGTTGTATCTCTCTTTCCGGCAGACACAAGTCTGCAGAGGTGCAAAGACCTGCTGGTGAGACACTTGTCAAGTCAAGCGGAACGTGACCCGTCAACAGCTCCTCCTTCACATTCTCTCGCAACTGGGGCTGCAAGGAAAAGACTAAGAATTCCGAGCCCACCCGCTTGCGGTGATGTAGGGCAGTCTGGAGCGAGTGATGACATCTGGTCCGGACTAAAGTACCTGCCAATGATTACTGACATGTCATCTACTGTCACTGCATATGATTCTGTCACCATTGAAAGAATGGTGGAGGATTATATGAGTGACCGCATCCAAGTAGGCACGTAAGACAGTCCGTACGTATACTGGCAGGAAAAAGAGGCAATTTGGAGGCCCTTGCAGAAACTGGCTTTATTTTACCTAAGTTGCCCCCCCTCCAGTGTGTACTCCGAAAGAGTGTTTAGTGCAGCCGCTCACCTTGTCAGCAATCGGCGTACGAGGTTACTTCCAGAAAATGTGGAGAAGATGATGTTCATCAAAATGAATTATAATCAATTCCTCCGTGGAGACATTCACCAGCAATTGCCTCCAGAAAGTACACAGGGACCTGAGATGGTGGATTCCAGTGAGGACGAATTAATAATCTGTGAGGAGGGGGATGTACACAGTGAAAGGGGTGAGGAATCAGAGTATGATGATGAGGTGGACATCTTGCCTCCGTAGAGCCAGTTTGTGCAAGGAGAGATTGATTGCTTCTTTTTTGGTGGGGGCCCAAACCAACCAGTCATTTCAGTAACAGTCGTGTGGCAGACCCTGTCGCTGAAATGATGGGTTCGTTAAAGTGTGCATGTCCTGTTTATACAACATAAGGGTGGGTGGGAGGGCCCAAGGACAATTCCATCTTGCACCTCTTTTTTCTTTCATTTTTCTTTGCATCATGTGCTGTTTGAGGACTATTTTTTGAAGTGCCATCCTGTCTGACACTGCAGTGCCACTCCTAGATGGGCCAGGTGTTTGTGTCGGCCACTAGGGTCGCTTAGCTTAGTCACACAGCTACCTCATTGCGCCTCTTTTTTTCTTTGCATCATGTGCTGTTTGGGGACTATTTTTTGAAGTGCCATCCTGTCTGACACTGCAGTGCCACTCCTAGATGGGCCAGGTGTTTGTGTCGGCCACTAGGGTCGCTTAGCTTAGTCACACAGCTACCTCATTGCGCCTCTTTTTTTCTTTGCATCATGTGCTGTTTGGGGACTATTTTTTTGAAGTGCCATCCTGTCTGACACTGCAGTGCCACTCCTAGATGGGCCAGGTGTTTGTGTCGGCCACTTGGGTCGCTTAGCTTAGTCACACAGCTACCTCATTGCGCCTCTTTTTTTCTTTGCATCATGTGCTGTTTGGGGACTATTTTTTGAAGTGCCATCCTGTCTGACACTGCAGTGCCACTCCTAGATGGGCCAGGTGTTTGTGTCGGCCACTTGGGTCGCTTAGCTTAGTCACACAGCTACCTCATTGCGCCTCTTTTTTTCTTTGCATCATGTGCTGTTTGGGGACTATTTTTTTGAAGTGCCATCCTGTTTGACACTGGAGTGCCACTCCTAGATGGGCCAGGTGTTTGTGTCGGCCACTTGGGTCGCTTAGCTTAGTCACACAGCTACCTCATTGCGCCTCTTTTTTTCTTTGCATCATGTGCTGTTTGGGGACTATTTTTTTAAAGAGCCATCCTGTCTGACACTGCAGTGCCACTCCTAGATGGGCCAGGTGTTTGTGTCGGCCACTTGGGTCGCCTAGCTTAGTCACATAGCTACCTCGTTGTGCCTCTTTTTTCTTTGCATCATGTGCTGTTTGGGGACTATTTTTTTGAAGTGCCATCCTGTCTGACACTGCAGTGCCACTCCTAGATGGGCCAGGTGTTTGTGTCGGCCACTTGGGTCGCTTAGCTTAGTCACACAGCTACCACATTGCGCCTATTTTTTTCTTTGCATCATTTGCTGTTTGGGGACTATTTTTTTGAAGTGCCATCCTGTCTGACACTGCAGTGCCACTCCTAGATGGGCCAGGTGTTTTTGTCGGCCACTTAGGGCGCTTAGCTTAGTCACACAGCTACCTCATTGCGCCTCTTTTTTTTTTTTTTTTTTTGCATTATGTGCTGTTTGGGGACAATTTTTTTAATCTGCCATCCTGTCTGACACTGCAGTGCCACTCCTAGATGGGCCAGGTGTTTGTGTCGGCCACTTGGGTCGCTTAGCTTAGTCATCCAGCGACCTCGGTGCAAATTTTGGGACTAAAAATAATGGTGTGAGGTGTTCAGAATAGACTGGAAATGAATGTAAATTATGGTTATTGAGATTAATAATACTATGGGATCAAAATGACCCCCAAATTCTATGATTTAAGCTGTTTTTGAGGGTTTTTTGTAAAAAAAACACCCGTATCCAAAACACACCCGAATCCGACAAAAAATTTTCAGTGAGGCTTTGCCAAAACGCGTCCGAATCCAAAACACGGCCGCGGAACCGAATCCAAAACCAAAACACAAAACCCGAAAAATTTCCGGTGCACATCACTAATTGAAATAAAACAAAAAAGAAGTGTTTGTTCTTCTTTATACATTCCTTTTTCTTGCGTACATATCTGTTAATAAAAGAGATATTCCATATTAAATAAAGGCACTATAATGATGTCATGTGCACATTCCTTTCCCCAGAACATTTGTGAAACCACAAAGTCCAGCATGACCCATTGCTGGACTGTGTTGTTCCCCAAGGGCAGGCGGGACAAAGTGGCAGAGTCGTGTCAGTGTTCAGCACTTTGACACGCCTGCACTTGTGGAACCACACAGTCTAGCATGACCCACTGCTGGACTGTGTTGTTCCCCAAGGGCAGGCGGGACAAAGTGTCAGATTCGTGTCAGTGTTCAGCACTTTGACACGCCTGCACTTGTGGAACCACACAGTCCAGCATGACCCATTGCTGGACTGTGTTGTTCCCCAAGGGCAGGCGGGACAAAGTGGCAGAGTCGTGTCAGTGTTCAGCACTTTGACACGCCTGCACTTGTGGAACCACACAGTCTAGCATGACCCATTGCTGGACTGTGTTGTTCCCCAAGGGCAGGCGGGACAAAGTGGCAGATTCGTGTCAGTGTTCAGCACTTTGACACGCCTGCACTTGTGGAACCACACAGTCCAGCATGACCCATTGCTGGACTGTGTTGTTCCCCAAGGGCAGGCGGGACAAAGTGGCAGAGCCATGTCAGTGTTCAGCACTTTGACACGCCTGCACTTGTGGAACCACACAGTCCAGCATGACCCACTGCTGGACTGTGTTGTTTCCCAAGGGCAGGCGGGACAAAGTTTCTTGAATATATACATTGAAACATGGCTTTACTCACCTTGGTACGCACAACACGAACTACACATTCCACGACAATTTTTCAACCATTCCTATGAAGAAGCAAAAGAGAAACACTAGTGAATAGTAAATTGTCACAAAAGTGAATGCCTAGTTTACACAAATTCACAGGGGAGTTTTATTTGAAAAAAAAAAAGTGGTATCAGATTAGCTTTTTGGCCCATCATATATGTAACCACAAGGAGCTTTCATCAGTTACCATACTCATGTATGCCCGCGCATGTATGTCTAGACATAGCTCCTTGGTAGTACCTGGTCGGGGGTGGGGAGGAGAACAAAAAATGTTAAACAATAGTAAGGAAAAAAAAACTACTGGGAGGGAGAGAAAGGGAAACATGAAAAGCATTGGAAATAATAAAATAATACGACCACGCTTATGGTGGTTGGGGGCTGTCCGTATCCTCTTCCTCCTGATGTGGCGACGATGTCCTGGGCGGCTGTGGAGTGCGTTGACTTGGCCTTGGTGGCCGTGCTGGTGTAGATGTTGCGGCCGGTGTTGGTGGTGGAGGCATCTTGTATGGGTACATCCCTGTATATCCTTGGTACAGCTGTGACTGTCCATACCAGGATTGTGGTGGAGCAAGGGCAGGAGGCGTCAGTGTGGCTTGTTGTGGCGGATGTGGTGGTTAAACAGCATGTTGATGAGCTGGCTCTGGGAGTGTTTCATAGATCATCTGTAGCGTTGTTGCAATGATCTGGTGGCTGGCTGCGGAATGTTGTTGGCTCTCTGACATGTTCTGAATGCTGTGTGACTGGCATGCAGTGTTATCCACCAGCCGGTTGATGGATGTCACCAGAACGTGAAGGATGTCCATAGTTTGCCGGTGATCTTCCTGCCTGGTCTTTCGTGTTTCTGCCATGGTGTCGGAAAGAGCCTTCTGCATGTCAACCATACTGGTTGCCATCTTCTCCATTGTCTTCTCAATGGCCTCCAGTCTGGTATCAACGACAAACTTATAATTATCCTGGCGGGCACTCATCTCTGCTGCCAGGGTGTTGTTTACCCTCTGAATATTTGAGGGATCCTGCCCTTGCTGAATATCTGCCACCAGTTGCATTTGTGCAGCTGAAAAGAAAATTAGAAATTAGAATACACATTCAGATATGTGTTTGAAGGATCACAATTTGTTATATAATTACTCACACAGGGATGTAGAAACAGCGGCCTGCTGCAATTCCACCTCGTTGTCCGACTCATCCTGTAAGAGATCCGGCCTGAAGTAGGGACCAGTCCCTGACGCCAATCCGCTGCTGGTCCGTGGAACCTCTGTTTGCAAAAGAAAAAACACAACAATAAAGTTAATAAACTATACAAAAATGGTGACCTCCCCCACCCAAAAAAAACAACATTTACCTTCTCCATCCTGTGGTGCCGCTGCTCCAGGAGATTCACTGGTCGTCAATTCTGGAGACTTTTCTTGGGTATGGCTGGATGCGTCTGCACGGCTGTCATTAAACCTTAGAAAAGTCTCGTCGGTTAACCCTGTCGACTCAAACAGTTCAGGTGATGGGTCCCCAAGGGTACTGTCTTCTTGAGGCTCTTGTGTCACAGTACCTGAGCTCCTGGAGAGATCACGAGCTGGTGATGCCCTGCGCGCAGGTGATGTAGTTTGGTGCCCAGCTGGTGGTGTGGGCACTGACGGTGTCTGGCGCGCAGGTGACGTTCTGCGCGCTGATGTCTGGCGCGCAGGTGATGGTCTGCGCGCTGATGATGTCTGGCGCACAGGTGACTTTCTGCTCGCTGATGATGTGTGGGGTGCAGGTGATGTTCTGCGCGCTGCTGATGCCTGCTGCGCAGGTGATAGTCCACGCGCTGGTGATGTCCGGTGCGCAGGCGTGTCTAGGGGAAAGAACAAACAAATTAGCATATAAAAACAAAAATGTTTAGTACAGCTCATCTGAATGTATTCTTACCATCACGCCTCCTTTTGGACTGCTTTTCTCCCGTCGTCTTATGTATTCTGAGCGGTTCTTCCTCCTCGGGAAAGCCAGCAGGACGGGTGGAGTACACACCTCCGCGAACTCCTTGGACCATGACAGGGTTCATGCGCCTTTTTATAACTTCCTCCCAGGGAAGCCACTTCAAATTGAGAGCCGGACCACCTCTGGTAGCTGTCTCATGTCGGCGCTGAATCCCCATCTTTTTCTTGGTCTGTCTACGGCAATCACTGTACCGCTTCATGCAGTTTCTGGTGCTCCGGTGGTTTCCAGATACTGCAGTGACTTGTCTCGCGATGGCATCCCAGATCTTTCTCTTCATCTTTGCTGCTGTGGTCTGTGCCCTTGATCCATACAGAACGTCGTAGGACCTGTCGATGCCATACACTAGGGCACAGTTTTCCGTCTCGGTGTATCTGGGTCCACGCGGATTCTTCCTTCCTGTGTCTTCACTAGAGGCTTCCTGCTCTGACTGATCCTCTGGCTGGCTTCTTGCCTTTTAGGGATAAAAAACATGCAATTAATACTAACACAATGATCTGTATGTCCCTGGGAGTGTGTCAGTATCCCTGGCAGTGCGCAAAGATACCTGTAGGTGTGCCCGGCAGTGAGCAAAATAGCCCATAGGTGTGTCAAGTTGGATGCTATTGTGTCTGCAGGTGTTGTCAGTAATTACCTGTCTAGGCCTTTTCTTTTTCTTTCTCCTTTCCGTTTGGTCCCTTGGTGATAGCTGGATGCCTGTTCGGTCATCTCCTCCTCCTGGGTCGGCTCCCACTCCTCGTTGCTGTCCAGCGATAATTCTTCTGAGGGGTGGGGGGAAAGGGGGGATCGGCGGCGCTGGTCCCTGGACATCCCTGGTGTAAAAAGAAAAAAAGTATTTTTACAAATGTACCCCGCATTACATAATTACATGCAACCCCACTTGTCATGCTGCTGGGACCATGAAAAACCAGGCCCAAACTGGCAAAAAGCAGGTAAATGTGCCAGCATCATGACGTGTTGGGGTGCAGCAGTGATGAAGCATGACCAAACTGCAAAAAAAAACATGAAAAAAACTACCAAAAAGCTATTAGAGACACCCCAACATGACATGCTGCTGGGAGCCCAGTGCTCAAGCAGGACCAAGCACACATATATAAAAAAAAAAAAAAAATTGAAAAACCTCACCCAAACAAGCCTAAAAGCCAGTAAATGCATCCCTGCACCCCAACATGTCATGCTGGTAGTCAGGGCCGCCATCAAGGGGGTGTCCTGTGTACAGTTGTCCCGGGCCCGGCCACTCTGACAGAGTGGAGGGCCCGGGCTGCACACACAGCCAGCCGGTGCTAATCCCGGCGGCGAACGCCGCCGGTGACACTGACCGTGGCGCGGCTTTTGCCCCTTCGTGTCCCGCCGCCCGCAGGATCACAGCAAGCTGCTGCTTGCTGTTCGGCTTAATAAAGTTTCTTTTGTTCTAATGCGACGCAGCGTGACGTCATGACGTCACGCCGCGTCGGGTGAAGAGGAGCTGCGGAGCTAGGGACAGAAGGAGGCCGGCAGCAGCAGATAGTGTGGGAGAGACTGAGAGAGAGCAGAGAGGACGGATTTGTAGGTAAGTATGTTGTATGTCTCTGTTGTCTGTGACTGTCTGTTTTGTGAGAAGGGGGCGCGGAGCTGTGAGGACATGTGTACCTGACACTGGGGTCTGGGGGCATATCTGGCACTGGGGAGTGGGACATATCTGGCACTGGGGGCATATCTGACACTAGGGGGGCATATCTGGCACTGGGGGCATATCTGGCAGGCACAGTGGGGGCATTTCTGTATCTGGCAGTGGGGGCATATCTGGCAGGCACAGTGGGGGCATTTCTGTATCTGGCACTGTGGGCATATATGTATCTGGCACGGGGGGTATATCTGGCAGGCACAGTGGGGGCATTTCTGTATCTGGCACTGGGGGCATATCTGGCAGGCACAGTGGGGGCATTTCTGTATCTGGCACTGTGGGCATATCTGGCACTGGGGGCATATATGTATCTGGCACGGGGGGCATATCTGGCAGGCACAGTGGGGGCATATCTGTAACTGGCATTGGGGGCATATCTGGCACTGGGGGCATATCTGGAATGCACTGGGGGGCATTTCTGTATCTGGCACTGTGGGCAAATATGGCACTGGGGGCATATATGTACAGTATCTGGCACTGGGTGCATATCTGTCAGGCACTGTGGGGCATTTCTGTATCTGGCACTGGGTGCATATCTGGCACAGTGGGGGCATTTCTGTATCTGGCACTGGGGGCATATCTGTCAGGCACTGTGGGGCATTTGTGTATCTGGCACTGGGGGCATATATATGTGTATATATATATATATATATATATATATATATATATATGAAAAATGAGGTGAGATCTTAAGGTGTCTGGCGAATTAAAAAGTTTCAACTAAAATAAATAAATAAATAAATATTCCTACCTTAAAAACACAGACTTGAGGGGATGGCTTCGTGTCTGCATAGAAATATTATTTTTTGGAATATATATTAATTTTTTTTTACTTTTTTTGTGGGGGTGGGGGGGCCCTTCATATTTTGTCAGTCCTGGGCCCCACAATTTCTGGTGGCAGCCCTGCTGTTAGTACACCAGTGCTAAAGCATGACCCAAAAAACATGTTTTGCAAATTAAAGTGGAGTACATGTACACCGCATTGCACAAAACAAACATGAAAAACCTCACCCAAACAAGCCAAAAAGCCAGTAAATGCATTCCTGCACCCCAACATGTCATGCTGGTAGTACACCAGTGCTAAAGCATGACCCAAAAATTTTTTTTTTTGCAAATTAAAGTGGAGCACATGTACACCGCATGGCACAAAACAAACATGAAAAACCTCACCCAAACAAGCCAAAAAGCCAGTAAATGCATCCCTGCACCCCAACATGTCATGCTGGTAGTACACCAGTGCTAAAGCATGACCCAAAAAACATGTTTTGCAAATTAAAGTGGAGTACATGTACACCGCATTGCACAAAACAAACATGAAAAACTTCACCCAAACAAGCCAAAAAGCCAGTAAATGCATCCCTGCACCCCAACATGTCATGCTGGTAGTACACCAGTGCTAAAGCATGACCCCAAAAAAACCATTTTTTGCAAATTAAAGTGGAGTACATGTACACCGCATTGGCACAAAACAAACATGAAAAACCTCACCCAAACAAGCCAAAAAGCCAGTAAATGCATCCCTGCACCCCAACATGTCATGCTGGTAGTACACCAGTGCTAAAGCATGACCCCAAAAAAACAATTTTTTGCAAATTAAAGTGGAGCACATGTACACCGCATGACACAAAACAAACATGAAAAACCTCACCCAAACAAGCCAAAAAGCCAGTAAATGCATCCCTGCACCCCAACATGTCATGCTGGTATACAAAAAGAAAGAATTAACCACCTAAACGCGCTGTCCATTCAATTCACCCGACATAAACCTATATGGGAGTATTCTCACAATGGTGAGTGAAAGTTCAGTGTCGTTGATGGGGTAGGTCAAATATTGGTGTGTATTTCTTTTCAAATCCTCTGGCGAGATGTCTCTATCGGGGGAGTTCTTCAGGCAAAGTATGTCCAATCTCCTTAGTTTCTATATATTGTGGTGATGTCAAATCCTCTAGTTGGTCGTCATATAGAGCCCTCCATGAAGGGTAAATCCTCAGAGTGTCACGAGTTTATAAAAAATAAATGGATAGAGAGACCATATAGTGTAATACGTTTTGATGAATCATAGAGCACCCTCCATTTGCAATATTGCCCCACAACTGATCAGTGTAATGCCACACCCCTACTACCAATGGTGACACCCAGGTGATGGTGCCAGAAAACAGTGGGATAAAATCAATTACCAAAGTGAGTAAAAAATATGCATAGATCTCCTCTCTTCACAATCGTCACAAGTGGTCTCCCTTCTCCGACTAATAACCAAGCGATGGTGCAATAAAACGGTAGAATTGAATTAATTACCAGAATGGGTCATAAGTAGGCATAAATCTCCTCTCTTCCCAGTTGTCACGGGCAGTTGCCCTTCAAGTGGATATATCCCGGTATGTGGTGAATTTATGCAAAAGAGTATAGAAACCACATAGCGTAATATGTTTTTAATCGTCACACACTAAAACAGACATATGTATAATGATCCGCTTAGGGAATCCTAAATAATAAAACCAAACCAATTACCAGAAGATAAAGGTAAAAAACTATTTTTAAAAAACTTAGGGGTAGCCTGGATGGTAGTAAGATTCACCTCGTCTGGTAGCTGGGAAACGTTCTGTCACCGCTGCTGCCCCTCCACTATGGTGGAGGGGCAGCAGCGGTGACAGAACGTTCCCCAGCTACCAGACGAGGTGAGGAGTCCAGGGAGCGATTCCGGAGCGCCGACTGGGAGCATACCATCTCTCACACCTCCAGAGTATTTGAGCACACTTACTCTGTTGTTCTGGTAATTGAGTGAATCTTACTACCATCCAGGCTACCCCTAAGTTTTTTAAAAATAGTTTTTTACCTTTATCTTCTGGTAATTGGTTTGGTTTTATTATTTAGGATTCCCTAAGCGGATCATTATACATATGTCTGTTTTAGTGTGTGACGATTAAAAATATATTACGCTATGTGGTTTCTATACTCTTTTGCATAAATTCACCACATACCGGGATATATCCACTTGAAGGGCAACTGCCCGTGACAACTGGGAAGAGAGGAGATTTATGCCTACTTATGACCCATTCTGGTAATTAATTCAATTCTACCGTTTTATTGCACCATCGCTTGGTTATTAGTCGGAGAAGGGAGACCACTTGTGACGATTGTGAAGAGAGGAGTAAACATCCTAGTGATATTTGGTGGACCCCCTTCCTTCAAAGTAAAGCATTCATTACCTTCAAACCCAGAAATAAAGACACGGAGACTTGAATTTTGGCAGAAAAATTGCTAGCTATTTATTTGACCCTAACCAATAGCAGACCTGTAATAGAAAATTTTATTAAGATGCCGATCCAGCCGGCATATGGTGGCAGCAAAAAGAACGGCTCTATTAACCTAAATTAACCGTAAAATACTAAAAATTCGAAACCATCCTAATTTTACTACAACTATCAAAAAACCGGCAATAGGTGACAACTCAACCCCCACAGTGACTACCCACCCTGATGGGTGCCCTGCCGCTGCCTTCCCGGACGGGTGGTCAAGCGGCCAATAAGTCGATGGAGGTGAGTGCACCTAAACCACACCAAACTGTAAAACACTACAGCTTACCATACAAATACAAACTGCCGTTCTTTTCCGCCAACAGCGAAAGACTCATCCCCAAAGTCTTCGCACCGCCACCATAACCTACCCTAACTCCTGCAAAGCGAAACCCAGATCCTCCAGGAAAAACATCATCCCCTCATTGGATAGATGCACACCATCAGGCCGAAAAAGGTGACTGTCTCTGAACCGAATCCTAGGGTGGCGAACCACTTGGCCTCCGTGGGACAACACCCACTTCGCCACCGCCCCATTCACCTTCTGCCTGGCCTCCTCAATTTCGCGACCGTCCGCCACACCTTGCCAACTCAACCTTGGCACCATCAAGGAGAACACCAATACACAATTGGTCCATGCTGCGGCCAAACTTGCCAGATCCTGTATCATGGCCCACCGCATCTCCAAAGAAGTCCTCTTCCCCAGGTCGTTGCCACCTAAATGGACAACCAACACCCTAGGGCTCCATGCTTGCTGGCCTGACTCACTAGTCTACTTCTCAACTCCGTCCACATCATCCCTTGCCAACCAAGCCAACGAACTCCTCGAGCCCTAGGAAACATCTGTGCCCCCTCCGAGGCCAAAACTGGGCGGCCCAATACACATAAGAGTGGCCAACCACCCAAATGGCAAGTCATCTTCCAACCAACCTGAAGAGGAGGAAAAGGGGGTAAAAGTGGTTACTAATCATCTATACCATTGTTTAATTTACTGCATTAACCTGAAGGATCTGCCAAAAAGAAAAATTTTGTTTCCGTGTATTGCAGCAGTCTTTTATGATTCCAGCACTGTGGTCTGAGGTGGTCCTATTGCAAGGACCGGAGCACTGGAACGGAATGCTGGGGAAGGGAGCGGGAATAGAAAGTAGCCCCTGGCGCCCTAACTCCGTTGTCTCGCCCGTGTTGTCAGAAATCCCCTGCGAGACTATGGTTGCTTGAGCCCATGGCAGCCGCGTTTGAAGGGCGGATTATGTCTGCCCAACTCCGATGCCCCCTCAGGTCTTAATGGGAGACAAAGGGAAATCCGAGACAGGGTGATAACAAGGGGCCCTCTGACTAAACAACCAGGCCAGGGGCTACAAGCTAACTGACTAAACCTGAGGTATGTGCGGTAACCCGCCAGGGAAAAGGACAACCAAAATCCACTAGTCCGTACTCCTACCCAGCACCGCTGGATACCAGAGTGGATCTGTGGGAGCGGAATCCTCCGCAAAAGCTCCGAAACACAAATAATAAATGACAAATAATAAAGCGGCCCAAGCCGCAACACACGGCTACGCCGTGACTCACGAACACCACTGGATGTTCAAAAGGTGCTCAGTCAGGACTCCAGGAACAGATGACGACTTCCGAGTATAGGACAACTGAGAACAGGAATGACCGGATACAGCAGGACTGGAAACACTCACAGCAAACAGATTCAGCATGCAGGAAGCTATTACCGGCGTCTGTGAGAAGCCCAGGAAGTGTATTTAACAGGGAGTCCTCCAATCAGCTGTTTGGAGGCTGATTGGATTAGATGCCATACAGCTGCCAAGCTGCATGGCCAGGAAAACAGATATCTATTAATTAAATTGAACCCAGCAACGGGGAAACGCAGTCCGTAAGTGGCGTCCCCATTGCTAGGGTCCGTGCGGCTCCGTGCGCCCGGCGTCTAGCGTTGCCAGGGAGCCGGCGGCTGTACGCGCACGGCGTCCCTGGTTGCTAGGCGCCGGGCCGCACCGACGAGCGGACCCCGGCGCCTAACAGTACCCCCCCCTTGAGGAGGGGTCAAGGAACCCCTAAAGCCAGGTTTCCGAGGAAATTCCCGAAAAAATGCCCTCTTGAGCCTCGGGGCATGGAGATCCTTATCCAGGACCCAAGACCTTTCCTCTGGACCATAGCCTCTCCAGTGCACCAGAAAATAAAGCCGACCCCGGGACTATTTGGAATCGAGAACCTTCTCCACCAAGAACTCCTGATGACCCTGTACATCTACTGGTGATTTCCCCCGAGAGATCTTCCGAGGAAATCTACTGGAAGAAACGTATGGTTTCAACAAGGAGCAATGGAACGTATTTCCGATCCGGAGAGCTCTTGGTAAACGTAACCGGAAAGCAACTGGATTGATTTTTTTAATAATATGAAATGGTCCAATAAATTTGGGGCCCAATCTAGCTGAGGTTTGTCGAAGTTTAATGTTACGAGTCGACAACCATACCCTATCTCCCACCTTAAAAGTGCAAGGCCGCCGGAGCCTGTCAGAAAAAATTTTCTCTCGAAATGCCGCTTTTCTGAGAGCAAGGTGCACTTTTCTCCAAATGAGTCTGAGATGAGAGGTTAAGGTTAGCGAGGAGACAGAGGAATGTTGAAAAAAAGAATTAGCTCTGGGGTGAAAACCAAAAACTGAAAAGAATGGAGACACATTAGTGGAGGAATGACAAGAATTGTTGTAAGCAAACTCCGCCAAAGGAAGAAACTCGGACCAATCATTCTGGAGTTTGGCTGAGTACAAACGCAAATACTGTTTTAATGATTGATTAACTCGCTCGGTCTGCCCGTTGGATTGGGGATGGTAGCCGGACGTTAAAGACAATTTCATCTTTAATGAGGCACAAAAAGACTTCCAAAATTGTGCAATGAATTGTGGACCCCGATCAGAAACAATATCAGTGGGTAACCCATGAAGTCTGAAAACATGGCGGAGAAACAAAACTGCCAATTCCTGGGCAGATGGCAGTCGGGGAAGAGCAATGAAATGGGCCATCTTGCTAAAACGGTCCACTACCACCCATATGACTCGGAATCCGGCTGACAGAGGGAGGTCTACCACAAAATCCAAGGAAATATGAGACCATGGCCTGAGAGGAACATTTAAGGGCATAAGTTGCCCGATGGGTAAGGAACGGGGAACTTTATGCTGTGCACAGACCTGACAAGAAAAAACAAACTCCTTAATGTCTTTAGAAAGACCAGGCCACCATACTGAGCGGGAGACTAATTCCAAAGTCTTAGAGGTCCCCGGATGCCCGGCAACTTTGCTATCATGAAACTCAGTCAAAACAGTAGCTCTCAAAAATTCAGGGACATAAAGACGACCAGCAGGAGTATTTCCAGGAGCTTGATGTTGAAGCTGCTTTAACTGGGTAAATAAATCTTGTGTGAGGCCTGCCCAAATGACTGAAGACGGAAGTATGGGAGTAACAGGACTGTTATTATGAACTGGAAGAAAACTGCGTGACAGGGCATCCGCCTTGGTATTCTTGGAACCTGGCCTGAAGGTGATAATAAACTTGAAACGAGTAAAAAATAAAGCCCAACGAGCCTGCCGGGCATTCAGCCGTTTAGCTGATTCGATGTACTGAAGATTTTTGTGGTCAGTCAATACTGAAATGGTATGTGTTGCTCCCTCAAGCCAATGCCTCCACTCCTCGAAAGCCCATTTAATAGCCAGTAACTCCCGGTTACCAACATCGTAGTTGGATTCAGCGGAAGAGAATTTCCTGGACATAAAGGCACAAGGATGTAATTCTAGAGAATCCGGATCCTTCTGAGATAGGATAGCCCCCACTCCAACCTCCGAGGCATCAACCTCAACAATGAAGGGCAATTCTGGGTTGGGATGTCTGAGGACTGGGGCTGAGACGAAAGCTTGTTTCAAGGCCTTAAATGATAACTCAGCTTCACGTGACCAGTTGGTAGGATCCGCTCCCTTCCTAGTCAGTGCCACAATGGGAGCAACCAGGTCGGAAAAAGAATGAATAAATCTTCTATAATAATTCGCAAACCCTAAAAAGCGCTGAATTGCTTTTAAGTTGGTGGGTTGCGCCCAACTAAGGATGGCTTGGAGCTTCTTTGGTTCCATACAGAATCCCCGAGGGGAAATAACGTATCCTAAAAAGGATACCTCCGTGACATGAAACTCACACTTCTCCAGCTTGGCATAAAGGTGATTTTCACGTAATTTTTGAAGAACCTGACGCACCTGGGTAACATGTTGTTCTATAGAGTCAGAATAGATCAGGATATCGTCTAAGTAAACGACCACGAATCTTCCAAGAAAATCACGGAGCACATCGTTAATGAGATCCTGGAAAACTGCCGGAGCGTTAGACAAGCCGAACGGCATCACCAGATACTCGTAGTGACCCGACTGAGTACTGAACGCCGTTTTCCACTCATCTCCCGACTTGATTCGGATGAGGTTATACGCTCCCCTCAGGTCAATCTTAGAAAAAATCACAGCCGAACGCAGCTGATCAAAGAGGACAGAAATCAGCGGCAGAGGGTAAGTATTTTTAATTGAGATCTTATTCAGAGCTCTAAAGTCAATGCAAGGTCTGAGTGATCCATCTTTCTTCTCCACAAAGAAGAATCCTGCACTTAAAGGGGATTTAGATGGCCTGATAAATCCTTTCCCTAGGCTCTCCTTAACATACTCATTCATGGCCGCAGTTTCTGGTCCGGACAATGCATATAACCTTCCCTTTGGCAATGTGGCACCAGGAATTAGCTCAATAGCACAATCATAAGGCCGATGGGGAGGCAGAATGTCCGCATTGCCCTTAGAAAATACATCAACAAAGTCCTGGTATTCCACGGGAATGGGTTCAGGAATGGCAGCAGCTATTCTGACGGGAAACGTAATACATTCCTTATTACAGATGGTACCCCATTGTGAGATCTCCCCCGACTGCCAATCAATGATGGGATTATGAAAGGCCAGCCAAGGGTGACCCAGAACCACTGGAACTGCTGGGCAATGGGTAAGGAAAAACTCAATCTTTTCGGAATGAAGAGCTCCTACCGTAAGTAGTACAGGGGGTGTACAGAGGGAAATAACCCCATTGGACAAGGGACTCCCATCTAAACCATGCATGGTGATACACCTACCCAAGGTTAACTGAGGAATACCTAAGGCCTTGGCCCACGTTAAGTCCATAAAGTTCCCTGCAGCTCCACTGTCAACAAAAGCCGACACCGAAGAACTGAGGCTGCCAAAGGAAACTTTAGCTGGGACTAACAGGGAGTTACTCGAGGAGATAAGCTGCAGACCAAAGTGAACCCCCTCACAATTCACTTGGTCGAGGCGTTTCCCGACTTGTTCGGACAATTACGGGCAAAATGTCCCTTACCCCCACAGTACAAACAAAGACCAGAGTTTTGCCTTCTGGCTCTTTCTTCTGGAGACAGCCTGGAGAGACCCATCTGCATGGGCTCCTCTATGTCTTCAGGAATGGAAAATACACAAGGAGTAGACCTGACAGGTGCTCCTTTTTCAGCCCTCCGCTCTCTGAGACGACGATCAATCTTAATAGAAAGCTCCATGAGTTTATCGAGCGTCTCAGGAGCGGGATACTGAAGGAGACTGTCTTTTATAGACTCAGATAAGCCGAGGCGAAACTGACTGCGCAGAGCTGGGTCATTCCAGCCACAGTCGTTCGACCAACGGCGAAACTCTGTACAATAAACCTCTGCAGGATCTCTACCTTGTCTGAGAGCGCGTAACTGACTCTCGGCGGATGCCTCCCTATCAGGGTCATCATACAAAAGACCCCAGAAAGGCGTCTACTGACAACAATGCCGGATCCTCTGCTTTTAAACCAAAAGCCCAGGTCTGGGGATCCCCCTGGAGCAAAGAAATAATAATTCCGACCCGCTGAGATTCAGTACCTGAGGAGATTGGTCTTAAACGAAAATAAAGTTTACAGGACTCTTTAAAATTAAAAAACTGCTTCCTATCACCAGAAAAACGGTCAGGCAAGTGCATTTTTGGTTCAGGGACTACCCTCGGGGAAGTTCGTAAAAGATCTTCCTGCGACTTCACCCGAAGGGAAAGATCCTGAACCATTTGAGTAAGTTCTTGAATCTGGCTAACTAGAAGCTGGCCAGGATTTGGCCCTAAACCAGTGGGATTCATGGGGCCGACAATTCTTACAAAACTGAATAAGGGAAAAAATCAAACCCTGTTTAATTTTAAGTTTTGGTTTGGCCGGTAATAATGTTATGATTCCAGCACTCTGGTCTGAGGTGGTCCTATTGCAAGGACCGGAGCACTGGAACGGAATGCTGGGGAAGGGAGCGGGAATAGAAAGTAGCCCCTGGCGCCCTAACTCCGTTGTCTCGCCCGTGTTGTCAGAAATCCCCTGCGAGACTATGGTTGCTTGAGCCCATGGCAGCCGCGTTTGAAGGGCGGATTATGTCTGCCCAACTCCGATGCCCCCTCAGGTCTTAATGGGAGACAAAGGGAAATCCGAGACAGGGTGATAACAAGGGGCCCTCTGACTAAACAACCAGGCCAGGGGCTACAAGCTAACTGACTAAACCTGAGGTATGTGCGGTAACCCGCCAGGGAAAAGGACAACCAAAATCCACTAGTCCGTACTCCTACCCAGCACCGCTGGATACCAGAGTGGATCTGTGGGAGCGGAATCCTCCGCAAAAGCTCCGAAACACAAATAATAAATGACAAATAATAAAGCATCCCAAGCCGCAACACACGGCTACGCCGTGACTCACGAACACCACTGGATGTTCAAAAGGTGCTCAGTCAGGACTCCAGGAACAGATGACGACTTCCGAGTACAGGACAACTGAGAACAGGAACGACCGGATACAGCAGGACTGGAAACACTCACAGCAAACAGATTCAGCATGCAGGAAGCTATTACCGGCGTCTGTGAGAAGCCCTGGAAGTGTATTTAACAGGGAGTCCTCTAATCAGCTGTTTGGAGGCTGATTGGATTAGATGCCATACAGCTGTCAAGCTGCATGGCCAGGAAAACAGATATCTATTAATTAAATTGAACCCAGCAACGGGGAAACGCAGTCCGTAAGTGGCGTCCCCGTTGCTAGGGTCCGTGCGGCTCCGTGCGCCCGGCGTCTAGCGTTGCCAGGGAGCCGGCGGCTGTACGCGCACGGCGTCCCTGGTTGCTAGGCGCCGGGCCGCACCGACGAGCGGACCCCGGCGCCTAACACAGTCTCGGCCTAGCCGATTCTGCACGAGCTTCCAGCCAATTTGAAGCAGAACATGAACACACAAATGGGAAAGATGAAAACAAAATTAAGAAAATAAACAAAAAGGGGGGGGGGTAAAAAAGGGGTAAAACATGTAATAACTCAGCTGGAGGTGAAAGCGTAAAGACCTGCTGAGGGACTCTGATTAGAACAGATTAGCCGAATTGTGGATTAGAATTCAGTCCGTCAAGTCAGGCAAAAATCGCAAAATAACTCCAGACCCCCGCTGCCGGCTCAAGCCCGCAACGGTGAGTAGCTAATCCCTGAGAAGGATAAAAACGGGTAGACAGACAAACGCATAACACCATAACGTACTGAACTGTAACAACATGATTACAACAACTGTAATTGAACAAAAAGTATGCGCGAGCCAACATCTCATGCAACGGGGCGAATAAGATGAGCGCCGGAAATTTTTCGGGTTTTGTGTTTTGGTTTTGGGTTCGGTTCCGCGGCCGTGTTTTGGGTTCGACCGCGTTTTGGCAAAACCTCACCGAATTTTTTTTGTCGGATTCGGGTGTGTTTTGGATTCGGGTGTTTTTTTCAAAAAACCCTAAAAAACAGCTTAAATCATAGAATTTGGGGGTCATTTTGATCCCAAAGTATTATTAACCTCAAAAACCATAATTTACACTCATTTTCAGTCTATTCTGAATACCTCACACCTCACAATATTATTTTTAGTCCTAAAATTTGCACCGAGGTCGCTGTGTGAGTAAGATAAGCGACCCTAGTGGCCGACACAAACAGCGGGCCCATCTAGGAGTGGCACTGCAGTGTCACGCAGGATGGCCCTTCCAAAAAACCCTGCCCAAACAGCACATGACGCAAAGAAAAAAAGAGGCGCAATGAGGTAGCTGACTGTGTGAGTAAGATAAGCGACCCTAGTGGCCGACACAAACACCGGGCCCATCTAGGAGTGGCACTGCAGTGTCACGCAGGATGGCCCTTCCAAAAAACCATCCCCAAACAGCACATGACGCAAAGAAAAAAAGAGGCGCAATGAGGTAGCTGACTGTGTGAGTAAGATAAGCGACCCTAGTGGCCGACACAAACACCGGGCCCATCTAGGAGTGGCACTGCAGTGTCACGCAGGATGGCCCTTCCAAAAAACCCTCCCCAAACAGCACATGACGCAAAGAAAAAAAGAGGCGCAATGAGGTAGCTGACTGTGTGAGTAAGATAAGCGACCCTAGTGGCCGACACAAACACCGGGCCCATCTAGGAGTGGCACTGCAGTGTCACGCAGGATGGCCCTTCCAAAAAACCCTCCCCAAACAGCACATGACGCAAAGAAAAAATGAGGCGCAATGAGGTAGCTGACTGTGTGAGTAAGATAAGCGACCCTAGTGGCCGACACAAACACCGGGCCCATCTAGGAGTGGCACTGCAGTGTCACGCAGGATGGCCCTTCCAAAAAACCCTCCCCAAACAGCACATGACGCAAAGAAAAAAAGAGGCGCAATGAGGTAGCTGACTGTGTGAGTAAGATAAGCGACCCTAGTGGCCGACACAAACACCGGGCCCATCTAGGAGTGGCACTGCAGTGTCACGCAGGATGGCCCTTCCAAAAAACCCTCCCCAAACAGCACATGACGCAAAGAAAAAAAGAGGCGCAATGAGGTAGCTGACTGTGTGAGTAAGATAAGCGACCCTAGTGGCCGACACAAACACCGGGCCCATCTAGGAGTGGCACTGCAGTGTCACGCAGGATGGCCCTTCCAAAAAACCCTCCCCAAACAGCACATGACGCAAAGAAAAATTAAAGAAAAAAGAGGTGCAAGATGGAATTGTCCTTGGGCCCTCCCACCCACCCTTATGTTGTATAAACAGGACATGCACACTTTAACCAACCCATCATTTCAGTGACAGGGTCTGCCACACGACTGTGACTGAAATGACGGGTTGGTTTGGACCTAGAGATGAGCGCCGGAAATTTTTCGGGTTTTGTGTTTTGGTTTTGGGTTCGGTTCCGCGGCCGTGTTTTGGGTTCGACCGCGATTTGGCAAAACCTCACCGAATTTTTTTTGTCGGATTCGGGTGTGTTTTGGATTCGGGTGTTTTTTTCAAAAAACCATAAAAAACAGCTTAAATCATAGAATTTGGGGGTCATTTTGATCCCAAAGTATTATTAACCTCAAAAACCATAATTTACACTCATTTTCAGTCTATTCTGAATACCTCACACCTCACAATATTATTTTTAGTCCTAAAATTTGCACCGAGGTCGCTGTGTGAGTAAGATAAGCGACCCTAGTGGCCGACACAAACACCGGGCCCATCTAGGAGTGGCACTGCAGTGTCACGCAGGATGTCCCTTCCAAAAAACCCTCCCCAAACAGCACATGACGCAAAGAAAAAAAGAGGCGCAATGAGGTAGCTGTGTGAGTAAGATAAGCGACCCTAGTGGCCGACACAAACACCGGGCCCATCTAGGAGTGGCACTGCAGTGTCACGCAGGATGGCCCTTCCAAAAAACCCTCCCCAAACAGCACATGACGCAAAGAAAAAAAGAGGCGCAATGAGGTAGCTGACTGTGTGAGTAAGATAAGCGACCCTAGTGGCCGACACAAACACCGGGCCCATCTAGGAGTGGCACTGCAGTGTCACGCAGGATGGCCCTTCCAAAAAACCCTCCCCAAACAGCACATGACGCAAAGAAAAATAAAAGAAAAAAGAGGTGCAAGATGGAATTGTCCTTGGGCCCTCCCACCCACCCTTATGTTGTATAAACAGGACATGCACACTTTAACCAACCCATCATTTCAGTGACAGGGTCTGCCACACGACTGTGACTGATATGACGGGTTGGTTTGGACCCCCCCCCAAAAAAGAAGCAATTAATCTCTCCTTGCACAAACTGGCTCTACAGAGGCAAGATGTCCACCTCATCATCATCCTCCGATATATCACCGTGTACATCCCCCTCCTCACAGATTATCAATTCGTCCCCACTGGAATCCACCATCTCAGCTCCCTGTGTACTTTGTGGAGGCAATTGCTGCTGGTCAATGTCTCCGCGGAGGAATTGATTATAATTCATTTTAATGAACATCATCTTCTCCACATTTTCTGGATGTAACCTCGTACGCCGATTGCTGACAAGGTGAGCGGCGGCACTAAACACTCTTTCGGAGTACACACTTGTGGGAGGGCAACTTAGGTAGAATAAAGCCAGTTTGTGCAAGGGCCTCCAAATTGCCTCTTTTTCCTGCCAGTATAAGTACGGACTGTGTGACGTGCCTACTTGGATGCGGTCACTCATATAATCCTCCACCATTCTTTCAATGTTGAGAGAATCATATGCAGTGACAGTAGACGACATGTCCGTAATCGTTGTCAGGTCCTTCAGTCCGGACCAGATGTCAGCATCAGCAGTCGCTCCAGACTGCCCTGCATCACCGCCAGCGGGTGGGCTCGGAATTCTGAGCCTTTTCCTCGCACCCCCAGTTGCGGGAGAATGTGAAGGAGGAGATGTTGACAGGTCGCGTTCCGCTTGACTTGACAATTTTCTCACCAGCAGGTCTTTCAACCCCAGCAGACTTGTGTCTGCCGGAAAGAGAGATCCAAGGTAGGTTTTAAATCTAGGATCGAGCACAGTGGCCAAAATGTAGTGCTCTGATTTCAACAGATTGACCACCCGTGAATCCTTGTTAAGCGAATTAAGGGCTCCATCCACAAGTCCCACATGCCTAGCGGAATCGCTCCGTGTTAGCTCCTCCTTCAATGTCTCCAGCTTCTTCTGCAAAAGCCTGATGAGGGGAATGACCTGACTCAGGCTGGCAGTGTCTGAACTGACTTCACGTGTGGCAAGTTCAAAGGGCATCAGAACCTTGCACAACGTTGAAATCATTCTCCACTGCACTTGAGACAGGTGCATTCCACCTCCTGTATCGTGCTCAATTGTATAGGCTTGAATGGCCTTTTGCTGCTCCTCCAACCTCTGAAGCATATAGAGGGTTGAATTCCACCTCGTTACCACTTCTTGCTTCAGATGATGGCAGGGCAGGTTCAGTAGTTTTTGGTGGTGCTCCAGTCTTCTGTACGTGGTGCCTGTACGCCGAAAGTGTCCCGCAATTCTTCTGGCCACCGACAGCATCTCTTGCACGCCCCTGTCGTTTTTTAAAAAATTCTGCACCACCAAATTCAAGGTATGTGCAAAACATGGGACGTGCTGGAATTTGCCCATATTTAATGCACACACAATATTGCTGGCGTTGTCCGATGCCACAAATCCACAGGAGAGTCCAATTGGGGTAAGCCATTCTGCGATGATCTTCCTCAGTTGCCGTAAGAGGTTTTTAGCTGTGTGCGTATTCTGGAAAGCGGTGATACAAAGCGTAGCCTGCCTAGGAAAGAGTTGGCGTTTGCGAGATGCTGCTACTGGTGCCGCCGCTGCTGTTCTTGCGGCGGGAGTCCATACATCTACCCAGTGGGCTGTCACAGTCATATAGTCCTGACCCTGCCCTGCTCCACTTGTCCACATGTCCGTGGTTAAGTGGACATTGGGTACAACTGCATTTTTTAGGACACTGGTGAGTCTTTTTCTGACGTCCGTGTACATTCTCGGTATCGCCTGCCTACAGAAGTGGAACCTAGATGGTATTTGGTAACGGGGGCACACTGCCTCAATAAATTGTCTAGTTCCCTGTGAACTAACGGCGGATACCGGACGCACGTCTAACACCAACATAGTTGTCAAGGCCTCAGTTATCCGCTTTGCAGCAGGATGACTGCTGTGATATTTCATCTTCCTCGCAAAGGACTGTTGGACAGTCAATTGCTTACTGGAAGTAGTACAAGTGGGCTTACGACTTCCCCTCTGGGATGACCATCGACTCCCAGCAGCAACAACAGCAGCGCCAGCAGCAGTAGGCGTTACACGCAAGGATGCATCGGAGGAATCCCAGGCAGGAGAGGACTCGTCAGAATTGCCAGTGACATGGCCTGCAGGACTATTGGCATTCCTGGGGAAGGAGGAAATTGACACTGAGGGAGTTGGTGGGGTGGTTTCCGTGAGCTTGGTTACAAGAGGAAGGGATTTACTGGTCAGTGGATTGCTTCCGCTGTCGCCCAAAGTTTTTGAACTTGTCACTGACTTATTATGAATGCGCTGCAGGTGACGTATAAGGGAGGATGTTCCGAGGTGGTTAACGTCCTTACCCCTACTTATTACAGCTTGACAAAGGGAACACACGGCTTGACAAATGTTGTCCGCATTTCTGGTGAAATACTTCCACACCGAAGAGCTGATTTTTTTGGTATTTTCACCAGGCATGTCAACGGCCATATTCCTCCCACGGACAACAGGTGTCTCCCCGGGTGCCTGACTTAAACAAACCACCTCACCATCAGAATCCTCCTGGTCAATTTCCTCCCCAGCGCCAGCAACACCCATATCCTCCTCATCCTGGTGTACTTCAACACTGACATCTTCAATCTGACTATCAGGAACTGGACTGCGGGTGCTCCTTCCAGCACTTGCAGGGGGCGTGCAAATGGTGGAAGGCGCATGCTCTTCACGTCCAGTGTTGGGAAGGTCAGGCATCGCAACCGACACAATTGGACTCTCCTTGTGGATTTGGGATTTCGAAGAACGCACAGTTCTTTGCGGTGCTTTTGCCAGCTTGAGTCTTTTCAGTTTTCTAGCGAGAGGCTGAGTGCTTCCATCCTCATGTGAAGCTGAACCACTAGCCATGAACATAGGCCAGGGCCTCAGCCGTTCCTTGCCACTCCGTGTGGTAAATGGCATATTGGCAAGTTTACGCTTCTCCTCCGACAATTTTATTTTAGGTTTTGGAGTCCTTTTTTTACTGATATTTGGTGTTTTGGATTTGACATGCTCTGTACTATGACATTGGGCATCGGCCTTGGCAGACGACGTTGCTGGCATTTCATCGTCTCGGCCATGACTAGTGGCAGCAGCTTCAGCACGAGGTGGAAGTGGATCTTGATCTTTCCCTAATTTTGGAACCTCAACATTTTTGTTCTCCATATTTTAATAGGCACAACTAAAAGGCACCTCAGGTAAACAATGGAGATGGATGGATACTAGTATACAATTATGGATGGACTGCCGAGTGTCGACACAGAGGTAGCTACAGCCGTGGACTATTGTACTGTACTGTGTCTGCTGCTAATATAGACTGGATGATAATGAGATGTAGTATGTATGTATAAAGAAGAAAGAAAAAAAAACCACGGGTAGGTGGTATACAATTATGGATGGACTGCCGAGTGCCGACACAGAGGTAGCTACAGCCGTGGACTACCGTACTGTGTCTGCTGCTATTATAGACTGGTTGATAATGAGATGTAGTATGTATAAAGATAAAAGAAAAAAAAACCACGGGTAGGTAGTATACAATTATGGACGGACTGCCGAGTGCCGACACAGAGGTAGCTACAGCCGTGGACTACCGTACTGTGTCTGCTGCTAATATAGACTGGTTGATAATGAGATGTAGTATGTATAAAGAAGAAAAAAAAAAAAACCACGGGTAGGTGGTATACAATTATGGACGGACTGCCGAGTGCCGACACAGAGGTAGCTACAGCCGTGGACTACCGTACTGTACTGTGTCTGCTGCTAATATAGACTGGATGATAATGAGATGTAGTATGTATAAAGAAGAAAGAAAAAAAAACCACGGGTAGGTGGTATACAATTATGGACGGACTGCCGAGTGCCGACACAGAGGTAGCTACAGCCGTGGACTACCGTACTGTACTGTGTCTGCTGCTAATATAGACTGGTTGATAAAGAGATGTAGTATGTATGTATAAAGAAGAAAGAAAAAAAAAACCACGGGTAGGTGGTATACAATTATGGATGGACTGCCGAGTGCCGACACAGAGGTAGCTACAGCCGTGGACTACTGTACTGTGTCTGCTGCTAATATAGACTGGTTGATAAAGAGATGTAGTATGTATGTATAAAGAAGAAAGAAAAAAAAACCACGGGTAGGTGGTATACAATTATGGATGGACTGCCGAGTGCCGACACAGAGATAGCTACAGCCGTGGACTACTGTACTGTGTCTGCTGCTAATATAGACTGGTTGATAAAGAGATGTAGTATGTATGTATAAAGAAGAACGAAAAAAAAAACCACGGGTAGGTGGTATACAATTATGGACGGACTGCCGAGTGCCGACACAGAGGTAGCTACAGCCGTGGACTACCGTACTGTACTGTGTCTGCTGCTAATATAGACTGGTTGATAAAGAGATGTAGTATGTATGTATAAAGAAGAAAGAAAAAAAAAACACGGGTAGGTGGTATACAATTATGGATGGACTGCCGAGTGCCGACACAGAGGTAGCTACAGCCGTGGACTACTGTACTGTGTCTGCTGCTAATATAGACTGGTTGATAAAGAGATGTAGTATGTATGTATAAAGAAGAAAGAAAAAAAAACCACGGGTAGGTGGTATACAATTATGGATGGACTGCCGAGTGCCGACACAGAGGTAGCTACAGCCGTGAACTACCGTACTGTGTCTGCTGCGACTGGATGATAAATAATGATATAAAAAATATATATATATCACTACTGCAGCCGGACAGGTATATATTATATAATGACGGACCTGCTGGACACTGTCTGTCAGCAGAATGAGTTTTTTATAGAATAAAAAAAAAAACACCACACAAGTCACACGACGAGTGTTTAACTTTTTCAGGCAATCACAATATAATATACTACTAACTATACTGGTGGTCAGTGTGGTCAGGTCACTGGTCAGTCACACTGGCAGTGGCACTCCTGCAGCAAAAGTGTGCACTGTTTAATTTTAATAATATGTACTCCTGGCTCCTGCTATAACCTATAACTGGCACTGCTCCCCAGTCTCCCCCACAATTATAAGCTGTGTGAGCACAGTCAGATATATACATAGATGATGCAGCACACTGGGCTGAGCAGTGCACACAGATATGGTATGTGACTGAGTCACTGTGTATCGTTTTTTTCAGGCAGAGAACGGATTATATTAAATAAAACTGCACTGTCTGGTGGTCACTGTGGTCAGTCACTACTAAACTCTGCACTCTCTACAGTACTCCTAAGCTCCAGTAAATCAAGTGTCTCTGTCTCAAATCAATCTCACTCTCTCTCTTCTAATCTAAATGGAGAGGACGCCAGCCACGTCCTCTCACTATCAATCTCAATGCACGTGTGAAAATGGCGGCGACGCGCGGCTCCTTATATAGAATCCGAGTCTCGCGAGAATCCGACAGCGTCATGATGACGTTCGGGCGCGCTCGGGTTAACCGAGCAAGGCGGGAAGATCCGAGTCGCTCGGACCCGTGAAAAAAAACATGAAGTTCGGGCGGGTTCGGATTCCGAGGAACCGAACCCGCTCATCTCTATTTGGACCCCCACCAAAAAAGAAGCAATTAATCTCTCCTTGCACAAACTGGCTCTACAGAGGCAAGATGTCCACCTCATCATCATCCTCCGATATATCACCGTGTACATCCCCCTCCTCACAGATTATCAATTCGTCCCCACTGGAATCCACCATCTCAGCTCCCTGTGTACTTTGTGGAGGCAATTGCTGCTGGTCAATGTCTCCACGGAGGAATTGATTATAATTCATTTTAATGAACATCATCTTCTCCACATTTTCTGGATGTAACCTCGTACGCCGATTGCTGACAAGGTGAGCGGCGGCACTAAACACTCTTTCGGAGTACACACTTGTGGGAGGGCAACTTAGGTAGAATAAAGCCAGTTTGTGCAAGGGCCTCCAAATTGCCTCTTTTTCCTGCCAGTATAAGTACGGACTGTGTGACGTGCCTACTTGGATGCGGTCACTCATATAATCCTCCACCATTCTTTCAATGGTGAGAGAATCATATGCAGTGACAGTAGACGACATGTCCGTAATCGTTGTCAGGTCCTTCAGTCCGGACCAGATGTCAGCATCAGCAGTCGCTCCAGACTGCCCTGCATCACCGCCAGCTGGTGGGCTCGGAATTCTGAGCCTTTTCCTCGCACCCCCTGTTGCGGGAGAATGTGAAGGAGGAGATGTTGACAGGTCGCGTTCCGCTTGACTTGACAATTTTCTCACCAGCAGGTCTTTCAACCCCAGCAGACTTGTGTCTGCCGGAAAGAGAGATCCAAGGTAGGCTTTAAATCTAGGATCGAGCACGGTGGCCAAACTGTAGTGCTCTGATTTCAACAGATTGACCACCCGTGAATCCTTGTTAAGCGAATTAAGGGCTCCATCCACAAGTCCCACATGCCTAGCGGAATCGCTCCGTGTTAGCTCCTCCTTCAATGTCTCCAGCTTCTTCTGCAAAAACCTGATGAGGGGAATGACCTGACTCAGGCTGGCAGTGTCTGAACTGACTTCACGTGTGGCAAGTTCAAAGGGCATCAGAACCTTGCACAACGTTGAAATCATTCTCCACTGCGCTTGAGACAGGTGCATTCCACCTCCTATATCGTGCTCAATTGTATAGGCTTGAATGGTCTTTTGCTGCTCCTCCAACCTCTGAAGCATATAGAGGGTTGAATTCCACCTCGTTACCACTTCTTGCTTCAGATGATGGCAGGGCAGGTTCAGTAGTTTTTGGTGGTGCTCCAGTCTTCTGTACGTGGTGCCTGTACGCCGAAAGTGTTCCGCAATTCTTCTGGCCACCGACAGCATCTCTTGCACGCCCCTGTCGTTTTTTAAAAAATTCTGCACCACCAAATTCAAGGTATGTGCAAAACATGGGACGTGCTGGAATTTGCCCATATTTAATGCACACACAATATTGCTGGCGTTGTCCGATGCCACAAATCCACAGGAGAGTCCAATTGGGGTAAGCCATTCCGCGATGATCTTCCTCAGTTGCCGTAAGAGGTTTTCAGCTGTGTGCGTATTCTGGAAAGCGGTGATACAAAGCGTAGCCTGCCTAGGAAAGAGTTGGCGTTTGCGAGATGCTGCTACTGGTGCCGCCGCTGCTGTTCTTGCGGCGGGAGTCCATACATCTACCCAGTGGGCTGTCACAGTCATATAGTCCTGACCCTGCCCTGCTCCACTTGTCCACATGTCCGTGGTTAAGTGGACATTGGGTACAACTGCATTTTTTAGGACACTGGTGAGTCTTTTTCTGACGTCCGTGTACATTCTCGGTATCGCCTGCCTACAGAAGTGGAACCTAGATGGTATTTGGTAACGGGGGCACACTGCCTCAATAAATTGTCTAGTTCCCTGTGAACTAACGGCGGATACCGGACGCACGTCTAACACCAACATAGTTGTCAAGGCCTCAGTTATCCGCTTTGCAGCAGGATGACTGCTGTGATATTTCATCTTCCTCGCAAAGGACTGTTGGACAGTCAATTGCTTACTGGAAGTAGTACAAGTGGGCTTACGACTTCCCCTCTGGGATGACCATCGACTCCCAGCAGCAACAACAGCAGCGCCAGCAGCAGTAGGCGTTACACGCAAGGATGCATCGGAGGAATCCCAGGCAGGAGAGGACTCGTCAGAATTGCCAGTGACATGGCCTGCAGGACTATTGGCATTCCTGGGGAAGGAGGAAATTGACACTGAGGGAGTTGGTGGGGTGGTTTGCGTGAGCTTGGTTACAAGAGGAAGGGATTTACTGGTCAGTGGACTGCTTCCGCTGTCGCCCAAAGTTTTTGAACTTGTCACTGACTTATTATGAATGCGCTGCAGGTGACGTATAAGGGAGGATGTTCCGAGGTGGCTAACGTCCTTACCCCTACTTATTACAGCTTGACAAAGGCAACACACGGCTTGACACCTGTTGTCCGCTTTTCTGTTGAAATACCTCCACACTGAAGAGCTGATTTTTTTGGTATTTTCACCAGGCATGTCAACGGTCATATTCCTCCCACGGACAACAGGTGTCTCCCCGGGTGCCTGACTTAAACAAACCACCTCACCATCAGAATCCTTCTGGTCAATTTCCTCCCCAGCGCCAGCAACACCCATATCCTCCTCATCCTGGTGTACTTCAACATCTTCATCTTCAATCTGACTATCAGGAACTGGACTGCGGGTGCTCCTTCCAGCACTTGCAGGGGGCGTGCAAATGGTGGAAGGCGCATGCTCTTCACGTCCAGTGTTGGGAAGGTCAGGCATCGCAACCGACACAATTGGACTCTCCTTGTGGATTTGGGATTTCGAAGAACGCACAGTTCTTTGCGGTGCTTTTGCCAGCTTGAGTCTTTTCAGTTTTCTAGCGAGAGGCTGAGTGCTTCCATCCTCATGTGAAGCATAGCCACTAGCCATGAACATAGGCCAGGGCCTCAGCCGTTCCTTGCCACTCCGTGTGGTAAATGGCATATTGGCAAGTTTACGCTTCTCCTCCGACAATTTTATTTTAGGTTTTGGAGTCCTTTTTTTACTGATATTTGGTGTTTTGGATTTGACATGCTCTGTACTATGACATTGGGCATCGGCCTTGGCAGACGACGTTGCTGGCATTTCATCGTCTCGGCCATGACTAGTGGCAGCAGCTTCAGCACGAGGTGGAAGTGGATCTTGATCTTTCCCTAATTTTGGAACCTCAACATTTTTGTTCTCCATATTTTAATAAGCACAACTAAAAGGCACCTCAGGTAAACAATGGAGATGGATGGATACTAGTATACAATTATGGATGGACTGCCGAGTGCCGACACAGAGGTAGCTACAGCCGTGGACTATTGTACTGTACTGTGTCTGCTGCTAATATAGACTGGATGATAATGAGATGTAGTATGTATAAAGAAGAAAAAAAAAACACGGGTAGGTGGTATACAATTATGGATGGACTGCCGAGTGCCGACACAGAGGTAGCTACAGCCGTGGACTACCGTACTGTACTGTGTCTGCTGCTAATATAGACTGGATGATAATGAGATGTAGTATGTATAAAGAAGAAAGAAAAAAAAACCACGGGTAGGTGGTATACAATTATGGACGGACTGCCGAGTGCCGACACAGAGGTAGCTACAGCCGTGGACTACCGTACTGTACTGTGTCTGCTGCTAATATAGACTGGATGATAATGAGATGTAGTATGTATAAAGAAGAAAGAAAAAAAAAACCACGGGTAGGTGGTATACAATTATGGATGGACTGCCGAGTGCCGACACAGAGGTAGCTACAGCCGTGGACTACCGTACTGTACTGTGTCTGCTGCTAATATAGACTGGATGATAATGAGATGTAGTATGTATAAAGAAGAAAGAAAAAAAAACCACGGGTAGGTGGTATACAATTATGGATGGACTGCCGAGTGCCGACACAGAGGTAGCTACAGCCGTGGACTACCGTACTGTACTGTGTCTGCTGCTAATATAGACTGGATGATAATGAGATGTAGTATGTATAAAGAAGAAAGAAAAAAAAAACCACGGGTAGGTGGTATACAATTATGGACGGACTGCCGAGTGCCGACACAGAGGTAGCTACAGCCGTGGACTACCGTACTGTACTGTGTCTGCTGCTAATATAGACTGGATGATAATGAGATGTAGTATGTATAAAGAAGAAAGAAAAAAAAACCACGGGTAGGTGGTATACAATTATGGACGGACTGCCGAGTGCCGACACAGAGGTAGCTACAGCCGTGGACTACCGTACTGTGTCTGCTGCTAATATAGACTGGTTGATAATGAGATGTAGTATGTATAAAGAAGAAAGAAAAAAAAACCACGGGTAGGTGGTATACAATTATGGACGGACTGCCGAGTGCCGACACAGAGGTAGCTACAGCCGTGGACTACCGTACTGTACTGTGTCTGCTGCTAATATAGACTGGATGATAATGAGATGTAGTATGTATAAAGAAGAAAGAAAAAAAAAACCACGGGTAGGTGGTATACAATTATGGACGGACTGCCGAGTGCCGACACAGAGGTAGCTACAGCCGTGGACTACCGTACTGTGTCTGCTGCTAATATAGACTGGTTGATAATGAGATGTAGTATGTATAAAGAAGAAAGAAAAAAAAAACCACGGGTAGGTGGTATACAATTATGGACGGACTGCCGAGTGCCGACACAGAGGTAGCTACAGCCGTGGACTACCGTACTGTACTGTGTCTGCTGCTAATATAGACTGGATGATAATGAGATGTAGTATGTATAAAGAAGAAAGAAAAAAAAAAACCACGGGTAGGTGGTATACAATTATGGATGGACTGCCGAGTGCCGACACAGAGGTAGCTACAGCCGTGAACTACCGTACTGTGTCTGCTGCGACTGGATGATAAATAATGATATAAAAAATATATATATATCACTACTGCAGCCGGACAGGTATATATTATATAATGACGGACCTGCTGGACACTGTCTGTCAGCAGAATGAGTTTTTTATTTTATAGAATAAAAAAACACCACACAAGTCACACGACGTGTGTTTAACTTTTACAGGCAGACATTCACAATACAATATAGTATACTATATACTGGTGGTCAGGTCACTGGTCAGTCACACTGGCAGTGGCACTCCTGCAGAAAAAAAGTGTGCACTGTTTAATTTTTTAATATGTACTCCTGGCTCCTGCTATAACCTAACTGCTCCCCAGTCTCCCCCACAATTAAGCTGTGTGAGCACAGTCAGATATTATACATAGATGATGCAGCAGCACACTGGGCTGAGCACAGATATGGTATGTGACTGAGTCACTGTGTATCGTTTTTTCAGGCAGAGAACGGATTATATTAAATAATATAAAACTACACTGGTGGTCATACTGGTGGTCAGGTCACTGGTCAGTCACACTGGCAGTGGCACTCCTGCAGAAAAAAAGTGTGCACTGTTTAATTTTTTAATATGTACTCCTGGCTCCTGCTATAACCTAACTGCTCCCCAGTCTCCCCCACAATTAAGCTGTGTGAGCACAGTCAGATATTATACATAGATGATGCAGCAGCACACTGGGCTGAGCACAGATATGGTATGTGACTGAGTCACTGTGTATCGTTTTTTCAGGCAGAGAACGGATTATATTAAATAATATAAAACTGCACTGGTGGTCACTGGTCAGTCACTAGTATAACTAACTAATACTATCAGCAAAATTCTGCACTCTCTGTCTGAGTACTCCTCCTAAGCTCCAGTAAATGAAGTGTCACTGTCTCACTCTGTCACTAGTATAACTAACTAATACTATCAGCAAAATTCTGCACTCTCTGTCTGAGTACTCCTCCTAAGCTCCAGTAAATGAAGTGTCACTGTCTCACTCTCACTCTCCTATCTATTTCTTCTCTAAACGGAGAGGACGCCAGCCACGTCCTCTCACTATCAATCTCAATGCACGTGTAAAATGGCGGCGACGCGCGGCTCCTTATATAGAATCCGAGTCTCGCGATAGAATCCGAGCCTCGCGAGAATCCGACAGCGTCATGATGACGTTCGGGCGCGCTCGGGTTAACCGAGCAAGGCGGGAAGATCCGAGTCGCTCGGATCCGTGTAAAAAAAGCTGAAGTTCGGGCGGGTTCGGATTCCGAGGAACCGAACCCGCTCATCTCTAGCGAATATATCGTCTGTAACTTGACGACTTCCATCGCCCCACTGCCTGGATCTCAGCCATGAAACATCCCGCCGCCGCAGCCGACGTCGCAGCTCCTATGCTGAAGGAATGCTTCCCGAACACAGCGGGTGGGAGGCCCAAGCTCGCAAAACATCGACCCAGCATCCAATGAAATTGATACTTCGTCATCGGCAGCCCGTCATAATGCAGCAGCCATGACCCCCGACTATCGGGCCGTACTGCCTCATACTGCACTGCCAAACTTACTGGGCAAATGCTCTCCTCAAGTGCCGGAACCAAGGTGACCCATCGACCTCTCCCCACCTGGTCCGCCTTAGCGCGACGCAATCTGCAGAGCAAGGACCTCTCACCCACCACCACATCCCCGACAAGCATGCGCGAATCTGCTCGCTTAGAAGGCGCTACCAATTCCGAAACCCTAAAGGCCCCGTGGTAAGCCATTGAGAACGCCAAACTGAACAACAGTGACTCAAATATGGACGACGCGACACCTCCAACCGCCCTGATGACAGCCGGCAACAAGGCCGCATCAATGGGCCGCCTCCTGTCAGGCGGCGTCGGCGCGACTCGCGCCCATCCTTTCATCGCCGTCAGCAGAATCCCACTCTTAGTCACGTCGGGGACGCCCTGTATTTTGCTGAAAACGAAATCCCAGCCAAGTATCGGGATACCACCGCTCTGGACCTACCCGAAACAATACAGCTGCCAAATAAAAGAAAGCATCATCCGATGCCCGCTCTTACCTTGTGAATTTCATCCTTGAACAAAACTCCTCCCATTCGCTCCAAGCTTGCCTGTAAGCCTTAAGCGTGGTTGGCGCGACTGACCGCAACGCTAGACCCTCCAGTCCGGCCCGATCACCTGCCAAACATAACCGGGACAATGAAAACAATGCTCGTCGGCCTCGGGTGCCAACAAACAAAACCTTTCCCGCTGCCCTCGTGACAACGCGTCAGCAATTCCGTTCTCCAGCCCCGGCACACGCGTTCCGATGTAGGCATGTCAACAGCAACTGCCCCAGCACCCGCAGAACCACCAGCGACTTCGCCCTCTGGTTATTTATCGCATGCACCACGCCCAGATTGTCACATCTAAACAAGATGCTGCGATGAGCCAGGCGATCGCCCCAGACCTCCAGCGCCACCATAATGGGGAAAAGCTCAAGAAGCAAAAGGTCCTTAGTTAAAACTTTCGCAACGCATTCCGCCGGCCACGAGGCTGCGCACCAAGATCCCTCCAGATAGCAACCGAATCCAGCGGCCCCCGCTGCATCGGTGAACAGCTGCAACCTAACGCTGTCCACCGTTGGGGCCTGCCCTATACACACCCCGTTGAAGTCCTACAGGAACGAGGCCCCTACGGCCAATCCCTCTTAATCTCTGAGGACAAACGCACTAAATGGTGTGGTCTGGCACACCCCGTAGTCGCCCTTTCTAGCTTCCGGCAGAAACCCCGCCCATCGGGATTACCCGACAAGCAAAGTTCAACATGCCCAGCAAAGATTGCGCCTGCCGCAGTTTTACCTTGCGCAACCCCTCGAACCGGCAAATGGCGTCGTGGAGCTTGACCACTTTGTCTCTAGGCAGACGGCATGATCCCGCCACCGTGTAATCTCGATCCCCAAAATTGACAAACAGGAGACCGTCCCCTCTGTTTTATCTTCGGCAACGAGAACTCCGAAGTGACAAAACAGAGCTCGGATGCTGAAAAGCAAGTCGCCGCATCGCGGTGAGTTAGCTGGTCCCGTACACAGGAAGTCATCGAGGTAATGGCGCGACCCCATGACCTCCCGACGAAGACTCCACGCACAATGTAGAAATGTGCTAAATCGTTCGAAACACGAGCATGAAACGGAACACCCCATCGGCAAGCATATTCCGTTCCAATCCGGAAACCCATAAAGCGAAATGAGTCCGGATGTAGCGGCAGCAACCGAAAAGCGGACTCAACGTAAATCTTAGCCATGAAGGCCCCAGCACCGTAGCTGCGGGCCAGCTCCCACGCCTCGTCAAACGATTGATACCCCACCGAGCAATGAGCCGGTGGTATCGCGTCGTTGACCGACGCCCCCGACGGGTAAGAAAATTGCTGGATAAGCCTAAAAGCGCCTGGAGTCTTCTTGGGAACCACACCCACTGGGGAGATGACTAAGCCTTCCACCGGGGTTGATGGAAACGGCCCCTCCATCCTGCCCAGCCTGACCTCCTTGTCTACCTTCTCCCGCAGTACCAAAGGCAAGGCACGAGCAGACTGGAGGTTCCTTTGGGCCCTCGCCGTAACCTCGCTCGCAACAGGCAAGCGAAAACCAAAACGCAAACCTGAAAACAAAAATAACGCGTCGACCCTATTTGGATACCAATCCAACCCCCTGCCCATTGTATCCAAATGAATTGGCGTTGGCGCTCTGCGGAGCGCTCCCGCTCGCGGCCGATCTTGGGTAAGTTTGCTTACCCCGGGTACCTTGACGACTACCTTTGAAGCAGGAGGAGGCCGGGTGGGAACCGGCACATTGCAGGCATGAGTGTCGAATCCGACACTGCTTGCCAAAGGAACATGTTGCGTTGTTAAACGCAAAGTATTTTCCCTTTGTGGCGGCCTGTATCCCTGCACGGACGGCCGACCTACCTGGCTTTGCCGATCCGCCATCCGCGCCGGGCCCCTGGGCGGACGACCCTGCGCGGAGCCCGTCCGCCCCCGCGTTCCTGGGCTCCTTGCCCTGTTGCGAGGCCCGAGTGACCTTGAGCCAGACTTCCACGTCCTTAAAACCCAAAGTCCATCACCTGTAATCCGTCCTGCTTCTCCCGGAACTCCTAATCATATCTACGCCATTCAGTGCCCGACGACGTGCGTTGCATATCATGTACGAGATGCAGATACCGAATAATATTCATGTGCTCGTCCGGCCTATCTTCTAGGTAACAAGCCGCGAAGACCCAAAACCAGCCAGCCAGTTATCGAAGGTACGGAAGGCCTCGGCCCCGATGCCCTTCTTTGCTGCCGCCGCTTTAAAGTCCTTCTTCGCGTCTTTTGTCAAGACGACACATCGACCTAGTCCCCCCTGCGAATCTTTCTGCGGCAGCTGTCCCATAGCCCCCGCATAACGGAAGTGTATTCGCAGCGAACTACACCGGCGGGAAGGTCGCGTCGCTTCTTGGCCCTGCGAGCGTCCTTGCTAAGCCGCCTTCACCTCTTCCGCCCCGCCTGCCGCCCCGCCGCCCTCTTGGCGAATTTCGTCGCGCGTTTCTTCGCCCTAGTCGTGCTACTGACTTCGGACGCTTGCAACGGCAGGGGGGAAGAAGAGGAGGAAGAGGAAGAAGAAGAGGAGCTGCGGGAAGTCGATCGCATGCAAGAGCCCGACCCCAGCTGCTCCGTCTCACCTGATGCCGTTGACTGCTCAGATCCGGAATCCTCCGGCATGACAGAACCGACATCCTCATCTTCCGACTCCGTCATCTCCGCATCTCCGCGCTCACCTGAAGGAGAAAAAGGGGAAGAGGGCCCAAACAGCAGTCACGGCACGCGCCTCGCACCCCGGGGGGCAGGCGTTCCCTCTAAAAGCTCCCACTCGCCCCGCCGGGGCTGCTGATGGAGTTGCGTTGCGGCCACTCCTAGCTCGCGGCAGGCGCAAGCAACCCGCTGGGTTGCAGATATTGCGCGCGAACTGGAACCGCCCGCTGGCGCCGGCGCACCGGAACCGCTTGCCAGCTCTGGGGCCGCGCCAGCGGCCCCAGCGCCGACACAACCGCTGCCAGGGCCGACGCCAGCGTACCGGGAGGGTCAGTACCAACCCACGACGTGGCGCCGACCCCCGCGGGCTCCCGGGCCGGCGGCGGCGTGCGCCGATCCACCCGGTGCCCAAGAGTTGTCCCACGGTGCCCCGCTGCCTGGCACCCAGATGGCCCAGGCGGGGAACCACCTGCGCCCCTGAGGTGCCGTGGCCCGGTCCCCCGCCCGGAACCTCCGGCACCTGCAGCCTGGCCTGTGCCATGCCCTTGGTAATTCCCTGGGGGCACCCACCCCCCGCCAGGCTGGAGCTACCTCCGCCTGCCGGGTGGCCCCCGCGTCGGGAGATATCACTTATACCCTGCTTATACCTGGTTGATCGCTGCCCCTCCTCCTCCCCCCCCGACCCTCGCCGGGTTCCGGCTGAAGGGGAGAGGGATGGGGAGACGAGGAGGCCTGCGGTGCCGTTGCGCGCACTTGTGCGCGAGCGGCGCCACCTGAGGCGAGCATGGGCGCGCGCACGCCGTGCGCGCGTCTTATTGCCTCCCGCCCGCGATCCTCCGGCAGGGACCTCCGAAACAATGTCTCCCGCCCGGCCCCCCCCCCCCTGCCTGGCACCACCACTCGGCCTCGGCAAGGGGGACGTAGTCGGAGCCGATTGCGGCTCCACGGAAAGGCGTGCGGCGCGCATGCGCGCGCCCGTGGGCACTGGCCACCAATGTCTCCTCCGCAGTATTCGAAGGTGAGGGCTGCTGCCCTATCACCTCCGGGGCGACCCGGCGAAGCCCCCGGCCCACCCCGCCGCCCGCGCCCAGACGGCAACGCTGCCCTGGCCTCAAGCGGCGAGGCCGACCCGTCCCGCCGTCCCGCTTGCCTTCCCGCACCTGTGGAGGTCCCAGGGGACGAGCCCCGTCCCCCAGGCCAGCCACCCCGTCTTCAAGCCCAGCCCCACCGCCGGACATGCGGTATCGGGCTGAGGTCCCAGCTGACCGACGAGGACGGGAAGACATTGCTAAAGGAGTATTGTAAGTAAGTGCTGCCCTATAATAAAACTTTGAGGAATATTCTGCACTGCAGACTCACCCAGCACAAGGCAAATCACCACAAGAAAGAGCTAAAATGGCCTCACCTTCCCTATATATATTAAACCCTCCCCTTCCAAAAAAAAAGGCTGTACTTTCCTCACAGCTAGGTCCACCCCTCACCAGATGTTTAACTCTTTCCTTTCCTATGCAGTCAATTCTCTCTCCATCTATGCATATTTTTTACTCACTTTGGTAATTGATTTTATCCCACTGTTTTCTGGCACCATCACCTGGGTGTCACCATTGGTAGTAGGGGTGGGGCATTACACTGATCAGTTGTGGGGCAATATTGCAAATGGAGGGTGCTCTATGATTCATCAAAACGTATTACACTATATGGTCTCTCTATCCATTTATTTTTTATAAACTCATGACACTCTGAGGATTTACCCTTCATGGAGGGCTCTATATGACGACCAACTAGAGGATTTGACATCACCACAATATATAGAAACTAAGGAGATTGGACATACTTTGCCTGAAGAACTCCCCCAATAGAGACATCTCGCCAGAGGATTTGAAAAGAAATACACACCAATATTTGACCTACCCCATCAACGACACTGAACTTTCACTCACCATTGAGAGAATACTCCCATATAGGTTTATGTCGGGTGAATTGAATGGACAGCGCGTTTAGGTGGTTAATTCTTTCTTTTTGTATATTTGTGATTCCGGAGATTGTGTGACATCTCTTGTTATCCACCTTGTGCAGCAGTCTAGGGGGCGCGGCGGGATTTATTCCAACTTTCCATCCCATGTCATGCTGGTAGTACACCAGTGCTAAAGCATGACCCCCAAAATTTTTTTTTTGCAAATTAAAGTGGAGCACATGTACACCGCATGGCACAAAACAAACATGAAAAACCTCGCCCAAACAAGCCAAAAAGCCAGTAAATGCATCCCTGCACCCCAACATGTCATGCTGGTAGTCAGGGCCGCCATCAAGGGGGTGTCCTGTGTACAGTTGTCCCGGGCCCGGCCACTCTGACAGAGTGGGGGGCCCGGGCTGCACACACAGCCAGCCGGTGCTAATCCCGGCGGCGAACGCCGCCGGTGACACTGACCGTGGCGCGGCTTTTGCCCCTTCGTGTCCCGCCGCCTGCCGCCGATCACAGCAAGCTGCTGCTTGCTGTTCGGCTTAATAAAGTTTCTTTTGTTCTAATGCGACGCAGCATGACGTCATGATGTCACGCCGTGTCGGGTGAAGAGGAGCTGCGGAGCTAGGGACAGAAGGAGGCCAGCAGCAGTAGATAGCGTGGGAGAGACTGAGAGAGAGCAGAGAGGACGGATTTGTAGGTAAGTATGTTGTATGTCTCTGTTGTCTGTGACTGTCTGTTTTGTGAGAAGGGGGCGCGGAGCTGTGAGGACATGTGTACCTGGCACTGGGGTCTGGGGGCATATCTGGCACTGGGGAGTGGGACATATCTGGCACTGGGGGCATATCTGACACTAGGGGGGCATATCTGGCACTGGGGGCATATCTGGCAGGCACAGTGGGGGCATTTCTGTATCTGGCAGTGGGGGCATATCTGGCAGGCACAGTGGGGGCATTTCTGTATCTGGCACTGTGGGCATATATGTATCTGGCACGGGGGGTATATCTGGCAGGCACAGTGGGGGCATTTCTGTATCTGGCACTGGGGGCATATCTGGCAGGCACAGTGGGGGCATTTCTGTATCTGGCACTGTGGGCATATCTGGCACTGGGGGCATATATGTATCTGGCACGGGGGGCATATCTGGCAGGCACAGTGGGGGCATTTCTGTAACTGGCACTGGGGGCATATCTGGCACTGGGGGCATATCTGGAATGCACTGGGGGGCATTTCTGTATCTGGCACTGTGGGCATATATGGCACTGGGGGCATAAATGTACAGTATCTGGCACTGGGTGCATATCTGTCAGGCACTGTGGGGCATTTCTGTATCTGGCACTGGGTGCATATCTGGCACAGTGGGGGCATTTCTGTATCTGGCACTGGGGGCATATCTGTCAGGCACTGTGGGGCATTTGTGTATCTGGCACTGGGGGCATATATATGTGTATATGTATATATATATATATATATATATATGAAAAATGAGGTGAGATCTTAAAGTGTCTGGCGAATTAAAAAGTTTCAACTAAAATAAATAAATAAATATTCCTACCTTAAAAACACAGACTTGAGGGGATGGCTTCGTGTCTGCATAGAAATATTATTTTTTGGAATATATATTTATTTTTATTTTACTTTTTTTTTGGAGTGGGGGGGCCCTTCCTATTTTGTTAGTCCTGGGCCCCACAATTTCTGGTGGCAGTCCTGCTGTTAGTACACCAGTGCTAAAGCATGACCCAAAAAACATGTTTTGCAAATTAAAGTGGAGTACATGTACACCGCATTGCACAAAACAAACATGAAAAACCTCACCCAAACAAGAAAAAAGCCAGTAAATGCATCCCTGCACCCCAACATGTCATGCTGGTAGTACACCAGTGCTAAAGCATGACCCAAAAAAATGTTTTTTTGCAAATTAAAGTGGAGCACATGTACACCGCATGGCACAAAACAAACATGAAAAACCTCACCCAAACAAGCCAAAAAGCCAGTAAATGCATCCCTGCACCCCAACATGTCATGCTGGTAGTACACCAGTGCTAAAGCATGACCCAAAAAAAACATTTTTTGCAAATTAAAGTGGAGCACATGTACACCGCATGACACAAAACAAACATGAAAAACCTCACCCAAACAAGCCAAAAAGCCAGTAAATGCATCCCTGCACCCCAACATGTCATGCTGGTAGTACACCAGTGCTAAAGCATGACCCAAAAAAAAAACATTTTTTGCAAATTAAAGTGGAGCACATGTACACCGCATGGCACAAAACAAACATGAAAAACCTCACCCAAACAAGCCAAAAAGCCAGTAAATGCATCCCTGCACCCCAACATGTCATGCTGGTAGTACACCAGTGCTAAAGCATGACCCAAAAAAAACATTTTTTGCAAATTAAAGTGGAGCACATGTACACCGCATGACACAAAACAAACATGAAAAACCTCACCCAAACAAGCCAAAAAGCCAGTAAATGCATCCCTGCACCCCAACATGTCATGCTGGTAGTACACCAGTGCTAAAGCATGACCCAAAAAAAACATTTTTTGCAAATTAAAGTGGAGCACATGTACACCGCATGGCACAAAACAAACATGAAAAACCTCACCAAACAAGCCAAAAAGCCAGTAAATGCATTCCTGCACCCCAACATGTCATGCTGGTAGTCAGGGCCGCCATCAAGGGGGTGTCCTGTGTACAGTTGTCCCGGGCCCGGCCACTCTGACAGAGTGGAGGGCCCGGGCTGCACACACAGCCAGCCGGTGCTAATCCCGGCGGCGAACGCCGCCGGTGACACTGACCGTGGCGCGGCTTTTGCCCCTTCGTGTCCCGCCGCCCGCCGCCGATCACAGCAAGCTGCTGCTTGCTGCTCGGCTTAATAAAGTTTCTTTTGTTCTAATGCGACGCAGCGTGACGTCATGATGTCACGCCGCGTCGGGTGAAGAGGAGCTGCGGAGCTAGGGACAGAAGGAGGCCGGCAGCAGCAGATAGCGTGGGAGAGACTGAGAGAGAGCAGAGAGGACGGATTTGTAGGTAAGTATGTTGTATGTCTCTGTTGTCTGTGACTGTCTGTTTTGTGAGAAGGGGGCGCGGAGCTGTGAGGACATGTGTACCTGGCACTGGGGTCTGGGGGCATATCTGGCACTGGGGAGTGGGACATATCTGGCACTGGGGGCATATCTGACACTAGGGGGGCATATCTGGCACTGGGGGCATATCTGGCAGGCACAGTGGGGGCATTTCTGTATCTGGCAGTGGGGGCATATCTGGCAGGCACAGTGGGGGCATTTCTGTATCTGGCACTGTGGGCATATATGTATCTGGCACGGGGGGTATATCTGGCAGGCACAGTGGGGGCATTTCTGTATCTGGCACTGGGGGCATATCTGGCAGGCACAGTGGGGGCATTTCTGTATCTGGCACTGTGGGCATATCTGGCACTGGGGGCATATATGTATCTGGCACGGGGGGCATATCTGGCAGGCACAGTGGGGGCATTTCTGTAACTGGCACTGGGGGCATATCTGGCACTGGGGGCATATCTGGAATGCACTGGGGGGCATTTCTGTATCTGGCACTGTGGGCATATATAGCACTGGGGGCATATATGTACAGTATCTGGCACTGGGTGCATATCTGTCAGGCACTGTGGGGCATTTCTGTATCTGGCACTGGGTGCATATCTGGCACAGTGGGGGCATTTCTGTATCTGGCACTGGGGGCATATCTGTCAGGCACAGTGGGGCATTTGTGTATCTGGCACTGGGGGCATATATATGTGTATATATATATATATATATATATATATATATATATATATGAAAAATGAGGTGAGATCTTAAAGTGTCTGGCGAATTAAAAAGTTTCAACTAAAATAAATAAATAAATATTCCTACCTTAAAAACACAGACTTGAGGGGATGGCTTCGTGTCTGCATAGAAATATTATTTTTTGGAATATATATTTATTTTTATTTTACTTTTTTTTGGGGTGGGGGGGCCCTTCCTATTTTGTTAGTCCTGGGCCCCACAATTTCTGGTGGCAGCCCTGCTGTTAGTACACCAGTGCTAAAGCATGACCCAAAAAACATGTTTTGCAAATTAAAGTGGAGTACATGTACACCGCATTGCACAAAACAAACATGAAAAACCTCACCCAAACAAGAAAAAAGCCAGTAAATGCATCCCTGCACCCCAACATGTCATGCTGGTAGTACACCAGTGCTAAAGCATGACCCAAAAAAAACATTTTTTGCAAATTAAAGTGGAGCACATGTACACCGCATGACACAAAACAAACATGAAAAACCTCACCCAAACAAGCCAAAAAGCCAGTAAATGCATCCCTGCACCCCAACATGTCATGCTGGTAGTACACCAGTGCTAAAGCATGACCCAAAAAAAAAACATTTTTTGCAAATTAAAGTGGAGCACATGTACACCGCATGGCACAAAACAAACATGAAAAACCTCACCCAAACAAGCCAAAAAGCCAGTAAATGCATCCCTGCACCCCAACATGTCATGCTGGTAGTACACCAGTGCTAAAGCATGACCCAAAAAAAACATTTTTTGCAAATTAAAGTGGAGCACATGTACACCGCATGACACAAAACAAACATGAAAAACCTCACCCAAACAAGCCAAAAAGCCAGTAAATGCATCCCTGCACCCCAACATGTCATGCTGGTAGTACACCAGTGCTAAAGCATGACCCAAAAAAAACATTTTTTGCAAATTAAAGTGGAGCACATGTACACCGCATGGCACAAAACAAACATGAAAAACCTCACCCAAACAAGCCAAAAAGCCAGTAAATGCATTCCTGCACCCCAACATGTCATGCTGGTAGTCAGGGCCGCCATCAAGGGGGTGTCCTGTGTACAGTTGTCCCGGGCCCGGCCACTCTGACAGAGTGGAGGGCCCGGGCTGCACACACAGCCAGCCGGTGCTAATCCCGGCGGCGAACGCCGCCGGTGACACTGACCGTGGCGCGGCTTTTGCCCCTTCGTGTCCCGCCGCCCGCCGCCGATCACAGCAAGCTGCTGCTTGCTGCTCGGCTTAATAAAGTTTCTTTTGTTCTAATGCGACGCAGCGTGACGTCATGATGTCACGCCGCGTCGGGTGAAGAGGAGCTGCGGAGCTAGGGACAGAAGGAGGCCGGCAGCAGCAGATAGCGTGGGAGAGACTGAGAGAGAGCAGAGAGGACGGATTTGTAGGTAAGTATGTTGTATGTCTCTGTTGTCTGTGACTGTCTGTTTTGTGAGAAGGGGGCGCGGAGCTGTGAGGACATGTGTACCTGGCACTGGGGTCTGGGGGCATATCTGGCACTGGGGAGTGGGACATATCTGGCACTGGGGGCATATCTGACACTAGGGGGGCATATCTGGCACTGGGGGCATATCTGGCAGGCACAGTGGGGGCATTTCTGTATCTGGCAGTGGGGGCATATCTGGCAGGCACAGTGGGGGCATTTCTGTATCTGGCACTGTGGGCATATATGTATCTGGCACGGGGGGTATATCTGGCAGGCACAGTGGGGGCATTTCTGTATCTGGCACTGGGGGCATATCTGGCAGGCACAGTGGGGGCATTTCTGTATCTGGCACTGTGGGCATATCTGGCACTGGGGGCATATATGTATCTGGCACGGGGGGCATATCTGGCAGGCACAGTGGGGGCATTTCTGTAACTGGCACTGGGGGCATATCTGGCACTGGGGGCATATCTGGAATGCACTGGGGGGCATTTCTGTATCTGGCACTGTGGGCATATATAGCACTGGGGGCATATATGTACAGTATCTGGCACTGGGTGCATATCTGTCAGGCACTGTGGGGCATTTCTGTATCTGGCACTGGGTGCATATCTGGCACAGTGGGGGCATTTCTGTATCTGGCACTGGGGGCATATCTGTCAGGCACTGTGGGGCATTTGTGTATCTGGCACTGGGGGCATATATATGTGTATATATATATATATATATATATATATATATGAAAAATGAGGTGAGATCTTAAAGTGTCTGGCGAATTAAAAAGTTTCAACTAAAATAAATAAATAAATATTCCTACCTTAAAAACACAGACTTGAGGGGATGGCTTCGTGTCTGCATAGAAATATTATTTTTTGGAATATATATTTATTTTTATTTTACTTTTTTTTGGGGTGGGGGGGCCCTTCCTATTTTGTTAGTCCTGGGCCCCACAATTTCTGGTGGCAGCCCTGCTGTTAGTACACCAGTGCTAAAGCATGACCCAAAAAACATGTTTTGCAAATTAAAGTGGAGTACATGTACACCGCATTGCACAAAACAAACATGAAAAACCTCACCCAAACAAGAAAAAAGCCAGTAAATGCATCCCTGCACCCCAACATGTCATGCTGGTAGTACACCAGTGCTAAAGCATGACCCAAAAAAAATGTTTTTTTGCAAATTAAAGTGGAGCACATGTACACCGCATGGCACAAAACAAACATGAAAAACCTCACCCAAACAAGCCAAAAAGCCAGTAAATGCATCCCTGCACCCCAACATGTCATGCTGGTAGTACACCAGTGCTAAAGCATGACCCAAAAAAATGTTTTTTTGCAAATTAAAGTGGAGCACATGTACACCGCATGGCACAAAACAAACATGAAAAACCTCACCCAAACAAGCCAAAAAGCCAGTAAATGCATCCCTGCACCCCAACATGTCATGCTGGTAGTACACCAGTGCTAAAGCATGACCCAAAAAAAACATTTTTTGCAAATTAAAGTGGAGCACATGTACACCGCATGGCACAAAACAAACATGAAAAACCTCACCCAAACAAGCCAAAAAGCCAGTAAATGCATTCCTGCACCCCAACATGTCATGCTGGTAGTCAGGGCCGCCATCAAGGGGGTGTCCTGTGTACAGTTGTCCCGGGCCCGGCCACTCTGACAGAGTGGAGGGCCCGGGCTGCACACACAGCCAGCCGGTGCTAATCGTGTCCCGCCGCCCGCCGCCGATCACAGCAAGCTGCTGCTTGCTGTTCGGCTTAATAAAGTTTCTTTTGTTCTAATGCGACGCAGCGTGACGTCGTGATGTCACGCCGCGTCGGGTGAAGAGGAGCTGCGGAGCTAGGGACAGAAGGAGGCCGGCAGCAGCAGATAGCGTGGGAGAGACTGAGAGAGAGCAGAGAGGACGGATTTGTAGGTAAGTATGTTGTATGTCTCTGTTTTCTGTGACTGTCTGTTTTGTGAGAAGGGGGCGCGGAGCTGTGAGGACATGTGTACCTGGCACTGGGGTCTGGGGGCATATCTGGCACTGGGGGCATATCTGACACTAGGGGGGCATATCTGGCACTGGGGGCATATCTGGCAGGCACAGTGGGGGCATTTCTGTATCTGGCAGTGGGGGCATATCTGGCAGGCACAGTGGGGGCATTTCTGTATCTGGCACTGTGGGCATATATGTATCTGGCACGGGGGGTATATCTGGCAGGCACAGTGGGGGCATTTCTGTATCTGGCACTGGGGGCATATCTGGCATTTCTGTATCTGGCAGTGGGGGCATATCTGGCAGGCACAGTGGGGGCATTTCTGTATCTGGTACTGTGGGCATATCTGGCACTGGGGGCATATATGTATCTGGCACGGGGGGCATATCTGGCAGGCACAGTGGGGGCATTTCTGTAACTGGCACTGGGGGCATATCTGGCACTGGGGGCATATCTGGAATGCACTGGGGGGCATTTCTGTATCTGGCATTGTGGGCATATATGGCACTGGGGGCATATATGTACAGTATCTGGCACTGGGTGCATATCTGTCAGGCACTGTGGGGCATTTCTGTATCTGGCACTGGGTGCATATCTGGCACAGTGGGGGCATTTCTGTATCTGGCACTGGGGGCATATCTGTCAGGCACTGTGGGGCATTTGTGTATCTGGCACTGGGGGCATATATATGTGTATATATATATATATATATATATATATATATATATATATATAACACTAAGCAGTGGGGCAGCACACCTTTTTTAACATGATAGTCCCGGTGCCAGCCGTAGAAACTCCCCGGCAAGGAGTCCAAAATAAACAGCAACTGTAGTCGGCAGCACACGGCGTAATAACCACAAAGAGTCAGGATTACTGCAACGTTTCGATGTATATTTTACATCGTCATCAGGCAAAGAATATACAAACACAAAACTCTGCTCACCTTATATCCCCACCATGTGCAGCGGCGGCCACGGCGTCCGGAAACAGGAAGTGAGGCGCCCACAAGTGACGTCATCACACCCCGTCCGTAGCCATGGTAACCACTTGTAAACAATATAGTGAACAATAAAAACGGCAGCAGCGAGGGCAGCAACACCAAATGGAAACGACACAGGACACAAGAAACACAAAAAATACAAAAAAACATAAAAAATCGGCTTGTTAAATATAGATATAATACAATACAAACCATCAAAAATCCTATCACAAATAACCCTGCACCATAAATGCACATAGAGCCAGTCTGAATACCATGGGGAGAGTATAATAGACCATTATATATTAAATAAATGCATGTAAACCCAAATTATCATTAAGACCACGGGGCGCAAGAGAACCTAATCTAAAAATCCAACCAGATTCACATTTAAGCAATTTAAGTGAACGATTACCCCCCCGCAATGATGGAGGAATATGATCAATGATCATGTATCTAAGATTGGCCATGCTGTGACCCGCCTCTAAAAAGTGGCGCGCCACAGGATGGTCACTTTTACCGGAATCAATGGCAGCACGTATAGTGGAACGGTGTCCCGCCATTCGTTCCCGTAAAGTCCTGTCGGTTTTACCGACATAAATCAGTCCACATGGACATTTGATGATATACACAATGAATTTGGTTGTGCATGTCACCTTATGTCGAATGAAGAACTTTTTTCCACTGTATGGATGACAGAAACTTTCTCCAGCTATCAAATACCGACAGGTAACACAATTAACACACTTGTAGCAACCATTACGTCGACTCAAAAAATGTTGAGAACTGATAGTATTCGACATATTGGAGACGTCAGTTTTAACAACCCAGTCACGAATATTCCGTCCCCTGGTGTAGCATGACATGAGTCTATTATCACCAAGGTTGAGTTCCTGATCAGTACTCACTATAGGCCATAGTTGTTTCGACACCGATTTAATTGCACCACTACACACATTAAAGTGATTGACCCATGGTAGACACTTGTCCAAGGTCCTCTCTCTCTTTGTGTGCAGTAATTCACTTCTAGCCTTACCTAGTGCTTTCTTTTTAGCCAGAATGAGCTGTGGTAAAGAATAACCTCTGGACAAGAATTTATCAATCATGTTATCGATTTGGATACATGCATCATTGGCATTGCTGCAAATGCGACAAGCTCTAAGAAACTGTGAATAGGGGAGTCCATATTTCAAAGATTTAGGATGGAAACTAGTCGAATGTAACAAAGTATTTCTATCAGTATTCTTGGTGTGCAAATTAGTGGAAATATGTTGATTCTCAATTGAGACCATCACATCAAGAAAATTAATGGACTTATCACTAATATCACATGAGAATTTAATAGGACAATCAGACCCATTGTGTACCTCAACAAATGATACTAACTGTTCTTTAGTACCAGTCCAAATCAAAAATAAATCATCTATGTACCGAACGTAAAAAAATATTTTGTCAAAAATATTAATATTACTGAAAAAAATATCCTGCTCTGCTCTAAACATGTAAGAATTAGCGTACGATGGGGCCACATTCGACCCCATCGCACAACCGGAGACTTGTAAATAAAATCGGCCGTCAAAAATAAAGTAATTACATGTCAATATAATCTCCAAAAGATCTTTTGATTTATTTTTGATTTGGACTGGTACTAAAGAACAGTTAGTATCATTTGTTGAGGTACACAACGGGTCTGATTGTCCTATTAAATTCTCATGTGATATTAGTGATAAGTCCATTAATTTTCTTGATGTGATGGTCTCAATTGAGAATCAACATATTTCCACTAATTTGCACACCAAGAATACTGATAGAAATACTTTGTTACATTCGACTAGTTTCCATCCTAAATCTTTGAAATATGGACTCCCCTATTCACAGTTTCTTAGAGCTTGTCGCATTTGCAGCAATGCCAATGATGCATGTATCCAAATCGATAACATGATTGATAAATTCTTGTCCAGAGGTTATTCTTTACCACAGCTCATTCTGGCTAAAAAGAAAGCACTAGGTAAGGCTAGAAGTGAATTACTGCACACAAAGAGAGAGAGGACCTTGGACAAGTGTCTACCATGGGTCAATCACTTTAATGTGTGTAGTGGTGCAATTAAATCTGTGTCGAAACAACTATGGCCTATAGTGAGTACTGATCAGGAACTCAACCTTGGTGATAATAGACTCATGTCATGCTACACCAGGGGACGGAATATTCGTGACTGGGTTGTTAAAACTGACGTCTCCAATATGTCGAATACTATCAGTTCTCAACATTTTTTGAGTCGACGTAATGGTTGCTACAAGTGTGTTAATTGTGTTACCTGTCGGTATTTGATAGCTGGAGAAAGTTTCTGTCATCCATACAGTGGAAAAAAGTTCTTCATTCGACATAAGGTGACATGCACAACCAAATTCATTGTGTATATCATCAAATGTCCATGTGGACTGATTTATGTCGGTAAAACCGACAGGACTTTACGGGAACGAATGGCGGGACACCGTTCCACTATACGTGCTGCCATTGATTCCGGTAAAAGTGACCATCCTGTGGCGCGCCACTTTTTAGAGGCGGGTCACAGCATGGCCAATCTTAGATACATGATCATTGATCATATTCCTCCATCATTGCGGGGGGGTAATCGTTCACTTAAATTGCTTAAATGTGAATCTGGTTGGATTTTTAGATTAGGTTCTCTTGCGCCCCGTGGTCTTAATGATAATTTGGGTTTACATGCATTTATTTAATATATAATGGTCTATTATACTCTCCCCATGGTATTCAGACTGGCTCTATGTGCATTTATGGTGCAGGGTTATTTGTGATAGGATTTTTGATGGTTTGTATTGTATTATATCTATATTTAACAAGCCGATTTTTTATGTTTTTTTGTATTTTTTGTGTTTCTTGTGTCCTGTGTCGTTTCCATTTGGTGTTGCTGCCCTCGCTGCTGCCGTTTTTATTGTTCACTATATTGTTTACAAGTGGTTACCATGGCTACGGACGGGGTGTGATGACGTCACTTGTGGGCGCCTCACTTCCTGTTTCCGGACGCCGTGGCCGCCGCTGCACATGGTGGGGATATAAGGTGAGCAGAGTTTTGTGTTTGTATATTCTTTGCCTGATGACGATGTAAAATATACATCGAAACGTTGCAGTAATCCTGACTCTTTGTGGTTATTACGCCGTGTGCTGCCGACTACAGTTGCTATATATATATATATATATATATATATATATATGAAAAATGAGGTGAGATCTTAAGGTGTCTGGCGAATTAAAAAGTTTCAACTAAAATAAATAAATAAATATTCCTACCTTAAAAACACAGACTTGAGGGGATGGCTTCGTGTCTGCATAGAAATATTATTTTTTGGAATATATATTAATTTTTTTTTACTTTTTTTGGGGGGTGGGGGGGCCCTTCCTATTTTGTCAGTCCTGGGCCCCACAATTTCTGGTGGCAGCCCTGCTGTTAGTACACCAGTGCTAAAGCATGACCCAAAAAACATGTTTTGCAAATTAAAGTGGAGTACATGTACACCGCATTGCACAAAACAAACATGAAAAACCTCACCCAAACAAGCCAAAAAGCCAGTAAATGCATTCCTGCACCCCAACATGTCATGCTGGAAGTACACCAGTGCTAAAGCATGACCCAAAAAAATTTTTTTTTGCAAATTAAAGTGGAGCACATGTACACCGCATGGCACAAAACAAACATGAAAAACCTCACCCAAACAAGCCAAAAAGCCAGTAAATGCATCCCTGCACCCCAACATGTCATGCTGGTAGTACACCAGTGCTAAAGCATGACCCAAAAAAAACATTTTTTGCAAATTAAAGTGGAGCACATGTACACCGCATGACACAAAACAAACATGAAAAACCTCACCCAAACAAGCCAAAAAGCCAGTAAATGCATCCCTGCACCCCAACATGTCATGCTGGTAGTACACCAGTGTAAAAGCATGACCCAAAAAACATGTTTTGCAAATAAAATGGCACCACATGTACACCTCATGGCACAAAACAAACATGAAAAACCTCACCCAAACAAGCCAAAAAGACAGTAAATGCATCCGTGCACCCCAACATGTCATGCTGGTAGTACACCAGTGCTAAAGCATGACGAAAAAAACATTTTCAGCAAAAAACAAACAAACGTGAAAAACTACCCCCAAACACAAAACTCCAAAAAATACATGCAGCAATACAAGTAGGACCTGCAGCAATACAAACAGGACCTACATACACACACACCTGTACACATATACATACCCCAAACACCCCAAACCAAAGCCACACGTACACCTCATGGCCCCCCTCTCCACCCAAACATTACATACCTCATCCAAAACAGTAGACAAGCACTCAGAACAACACCTGTACACTACACAAACACCTACATGCAACGCCAGACCACATGTGGTACTTACTTACAAATGTAGAAATCGCTCCAAAAACGACTCCTCCGGGGTAACAGGTTTCCTGTCCGTCCTGGATTAAAGCCTGCTGGGTGTACAAATGATACCACAGCAAAGATAAACCAATTTGATCGCTCTGCAGCACCTCCACTCCACTCCACTTTGCAGGTTCACAAAATGGCTGCTGAGCACGCAGCAAACAAGCCCTATATAGGACTCCAAACGGCGGGAAGTCGAATCCAGGCCGCCCACTATTTGACGATTGGTCCGTTTTTCGACAGAGGGAGTGTCGAATCCGTTATTAATTGATTATGTCGAATTCATGATCCCGGGTGGAGGGTTTCGCCTGTCGAATAGTGTTGAATCCAAAAATGGGCGAATTCACGCCAGAATTCGACTTCAATTGAATATACCCCAATATACCCCAATATCTAGCTCATATTTAAAGCCACTGCACTCATGATTATGTACTTTATTTATATTGTGCAAAACACTGTACTATAGATTTTGATTTACTAAAATATTTTCTAGCCTTTAACTTAATTGGAGTTAAAATTTTAGGTTGGATTTGTTTTCATGTAAAAATGATTTTATTACAGAAATTAAAAAAAATCCAAATCATAAAAAAGTTGACTTTTTTCAATTTGTAGTAATGAGTGTATCAAATGACATTAGGGGGGTGATTCAGACCTGATCACCTACAGGGGGAGGGGAAAATCCCTGTGCAGGGGTGCGATCGCTTGTGCAGAGAGCTGCACAAACAAAAGTTTGTGCAGTCTCTGCACAGCTCAGGACTTTGTCAGCCGCTGCGATGATCCGGCCAGGAGCTGACGTCAGGAATCCTCCCTCCAAACGGCTAGGCACGCCAGCGTTTTTCCGGACACTCCCTAGAATCTTCTTGCGATCGCCAGTGCGATCGCTTTCTTCATTAAATCCGTTGCTGTCAGGCGATCCCCGTTGCCGGCAGCCGACGCGCCTGCACATTGCGGAGCATACACATGCGCAGTTCAGACCCGATCGCACTGCTCAAAAAAAGCTTGCGTTTGATCGGGTCTGAATGACCCCCCAAGTTGGGACAAGATGATAATGTGAAATATCTAATACTATATTGGGTTCTAATTGAGGGAATCTTCCTGATAGTTGTGATCGTTTCTGGATGTAATCACTTAAGCTGTTATTGTTTCTGTTTCATACTTTTTATTTTGAAACAGTCTTCGCTAACAAGTGTATGGAGGGTTGAGAAAAACATAATTACATTTGCAGAGTAGAAACTCATTTCTTACCTTATTTTGTTCATAAAACATCACCTTATATCCAGCAATTTGGAACTAAAATGAATTGGATTTCTTTCCTATGGAAACAAAGAATTTAACATTTTAGAGTTCTTAAAATAAAAGGATGTGTCATTAAAATATTCTTTTATATGAATAAGGAAATGGATGGATCTGTTTTGCTCTACAACCAGATGCTAAACAACAGACATCTGTTACAAAAGAAAAACTAATCAAGATGAAGTAGGCTCCAGTTGGTCAAATATATTAACATTCACCACTACGAGGATGAAGGCATCATCTGTAACAGAAATGAAGATAACTAAAAGTGAAAGGGAAATAATCACCAAAATATTATTTTCAGTATGGTGGGTAAATATTAGATTCTTTCAGGAAATTGGTTTAGTCTCTATTGCCTTCATATATATATATATATATATATATATATATATATATATATATACACTGCTCAAAAAAATAAAGGGAACACTAAAATAACACATCCTAGATCTAAATGAATGAAATATTCTTATTAAATACTTTTTTCTTTACATAGTTGAATGTGCTGACAACAAAATCACACAAAAATTATCAATGGAAATCAAATTTATTAACCCATGGAGGTCTGGATTTGGAGTCACACTCAAAATTAAAGTGGAAAAACACACTACAGGCTGAACCAACTTTGATGTAATGTCCTTAAGACAAGTCAAGATGAGGCTCAGTAGTGTGTGTGGCCCCCATGTGACTGTATGACCTCCCTACAGCGCCTGGGCATGCTCCTGATGAGGTGGCGGATGGTCTCCTGAGGGATCTCCTCCCAGACCTGGACTAAAGCATCCGCCAACTCCTGGACAGTCTGTGGTGCAACGTGGCGTTGGTGGATGGAGCGAGACATGATGTCCCAGATGTGCTCAATTGGATTCAGGTCTGGGGAACGGGCGGGCCAGTCCATAGCATCAATGCCTTCGTCTTGCAGGAACTGCTGACACACTCCAGCCACATGAGGTCTAGCATTGTCTTGCATTAGGAGGAACCCAGGGCCAACCGCACCAGCATATGGTCTCACAAGGGGTCTGAGGATCTCATCTCGGTACCTAATGGCAGACAGGCTACCTCTGGCGAGCACATGGAGGGCTGTGCGGCCCCCCAAAGAAATGCCACCCCACACCATTACTGACCCACTGCCAAACCAGTCATGCTGGAGGATGTTGCAGGCAGCAAAACGCTTTCCTTGGCATCTCCAGACTCTGTCACATCTGTCACATGTGCTCAATGAGAACCTGCTTTCATCTGTGAAGAGCACAGGGCGCCAGTGGCGAATTTGCCAATCTTGGTGTTCACTGGCAAATGCCAAACGTCCTGCACAGTGCTGGGCTATAAGCACAACCCCCGCTTGTGGACATCGGGCCCTCATACCACCCTCATGGAGTCTGTTTCTGATCGTTTGAGTAGACACATGCACATTTGTGGCTTGTTGGAGGTCATTTTGCAGGGCTCTGGCAGTGCTCCTCCTGTTCCTTCTTGCACAAAGGCGGAGGCAGCGGTCCTGCTGCTGGGTTGTTGCCCTCCTACGGCCTCCTCCATGTCTCCTGATGTACTGGCCTGTCTCCTGGTAGCGCCTCCATGCTCTGGACACTACGCTGACAGACACAGCAAACCTTGCCACAGCTCGCACTGATGTGCCATCCTGGATGAGCTGCACTACCTGAGCCACTTGTGTGGGTTGTAGACCCCGTCTCATGCTACCACTAGAGTGAAAGCACCGCCAGCTTTCAAAGGTGACCAAAACATCAGCCAGAAAGCATAGGAGCTGAGAAGTGGTCTGTGGTCACCACATGCAGAACACCTCCTTTATTGGGGGTGTCTTGCTAATTGCCTATAATTCCCACCTGTTGTCTATTCCATTTGCACAACAGCATGTGAAATTGATTGTCAATCAGTGTTGCTTCCTAAGTGGACAGTTTGATTTCACAGAAGTGTGATTGACTTGGAGTTACATTGTGTTGCTTAAGTGTTCCCTTTATTTTTTTGAGCAGTGTATATATATATATATATATATACTAGAGAAGAGCGCCTGAAATTTTTCGGGTTTTGTGTTTTGGTTTTGGGTTCGGTTCCGCGGCCGTGTTTTGGGTTCGAACGCGTTTTGGCAAAACCTCACCGAATTTTTTTTGTCGGATTCGGGTGTGTTTTGGATTCGGGTGTTTTTTTCAAAAAACACTAAAAAACAGCTTAAATCATAGAATTTGGGGGTCATTTTGATCCCAAAGTATTATTAACCTCAAAAACCATAATTTACACTCATTTTCAGTCTATTCTGAATACCTCACACCTCACAATATTATTTTTAGTCCTAAAATTTGCACCGAGGTCGCTGTGTGAGTAAGATAAGCGACCCTAGTGGCCGACACAAACACCGGGCCCATCTAGGAGTGGCACTGCAGTGTCACGCAGGATGTCCCTTCCAAAAAACCCTCCCCAAACAGCACATGACGCAAAGAAAAAAAGAGGCGCAATGAGGTAGCTGTGTGAGTAAGATTAGCGACCCTAGTGGCCGACACAAACACCGGGCCCATCTAGGAGTGGCACTGCAGTGTCACGCAGGATGTCCCTTCCAAAAAACCCTCCCCAAACAGCACATGACGCAAAGAAAAAAAGAGGCGCAATGAGGTAGCTGACTGTGTGAGTAAGATTAGCGACCCTAGTGGCCGACACAAACACCGGGCCCATCTAGGAGTGGCACTGCAGTGTCACGCAGGATGTCCCTTCCAAAAAACCCTCCCCAATCAGCACATGATGCAAAGAAAAAGAAAAGAAAAAAGAGGTGCAAGATGGAATTGTCCTTGGGCCCTCCCACCCACCCTTATGTTGTATAAACAAAACAGGACATGCACACTTTAACCAACCCATCATTTCAGTGACAGGGTCTGCCACACGACTGTGACTGATATGACGGGTTGGTTTGGACCCCCCCTAAAAAAGAAGCAATTAATCTCTCCTTGCACAAACTGGCTCTACAGAGGCAAGATGTCCACCTCATCTTCACCCTCCGATATATCACCGTGTACATCCCCCTCCTCACAGATTATCAATTCGTCCCCACTGGAATCCACCATCTCAGCTCCCTGTGTACTTTGTGGAGGCAATTGCTGCTGGTCAATGTCTCCGCGGAGGAATTGATTATAATTCATTTTAATGAACATCATCTTCTCCACATTTTCTGGATGTAACCTCGTACGCCGATTGCTGACAAGGTGAGCGGCGGCACTAAACACTCTTTCGGAGTACACACTTGTGGGAGGGCAACTTAGGTAGAATAAAGCCAGTTTGTGCAAGGGCCTCCAAATTGCCTCTTTTTCCTGCCAGTATAAGTACGGACTGTGTGACGTGCCTACTTGGATGCGGTCACTCATATAATCCTCCACCATTCTATCAATGTTGAGAGAATCATATGCAGTGACAGTAGACGACATGTCCGTAATCGTTGTCAGGTCCTTCAGTCCGGACCAGATGTCAGCATCAGCAGTCGCTCCAGACTGCCCTGCATCACCGCCAGCGGGTGGGCTCGGAATTCTGAGCCTTTTCCTCGCACCCCCAGTTGCGGGAGAATGTGAAGGAGGAGATGTTGACAGGTCGCGTTCCGCTTGGCATGACAATTTTGTCACCAGCAGGTCTTTCAACCCCAGCAGACCTGTGTCTGCCGGAAAGAGAGATCCAAGGTAGGCTTTAAATCTAGGATCGAGCACGGTGGCCAAAATGTAGTGCTCTGATTTCAACAGATTGACCACCCGTGAATCCTTGTTAAGCGAATTAAGGGCTGCATCCACAAGTCCCACATGCCTAGCGGAATCGCTCCCTTTTAGCTCCTTCTTCAATGCCTCCAGCTTCTTCTGCAAAAGCCTGATGAGGGGAATGACCTGACTCAGGCTGGCAGTGTCTGAACTGACTTCACGTGTGGCAAGTTCAAAGGGCATCAGAACCTTGCACAACGTTGAAATCATTCTCCACTGCACTTGAGACAGGTGCATTCCACCTACTATATCGTGCTCAATTGTATAGGCTTGAATGGCCTTTTGCTGCTCCTCCAACCTCTGAAGCATATAGAGGGTTGAATTCCACCTCGTTACCACTTCTTGCTTCAGATGATGGCAGGGCAGGTTCAGTAGTTTTTGGTGGTGCTCCAGTCTTCTGTACGTGGTGCCTGTACGCCGAAAGTGTCCCGCAATTTTTCTGGCCACCGACAGCATCTCTTGCACGCCCCTGTCGTTTTTTAAAAAATTCTGCACCACCAAATTCAAGGTATGTGCAAAACATGGGACGTGCTGGAATTTGCCCATATTTAATGCACACACAATATTGCTGGCGTTGTCCGATGCCACAAATCCACAGGAGAGTCCAATTGGGGTAAGCCATTCCGCGATGATCTTCCTCAGTTGCCGTAAGAGGTTTTCAGCTGTGTGCGTATTCTGGAAAGCGGTGATACAAAGCGTAGCCTGCCTAGGAAAGAGTTGGCGTTTGCGAGATGCTGCTACTGGTGCCGCCGCTGCTGTTCTTGCGGCGGGAGTCCATACATCTACCCAGTGGGCTGTCACAGTCATATAGTCCTGACCCTGCCCTGCTCCACTTGTCCACATGTCCGTGGTTAAGTGGACATTGGGTACAACTGCATTTTTTAGGATACTGGTGAGTCTTTTTCTGACGTCCGTGTACATTCTCGGTATCGCCTGCCTAGAGAAGTGGAACCTAGATGGTATTTGGTAACGGGGGCACACTGCCTCAATAAATTGTCTAGTTCCCTGTGAACTAACGGCGGATACCGGACGCACGTCTAACACCAACATAGTTGTCAAGGACTAAGTTATCCGCTTTGCAGTAGGATGACTGCTGTGATATTTCATCTTCCTCGCAAAGGACTGTTGAACAGTCAATTGCTTACTGGAAGTAGTACAAGTGGGCTTACGACTTCCCCTCTGGGATGACCATCGACTCCCAGCGGCAACAACAGCAGCGCCAGCAGCAGTAGGCGTTACACGCAAGGATGCATCGGAGGAATCCCAGGCAGGAGAGGACTCGTCAGAATTGCCAGTGACATGGCCTGCAGGACTATTGGCATTCCTGGGGAAGGAGGAAATTGACACTGAGGGAGTTGGTGGGGTGGTTTGCGTGAGCTTGGTTACAAGAGGAAGGGATTTACTGGTCAGTGGACTGCTTCTGCTGTCACCCAAAGTTTTTGAACTTGTCACTGACTTATTATGAATGCGCTGCAGGTGACGTATAAGGGAGGATGTTCCGAGGTGGTTAACGTCCTTACCCCTACTTATTACAGCTTGACAAAGGGAACACACGGCTTGACACCTGTTGTCCGCATTTCTGGTGAAATACCTCCACACCGAAGAGCTGATTTTTTTGGTATTTTCACCTGGCATGTCAACGGCCATATTCCTCCCACGGACAACAGGTGTCTCCCCGGGTGCCTGACTTAAACAAACCACCTCACCATCAGAATCCTCCTGGTCAATTTCCTCCCCAGCGCCAGCAACACCCATATCCTCCTCATCCTGGTGTACTTCAACACTGACATCTTCAATCTGACTATCAGGAACTGGACTGCGGGTGCTCCTTCCAGCACTTGCAGGGGGCGTGCAAATGGTGGAAGGCGCATGCTCTTCACGTCCAGTGTTGGGAAGGTCAGGCATCGCAACCGACACAATTGGACTCTCCTTGTGGATTTGGGATTTCGAAGAATGCACAGTTCTTTGCTGTGCTGCTTTTGCCAGCTTGAGTCTTTTCATTTTTCTAGCGAGAGGCTGAGTGCTTCCATCCTCATGTGAAGCTGAACCACTAGCCATGAACATAGGCCAGGGCCTCAGCCGTTCCTTGCCACTCCGTGTGGTAAATGGCATATTGGCAAGTTTACGCTTCTCCTCCGACAATTTTATTTTAGGTTTTGGAGTCCTTTTTTTACTGATATTTGGTGTTTTGGATTTGACATGCTCTGTACTATGACATTGGGCATCGGCCTTGGCAGACGACGTTGCTGGCATTTCATCGTCTCGGCCATGACTAGTGGCAGCAGCTTCAGCACGAGGTGGAAGTGGATCTTGATCTTTCCCTAATTTTGGAACCTCAACATTTTTGTTCTCCATATTTTAATAGGCACAACTAAAAGGCACCTCAGGTAAACAATGGAGATGGATGGATTGGATACTAGTATACAATTATGGACGGGCTGCCGAGTGCCGACACAGAGGTAGCCACAGCCGTGAACTACCGCACTGTACTGTGTCTGCTGCTAATATATAGACTGGTTGATAAAGAGATAGTATACTCGTAACTAGTATGTATGTATAAAGAAAGAAAAAAAAACCACGGTTAGGTGGTATATACAATTATGGACGGGCTGCCGAGTGCCGACACAGAGGTAGCCACAGCCGTGAACTACCGCACTGTACTGTGTCTGCTGCTAATATAGACTGGTTGATAAAGAGATAGTATACTCGTAACTAGTATGTATGTATAAAGAAAGAAAAAAAAACCACGGTTAGGTGGTATATACAATTATGGACGGGCTGCCGAGTGCCGACACAGAGGTAGCCACAGCCGTGAACTACCGCACTGTACTGTGTCTGCTGCTAATATATAGACTGGTTGATAAAGAGATAGTATACTCGTAACTAGTATGTATGTATAAAGAAAGAAAAAAAAACCACGGTTAGGTGGTATATACAATTATGGACGGGCTGCCGAGTGCCGACACAGAGGTAGCCACAGCCGTGAACTACCGCACTGTACTGTGTCTGCTGCTAATATAGACTGGTTGATAAAGAGATAGTATACTCGTAACTAGTATGTATGTATAAAGAAAGAAAAAAAAACCACGGTTAGGTGGTATATACAATTATGGACGGGCTGCCGAGTGCCGACACAGAGGTAGCCACAGCCGTGAACTACCGCACTGTACTGTGTCTGCTGCTAATATAGACTGGTTGATAAAGAGATAGTATACTACTAATATTATATATACTGGTGGTCAGGTCACTGGTCACTAGTCACACTGGCAGTGGCACTCCTGCAGCAAAAGTGTGCACTGTTTAATTTTAATATAATATTATGTACTCCTGGCTCCTGCTATAACCTATTACTGGCACTGCAGTAGTGCTCCCCAGTCTCCCCCACAATTATAAGCTGTGTGAGCTGAGCAGTCAGACAGATATATATAATATTATATATAGATAATAGATGATGCAGCACACTGGCCTGAGCCTGAGCAGTGCACACAGATATGGTATGTGACTGAGTCACTGTGTGCTGTGTATCGCTTTTTTCAGGCAGAGAACGGATTATAAATAAAACTGGTGGTCACTATCAGCAAAACTCTGCACTGTACTGAGTACTCCTAATGCTCCCCAAAATTAGTAAATCAAGTGTCTCTCTAATCTATTCTAAACGGAGAGGACGCCAGCCACGTCCTCTCCCTATCAATCTCAATGCACGTGTGAAAATGGCGGCGACGCGCGGCTCCTTATATAGAATCCGAGTCTCGCGATAGAATCCGAGCCTCGCGAGAATCCGACAGCGTCATGATGACGTTCGGGCGCGCTCGGGTTAACCGAGCAAGGCGGGAAGATCCGAGTCGCTCGGACCCGTGAAAAAAAACATGAAGTTCTGGCGGGTTCGGATTCAGAGAAACCGAACCCGCTCATCTCTAATATATACACAATATAATTGCTGTTGATGTTGATGCAAATCACATGCAGGAAATAGAGGACAAAATACTAAAATGCTACTGGTCATACAATTCTTAAAATATGAAGAAAAAGTGGGTGGTGAACTCTGGCGCAGGGAAAGTCTGCCCAATCAAACCCCTAAACCTGCCCAAACAACAGGTGAGAATCAATACAAAATGGAAAAAAGGGGGTATGATCAAAGGCGCCTGAATTGGTGGGAAGGGAAAAACGGGAAGGGATACAAGGTATACGAGGTGATTACTTGGATTATGACATAAGCAAAATAAATAAATAAAATTAATTTCAACAATACTTGATGTATTCTTCAAACGGGTCTCAATCAGAACGTCCGTCTATGGTAAGAAGCCTCAATGGATATATAAAATAGAGAAAATAAAAGAAAGACCAATGTGTAGTATGTTTAAGAGAGTCTATAGAGCAGTGGTGTCCGGAAGATGGAGCCCTGGTGATTGGGGAACTTGATAGCAGAAAGGACAGGGTCTCACCACCAATTCTTTCAAGAGTAGGGACGTACCAAGACTCACAGTGAGAAAGATGGGAGAAAGCACATAAAGGTATCTTTATCTTTTTCTGATCGATGGAAGGTACAGCGTACCTCACTCACATGTACAGCAGAAGATTTCCTCATATAATGGTATCTTTCAAAAATGGATCCAACGAAATCGATTTCAATAAAAATGTTTCTTTTTAATGAATGACAAAAAGTCAATTTGAAATAAAAATAAAAACAAATACAGAAGCCAATGCGAAAACCTTATTTGTATGGTAACAGCGGGGGTGTGGGGAGAGAGTGTTGATAAACTCCAAAAAGATACCATTATATGAGGAAATCTTCTGCTGTACATGTGAGTGAGGTACGCTGTACCTTCCATCGATCAGAAAAAGATAAAGATACCTTTATGTGCTTTCTCCCATCTTTCTCACTGTGAGTCTTGGTACGTCCCTACTCTTGAAAGAATTGGTGGTGAGACCCTGTCCTTTCTGCTATCAAGTTCCCCAATCACCAGGGCTCCATCTTCCGGACACCACTGCTTTATAGACTCTCTTAAACATACTACACATTGGTCTTTCTTTTATTTTCTCTATTTTATATATCCATTGAGGCTTCTTACCATAGACGGACGTTCTGATTGAGACCCGTTTGAAGAATACATCAAGTATTGTTGAAATTAATTTTATTTATTTATTTTGCTTATGTCATAATCCAAGTAATCACCTCGTATACCTTGTATCCCTTCCCGTTTTTCCCTTCCCACCCATTCAGGCGCCTTTGATCATACCCCCTTTTTTCCAATTCTTAAAATATGTATAATAAAATGTGTTCTTCAGAATCTAGTTGAGTATGGGCTGGATTCAATTAGTGGCAAAAACACTCTAATTTACCGTGATTGTAATTTTACGGCTATGGCCAGAAAAGTGCTGCAAAAAGCGACTTTTCAAGGGTATGCTCACTCCCGTGATTTAACCTATCATATTGCAAATTTGCGAAAAATGGGATTCATGTGATAATTATTGCCGGCATAACCATTGTTGGTAAAAATGGGGAAATGTACCTGAACCCCTCAAAAAGTAAAATGAGTATAGAAAAACATTATAGAAATCCATTAGTGGCCATTAGATTGTTAGCTCTTCAGAGCAGGGCCCTCTTTCCTCTTGTTATCTAAGCCCTCGTCTCAACACATTTCACTCACAGCTCTCCCCTACTCAACGACCATCTTTATCCTGCTAGTAAAGGCTCATCTCCATCTATGGCCACCAGCCTCTAGTAGTACGATGATCACTCCCTCAATACTTACATCTTAGCTGTATTATGTCTTGAGAATGTGTGGTGCTCTGTTACCTGTACTCTATTTCTGTTATTTATTTACTGTAATGAAATGTTTTGTCCCCTGTACTGTCCTTTGTACGGCGCTGCGAAACACATGTGGCGCCTTATAAATAAAATGTAATAATAATAATAATAATAATAAAATAGATTTTGGGGTACGTAAATTGTGTCAAATGGCTGTAATCTGGATTTTTATAACAAAGTCAATAAATTATAGAAAGAAAGTGTTTTTTTTAAGCAAAGTAAGAGCTGAAATCAATTTGGGGGTACATAAAAAGTGAGTATAAGTATATATTTTGTCATTTTAAGCCATTTAAAAAATAAATAAAAAAAGGTTACTCTCTCCTGTAAGCCTGCAACTCTTGTCCCGCTTATAAACCACCTCAATACACCAGTCCCATACCTTGTACCCCAAATTACATCACTTTGCAATTTTTCTCCCCAAAAATAACATGTCATCATTATTAGTGATGTGCACCGGAAATTTTTCGGGTTTTGTGTTTTGGTTTTGGATTCGGTTCAGCGGCCGTGTTTTGGATTTGGACGCGTTTTGTCAAAACCTCCCTGAATTTTTTTTGTCGGATTCGGGTGTGTTTTGGATTCGGGTGTTTTTTTTACAAAAAACCCTCAAAAACAGCTTAAATCATAGAATTTTGGGGTCATTTTGATCCCATAGTATTATTAACCTCAATAACCATAATATAATTTACACTCATTTTCAGTCTATTCTGAACACCTCACACCTCACAATATTATTTTTAGTCCTAAAATTTGCACCGAGGTCGCTGGATGGCTAAGCTAAGCGACCCAAGTGGCCGACACAAACACCTGGCCCATCTAGGAGTGGCACTGCAGTGTCAGACAGGATGGCACTTCAAAAAAATAGCCCCCAAACAGCACATGATGCAAAGAAAAAAAGAGGCGCTCCAAGGTCGCTGTGTGACTAAGCTAAGCGACACAAGTGGCCGACACAAACACCTGGCCCATCTAGGAGTGGCACTGCAGTGTCAGACAGGATGGCAATTCAAAAAAATAGTCCCCAAACAGCACATGATGCAAAGAAAAAAAGAGGTGCAATGAGGTAGCTGTGTGACTAAGCTAAGTGACCCAAGTGGCCGACACAAACACCTGGCCCATCTAGGAGTGGCACTGCAGTGTCAGACAGGATGGCACATCAAAAAAATAGTCCCCAAACAGCACATGATGCAAAGAAAAAAAGAGGCGCACCAAGGTCGCTGTGTGACTAAGCTAAGCGACACAAGTGGCCGACACAAACACCTGACCCATCTAGGAGTGGCACTGCAGTGTCAGGCAGGATGGCACTTCAAAAAAATAGTCCCCAAACAGCACATGATGCAAAGAAAAAAAGAGGCGCAATGAGGTAGCTGTGTGACTAAGCTAAGCGACCCAAGTGTCCGACACAAACACCTGGCCCATCTAGGAGTGGCACTGCAATGTCAGACAGGATGGCACTTCAAAAAAATAGTCCCCAAACAGCACATGATGCAAAGAAAAAAAGAGGCGCAATGAGGTAGCTGTGTGACTAAGCTAAGCGACCCAAGTGGCCGACACAAACACCTGGCCCATCTAGGAGTGGCACTGCAGTGTCAGGCAGGATGGCACTTCAAAAAAATTGTCCCCAAACAGCACATGATGCAAAGAAAAATGAAAGAAAAAAGAGGTGCAAGATGGAATTGTCCTTGGGCCCTCCCACCCACCCTTATGTTGTATAAACAGGACATGCACACTTTAACGAACCCATCATTTCAGTGACAGGGTCTGCCACACGACTGTGACTGAAATGACTGGTTGGTTTGGGCCCCCACCAAAAAAGAAGCAATCAATCTCTCCTTGCACAAACTGGCTCTACAGAGGCAAGATGTCCACCTCATCATCATCCTCTGATTCCTCACCCCTTTCACTGTGTACATCCCCCTCCTCACAGATTATTAATTCGTCCCCACTGGAATCCACCATCTCAGATTCCTGTGTACTTTCTGGAGGCAATTGCTGGTGAATGTCTCCACGGAGGAATTGATTATAATTCATTTTGATGAACATCATCTTCTCCACATTTTCTGGAAGTAACCTCGTACGCCGATTGCTGACAAGGTGAGCGGCTGCACTAAACACTCTTTCGGAGTACACACTGGAGGGAGGGCAACTTAGGTAGAATAAAGCCAGTTTGTGCAAGGGCCTCCAAATTGCCTCTTTTTCCTGCCAGTATACGTACGGACTGTCTGACGTGCCTACTTGGATGCGGTCACTCATATAATCCTCCAACATTCTTTCAATGGTGACAGATTCATATGCAGTGACAGTAGACGACATGTCAGTAATCGTTGGCAGGTCCTTCAGTCCGGACCAGATGTCAGCACTCGCTCCAGACTGTCCTGCATCACCGCCAGCGGGTGGGCTCAGAATTCTTAGCCTTTTCCTCGCACCCCCAGTTGGGGGAGAATGTGAAGGAGGAGCTGTTGACGGGTCACGTTCCGCTTGACTTGACAATTTTCTCACCAGCAGGTCTTTGAACCTCTGCAGACTTGTGTCTGCCAGAAAGAGAGATACAACGTAGGTTTTAAATCTAGGATCGAGCACGGTGGCCAAAATGTAGTGCTCTGATTTCAACAGATTGACCACCCGTGAATCCTGGTTAAGCGAATGAAGGGCTCCATCCACAAGTCCCACATGCCTAGCGGAATCGCTCTGTTTTAGCTCCTCCTTCAATGTCTCCAGCTTCTTCTGCAAAAGCCTGATGAGGGGAATGACCTGACTCAGGCTGGCAGTGTCTGAACTGACTACACGTGTGGCAAGTTCAAAGGGTTGCAGAACCTTGCACAACGTTGAAATCATTCTCCACTGCGCATGAGTCAGGTGCATTCCCCCTCCTTTGCCTATATCGTGGGCAGATGTATAGGCTTGAATGGCCTTTTGCTGCTCCTCCATCCTCTGAAGCATATAGAGGGTTGAATTCCACCTCGTTACCACCTCTTGCTTCAGATGATGGCAGGGCAGGTTCAGGAATGTTTGGTGGTGCTCCAGTCTTCGGCACGCGGTGGCTAAATGCCGAAAGTGGCCCGCAATTCTTCGGGCCACCTACAGCATCTCTTGCACGCCCCTGTCGTTTTTTAAATAATTCTGCACCACCAAATTCAATGTATGTGCAAAACATGGGACGTGCTGGAATTTGCCCAGATGTAATACACGTACAATATTGGTGGCGTTGTCCGATGTCACGAATCCCCAGGAGAGTCCAATTGGGGTAAGCCATTCTGCGATGATGTTCCTCAGTTTCCGTAAGAGGTTGTCAGCTGTGTGCCTCTTATGGACAGCGGTGATACAAAGCATAGCCTGCCTAGGAACGAGTTGGCGTTTGAGAGATGCTGCTACTGGTGCCGCCGCTGCTGTTCATGCTGCGGGAGGCAATACATCTACCCAGTGGGCTGTCACAGTCATATAGTCCTGAGTCTGCCCTGCTCCACTTGTCCACATGTCCGTGGTTAAGTGGACATTGGGTACAACTGCATTTTTTAGGACACTGGTGACTCATTTTCTGACGTCTGTGTACATTTTCGGTATCACCTGCCTAGAGAAATGGAACCTAGATGGTATTTGGTACCGGGGACACAGTACCTCAATCAAGTCTCTAGTTGCCTCTGAATTAACGATGGATACCGGAACCACGTTTCTCACCACCCAGGCTGACAAGACCTGAGTTATCCGCTTTGCAGCAGGATGACTGCTGTGATATTTCATCTTCTTCGCAAAGGACTGTTGGACAGTCAATTGCTTACTGGAAGTAGTACAAGTGGTCTTCCAACTTCCCCTCTGGGATGACGATCGAGCAGCAACAACAGCAGCGCCAGCAGCAGTAGGCGTTACACTCAAGGATGCATCGGAGGAATCCCAGGAAGGAGAGGACTCGTCAGACTTGCCAGTGACATGGCCTGCAGGACTATTGGCTTTCCTGTGTAAGGTGGAAATTGACACTGAAGGAGTTGGTGGTGTGGTTTGCAGGAGCTTGGTTACAAGAGGAAGGGATTTAGTGGTCAGTGGACTGCTTCCGCTGTCATCCAAAGTTTTTGAACTTGTCACTGACTTATGATGAATGCGCTGCAGGTGACGTATAAGGGAGGATGTTCTGAGGTGGTTAACGTCCTTACCCCTACTTATTACAGCTTGACAAAGGCAACACACGGCTTGACACCTGTTGTCCGCATTTGTGTTTAAATAATTCCACACCGAAGAGCTGATTTTTTTTGTATTTTGAACAGGCATGTCAATGGCCATATTCGTCCCATGGACAACAGGTGTCTCCCCGGGTGCCTGACTTAAACAAACCACCTCACCATCTGTCAATTTCCTCACCAGCGCCAGCAACACCCATATCCTCAGCCTGGTGTACTTTAACAGTGACATCTTCAATTTGACTATCAGGAACTGGACTGTGGGTGCTCCTTCCAGCACTTGCAGGGGGCATGCAAATGGTGGAAGGCACAAGCTCTTCCCGTCCAGTGTTGGGAAGGTCAGGCATCGCAACCGACACAATTGGACTCTTCTTGGGGATTTGTGATTTAGAAGAACGCACAGTTCTTTGCTGTGCTTTTGCCAGCTTAAGTCTTTTCATTTTTCTAGCGAGAGGATGAGTGCTTCCATCCTCATGTGAATCTGAACCACTAGCCATGAACATAGGCCAGGGCCTCAGCCGTTCCTTGCCACTCCGTGTCGTAAATGGCATATTGGCAAGTTTACGCTTCTCATCAGATGCTTTCAATTTTGATTTTTGGGTCATTTTACTGAACTTTTGTTTTTTGGATTTTACATTCTCTCTACTATGACATTGGGCATCGGCCTTGGCAGACGACGTTGATGTCATTTCATCGTCTCGGCCATGACTAGTGGCAGCAGCTTCAGCACGAGGTGGAAGTGGATCTTGATCTTTCCCTAATTTTGGAACCTCAACATTTTTGTTCTCCATATTTTAATAGGCACAACTAAAAGGCACCTCAGGTAAACAATGGAGATGGATGGATACTAGTATACAATTATGGATGGACTGCCGAGTGTCGACACAGAGGTAGCTACAGCCGTGGACTATTGTATTTTAACCTCCACATTTTTGTTCTCCATTTTTTAATGTGTGGAATTATATGCCAGTATCAATAGCAATGGCCTACTACTATATATACTGCGCACAACTGAAATGCACCACAGGTATGGATGGATAGTATACTTGACGACACAGAGGTAGGTACAGCAGTGGCCTACTGTACCGTAATGCTATATATTATATACTGGTGGTCAGCAAACTGTGCAAAACTGAAATGCACCACAGGTATGGATGGATAGTATACTTGACGACATAGAGGTAGGTACAGCAGTGGCCTACTGTACCGTAATGCTATATATTATATACTGGTGGTCAGCAAACTGTGCAAAACTGAAATGCACCACAGGTATGGATGGATAGTATACTTGACGACACAGAGGTAGGTACAGCAGTGGCCTACTGTACCGTAATGCTATAGATTATATACTGGTGGTCAGCAAACTGTGCAAAACTGAAATGCACCACAGGTATGGATGGATAGTATACTTGACGACACAGAGGTAGGTACAGCAGTGGCCTACTGTACCGTAATGCTATAGATTATATACTGGTGGTCAGCAAACTGCAAAACTGAAATGCACCACAGGTATGGATGGATAGTATACTTGACGACACAGAGGTAGGTACAGCAGTGGCCTACTGTACCGTAATGCTATATATTATATACTGGTGGTCAGCAAACTGTGCAAAACTGACATGCACCACAGGTATGGATGGATAGTGTACTTGACGACACAGAGGTAGGTACAGCAGTGGCCTACTGTACCGTAATGCTATATATTATATACTGGTGGTCAACAAACTGTGCAGAACTTAAATGCACCACAGGTATGGATGGATAGTGTACTTGACGACACAGAGGTAGGTACAGCAGTGGCCTTCTGTACCGTACTCCTATATATTATATACTGGTGGTCAGCAAAATTATGCACTGTACACCTACTATATACTACAATGCAGCACAGATATGGCGTGTTTTTCAGGCAGACAAGTTAACGTATACTGGTGGTCACTGGTCAGCAAAACTCTGCACTGTACTCCTCCTATATAATATTATACTGTTGGTCCCCAGTCCCCACAATAAAGCAGTGTGAGCACAGATATATGCAGCACACTGAGCACAGATAAGGAGCGTTTTTTTCAGGCAGACAACGTATACTGGTGGTCACTGTCAGCAAAACTCTGCACTGTACTCCTCCTATATAATACAGCTGCTCCCCAGTCCCCACAATTAAGCAGTGTGAGCACAGATATATGCATCACACTGAGCACAGATAAGGAGCGTTTTTTTCAGGCAGAGAACGGATAAAACTGGTGGTCACTGATCAGCAAAACTCTGCACTGTACTCCTCCTATATTAATATACAGCTGCTCCCCAGTCCCCACAATTAAGATATAAGCAAGCACAAATATTTGCATCAACAATGAATAAACGGAGAGGACGCCAGCCACGTCCTCTCCCTAACATTTCCAATGCACGAGTGAAAATGGCGGCGACGCGCGGCTGCTTATATAGAATCCGAATCTCGCGAGAATCCGACAGCGGGATGATGATGTTCGGGCGCGCTCGGGTTAACCGAGCCATACGGGAGAATCCGAGTATGCCTCGGACACGTGTAAAATGTGTGAAGTTCGGGGGGGGGGGGGGGTTCGGTTTCTGAGGAACCGAACCCGCTCATCACTAGTCATTATTGGATAATTAAAAACAATCGAAAAACTTTGAAGTACTTAATTAGTAATTCAGACGGGTGTCCCAGGGGTTCTCAACCAAGTCAGCAATTTTTATCTTAAAATAGGGATTTACCCAAACTTTTCACCTGCTCAGAGGTGATAAATACAAATTTGCAGTAAAACCTATGGGGAATTATCACTTGTCTGTTTTCACAAACAATTGAACACCTGCTTTTCACTGGTTGTGGCAAAAACCCTGTTTTTATCACAAAACTGCATTTTTGCAGCTAATTGAATTCCCCCCTACAAAGTTAGCAGATATCAGTTGAAAAGTCCTCCAATCCCATTAAAAGTTATCAAAAACATTTTAAGACTATTTTGGATTATGACTGATGGTGCCATTTACCAGAATGAGTAAACCTTTTATGTCCTATCACTTCTATTTACTGTATCATAATTTACCTAAGATTCATAAATATGATTTTGCACCGCTAGGGGATCCTATAATTTCTGGAACAGATCCAATTTATCTTTTATGTTGATTCCTTTTTAAAGCCCCAGATTGCCTCTCTGAGTTTTCCCAGTTCATCTGGAAGAGTAGCTTTAGGGTGAACCTGGAACATCATCATTGTTATATAGATTATATATTTATTCAGAATGGGGGTGGCCACATGGCACTTGATTTTGTTTTTCTTTATTGACACACACTAATACATTTAATTTGAAATTCCTATACACTTTCGAGATTACCTCCACTGATTTACAGTATGACAAAGCCCGTTATTTACTGTATTGTCATTTTTCTTTCACTACTCTGTTTGGTAATTTTAGCTTCAACTGCTACTATTTAATTTGGCAGAAATGTATTATTGTACTGTAAGTACTGTATCTTGTCTGAGACAACACATTTACTAAAGCTTCGAAAAATGTGGTGATGTTACCCTTAGCAACCAATCTGATTCTGTCTATCATTTCTCTATTGCATTCTAGAAAATGATAGATAGATTCTGAGTGGTTGCTATAGGCAACATCACAGATTTTAATTTTAGAAGCTTTAGTAAATTTACCCCATTGTATTCATAGAGGTAATACTGGCTAGTGTCATTACTTCCCTTTGTCTTACAAGCATTTATTGATCAATCTGCTTTAATGGTATTACAGTGCCAGCGATAGATATATCCAGGCCAGGGTAAGTTTCTTTGCATACAGACTATTGTCACTCTTTAAGTCATACACTTATATGACACGTAAAAGTCTGTGGAATCACTTTTTTTCAAGATCCTTCTGATGTTTGTGTTAAAAATAAAATATATATATTTGAGCCACTAGAATAGCCAATAAAATTTAATATTTTCTTAAATGGGATGTAATGCTTTTCAGAAGAACAATTTACTGATGCACTTTAAATGTCAAATTAAGTACTTGTAACACTCATATGTGAAAAAAACAATATTAATATGGATGTCTCCAGTTTTTTATCTCTGTCTCCAATTTATGTTATTCATACCCCTTTCAGCCTACTGCCAAAACCACAGGTTTTTGCCCGTGAAGGTGCATCAAACTGGGATTTTGCTGTGTGTTAAACAGAAACAATCCGGGTGGAAGTCCCTTGTCCATGACCCTGCTCTCTAACAGGGTTTTTCCCGCGTGCGTTTCGGGTCGCTTCTAGTGTGAACGCATCCAACCTGGGTTTTTAGACCCAGATTGGAAGAAAAGTGTCTGAATGTTTGGCTAATAGCTACAGTATAACATAACCCAGCTAAGGTTAGAGTATTACAGAGCAGTCTATACAAATGCTGTATACTTACAGGAATGGTAATACTGGATGATAGCTGGATGTGTGAGGGGAAATGTGAGTGGGAACACATTAGTAAGAAAAAATTAATAATGATTACCTAGTAAGTAGCATAGCTTAAAAGCAAAAAGTATTTAAATAGGAAATTAAACCATAAATTTGCCATTAACAAATATCAAAGGCTGCATAATATACATGAAAGCGTCCCCTTTATATACACACCAAATTTCAGGACACACCCGGGTTCAGTGTGAACGCATCTGACTCGGGAATTACCCTGGTTTTTGGTGTAGTATGGATGGGGAACTCAGACTGAGACCCCGGAAATTGGCAGATCTGTGTCATGCCCATGTATTCCCCGGGTTTTATGTTCGAAATGGCTATTATAGATATTTTTTAATATATTTCTCCAGTTTTTTTAATTTTGTGTTGATTGAATTGGAGTTCCACGAATCATTGCAGCTTACAGCTGCATGGTGTTTGTGAATTAATGAGTGAGCTGTATAATGCCGCAAGGCACTATAAGGGCATTCTGATCTAAGGCTAAGCTGGATGGAAATCTTGCGCATGCTGTACCAAACTGCAAGCATGGGAAAAATAAATGTGCATATTCACCCATAAACAGAGTTGAATGCATCATGTGATGTGTCCGCCCCCTATGTGTTCGTGTGATTTTGCTACTTGTCATCATTATCAGAGCACAATTACCCCAGCCTATGTTTGGTACAAATGATATGCCTAACAACATCATTACATCCAGTTTGGCATATCCAGAGAAAGTGCATATCTTGATGCAGCATATCCTTTGCATGGAATTAGAGTGCTGTATTTGTGTTTATCTACGGAGAGCAAGTGGCAGATCCTGAGAGGCCCAATAACACACACACCTTCTTCAAACGCACTACGGTCAACCCCTCCCCCTTCCGAGACCCCCAACCTCCTTCCCAGCCTAATGCTGGGTACACACTGGCAGATATATTGACCAATCAGTTGTTCGGCCAATATATCTTTTACTGATCTGCAGGTGTGTACAAGCAATATGTCTGTGAAAGACGTCTTTCACAGATATATTGCATCTGCTGTGCAACACAGCAGATGGCCAAAATGTCTGCAGATATATTGGTGCATCTTTCTGTGTGTATTGATGCCCATACACTTGTGAGATAATCGGTACTAACCTTAGATTTCGACCGCATCTGTGAGAGAAATCAGGGGATTGTATGCACATTTTAGGTACCTTGCGACGCGATGCGCGGGCACACCGGTCGAATCTCACGTCTCAAGATAGTATGTGCTGCAGTTAATATTTATCAAATCGCAATGTGATCGCATGTGTTTTTAAAACCACATGCTATATATCGCACTGCGATGGGCACCCGCCGGGAGTGGCGAGAAGCCGCTCCCACTCAGCCGGAAGTCGCTCCCACTCGGCCGGAAGCCGCTCCCACTCGGCGGTGACGTGCCCATCACGTGATTACCATGTGATCTATCGCATGATCGCATGGTAATCACTTTGGCAGTTCAGGTGTAATTTCATCGCACCTGAACTGCCGGTGTGATGCCCCGCGATGTCGCGTCGCGGGGCATCGCACAAGTGTATGGGCACCATATGAACAACCCCCATCTGCATATATAGCTGCAGATAGGTTGAGCAGCAGATATATCTTAGAGATATATCAGCGCATCTTTCTGTGTGTATGAACAACTGCAAATATATCTGCAGATCGATTGAACTGCAGATATATCTGCCATTGTGTACCTAGCTTTAGGTCTCAGCTAACTCCGCCTCCTCACTCACAGATCAACTGCCCTGTGAGAAGAGGTGAGACTGCGGAGTGCGCAGCCCCATGGAGGAGCATGAGGTCGCGTCTGCACGAAGTGCTTATGGAGAAGGTTTGTGTATCAGTGCCAAACTCTCTGGGGCAGTGCAGAATGAAGTTTGCTTTTGCTGAAAATAGTTTGGAAATGAATAAATGGGTGTTACTTGCTGTGTGAGGGCGCACACTGTCATTTCTCCTATGCAAACAGACTTGAAATTTTCATCAGCACAGTAGAAAAATCACTGATATATTTCCCCCACACTGCATAAGGTTCACACATAGGGGTATATTTACTAAAATTCGTATTTTCCCGTCTAAGGTCAAAGTTCAATCACGAATGACATTGAAAGTGTAAAGTTGCAACTTTTTGAATTTATTACGACTAATTTACTAAGCTGTTGTATTCTGCATTTTCGGATTTACCGATGTCGATGTCATTCGTTTTTTTTTTGCAGTGTTTTACGCGAGTGACTTGTAAAACACTGCCGACTTTAATACAATGAATCTCGGCCGGATCTGAGAGATCCGTGCTGGGCTTCATTGTGCACCTTTTTAAAAATTGAAATCAGTGTTAAAATCCCCCAAAAAATTGCGTGGGGTCCCCCCTCCTAAGCCAAACCAGCCTCGGGATCTTTGCGCCGGTCCTGGTTGTAAAAATATGGGGGGAAAAATGTCAGGGGTTCCCCCATATTTAAACAACCAGCACCGGGCTCTGCGCCTGGTCCTGGTTCCAAAAACACGGGGGACAAAAAGCGTAGGGGTCCCCCGTATTTCTGAAACCAGTACCGGGCTCCATTAGCCAGATACATAATGCCACAGCTGGGGGACACTTTTATCTAGGTCCCTGCGGCCCTGGCATTAAATAACCAACTAGTCACCCCTGGCCGGGGTACCCTGGAGGAGTGGGGACCCCTTCAATCAAGGGGTCCCCCCCTCCAGCCACCCAAGGGCCAGGGGTGAAGCCCGAGGCTGTCCCCCCCATCCAAGGGCTGCGGATGGGAGGCTGATAGCCTTTTTGTCAAAAAATTAGTATTGTTTTTAGTAGCAGTACTACAAGTCCCAGCAAGCCTCCCCCACAAGCTGGTACTTGGAGAACCACAAGTACCAGCATGCGGTGGAAAACCGGGCCCGCTGGTACCTGCAGTACTACTACTAAAAAAATACCCCAATAAAAACATAAGACACACACCTTGAAAGTAAAACTTTAATACATACATCCACACCTCCATATACACATACTTACCTATGTTCACACGAGGGTCGGTCCTCTTCTCCATGTAGAATCCATGGTGTACCTGTTGAAAAAAATTATACTCACAAAATCCAGTGTAGATGGCTCCTCTTTTAATCCATTTGTAATCCTGGTACTTTGCAAAATAACAAAACGGACACCCGACCTCGCACTGAAAGGGGCCCCATGTTTTCACATGGGACCCCTTTCCCCCGAATGCCAGGAACCCCCTCTGACTTATGTCTAAGAGGGTTCCATCAGCCAATCAGGGAGCGCCACATTGTGGCACCCTCCTGATTGGCTGTGTGCTCCTGTAGTGTATGACAGGCAGCACACGGCAGTGTTACAATGTAGCGCCTATGCGCTCCATTGTAACCAATGGTGGGAACTTTGTGGTCAGCTGTTGACCGAAAGTAACCTCACCGCTGACCACAAAGTTCCCACCATTGGTTACAATGGAGCGCATAGGCGCTACATTGTAACACTGCCGTGTGCTGCCTGTCATACAGTACAGGAGCACACAGCCAATCAGGAGGATGCCACATAAGTCAGAGGGGGTTCCTGGCATTCGGGGAAAGGGGTCCCATGTGAAAACATGGGGTCCCTTTCAGTGCGAGGTCGGGTGTCCGTTTTGTTATTTTGCAAAGTACCTGGATTACAAATGGATTAAAAGAGGAGCCATCTACCCTGGATTTTGTGAGTATAATTTTTTCAACAGGTACACCATGGATTCTACATGGAGAAGATGACCGACCCTCGTGTGAACATAGGTAAGTATGTGTATATGGAGGTGTGGATGTATGTATTAAAGTTTTACTTTCAAGGTGTGTATCCTATGTTTTTATTGGGGTATTTTTTTAGTAGTAGTACTGCAGGTACCAGCGGGCCCGGTTTTCCACTGCATGCTGGTACTTGTGGTTCTCCAAGTACCAGCTTGCGGGGGAGGCTTGCTGGGACTTGTAGTACTGCTACAAAAAACAATATTCATTTTTTGACAAAAAGGCTATCAGCCTCCCATCCGCAGCCCTTGGATGGGGGGGACAGTCTCGGGCTTCACCCCTGGCCCTTGGGTGGCTGGAGGGGGGGACCCCTTGATTGAAGGGGTCCCCACTCCTCCAGGGTACCCCGGCCAGGGGTGACTAGTTGGTTATGTTATGCCAGGGCCGCAGGGACCTAGATAAAAGTGTCCCCCGGCTGTGGCATTATGTATCTGGCTAGTGGAGCCCGGTGCTGGTTTCAGAAATACGGGGGACCCCTACGCTTTTTGTCCCCCGTATTTTTGGAACCAGGACCAGGCGCAGAGCCCGGTGCTGGTTGTTTAAATATGGGGGAACCCCTATCATTTTTTTCCCATATTTTTTCAACCAGGGCCAGCTCAAAGAGCCCGAGGCTGGTTTTGCTTAGGAGGGGGGACCCCACACATTTTCTTTATTTAAAAATTAACACTTTCCCACCCCTTCCCACTGAAAAACATGCATGGATCTCATGGATCCGTGCATGCCTATCCAAACATGGGGAAAAAAAGCAGGTCTGTTTATTTTTAGCACTTTTTCACGAATTGTATTTCAGCACGGCAGTGTTTGGCTATTGTCGGCAGTGTTTGTGATTTGCACTTTTTAGTAAATTACCGATTTCTACCAAATTGCAGGCGTATTTGACCGATGGTGTATTGATTCGTAATTTTTTCCTAGGACTTCCAAAATATTACGAATGCCCTCATCACTGCCGAGATTTTTGCTTAGTAAATTCCCGAGATGACACTTTGAAGAAAAAACGTCATCTCGGTCAAAATCGGGACCTTAGTAAATATACCCCATACTGTAAATGCGTGTAACACTCTCTAATGGATGTGGTTCATCAAATCTACAGTATCTAGGTCGACAATGTTTAGGTCGACCACTATAGGTCGTCAGTCACTAGGTCGACATGGATGGAAGGTCGACAGGGTTTCTAGGTCGACATGTGCTAGGTCGACAGGTCTAAAGGTCGACATGAGGATTTTTTTTTTTTGGTGTCGTTTTCTTCGTAGAGTGACCGGGATCCAAAATTAGTGCACTGCGTCCCCTCGCATGGCTCGCTTCGCTCACCATGCTTCGGGCATAGTGCCTTCGCTCGGCACACTTTACCGTTCCAATCGTAGTCCACGTGGATCGTTAAGAATGAAAAAATTCAAAAAAAAGAAAAAAAATGTGAAAAACTCATGTCGACCTTTAGACCTGTCGACCTAGCACATGTCGACCTAGAAACACTGTCGACCGTCCATCCATGTCGACCTAGTGACTGTCGACCTATAGTGGTCGACCTAAACATTGTCGACCTAGATACTGTTGATCTTCAGACCGGATCCCCTCTCTAATTAGGGGCAGGAAGAAGAGATACTTTACTCAAATATACGCATCTTTTCAGCAGTGACTGTATAGTATATATGCATGCTCATAACGTCTCATACGTTGTTTGGGGGTGTACTACGATATACCGGTGCTCGGGATACCAGCGCCCAGCATACCGGCGGATCCCGACTGCTGGAATGCCAGCAGCTGGGCGAGCGCAAAAGAGCTCTTTGCAGGGTCACTGCGCTCGCCACGCTGCAGGCACTGTGGCGCGCATCAAGCGACATGCTATTTATGCTCCCCCCAGGGGTATCGTGGACACCCCAAGAGAGAGAATAGTTGTCAGTATCCTGGAGGTTGGGATCCCGGCGCCGGTATACAGAGCGCCGGGATCCCGACAGCCGGGATAACGAGTGCCTCCCAGTGTTGCCTCCCCGTTGTTTGGTACACATGCTTGTTCATTAGTGTTTGCTTTCATTTTTCAATTTTCTAAAACTACAGTAGTGCATAACAGGCAGAAGCCAAGCAGACTGGAAGCAATATGACTCTTGTAGACAGCTGCACTGTCTGGCTGCACAGCTGCACTGTCTGGCTTGTGAGAAAAGACCTGTCAAACATACCAACTATTTTGATGAAATGTCACTGCCATATCTATAATGGGTGCAGTGTGTGCAGTGCACATGGGGGTCATTCCGAGTTGATCGCTCGCTAGCAGTTTTTAGCAGCCGTGCAAACGCTATGCCGCCACCCACTGGGAGTGTATTTTAGCTTAGCAGAAGTGCGAACGAAAGGATCGCAGAGCGGCGGCAAAGTTTTTTTGTGCAGTTTTAGAGTAGCGCAAAACCTACTCAGCGCTTGCGATGACTTCAGACTGTTCAGTTCCTTTTTTGACGTCACGAACACGCCCTGCGTTCGCCCAGCCACGACTGCGTTTTTCCTGGCACGCCTGCATTTTTTCAAACACTCCCTGAAAACGGTCAGTTGATACCCAGAAACACCCACTTCATGTCAATCACTCTGCGGTAAGCAGTGCGACTGAAAAGCTTCGCTAGACCCTGTGTGAAACTACATTGTTAGTTTTACTTGTACGTAGCGCGTACGCATTGGGCCGCATGCGCAGAAGTGCCTTTTTTTGCCTCATCGCTGCACAGCAAACGAATGCAGCTAGAATGACCACCATGGTCCCTGAGTCCAGGGGGGCCACACCACACACAATGCACCCATTCTTTTGTTACACACCTCTCCGGAGTCCCGGTCAGCGGCAGCAACAGAGCACAAATCACTGGGAAAATGACAATTTTTCCAGTGTTTTGCGCATGCACAGTATTGAAATAGCTGTGCATGCACATCAGAGTCTGAGCTCCTATTGCTAATTGCACAGACTCTGTACAGTGCTGCTGACTAGAGAGGAGGGGACCCGGATGGAGGCCGCACATGGTCCTCCTACTTTCTTACAACACCCCTGTGAAGTGTACAATGGGGATCATTCCGAGTTGATCGCTCACTAGCTGTTTTTAGCAGCCGTGCAAACGCTAAGCCGACGCTCTCTGGGAGTGTATTTTAGCTTAGCAGAAGTGCGAACGAAAGGATCGCAAAGCGGCTACAAAAAAAATAGTGCAGTTTCAGAGTAGCTCCAGAACTACTCAGCGCTTGCGATCACTTCAAACCATTCAGTTCCGGATTTGATGTCACAAAATCGCCCTGTGTTCGGCCAGCCACGCCTGCGTTTTTCCTGGCACGCCTGCGTTTTTTGGAATACTCCCTGAAAACGGTCAGTTGACACCCAGAAACGCCCCTTCCCTGTCAATTACTCTGCGGCTGCCATTGCGACTGAAAAGCGTCGCTAGACCTTGTGTAAAAATACATCACCCGTTGTGAAAGTACGTCGCGCGTGCGCGCGTGCGCACTGCGCCGCATACACATGCGCAGAAGTGCCGCTTTTTCCACTTAATCGCTGCGCTGCGAACATTTTTCACTAGCGATCAACTCGGAATTACCCCCAATGATTTAGCAAACTTGCACTACTGCAAATGAGATGAATAATTATTAGAGAACGGTTTCTCAATTATACAATAAGAGCTAATTCTCAAGAGCAAGGCGTTATTTTCAAGACTGCATAGTAAAGCTAACACAGCAGTTGTCATGCACAGGACATACAGAGAAATGAGTGTGGATATAAATGCAGTCTTCATTTGCCAGTGCGGGCATGGTTTTATACAGACAACAGAATGTATGAAACTTTGGCCCTCATTCCGAGTCGTTCGCTCAGTATTTTTCATCGCATCGCAGTGAAATTCCGCTTAGTGCGCATGCGCAATATTCGCACTGCGACTGCGCCAAGTATCTTTGCTATGAAGATAGTATTTTTACTCACGGCTTTTTCATCGCTCCGGCGACCGTAATGTGATTGACAGGAAATGGGTGTTACTGGGCGGAAACAGGCCGTTTTATGGGAGTGTGGCTGAAAACGCTACCGTTTCCGGAAAAAACGCAGGAGTGGCCGGAGAAACGGGGGAGTGGTTGGGCGAACGCTGGGTGTGTTTGTGACGTCAAACCAGGAACGACAAGCACTGAACTGATCGCACAGGCAGAGTAAGTCTGGAGCTACTCTAAAACTGCTAAGTAGTTTGTAATCGCAATATTGCGAATACATCGGTCGCAATTTTAAGATGCTAAGATACACTCCCAGTAGGCGGCGGCTTAGCGTGTGTAACTCTGCTAAATTCGCCTTGCGACCGATCAACTCGGAATGAGGGCCTTTACTATTTGAAAGAAATGCAGATCTCATTCTAATGGCCAATATAATACACAGCAAGCTACAGTACTGACAAATATACAACATACTGATACAGTAAGTCTAGTTACAATTCTACAATACAGAGAGCATTTAGTGGCCAATATACAAGTCAGTGAACATTCTAGTCGCAAATATACATACCTCCCAACATTGCAAGGGTTTCAAATAGTGTCTGGGAGCGTGGCTGTGGCACACTGAGGGGAAGCATATGAGTAATAATAGGCATTGCCATGCCCACAGTGGGTGTGGCCACACACACCTGATTGCCCATAGGATAAGAGAGGTGCCATTTTTTTATGCTGCATGCAGTGCAGGCACCACAGTGTGTGTCAGTAAAAGACCTCCCAACCCAAGGTAAATCAGAATAAATGTTCCAATCACAGGAAGGCAAGACTGTCCCCTGAAACTGGGATGGTTGAGAACTACAAGAATATTCTTATCCCAAATATACATGCAGGAAACATTCCAGTGACCATTATACTATATATAGAGAATTATAATAAACAATGGTCAATATAGAGAGGATTTTAATGACAGACTTCCCAACTGCAGGGCATTTCGGACTCATGGGCCGCAGTGGCAGGGATCAGAGGTTGGGTGATTGCTGCACACGCAGCCAAATTTGTGTCCATCTCCTCACATGCTGGGGGCCGCCCAACACAGAGCAAGGCCACCCAGCATGTGTGAAGGGCCATCTCCCAATGCGTCCGTAATGACATTGCGGATGCATTAAACTAAGGTTGACCCCTGCAGTGTTAGGCTGTCCATCGCCAATTTTTACATTGAAGGGGCTGCCCCCGTTCGGCCCGCCACCCCCCCCCCCCAATGCCATGTCGCCACCCCGTGAACACCCACCACTGTCAATCATCTTGCAGCGGCATCCTTCCAGGATGCATCCGCAAGGAGAAGGGTCGCACACGCACACTGTGTACTGTGCGCAGATCAGATGGACGCGGCCGCTGAGTACAGACGCACGGCTGCGTCCATCTCTGAATCAGCCCTTCTGACCGGTAGATAGCTCCAGCCATCCACCAATCAGTATGCTGAAAGCAATGCATTATATGGCTAAAGACTGGGAGGCAGGTAGAGAATGCTGCCATGCCGCTCTGATTGTGTGATCACCACCTGCCCCTGATCGATTGCCCCTAGAATTGAGGTGCCCTGGGCAGCTGCCCAGTGTAAAACAAACACTGGCAGTGAGCCAAAGAATAGCATATAAATCCCTTTGTGGGGCACTCTTTTATGTTATGATGAATATTTGTAGTATTTAAAACATAACTTTTAATTTCATATTTCCCTTAAAAAAGAAAAAGAAAAATATTTGACTATTTATGTGGGGTACTGTATAGTCTCCTTTTGAAATAACAAGATTTTAAACCTACCGGTAAATCTTTTTCTCGTAGTCCGTAGAGGATGCTGGGGACTCCGTAAGGACCATGGGGATAGACAGGCTCAGCAGGAGACATGGGCACTTTAAGAAAGTCTTTAGACCTGGGTGTGCACTGGCTCCTCCCTCTATGCCCCTCCTCCAGACCTCAGTTAGAGAAACTGTGCTCAGAGGAGACGGACAGTACGAGGAAAGGATTTTGTTAATCCAAGGGCAAGATTCATACCAGCCACACCAATCACACCGTATAACTTGTGATAACTACCCAGTTAACAGTATGAAACCAACATATCATCAGTTCAGGACCGATGCAACTATAACATAACCCTTATTGAAGCAATAACTATATACAAGTATTGCAGAAGTAGTCCGCACTTGGGACGGGCGCCCAGCATCCTCTACGGACTATGAAAAAAAGATTTACCGGTAGGTTTAAAATCTTATTTTCTCTAACGTCCTAGAGGATGCTGGGGACTCCGTAAGGACCATGGGGATTATACCAAAGCTCCCAAACGGGCGGGAGAGTGCGGATGACTCTGCAGCACCGATTGAGCAAACAAGAGGTCCTCCTCAGCCAGGGTATCAAACTTGTAGAACTTAGCAAAAGTGTTTGAAACTGACCAAGTAGCAGCTCGGTACAACTGTAATGCCGAGACCCCTCGGGCAGCTGCCCAAGAAAAGCCCACCTTCCTAGTGGAATGGGCCCTAACCAATTTAGGCAACGGCAATCCAGCCGTAGAATGAGCCTGCTGAATGGTGTTACAAATCCAGTGGGCAATAGTCTGCTTTGAAGCAGGAGCGCCAAGCTTGTTGGCAGCATACAGGACAAACAGTGATTCTGTTTTTCTGACTCTAGCCATTCTGGCTACGTAAGTTTTCAAAGCCCTGACCACATCCAGGGACTTGGAGTCCTCCAAGTCACGCGTAGCCACAGGCACCACAATAGGCTGGTTCATATGAAAGGATGATACCACCTTAGGCAGGAATTGAGGACGTGTCCGCAACTCCGCTCTATCGACATGGAAAACCAGATAGGGGCTTTTATGAGACAAAGCCGCCAATTCCGACACTTGCCTAGCCGAAGCCAAGGCTAAGAACATGACCACCTTCCAAGTGAGATATTTTAACTCTACCGTTTTAGGTAGTTCAAACCAGTGTGACTTAAGGAAACTTAACACCACGTTAAGGTCCCAGGGCTCCACCAGAGGTACAAAAGGAGGCTGAAAATGCAGCACTCCCTTCACAAAAGTCTGAACTTCTGGGAGAGAAGCCAATTCTTTTTGAAAGAAAATGGATAGGGCCGAAATCTGAACCTTAATGGAGTTTTAGGCCCAAATTTACTCCAGTTTGTAGGAAGTGAAGGAAACGGCCCAGATGGAATTCTTCCGTAGGAGCATTCCTGGCCTCACACCAAGAAACATATTTTCGCCATATACGGTGATAATGTTTAGATGTCACGTCCTTCCTAGCCTTTATCAGCCTAGGAATGACCTCATCCGGAATGCCTTTTTCCACTAGGATCCGGCGTTCAACCGCCATGCCGTCAAACGCAGCCGCGGTAAGTCTTGGAACAGACATGGGCCCTGTTGCAACAGGTCCTGCCTTAGAGGAAGAGGCCACGGATCTTCTGTAAGCATTTCCTGCAGATCCGGATACCAGATCCTTCGTGGACAATCTGGAACAATGAGGATTGTTCTCACTCCACCTTTTTCTTATTATTCTCAACCCTTGGGTATGAGAGGAAGAGGAGGAAATACATAGACTGACTGGAACACCCACGGTGTCACTAGGGCATCTACCGCTACAGCCTGAGGGTCTCTTGACCAGGCGCAATAACTCTGCAGCTTTTTGTTGAGGCAGGACGCCATCATGTCTATCTGTGGCAGTCCCCACCGAACTGTAATCTGTGCGAAGACTTCCTGATGAAGTCTCCACTCTCCAGGACGTATGTCTGGTGAGGAAGTCTGCTTACCAGTTGTTCACTTCCGGAATGAACACTGTTGACAGTGCTCTTACATGATTCTCCGCCCAGCGAAGAATTCTGGTGGCTTCCGCCATCGCCACTCTGCTCCTTGTGCCGCCTTGGCGGTTTACATGAGCTACTGCGGTGACGTTGTCTGACTGGATCAGAACCGGTTGGTCACGAAGAAAGGTCTCCGCTTGACGTAGGGCGTTGTATATGACCCTTAGTGTTAGGCGCCGAGGGTCCGCCCGTCAGTGCGGCCCGGCGCCTAGCAACTAGGGACGCCGCAGGCAGACAGCCGCCGGCTCCCTAGCAACGCTAGACGCCGGGCGCACGGAGCCGCTCAGACCCTAGCAACGGGGACGCCACGATCGGACCGCGTTCCCCGTTGCTGGGTCTTAATTAATCAGTTCAATTGTATCCTGGCCGTACAGCATGCAGCTGCACGGCATGATTATGTGATTACCCTGTCTGGATCTTGATTGGAGGGCTCCCAAATTTAAGCACTCTCAGGACTTCTCACAGACGCCGGTGATAGCTTCCTGTTTGCTGTGTCAGTTACAGAGAGTTTCCAGTCCTGCTCAATCCGGTTGTTCCTGTCCTCAGTGGTCCTGTACTCGGAAGTTGTCATCTATTCCTGGAGTCCGACCGAGCACCTTTAACATCCTGTGGTGTTCGTGAGTCGCGGCGTAGCCGTGTGTTGCGGCTTGACCGCTTACTGTTTATTATTTAGTTTCATTGTGTTCCGGAGCTTTTGCGGAGGATTCCGCTCCCACAAATCCACTCTGGTATCCAGCGGTGCTGGATAGGAGTAACGGATCAGTGGATCTTTGGTTGTCCTTTTCCCTGGCGGTTTGTCCGCACATACTTTTGGTTCAAGTTAGTTAGCTTGTAGCCCCTGGCCTGGTTGCTTAGTCAGAGGGCCCCTTGTTATCACCCTGTCTCGGATTTCCCTTTGTCTCCCATTAAGACCTGAGGGGGCATCGAAGTTGGGCAGACATAATCCGCCCTTCAAACGCGGCTGCCATGGGCTCAAGCAACCATAGTCTCGCAGGGGATTTCTGATAACACGGGCGAGACAACGGAGTTAGGGCGCCAGGGGTTACTAGGCTTTCCTGCTCCCGTAACCAGCATATCTTTCCAGTACTCAGACCTCTGCCATAAGATCTTCTCTGGTCTGGAGTACGGGAATCATAACATTATCACCGGCCTGACTAAAATTTAAAATTAAACAGGATTTAATTTTTTCCCTTATTCAGTTGGAAGATTTGTCGGCCTCATGAATCCCACCGGTGTTGGGCCAAATCCTGGCCAGCTTCTAGTTAGCCAGATTCAAGAACTTACTCAGATGGTTCAGGATCTGTCCCTTCGGGTGAGGTCACAGGAAGATCTGTTACGGACTTCCCCGAGGGTCATTCCTGAACCAAAAATGCATTTGCCTGACCGTTTTTCTGGGGATAGAAAGCAGTTTTTTAATTTTAAAGAGTCTTGTAAACTTTATTTTCGTTTAAGACCAGTCTCTTCAGGTACGGAATCTCAGCGGGTTGGAATTATTATTTCTTTACTTCAGGGGGATCCTCAGACCTGGGCTTTTGGTTTAAGAACAGACGATCCGGCTTTATTGTCTGTAGACGCCTTTCTGGGGTCTTTAGGGCTATTGTATGACGACCCTGATAGAGAGGCATCCGCCGAGAGTCAGTTGCGTGCTCTCAGACAGGGTAGGAATCCCGCAGAGATTTATTGTACAGAGTTTCGCCGTTGGTCGAACGACTGTGGATGGAATGACCCAGCCCTGCGCAGTCAGTTTCGCCTCGGCTTATCCGAGTCTATAAAAGACAGTCTCCTTCAGTATCCCGCTCCTGAGACTCTCGATAAACTCATGGAGCTCTCTATTAAGATTGATCGTCGTCTCAGAGAGGGGAGGGCTGAAAGAGGAGCATCTGTCGGGTCTGCTCCTTGTGTTTTTTCCATTCCTGTGGACATAGAGGAGCCCATGCAGATAGGCCTCTCCAAACTGTCTCCTGAAGAAAGAACCAGAAGGCAAAATTCTGGTCTTTGTTTATACTGTGGAGGTAAGGGACATTTTGCCCGTAGTTGTCCGAACAAGTCGGGAAACGCCTCGACCAAGTGATTCGTGAGGGGGTTCACTTTGGTCTGCAGCTTATCTCCTCAAATAATTCACTGTTAGTCCCAGCTAAAGTTTCCTTTGGCAGCCTCTGTTCCTCGGTCTCGGCTTTTGTGGACAGTGGAGCTGCAGGGAACTTTATGGATTTAACATGGGCCAAGGCCTTAGGTATTCCTCAGTTAGCCTTGGGTAGGTGTATCACCATGCATGGTTTAGATGGGAGTCCCTAGTCCAATGGGGTTATTTCTCTCTGTACACCTTCTGTTCTACTTTCGGTAGGAGCTCTGCATTCTGAAAAAATTGAGTTTTTCCTTACCCATTGCCCAGCAGTTCCAGTGGTTCTGGGTCACCCTTGGCTGGCCTTTCATAATCCCATCATTGATTGGCAGTCGGGGGAGATCTCACAATGGGGTACCTTCTGTAATAAGGAATGTATTACGTTTCCCATCAGAATAGCTGCTGTCATTCCCGCACCCATTCCTGTGGAATACCAGGATTTTGTTGATGTATTTTCCAAGGGCAATGCGGACATTCTGCCTCCCCATAGGCCTTATGATTGTGCTATTGAGCTAATTCCTGGTGCCACTTTGCCTAAGGGAAGGTTATATGCATTGTCCGGACCTGAAACTGTGGCCATGAATGAGTATGTTAAAGAAAGCCTAGGGAAAGGATTTATCAGGCCATCTAAATCCCCTTTAAGTGCAGGCTTCTTCTTCGTGGAGAAGAAGGATGGATCACTCAGACCTTGCATTGACTTTAGAGCCTTGAATAAGATCTCAGTAAAAAATACTTACCCTTTGCCGCTGATTTCTGTCCTCTTTGATCAGCTACGTTCGGCTGTGATTTTTTCTAAGATTGACCTGAGAGGAGCATATAACCTCATCCGGATCATGTCAGGGGATGAGTGGAAAACGGCATTCAGTACTCAGTCGGGTCACTATGAGTATCTGGTTATGCCATTCGGCCTGTCTAACGCTCCGGCAGTTTTCCAGGATCTCATTAACGATGTGCTCCGTGAATTTCTTGGAAGATTCGTTGTAGTCTACTTAGACGATATTTTGATATATTCTGACTCTATAGAACAACATGTTACCCAGGTGCGTCAGGTTCTAAAAAAATTACGTGAAAATCACCTATATGCCAAGCTGGAGAAGTGTGAATTTCATGTCACGGAGGTATCCTTTTTAGGGTACATCATTTCCCCTCGGGGATTCTGTATGGAACCAAAGAAGCTCCAAGCCATCCTTAGTTGGGCGCAACCCACCAACTTAAAAGCAATTCAGCGCTTTTTAGGGTTTGCGAATTACTATAGAAGATTTATTCACTCTTTCTCCGACCTAGTTGCTCCCATTGTGGCACTGACTAAGAAGGGAGCAGATCCTACCAACTGGTCACGTGAAGCGGAGTTATCTTTTCAGGCCTTGAAACAAGCCTTTGTCTCAGCCCCAGTCCTCAGACATCCCAACCCAGAATTGCCTTTCATTGTTGAGGTTGATGCCTCGGAGGTTGGAGTAGGGGCTATCCTATCTCAGAAGGATCCGGATTCTCTAGAATTACATCCTTGTGCCTTTATGTCCAGGAAATTCTCATCTGCTGAATCCAACTACGATGTTGGTAACCGGGAATTACTGGCTATTAAATGGGCTTTCGAGGAGTGGAGGCATTGGCTTGAAGGAGCCACTCATACCATTTCAGTTTTGACTGATCACAAAAATCTTCAATACATTGAATCAGCTAAACGGCTGAATGCCCAGCAAGCTCGTTGGGCTTTATTTTTTACTCGTTTCAAGTTCATTATCACCTTCAGGCCAGGTTCCAAGAATACCAAGGCAAATGCCCTGTCACGCAGTTTTCTTCCAGTTCAAGACAACAGTCCTGTTACTCCCATACTTCCGTCTTCAGTCATTCGGGCAGGCCTAACACAAGATTTATTTACCCAGTTAAAGCAGCTTCAACATCAAGCTCCTGGAAATACTCCTGCTGGTCGTCTTTATGTCCCCGAGTTTTTGAGAGCAACTGTTTTGACGGAGTTTCATGATAGCAAAGTTGCCGGGCATCCGGGGATCGCCAAAACTTTTGAATTAGTTTCCCGCTCGGTATGGTGGCCTGGTCTTTCCAAAGACATTAAGGAGTTTGTTTTTTCTTGTCAGGTCTGTGCACAGCATAAGGTTCCCCGTTCCTTGCCTATCGGTCAACTTATGCCCTTGAATGTTCCTCTTAGGCCATGGTCTCATATTTCCATGGATTTTGTGGTGGACCTCCCTCTGTCAGCCGGATGCCGAGTTATATGGGTGGTAGTGGACCGTTTTAGCAAAATGGCCCATTTCATTGCTCTTCCCCGATTGCCATCTGCCCAGGGATTGGCAGTCTTGTTCCTCCGCCATGTTTTCAGACTCCATGGGTTACCCACTGATATTGTCTCTGATCGGGGTCCACAATTCATTGCACAATTTTGGAAGTCTTTTTGTGCCTCATTAAAGATGAAATTATCTTTAACGTCTGGCTACCATCCCCAATCCAACGGGCAGACTGAGCGAGTTAATCAATCATTAAAACAATATTTGCGTTTGTACTCGGCCAAACTCCAAAATGACTGGTCTGAGTTTCTTCCGTTGGCGGAGTTTGCTTACAACAATGCCTGTCATTCCTCCACCAATGTGTCTCCATTTTTTACAGTTTTTGGTTTTCACCCCAGAGCTAATTCCTTTTTTCAACATTCCTCTGTCTCCTCACTGACCTTGACCTCTCATCTCAAACTCATTTGGAGAAAAGTGCACCTGGCTCTCAGAAAAGCGGCATTTCGGGAGAAAAATTTTTCTGACAGGCTCCGGCGGCCGTGCACTTTTAAAGTAGGAGATAGGGTATGGTTGTCGACTCGCAACATTAAACTTCGACAAACCTCAGCCAGATTGGGTCCTAAATTTATTGGACCATTTCATATTATCAAAAAAGTCAATCCAGTTGCTTTCCGGTTACGTTTACCAAAAACTTTACGGATCGGAAATACCTTCCATTGCTCCTTGTTAAAACCATATGTTTCGTCCAGTAGATTTCCTTGCAAGATCTCTCAGGGGAAATCACCAATAGATGTACAGGGTCAGCAGGAGTTCTTGGTGGAGAAGGTTCTCGATTCCAAGTTGTCCCGGGGTCGGCTTTATTTTTTGGTACATTGGAGAGGTTATGGTCCAGAAGAAAGGTCTTGGGTCCTGGATGAGGATCTCCATGCCCCGAGGCTCAAAAGGGCATTTTTTCGAGAATTTCCTCAGAAACCAGGCCTTAGGGGTTCCTTGACCCCTCCTCAAGGGGGGGGTACTGTTAGGCGCCGAGGGTCCGCCCGTCAGTGCGGCCCGGCGCCTAGCAACTAGGGACGCCGCAGGCAGACAGCCGCCGGCTCCCTAGCAACGCTAGACGCCGGGCGCACGGAGCCGCTCAGACCCTAGCAACGGGGACGCCACGATCGGACCGCGTTCCCCGTTGCTGGGTCTTAATTAATCAGGTAAATTGTATCCTGGCCGTACAGCATGCAGCTGCACGGCATGATTATGTGATTACCCTGTCTGGATCTTGATTAGAGGGCTCCCAAATTTAAGCACTCTCAGGACTTCTCACAGACACCGGTGATAGCTTCCTGTTTGCTGTGTCAGTTACAGAGAGTTTCCAGTCCTGCTCAATCCGGTTGTTCCTGTCCTCAGTGGTCCTGTACTCGGAAGTTGTCATCTATTCCTGGAGTCCGACCGAGCACCTTTAACATCCTGTGGTGTTCGTGAGTCGCGGCGTAGCCGTGTGTTGCGGCTTGACCGCTTACTGTTTATTATTTAGTTTCATTGTGTTCCGGAGCTTTTGCGGAGGATTCCGCTCCCACAAATCCACTCTGGTATCCAGCGGTGCTGGATAGGAGTAACGGATCAGTGGATCTTTGGTTGTCCTTTTCCCTGGCGGTTTGTCCGCACATACTTTTGGTTCAAGTTAGTTAGCTTGTAGCCCCTGGCCTGGTTGCTTAGTCAGAGGGCCCCTTGTTATCACCCTGTCTCGGATTTCCCTTTGTCTTCCATTAAGACCTGAGGGGGCATCGAAGTTGGGCAGACATAATCCGCCCTTCAAACGCGGCTGCCATGGGCTCAAGCAACCATAGTCTCGCAGGGGATTTCTGATAACACGGGCGAGACAACGGAGTTAGGGCGCCAGGGGTTACTAGGCTTTCCTGCTCCCGTAACCAGCATATCTTTCCAGTACTCAGACCTCTGCCATAAGATCTCCTCTGGTCTGGAGTACGGGAATCATAACACTTAGTTCCAATATGTTGATGTGAAGACAAGTCTCTTGACTTGACCAAAGACCTTGGAAATTTCTTCCCTGTGTGACTGCTCCCCAGCCTCGGAGGATCGTGTCCGTGGTCACCAGGATCCAGTCCTGAATGCAGAATCTGCAGCCCTCTAGAAGGTGAGCACTCTGCAGCCACCACAGGAGAGATACCCTGGCCCTGGGGGATAGGGTGATCAACTGATGAATCTGTAGATGTGACCCGGACCACTTGTCCAGTAGGTCCCATTTCAAGTCCTCGCATGGAACCTGCCGAAGGGAATGTTTTTTCCCAGGACTCGAGTGCAGTGATGCACTGACACCTGTCTTGGTTTCAATAGGTCCCTGACTAGAGTCATGAGTTCCTGGGCCTTCTCTATCTGAAGGTAAACCCATTTCTGGTCTGTATCCAGAACCATACCCAAGAAGGGCAGACGAGTTATAGGAACCAACTGTGACCTCGGGAAATTGAGAATCTAGCCGTGTAGCTGTGACACCTTCAGCGAAAGTGACACGCTGTTCAACAACTGCTCTTTTGATCTCGCCCTTATTAGGAGATCGTCCAAGTATGGGATAACTGTGACTCCTTGCTTGCGTAGGAGCACCATTATTTCTGCCAATTACCCTGAAATTGGTAATGACAATCCTGTACCGCAATTGTCAGGTATGCCTGATGGGGTGGATAAATGGGAACATGAAGGTATGCAGCCTTTATGTCTAGATACACCATCAAATCCCCCCCTTCCAGGCTGGCGATGATTGCTCTGGGCGATTCCACTTTAAATTTGAACCTTTTCCCGTATAGGTTCAGAGATTTTAATTTTAAAATAGGTCTGACCGAACCGTACGGTTTCGGGACTACAGCCAAGGTTGAGTCATATCGCCTTCCTTGTTGCATGAGGGGAACCTTGAGCACCACCTGTTGGAGATACAATGTGTGAATTGTATTTAATATTATCTCCCTTTCTGGGGGAGAAGCCGGTAGGTCCGATAAGGAAAAACCGGCGAGGAGGCACCTTTCGAATTCCAGCTTGTAACCCTGAGAAACAATTTTTATTGCCCCGTGATCCACCTGTGAGTGAACTCAGATGTGGCTGAAGAGTCTGGGACGGACTCCCTTAGCGGAGCTCCAGCGTCATGCGGTGGATGTAGTAGAGGCCGGGGAGGATTTCTGTTCCTGGGAACTAGCTGTGCCCTTACCTCTGGTAAGAAAGGACGCTCCTCGTACTTTCTTGTTATTCTGCGACCGAAAGGACTGCATTTGATAATGTCGTGCTTTCTTAGGCTGTGAGGGAATATAAGGCAAAAGATCAGAATTACCAGCTATAGCTGTGGAGACCAGGTCAGTAAGCCCTTCTCCACACAATTCCTCAGCCTTGTAAGGTAAACCTTCCATATGCCTCTTTTAGTCGGCATCACCTGTCCACTGCATGTTCCACAGGACACGTCTAGCAGAAATCAACATAGCGTTGACTCTAGAACCCAGTAGACTAATGTCTCTTTGGGCATGTTTTATATATATATATATATATATATATATATATATATATATAAAAGACAGCATCTTATATATATATATATATATATATATATATACTAGGGTCAATAACATGGTATCCTTATCTAGGGTTTCAATCTCCGCTGATAAGGTATCTGTCCACGCTGCTACAGCGCTATAAACCTATGCCGACACAATCGCTGGTCTGAGTAGTGTACCAGAATGTGTGTAAATGGACTTCAAAGTACTTATACTGCATGCTATCTGCAGGATCCCTGAGGATAGCTGTTAAGTCAGCGCTACCTTTTGGATAAACGTGACAAAGCTTTGTCCACCCTAGGGGAAGGTTCCCATCGTATCCTGGCCCTAGTAGGGAAAGGATACTCCCTGAGAATTCTTTGTGGGAATCTGCAGTTTCTTGTCTGGAGATTCCCGCTCTTTTTCCCCATGAGAGGAGGGAAATTTACCTCAGCTTTCTTCCCCTTAAACATGTGTACCCTCGTGTCAGGGACAGACGAGTCATCAGTGATATGCAAAACATCTTTTATTACAATAATCATATATTGAATACTTTTCTGCCATTTTGGCTGTACTTTGCATTATCGTAGTCGACACTGGAGTCAGACTCCGTGTCGATATCAGTGTCTATTATTTTGGATAGTGAGCGTTGTGAGACTCTGAAGGTCTCTGCGACATAGGGACAGACATGTGTAGATTCACTGTCAGTTCTCTAATCTTTTGTGCAATAAATTTACCTTAGCACTTAATTTCACATATCCAATCAGGTGTCGGCGTTGTCGACGGAGACACCACTCACACACACATTTGCTCCATCTCCTCCTTAGGAGAGCCTTTTACCTCAGACATGTCAACACACACGTACCGACACACCACACACTCAGGGAATGCTCATCTGAAGATAATTCCCCCACAAGGCCCTTTGGAGAGACAGAGAGAGAGTATGCCAGCACACACCCCAGCGCTATATGACCCAGGAAAAAACACAGCAATTTTATGTTTACCCAGTAGTGCTGTTATTATCTGCGCCTAATTATGTGCCCCCCCTCTTCTTTAAAACCCTCTCTTCTACCGTGGTATAAGCAGGGGAGAGTCCGGGGAGCTTCCTCTCAGCGGTGCTGTGGAGAAAAACATGGCGCTGGTGAGTGCTGAGGGAGAAGCCCCGCCCCCTCGACGGCGGGCTTCTGTCCCGCTAAAAGTGTAAAATTGGCGGGGGCTCCTGCATATATACAGTGTCCAGCTGTATATATGCTTCTTTTAGTAATAAGGACAGGAGAGAAAGGAAAAAAGTGACCCTTGTTGGGAGCACTCCCTCTTGGAAAGAACTGTGATTGGAATTATGTATAATGTATTTTTATTTAAAACGTAACCTTTAATTCTTAATGAGTAATATAGGAGTACACACAAAGTATGTTTAAAAATTGATTAAATAGTTTGAATCGTAAATTCGGGATTGCAACTGTGAACATAAGGATGAAAAAAACATAATATAATATAAAAGGCAAATGTGCGGTACAAGTTACGGCAAAACCAGAAGATTTGCCCGCCTGGTGTTGATTAATGCAATAGGTGCAATAGCCAAGGTATTGCCTTCAAACTTGACCTACAACACCTGGTATTCCTTAGTGGTCAACCACCTAAGTACTGACCAGGCCCAACACCGTATTGCTTCCAAGATCGGACGAGATTGGGCATGTACGGTGTGGTATGGTAGTAGATTGAAGTTGATGAAGCAAAGACCTATAATGGGTATGCAATTGTTAGATCCACCCAAGGCCTGGTAGAATGGGCAAAAAAATCTCTTAAAAAAGAGACTGATGTTTAACCATCATTGCACCAAAGTGTATTCCAAATGTATAGGTATACATAGGTTTTAAATCATATGGTCAACCGGTTTTGCCAAAAATAGCCGCCAATATGTTGCTTTATACTGTGCTATGCAACATTGATCCCAGAGGATTTTTCACATGTAGTAGGGCAATAATGAACCCTAGTTATTCTGATGACATGCCAGCAAAGTTTGAGAGATATCAAAACATAAATGTGTTGCAAGTATAGGTACTACTGAATATGCAAAAGATCCTGAGCAATACACCATACTTCCCCTCCCCCTTCACACAGTGTATAGGGCAGGGAATGGAAATGTGCCAGAAATCATGTATTCAGCTGAAACGACAGATTGGCAGGAGTGGATAGAAATTAGGGAATAGATCTCAAGAGACGTGATCTCCACTATCCACAATAAGGCTAACTAATTCATTAGAGCCTGAAATGTCAATTACTGTCTTAATTGCAATCTTAGATAAATAATTATACTTGCAGTAAGGAAGCACACAAATAGTATTGTATATGCTGTATGTCCACAGTCAAATAAGAAATGTGAAAAAAAGAATCAATTGTCAAATGCAAAAGGTAGATTGTTGCTGATTGTACGTAATTTCATCAGCAACAGAGTAACACTGAAAAAGTGTCTGTATATGTGGCACCTAATAGCAGCAAATTGTAATATGCAATGAAAAGATTGAATATAATTAATAGAAAAAAAGTGCCTTATTATAAAAACGGCATAGATTTGCCTGAATGAGACTGATGCACACAGTGTTTAATTACAATTGTGCGTGGCTGGAGAGCGGGAGACAGAGTGAAAATGCAGGATATATCTGGAGAAATACTTGCGAGCGCCAGTGCATGTATCCTGCTAGTTAGGTACCGCTGACAGCTCGGCGTGATGAGCTGTGTGTCTGAGCGGCTCCACTGATCTCCTCTCCTGCCGCTGACAGCTCGGCGTAGTGAGCTGTGTGTCTGAGCGGCTCCACAGGTCTCCTCTCCTGCCGCTGACAGCTCGGCGTGATGAGCTGTGTGTCTGAGCGGCTCCACTGGTCTCCTCTCCTGCCGGTCTCTTGGTCACGTGAGCGCACTCACCGTGACCCGTTCACCTCCCAACGTACGTTTCACAGAAAGCTTGTTCACGGGTAGTGTGAACGTGAGCAGTGCAGACCTGGATTATATTCAGAAGAATAGATTGTTAATTAATTATGCCTGGTGATGATTGCGGAGGTCTGACTGCTCTTTATGAGCTAAATAGGAAAATAGCTAAACAGAAATGAATAAATATGCTGCACTGGGTAAAATTCCTATGGGTAATTAATAAATGTACACTTGCAATATATGTAACATATGTAACAGAAGTCTATAAAGATGGATTTGATTGTGATTAATGGGTATGAGGAAGGGAGTTGTATTAGAGTGCTAACAGGCACTTGTGTGCTGTGTAAAAAAGAAAGAGGGGGGAATAATCGCCGGTATAGCAAGTGTTAAAATATGGATTGGGGGTATAGTTGAATTGAGAATGTGAGGGTATATTGCAATAATGATAAAACATGAGTGTGTATAAAAAAGATGATTTGATACAATGTGAAATGAAAAATATAAATATAAATGTAAAAATAGAAGTGAATATAGAAATGAAAATAAATGAATGTAAATAAATATGATAAAAATGAATATAGCTATGAAAATAAAAATGAAGATGATGATAGTGATAATGAGAGAAATATATTAAAATGAGAATGTGTAGGGAAGAAAAATTAAGATGGTGTGTGCATTGTGATAGCAGTGAATTTTGATTAAGCATGAAAAATGTGTTGTGAGGGCTGTGTAAAAATGGGTGACAAGAGGTGACAAGGATTATGTAAATAGCTTGTGTGGCTCAAAATTTGCATAATGACAGTGTATTGCTGGTGAAAAAAAAAAAAAAATTTTTTTTGAAAAGAAGGGGCGGGGGGGGGGGGGGGGGAAGGAGAGGGTGGGATAGGTTTGTGGGGGGCGGGGGTGGGGGAGGGTTTTTTTTGGAAATGGGGCAATGAGGGGGGGGGGGAAAGGGGGGGAAAAAAAAAAAAAAAGGGGGGGGGGGAGGGGAAAAGAGAAGGAGAAATGGGGGGAGGGGGGGGTTTTGTTTGTAGTTGGGAAAATTGAAAAGGTGAAGGATATTTGTTAGACTATATGATGAAATCAGATGTCCCTACTGGGATAGTAATTGCTACCATAATAACATATATGCAGTAATGATAAATTTAAGTTGGAAGGAAAGCACCAAAGTTGATTGTTTCATTGAGTCCTTGAGGGTGTAGTGAGTCCAATCTAAAAGTCCACTCACATTCCTTCCGTAGTAGAGTGTTAGTCCAATCTCCTCCTCGTATACCTAGTTTGACTTTCTCTAGTCCACAGACCTTAAGTTCATCCCACCGACCTGCATGATTGGAAACAAAGTGACGTGCCACAGAGGTGATTTGCTTCATTTTTTGTAGGTCTTTAGTCGCATTCCGAATCGATCCAATGTGTTCCAAAATCCTTTGCTTGAAGGCTCTGGTCGTCATGCCAACATATCTTTGTCCACAGGGACATACTATGCAGTAGATCACTCCTTCTGTTGAGCAGTTAATAAAGTGTCTGAATTTAACATCTTTACCGTAGCGGTCCTGAATATGGTCAGTCTTGAGGATATATTGGCATGCTCTACAGTGACCACATGGATATGTGCCAATCGTGGATTGTGGTTTCCCTCGGGTCAGCTGGAAATGACTGGATACCAGTCTATCTTTCAAGTTTCTCGATCTCCTCCAACTCATGGATACTTGTGATCCGAGTTTTTGTGATAGAACTGGATCCAAATGTAGGATTCCCCAGTGTTTTTGAATGGCTTGTTTGACCTGACGCCACTCTTGACAGAAGCCACCTACGAATCTGATGATGTTATCCTCTTGTTTCTTATGTTTCTTTTCAAAGATTAGATGTTCTCGCTGGACAGTCTGAATGTTTCTGCTTGCTTTCTTGATGGCGGTGTTACTGTATCCTCTCTCCCGTAATCTCTTTGAGAGGTCTTTGCTTTGTTCCATAAAGTCCTGATCATTGGAGCAATTCCTTCTTAGGCGTAGATATTCCCCCTTGGGTATGTTCATAATTGTTGGAGGAAAGTGGGAACTGGTTTGATGTAGCAGTGTATTTGAGGATGTTTCCTTCCTATACAGTTTTGTGGAGAGCATTTGATTTTCATCTTTGTAGATTAGAACATCCAAGAATGGGAGTTCATCTTGGCTTATATGATGGGTGAGTCGAATGTTGAGGTTATTGTTGTTGAGATGTTCAATGAATAAGAGAAGCATCTCTATGTCACCTTCCCAAATCATCAAAATGTCATCGATATACCGTACCCACAAAATGATGTTGGATGTAAAGACATCATTGCTGTCATTGAACACAGTTTCGCGTTCCCACCAACCTAAGAAGATATTGGCATAAGTGGGGGCACACGCTGCCCCCATAGCTGTGCCCCTTGTCTGTAGAAAGAATCTGTTGTTGAAGGTAAAAAGATTATGACTGAGTATGAATTGGAGTAGATCGGCAAGGAATGCATGGAATTTCTCCATACCTTCCATATTCATGAAATAATTGACGGCTTCAAGTCCTTTGTCATGATCAATTGAAGTGTATAGTGCCTCAACATCTAGAGAGACTAAGTATTGATTACTTTCCAATTTGACATCATGAATCTTGCGAAGAACGTCTGTGGTATCTTGGACAAAGGATGGGAGACCCAAAACATGGTGTCGTAGATGTATGTCAACAAAAATGCTGGCTTTTTCAGTCAAGGATCCTATCCCCGATACAATTGGTCTGCCTGGTGGTTGCCGCATGTTCTTATGTATCTTGGGGAGCATGTAAAATGTAGGGATACTGGGATGTGCTGTCTGGAGATACAGGTATTCCGAAGGTGTTATAGTTCCTTCAGCGTGTGCGTCGTTCAGAATCCGATTGTATATTGTCCTGTAGTTTTCCATGGGGTTGAGTAATATT